>NC_058048.1:8708802-9908802 GCF_020085105.1 Siniperca chuatsi | reverse complement strand
AATTTTTTTTGATTGGATACACATAGTATATACGTATATATATAAATAGATACATACATACACCCTCATATATATATATATATATATACTATGTGTATCCAATCAAAAAAAATTCAATTAATCAAATCCTGTATCTGTTCGCAGTTGCTTGGTGATTTAATACATTACTGCTTGTTCAGTAGATGATTCTGATTGTCTATGTTGAACCTTATCAAACAAACATTGCTTCAGGAACACTGAGTTTGATGAGTCAACATCACATCTTAAACCACAAGATTTCCTGCAGAATAGATATAAAAAAGCACTGTGTTTCCATTCAAAACTGTAGTATTTACTAAAATAATAATGTTCATAATACTTAAATAGTATAGCAAAACTATAATAATAGTATATTATTATATAGTACTATAATAGCACTAATAAATATCAATGTTGTATAGCATGGTATAATTATAATGTATGTTCATGAGTCAAAACAGTAACACCACACACAATTATGAAATATTTGTTCACATATATTTTATAACATTTTTAAGTACATTAAGTACATTTTAGAAATAGAAGCTACAGTTTATAAAACCTTTCCAGCAGAAATCATTGATGGGCCAGCATCAGCCTTTTTTTCTCTAGCAGACAGGTCTATTTTCTATATAAAACAGAATAAAAAACAAAAACAAAACAAATCGCTACATTACTTTGTCCTGCACTACCTTTAAATTCCCAGGAAAGCACCAGCTGTCTGCGTCTCTTGTCTTTTATAAAATATAAATTATTGAAAAATATTCAAATGTTTGTGAAGTAAATACAATAAAAATGATCTCATAACAAAAATACAGAGACACTATAAAATATACAAAAAAAACATCCAAAACAAAACAGGTTTTCCTTCTGAATCCATTCTGAGATATGCATATGCCACAAACTACTGGTGTGTATACACTTGCCCAACTAAGGTTCATTAATACATAAGACCTGCAGTAGATTGTGATCTGTGACATTTAACAATAGTATATTTTCCTGACAAAATAATTTTCTAAATATTAACATTTTAGGTAACATAATGTTTTCTTTTAGGACATTAATCTTATGAAGCCAACGATACTAATATTATGACCTCGTGTGGGGAGAAAAAGAAAACTTTTTCCAGGGCACTGACAACCATTACAATTATGTTTAAAAATCTGTAAAGCTCTCTCTAACATAAAACAGTGACAACAGAAAAAGAACCTGAACAAAAAAAAACAAACAAACCTTGACATCAACATGCAAAAAAGAATGAAAGTACAGTGCAGGTTACTACTAATTAATATGTTGAATCTTTTGTGTCAGATGACGAGCATGGGTGAGGGATCGTGAGTCAGTGCTTGATGATGATGATGATAGTGGACAAGCTTGTTACCAACTAAACATTATGAACATATACAGCATCTCATTTCTACACTCAGTGGGAAACCCAGGTCAGCGAATGCATTTCTCTTTGTCCTAAAGCTGTGTGCTTTCCAACAAATTAACAAAAGATAAAAGAAAAGTCAACACTTTCCAAAAACATGAGAGAAGTCTGGTCCCTGTCTTCCGACATTGTGGATGATACCCGAAGCACCGTGGCCAAAGACCTCACATGGGTTTTGGTTATTATTCCTGCTTTGTCTCTTGCTTATTTGTGTAATCTGGGTCTCAATAAAGCATTATGAAATACAATCTGTACAAATAGACATCTCAAAAGCTATTTTCATCCATATGGGTAACATTCAGCCACTGTAAACAATAACATTGTATTCTAAGATGATATTCCACTTTGGCATTTCCCATAAGGCCAGCGTACAGCCACTGTTCCCACTGTTGGGAGGAAACTGCTGCCAATTTGCTCAAATGTAACCAGTAAATCTTTATGCATGTATTCTGAGCTGACTGCACAAATATGGGTGGAATCATACATGAGTTACTCACTATGAACTGAATATTATTTTGTTCATAGATAAGTATCACACAAACCTGAAACTTAAATACAAATGTCTGCCACTAGACCTAAATGTCTCTATTTGCCATGAGGTTTCAGCTGAAAGCTGCAGCCAACCATGAAGGCTGTGGTAAAAGAAGTACACAACCCATTTAATGCAAACCTCCAAGCAGCGCCAACTTGCATAATTTCTGTCAATCTTTCTCTATCAGACCTCACAAGTGATCATCACCTGCAGTATCCATAGATTCCTTTCAGTCACCATCAATCCCATTCAACTTCTGATTCTCTCTAGTCAACATTTTTCTATTGCCTGTCCCTTTTTCCTACACTGTACCTTCACACCATACTGCAGCTGCTTCCTTATGGCCAAAATGTACTGTTTAACAAAAGACAAAACAATTCTGACATTCTTTTGTAAAACTTTTTCACTTGTGATTTTATTGTACAGACAGAAGACTATTCAAACACTTCTAAAGCAACAACACTAACAAAGACAGTGAGCTGACAGACTATGCATCTAATCTGCACATTAAACAACTCTTCTTATTAAGGACTCCTGAATTTCCCCACATAGATTGTCTACAGTTTTCTAACACTGGTGGTATATGCAAAAATGCATAAGTTTCAGTCACAATATGTGTCTCTACCAAGGTGGCAAACATGTACATAAAGGTGAAAGCGTCAGTTTCTAAAGCAACGGCTACTTTCAGTTGTCTGTGTATCAGACGCTCATGGTATGACTAATCTCACCAGGTCCTCACACCCTACTAAACACAGGGCCAGTGTCTATAGTGTTGTCTGATAACGAATCAGCACATTTCAGCTAAAGGCTCCTAGAGAACAGAACAGTTAAACTTGGCATCTAATGTTTGGTTCCACTGTAATACCTTCGTTGACAACATAAGAAAAACACTTTCAATATGTGCCTGGTAGGTTAACATTGGGTGTACTCAACATCAATAATATAATACTGGCACAAGCATACGCTCCTCAAACAACAAATTAGAAATAACACTTTTTGGTCCAAGCTGAGAACTCTCTATACCTTCCTTAGTTCAGTTTTTATATTTTGGCAACCGTTTTTCTCTTAGCGGGAAGTTTCTGCCCGCTATCTGTTTACCCCAACAATGAAATGAGTCATTTTATTGAACTCTTTCTGTCTCGGTTCTCTCAGACTTTCTGTCTTGGTCCCCTCGTCTCCCCACTGTGCTACTTAGGCAGAACAGAACCTGAACGCTACCCGATAGTGCTCCATCTGCCTTGAGCTGCTAAATAATACCGGTACATATCACACATACGCACGCTCACACACACATGCGCGCACACACATCTCAAATGCAACAGGGTATGAATACAGGCTTTTGGTTTGTGCCTTCTTTTTAAAACATGGTCTAAGAGACAGGAGCTCCAAGTTGACAAAGACCACAGTGAGTCATTAAAAACATTTTGGTCCCCAAAAAAACAGTTTACCGACTCTATCAAACAGTTAAGACCACTTTCTGAGCCCCAGTCCACGAGGCTCCTTAATTTTTGTCTTCCCTTCCATTTTCTTCTTTGCTTTCACTCGTCCGTATCGGGCTTTACGTCCAACATTGCATGGAGCTCCTCAGGTGTGTACCCCAGCAGGCTTTTTAAGTCACAGACAAAGCGGTAGACGTAGCGTTTCCCCGATGTCTTGTGGATGATATTCTTGTCATAGTAGTAGCGTAGGCCACGGCTTAGCTTCTCATAGTTCATCTTGGGCTTGTTTTTCCTCTTGCCCCACCTCCGAGCAACCTAAAACAACGCAGGAAATAAGCATGTCAAGATGTGTCATAAGCAGTTAAAAAAATAATATAACACGTGTAAGAAATTAGTCACAATAAACTGCTGAATAATTAACAGCACTTTGTATTTCTAAGTCATTTTGAAATGAAACACTACTGATGCAAAAAAGATTGACGGAGCCAAACAAGGCATGCAAACATTTTTAGAAAGTCAGAAGACATCTTGTTCATCTGGCTAACTACTTAGGACCTCCCAGCACGTGTACCAGTGACCAGTGGGGTCACAACCTCTCACCTCATCTGGGTCAGAAAGCTTGAACTCCCAGCCGTCGCCTGTCCAGCTGATGAAGGACTGGCAAGACTTGTCGGTCAGCAGCTCCAGAAGAAACTGCCACAGCTGGATGGGGCCGCTGCCTGCCGAACAGATGGGAGAGAGAGGGAAGGTGTGCATTTAAAGAAAAAAACCTATTTACACTGAGAAGACACATTGTTGTTGGTGTAGACACTGGTTGGTGTGTGGATTTACTTTAATAAGTGTTAATAATAAGAGCTCTGGACAAAGGTATAAAGATCTGTACTGTATTATATATAATAATACATTGCATCTATGGTTTGTTGATGCTAAATGAAACCCAAGAAGACGAAGAGCTCCAGTATAAGAGTTTACAAAAGGGAGACACATTGCATAAATATATGCAAAATCTATATACTGTTAATGCAGTGCAAGAATAAGAGGAGATTGAAAATCTTTGAAAAGTGAGAAAAGTACAATAAAAAGGAGGAATATATTGGATCTCTACAGTGTTTCAATTCTGTGATGTATGAAAGTGTTAAACATTCATGCCAATTATTCACTTATGTCTGAAGAGGGACAAAGTAAACCTTCTAATCTGGGTCAGACTGAAGTACAGCAGTGGAACCAAATGTCCTCCTAAATACAACAGTCCCATTCATCATGTATTCCCTTGTCTGCCAGTTGCCCTGTGCAGTATGTGAATCTAGAGACTGTGTCTGTATGAGTTCCATACTGATGAAATCACTAGTTTAAAATAAGAGGGGTTGCCTTTAGGCTTCAGCAATGAATCGTGGGGACTTGAATACAGGCTGTGTGTGTGAGAGTGGCTGCTAAGTCATCTGTAATGTTATAATGGATTGCATTTTTTCATGATTAAAGAGTAATATAATAAACCTGTTAAAAACTGAACTTCAGCAATATTAGAACAGCTTTTTACATCTCGTGGAAAAATGGAGGGAAAGCAAAACAAAGACAACCCAAAAAGTATGGTCTTGTCTCTGAACTAGATTCACTGCAGTACACTTTGATCTTGTGGTTTTTCAGCATATACTCTAACCCACCCACTTTTGAGGCTCACATCTTGAAATCACACCTGCCAATGCTGCACACCGCCTTAACAAAACTGAAGCTAAGCAAAAGTCATCACTCTTGAGTGCCTCAGAAAACCAAATTTACCCTTATACAACACAAACAAAAGCTTTCAGGGAAGGGAGTGGGTTGAACACTTGAAATGGTGCTTTGCAAGCCCTCTTTACCCCTGCTAGGATTGAAGAAGGTGCATGACAACTGCCACCCCAACTTTGGAAAATAAGTGGCTGTGCAACACTGAGTCTCTTTCAGACAGAAAGCTTTTACTCGCATTCCAAAAGTCTGCTACTGTAACAGCGAGCCCACATAAGGGTCATACAGTGCCCGTTTACCAGCCCCCTGTGCTCTCATGCCAGAATGTAGGCGACCCTTTGACAAAAAAAAAAGTTTCCAAAAATATGTTACAAGTCTCCATGCACAATGGGCCTCATTGAAAAAGCATACAGTGTGGCAAAAGGATGGGTGGGGTGGGGGCTCACATTCACAACAGTGTTAAGTATCTGACCCATGGCACGCTAAATGAGTCTTGAGCATATGCAGCTCTAGCAAGAAAGCTGGGAAGTGATTGGGGCTGCAAATAAAGATTCATCTATGGGTTATTTTTTTTGTAAATGTAAAAAAAAAAAAATAAAATAATAATAATAATAATAATAATAATAATAATAATAACAAAAGGTAAAAAATGACAACTTAGAAGGTTTTCGAATCATGATTCTTATATTTGAAAAGGTGGAACCAATTTTTACCACTTGACTAAATCTAGTAGCAATGCAAATAAAGTACCCCTGTGTGCATTTGAATGATGGTACGTGTGAGAAGGAGGAGATAAAAAGCAAAGTAGCGTGATACAGATTGAGCGTTCACCATGTTGTAAGGCTGCCTGATGTTAATGCAGGCAGAAGTGTAAATGGCAAATTGTCACAGGAAACCACGGAGATGACAAGTGAAGCTTCACTTATCTCTCTGCAGCCTTATCAGGCTCCCTGTCCTCACTACAAGTGTCACCTGTCACCCCGTGACTGGGACAGGAAGCCGAGCAGAGCAAGCTGTCATAAACATCGATTTGGAATTTTACAGAAGCCTGTTTTCTTTATTTTGAGGTTTGAGTTTTTTTTGGGTTGAGGTTTCTCTCTGTGTCTCTCTTTCTTTCTCCCTCTATTTCTTCATCCACCCACACATACGCACATGGGTATGCACATACATGTACACTCAAAAAATGCTTCCATCTTTGAAGGACTACTTACGCTGCCCCTAATAACAGCTAGGACCAGAATGTGCTGCTTGACATTTTTCTATTTTAGCATGATTTTTATTTCAACTTTCCCTTTTCCCCATTGTGTAAAAGCTCAGAGGAAGCACATTCTTCTCAGTGAGAATATATTACTATGCACTAGGCAGGAAACACTCACCATGCTTTCACACATGAGCTATCTGGAGTCATCTATCCTGTTGTAATAACTGATACATGTCAGACGTCAGGATTGAAGTGTTACTTCAGGGGCTTTCAGACTGTGTCTTAATCATTGTTATTTGATTATATGTACATTACGACATCTTTCCAACATCATTATGAATGAATGACTCATTGTTCCATAAGCAGCTTTTGAACTGATAACCATGCAGATGACCAATTAACTCATGCATACCAACTTGGGGACAGTCTGTTGATATCTGATGTATGCATTGTTAATGACGTTGAGAAATGTGCTTGGGTTTCCCCTTTTCCAATGCTGGCAATCTTGCAGCCTTGTGACTATAATTTAAACATGGCTGAAAAAGTCCCAAACACTGTGGCGTTAAGGGGCGATTCGGTGTCTACACTTTAACTGTTCAACACTCCTTACAATCCAATTTTTTTTAAAAGCAATGTAGGTAATAAAGACTCAATTCGACCTAAACCTTCTACTCATGACTACAAAGGATTAACATGCATTTTCTTATGCAACGTAACAGAAAGTATAATTTTCATGTGTTAATACAATATTTAAAATTAAGAAGTAGTTTACACAATCCAAGAAAAGTTATTTATATCAGTTTCCTATGTTCCTAGGCTCATGTAATTATAGAAGCAACATTTATGGCTCAGTGTTAAGACACACATCCTGGTAAACTGTTAAAAGTAGTAACAGTAGTAGTTTTTTCATGCACCTTTTTTGCACCAAAAACCATGACAGATGCTAAAATAGTGCATTTGCTTTAGAAGAGTTTGCAGATATCTCCACATCTTATTGAACTTAGAGAACATACATAAACCAGCTCTTTGAGCATGTACGAGTATGAAGATGCCTCATGAGATGAAGAGATAATTTTACTCTGGTGTTATGTGCAGGGGAAGGCATAATTTCTATATTTCACCAGCGTTGCTAGGACGACCTGGAAAAAACAGGTTGAGATGCGGGCTGCAGATAACAAGGAGGTAGATGAGAAGTGAAGACAGAACAAAAGAGTGCAGGGGAGGGAGGGAGGAAGGGGGAGAGAGAGAGAGAGAGAGAGAGAGAGAGAGAGAGAGAGAGAGAGAGAGAGAGAGAGACAGAGACAGAGAGAGAGAGAGAGAGAGAGAGAAGAAAAAGGTTCGTGCAAAATCTATTTTGTTTCCTGTAATGTGCATGACTCGGGCTGCCAGGGTAAAAACGTGTTGTTGTTTTTTTCCTTTTGGTCTAAAAGCGGTGCATTACGGGACCCCCACTTCTGGGGCTTTGCAGAACATCAACAAGTGTGTTACAGCTGCACTGAATTTTATTCCCTATAGAACTGATGGGAGGAACTAAATTCTGCACCTTATAATAATAGTTGCCCAATACATTCAGTGAAAAAGATGGGTTAACCTTTCAATTTGGCCTGGACAACGGGATTTTTTGTTTGATAATGTGCAAAAGTGAATATCAACCAACAGGATCTTTTGAAGCTAGACAAACAAGACCTAAAAGACTACCGATGGCATGCAGACACTCAGGAATAATCATAAATACAAATATTATTCTTTAACTGCACCACTTATCATGTCACAATACTATAATAAATCAATAAATAATATATATCTACATTTTATTACATTCTGTAACTATTCAAATTAATAATGGATGTATTCTTTTTAGGTGCACCAGCATCACAGCCCTGGGGTTGAGCGTGTTGGCTAGTTTACTGGCACACCTACATGGAACAGAGCTATGATTAATGTTATTAGTTGCCCTGTGCTATTGTGACATTTTAACAATCGCTGCTGTGAAAAATGTCTATAAAATGCTGCAGCACTTTTCGAGGTAGGATTCTATACAAAATTATAATGTACATAATGTAACTATGTCTTCTAGACATCTTACCTGTGTATCCTGCCAGTGCGGCTGCTGGGATGACAGGTTTATCCTTGCTGAGGTCTGAGCGCTCCCTCACATAGTCTTTGAAAGTGCCCTTGGGCTTGTGGCCATGCAAGGCAGTGGGGTAGTCTTCTGAGTCGAAGCTGTCGTATGAAGGTACCCGCTGCAGGCTGCTGAATGAAGACTGGCTGCTCCATGACTGGGTCAATCGGTCACAGCTCTCAAAGCTCTCGATGCTCTCAAAGGAATCCTGGCCACCAAGCTTACCTGTGAGGGAAGGATGAGTGGAAATGGCAAGAGAGAGAAATGAGGTCATTGCAAAAGGAGCAAACTGCAAACTGAAGACTTTATATCATATCACATTTTAAAAACACTTTAATAAAGCCTGAATTTGTATTATGTATGATTTTCTTATTCTGCTTTTCCTCTAAAAAGCATTTCTGAGAATGGATGTGTATCTATTTTTCAATGTGATACTTCAGTGCACAAGAAAATTAATTGTTAAAGTTATTGTAAGTTTTCTGTAGAATTTGACAAAGGACCAATATTTGAGTGACATTTTATTCAATTCAATTTTATTTATATAGCGCCAATTCATAACAGAAGTTATCTCATTGCACGTTTCTTATAGAGCAGGTCTAGACCGTACTCTTTATATTATTATTTACAGAGACCCAACAAATCCCGCCATGAGCAAGCATTTGGCGGCAGTGGCAAGGAAAAACTTCTTTTAAGAGGCAGAAACCTTGGACAGAACCAGACTCAATGGTGGGCGGCCATCGGTAAAAACAACACCTTAGCAGTCAATGATGTTCCTTCTCACTAAGCTATATTGTTCTGTACGGTGCCACATCTCTCTCCATTTCACACCTCATTTCCCTTTTACAACCACCATTTGGATTAGATTTTAAATGGAAGACAATCACACAAATTGCGCTGCTATTTTTGACCTTGGGAAAGATAAGAGGAGTCTTTCAATGGTGAGTCATTATCAAATGACAGATAATGCGCCTCGATTGATGCCGAAATCTTCAACTGCTGAAATTGAAGCCACATGTGGATATCAGTTGTGCTACAAAATACTTTCCCACGCTGGTAGAGCACAACGCAGCACTCAAAAGCTTGGTATGTGTGATGCATGGGGAATGGACCTCATACCTTGCAGGCCAATGCTTAAAGCACTGGCAGGAGGCTTCTATAGTGTACATGGCACATGTTATTCATTTATACAGCTGGAGATTTGTGAGAAGAAAATCCTCGCTGTATGGCTAATTTCTCTGTAAACTATCACTGGGAGATAAAACAAGCCTGCACATTCAGAAAAGCAAACAGTTTCATAAGAAAACCCCACGCTTACTAACTGAGGATGACACCTCTATCTCTTTACCCAGAAGGTTGAGTCGAGGAAAGGAGAAAAAAAAAAAAAAAACGTTTCTTGAAGGTTACACCACTTGAACTGTTTTACATAAAGGACAGGCTGCGAGAGAACACGTTGTGGCTTTGGTTCGTGTATCACTCGGGCAAAAACAATAGAGTTTTCTTTTTTTTCCCCAACCCAGTCTAGAGTGTATGAGACGGGTTTGCTTGAACCACAAACCAACCAGAGGGCCTGCTTTTCTTCTCTTCTAATGCACACACACTGATGTGGCATGACAAGATTCTGGTAGCTTCAGCACAATCATACGCACGCACACACCCACACAAACACTTCACATTTACATGCACTCACACATGTGGACACATTTATCAAAAACTCAGTCCAAACAAACTGTTGATTACAACAGAAATGCAGCACATTCTTCACTCCTCCAGACTAAATCTGTGCTGTGCTTAAATCTCAACTATATTCCTGGTATCTAGTGTGTGACCCCTCACCTCTGCTCAGGCGTCCCACACACATGTTGTCTGGGGATACCACCTCCTGCTTGACAGAGAAGTAGTCCCCCTGCAGCGGGTTGAGGGGTGTGTCGCGTAGGATGACAGCGGGGTATTCACTCTCATACTTAAGCGTCAGCAATTCCTCCGAGCTGATGGGATGAAGTGTCTGGTACGACTCTGTGATGAAGCCGGGCTCTGAGTATTCAGAAGGAGGGACACACTGAGCATGCTCAACACCGTAGCCTGGAGACACAAAGGGAAACAAGTTTAGATAGAAAGCAGAGAAGGAAAGCAAGGAGCAAAGCACAGGAGGAAGATCAATCTTAGGAGAGCGGAGTCATTATCCCTCTTCTGCTGAACTGCTGCCCAAATGCTTAGTATGTGAAAAGTCCATAACAAAACACAGCCTTGAGGGCATATGATGAATCTTGTACATTTGAGGCAAGGTTATTGATTAGACATGTACCTAATATTATTTCCTATAATATGTGGTCAATATGCACCTATAGCTACACAGGCTTACTGCAATCTAAATCCCAAAATGTTTTTGTTTTATCTTGTACAATGGGTGAAGATACATTTTTTTAACACTAAATCCCAAAGCTATTTTATTCACAACACTAAACCACTCCTCTTTTTCCATTTCCATTCATATTTTAGGTACACATCTTATGCTATTACACAGAGTGACTGACTACGAGTGTGATGAGTACTTACTGACAAAGTAGTCTGAGGTATAACGGGATTCCTGGAAGTTGGAGGTCAGTCCATTGATGGGGTAATGCTTTGTATCCTCTTCATGAAAAATAGATAGAGAACGAGCGTCAGCGACCTCGTCATTGATTTTCATGTATCATGTAACTGCTTCCAGCATTATCAAAAATTAATGGCCTGAGCTAAATTGCGTCTTCCTGTTTGGCTCCTGTGACTATAGCAAATGCCAACATTGTCCTAAATTGGTGCAAGCAGTGATTTCACTCTGTGTGGTGTGAGATTTTCTCACATACTGTATGTAAGATAAAAAGTCTCTTAGCCTCTGTCTTAAAACCATCTTATACTGCACAAAAATGACAGTATATCAGTATATTAACTTGTCTTCAGACCAACGTGGCCTCACCTTTCTGAAGCATTTCTAAATGTTCCCACAGGATGTCGCCCACAAAGTCAGGTGCTAAGTCCAGGAAGCGCTCCTTCCCCATCGCACACAGGCTGGCTCCGTTCATGCAGAATTTGTCAAAGTCAACATTCTTCAGACTGAATTCGTTCACTGTCCATGTTAGCCATGCAGCCACATGGTTTTCTGTCCACTGTCTGGGATCTGAAGGGGATCACAATTGGTGTTTTCTTATATTCACTGTTTACGTACAGTATTCGTACAGTATATACTACACATACACATTTATTCAAACATTCATCTCAACCTGTGGCTGATGACAATACAGATTCAATTTTCACTTTTCTGGTTCTACCACTGCAGCACATCCTGTATTATGCCGTGTTTTAACTGTGAGAAAACGAACATCTTTGGTTACACAGCCAAATTTCACACTGCCTCCGTGGTAAATATATCTAACCATAACAAGCCAATCAACAACAAACCGGGAGGCAGCAGTGGCTGTAAACAGCAGTGGTAATGACAAGCCAAAATCATAGTCTGCAGACATAGTATGATTACATAGACAGATACTGAAAGTCCTGCTGTTTCCAAACAGCATGAAGAGACTCTGTGGTCGAACTCCATTTAGGAAGCTAACTCATTATTTTACGGTCTGTCTCTGTGTCTAGATTCTCTGGGTGCTGCAGTCAGTCAGTCTGCCTGGGCTCACATGTATGTAATATAAGGCCATTTCTGGAAAAACTGGGCGTCTCCTGGTATTCAGTTAATCCTTCTAAGAGATGCTGACGTGTGACACGTTGAGGGCTCATGCTTTACAGATAAGATTTGATTCCCCCAATGAAAATGTTACCAGGGAATACAAGCAGTTGAGAGTCTTACCTTTGGGAATACCCAGCCGCTGCTGTTCCTTTGTGAAGCCGCTGAAGGTGGCCTTCAGAGCCTGGGACATCATCTCTTTACTTCCTGGAGTTAGCAGCGGGACATCTCCACACTCCGGATCTGCCAATCACAATTTACAAAGAACATTGATTAGGATACAATGTTGAGTAATATCAATATCTATTTCATTTGGGATTGCAATTACTAATATGCTAATATTATATACCGCTATAATTATCAACAATGCATCCTGTATTGTATTTCATGCCGATAAAGCTTACTGACAGGAACACTTAATTGAGACAGAGAATAGGGTTCAGTTAGATATTCACACACACATACAAGGCCCCCCCACACACAGACAAAATCAACACAGTTGTATCTGACCGTGATCGCCAACATGGCTCAACAATTACATCCTGTCTAGACAGACACAGTCTTCGTATCCGAGCCAATCTATTTAAGCAAGAGCTGTCACACCGTTAGATCTGAACACTGGATGTACACTATTTTTGCACAATGATTCACCAAACCACTTTTTTTTTTTAAATAGTCTACAGTTTTTGGTATTTCAGGCAGGGTCTTAAGGCAAATCCCACTCATCTGCCACACTGCATAAAAATAAACACACAAGTATTTATTTATAAATACTACAAACACTAACCTCTCTCCTACCCGCACATCCTGGGTGGGAGAGCAGTGTCTGGTGCCCATCTGTGACAGTATGACCCCTGCTAGCCCTCCTACCATGTTGCACCTACACAGTGGGCCTACTGTCACCAGAGCAAGCAAGGGGTCAAACATTCTGAGAGGTCAAGGGTCGAGGGATGGGGTGATGATGTCACCGTGGCTGCTGGCGAGTGGCTAGGAGAGTTGGGGGTGAGCTGTCTCAAGGGTCTCAAGTCACACACTAGGCTTACTGTTCTCTGCTCACAGCCAGTGGGCACCCAGTGCAGAACAGAGCTCCCTTTGATGGCTTTAAACAGTGCCTGATGACTCGCACTCATCTAATTAGATTGATCAGGCTGCAGAAGTGTGGGATAAGGGGGCAAAGCAGGGGAGATGATGAGGGGGAGAAGGGGAAAGACCCCCGGGCCACTAATACTAGAATAGACTGCTAAACACAAGACTCGACGAATGACTTGTAAATAGACACAAAAAGGCCCTCTAGAGTTCCAATTAACTGATATGCCTTTATCATTTAATCTGCAAAGCACTCACACTCATTAACACAACAAAGGCAGACATATATCACGATCTGCTAGAGTCTGCATTATGGCATAATAGCTTTATCTTGTCTGATCAACTTGGGGGGTGAAGTGCATGAGACAAAACTTAAACAGACCACAACAGGGCATCTTGGGGCTTCAGTAGGTTAACACAAAATCGAGGGTTCAATAAGGATTCGATATTCATGGCTTTCTCTTTAGCGCATCCTTCTTGTCTGTCTCTATTGCACGTCAATTAAAATCGTTAAAACCCAGATCACAAAAGGCTTGGCTTGAAGGCAAACTAGTGATGAGGAAAAGTTGTGTCACTCCTCTCACAGCACCGCCATTCGTCTAACCCAGATGTTCTGGCATCTCCACTGGCTGGTGGTTTTATCTACCAGCAGTACACTAGGGCAACATATAGTTCATGCTTGTTTTCACCACTCGCTGACGTCTCGACCTCGTCTGGAATGCACAGCAGCTGTCCCTCCTTCGCCCATGTAACTAATGCCTGTCTGGCTGTTTGTAAAATTAGGTCTCCAAGTTTCTTTTTTCTGTCTTTAGCTCTTTCCCCCCCCCTATTTTCTCTCTAAAGAAAGAAACATTGCAACAGGCCTGATACAGAGGACAGACAAGAGCTCTTTGCTTCTTCATGTGATTCAATTAGGCCCGTAATAATATATTGCTCTCTGTTACACTGGCAAACAAACAAACAGAAAGTTATTCATTCAAGTCAGAAGTAAAAGCAAGGTAGAAATGCTGAGAATAAACATGGTTTTACAGTCTAACTTAAGACCCCAGTTAAACTATTGTCAGACACAGCTCACACATCAAAATAAACGTGCAGTTTCACACTGAAATTAAGACCTGAGCGAGCTGTCTTTGTGTACAAGTTGCCCCTGACAGCAAGGTTGTGTAGGCAGCTAGTGGGCTCATTTTTCTTTTAAGTAGTGTTGGTAGTGCAAAAAAGTACATGTTGCAAACTGAGATGGGACAGGGGATCAGACAGTCTGTGCTTTGATGTGAAGGCAACAGCAAAATGTGGCAGTTTATTTAAGCTGGATCGAGTGGAGTTTGTCTGCACTTTCGAACCATCTACGCCCCTCCCTCTCCATCGCAACCCATCCCCAGCCTGTACTTGCCCACACAGACTTGAACCCACTTTAGCACTAAATCCTCCATCAAAGACACTCAACACCATCGTGCATGAGAACTACCATTAGGCACTCTAAAGAGAGAAATATGTTTAAACATTATTATAGAGCAAATTACAATGTGAACTGCAATTTGTGTTATTTCTTTTGTTTTTATTTTGAATGACTTATTTACCCTGAAGCAGATAACACGACAAGGCTTAAAGGTAAACACAAGACCTAAAAGTGCAATGATAATAACAGTCTCCATGGTGAAAGATCCATATGAAAGTTATCTGTGGCAGAGATAATGTACAGTTTGCTTCCATTAGTGAGAGAGGCGAGCTTGGATCTAGACAATCTCTAGTAAATGATGAAGTCCTGATAGGATTTCAATGCCTGTGAGTCCCATTAGATACAGAATGGTCAGTATGTACTGAGAGTTAGAGCATCCACAAGTCATCACTTTCCACATTAGACGGTGTGGGTCTGTCCGCAAATGAGTCCCATCCACTTAGCTCACAAAATGTGGGAGTGGGTGTAAATCACAGGCAACATTATGGCATATGCATTTCACTAACAAGACAAGAGTAAAAAGAGCATCTGGAGTGAAAAGTATGAAATTAAATCAATTTCTCCTAATGATGTAGAAGGAATAATTCATCTAAGTCAATCTGTTCTATGAATCACTGATGAAGTGAAACTGATGTTTAGTCTGGATGTACAGTAAATGGTATGGAATTAGCCACTCCCCTCGTGCCGTGATATGCATAATGGACAGGCCACTGAGTGTGACGACGATATTTTCCTCCAGGGAATCTCACTGACAGACTGTGAACCTTCACTGCCTTGCCCTTGCGACCAAGCCCCAACACAACCTTAGACGATTCTGTTTTGTACCTTAGGCTGTTAAATTGACACACATATAAACACACACACACAAACTAAATTAGCAGGCTTCTTCGCCTGTGCGCCAGAGCGTGGGCGTGAAATTGGGATTTTTGCGACTGGGGCCAAAGTCATTGGGGCTGGAACAGGCAGGGCTGGGCAGGGCAGGGGAAGATAGCAAGGGAGCATCTCGGGTGGGTGAGGGGTGACTGACTGAGTGTGGGGGGGTGTGAGTCACCAGCCTGTAATATGAGCCCATCACAGGACAAGAGAACCGGGGGTGGGCACAGCGGAGAGAGAAAGACCGAAGGATGAATGGGAGGTCTCATAAAGCTTCCTCTCTTCTCCTGGTCTCTAGAGTGACTTCACAGTGGGATCAGTGCCATCTCCCAGCCTCTGGCGGAGACTTGGTTCATTCATAAAGCCTGGACTGCTGCCTCCACTCAGAATGATGCAACGATACAAGCAGAGCAGGCAACAAGACCCAACAAATAAGGGACAATATGCTTTCTATCATGTGATTGAGCTATAAATAGCCCTATAGAGTTTATCCAATGACTGGGTGAGTGTTGGTGTGAGGAAAATAGAGTCGACTATGAAAAAAATAAAATAAATGAGGATGACATCTAAAAGGCTATTCAAAGCTGGGTTTTTGAAAAGTGAAACACTTTAGGGTCAAATAGTCATGTATTTATATCAGTGCCAAAGCATGTGGTAATTCATGTCTCCCTCTCTTCTGTAGCTGAGTATGGTGGGCTATTTTTTTCTTTTTTTTTCTTTTTTTAAAATCGGCAAGTCAATTTCCTGTGGCTAAGTTGCCACTTCCTGAGGGAAGTGATTTGAGTTGTGGGTTCAGGTGAGGGTCAAACATTTCAGTTCCTGAATATCCCTACATGCATACAGGTACAGATCAGCAGCGTCACTGTGCGGTGCAGGAAAAAAGAGAGGAGGTCTTGGCTACTTGCCAAGGGCTTATAATCGGCTCTTTAAGGCAGACCAGTCTACCCACAACAGACCAGAGGTGACAGTGGTATCTAAGAGAGCCTTTGATGGAGATCCATATCTGGACCCCTGGTCTGAGAAAGCAGGGTCATAAACCCGACCAACATGAAGGGGGCCTATTCAGCACCACAGGGTGATAAAGTGGCCGCTGAGGGCTGCAGTGGAGCAAGAGGAGGAGGACGGGGTGGCAGTCTGGTTTTGAGAGGGCTGCTTGTTCAGCCAGCCGCTCCGCTGTTTAGATTTCCATCTCAATGCCAAGGACCAGGAATAGATGTGTAGGCCATGCTCAAGCCAAAGTGAAGAAGTCAGACCAGACCGTAGACCGCTCCAGCACAGGACAGTGTTAACCTAAAGAAATGCAATGCACAAACCAGGACCATCCCACCTTCATAGACAACAATGCTGAAACACTAGTTTTATTCTGAGGTCTGCACCACTGGCTTCTGGCTGCCCTCTCAAAGCACAAGCCTGTGGTGGTGTAAAGCAGCTGTACAGGACGAAGCCACTACTGACATCTGTCTTTGGCCATGAAACTAGAGTTGTTCAGGATCATCACCACTGCAGACATACCGGCTACTGAAGCAGACAATAAGTGAGACTAATTCCCCATAGCTGCCTTGCTGTCTTTCTTTTTTCCACTCCCCCCATCTCTGAAATCATATTAGCATTATGATGTGAAAGTGCATTAACTCTACTGTTTATGCCAAAGTCTCAGAGCTTGATATGACATTACCTCTGAGTTTGAAATGATACGCGCCATCACCAACAGACGCTAAACATATTTTTGCTAAAAGCTTGATGGAAATTCTTTCCTTTCCAGAAGAACCAAGGAAACAAGGCACTTTCAGCAGGATTTGGCTCCTTGTTGCTTATTTAACTGCCTACAAGCTTTGTTGCTCTGTGATCTTAACAGTGTGAAAAGGCCTTAGGTATGCCTCAAGTATTAAAGGTTGAGCAACAGTAATGCACTTTTCACAACAGCCAATTGCACAACCTTCAAGTTCTCTATTACTCTGAGAAGGCAGACAAGTAACATTGGGAAAAAGCTAAAATCCAGCATGCACTAAAGCACTACACAAACAGTAGAGACAAATCTCACACAACTTGAAGGTTTTCCATGACCTCCATATATGTTAAATATTTATAATGAAAGCACTACTTAGCCCAAAAGGATTTGACTGTCTTGTTTTATCCATCGGTGCTAGGCATAGTGGCAAAAAAAGGGAACTGTACTGGAGAGTGCAGGTGGTGCTAGCCTAGCTGTATCCAGGCTAGCTGCCCTTCCAGGCTCCATCCCTGTTGTAAACAGACAGGGGATGCTCTGGGGGAACTGTTTAGGCGTTAAACCAAACACACGACATATCTGACAAACAGTTTACTCTCTGTATTGCATTTTTTCCACAAAACATGGTGCCTGCCCCATTTTTAGTCCAAACTGATACATTCCACAACTAGGTTCCTGATTTAAGTGTGAATTATGTGGGACAGTACACAGCCACACATTCATACACTGATGGAATTGTTTGCCACTCAACCGTTCTTTTGTGCAATACATATGCATGTAAGTGTTGTAGTGGCTGGGTCCAATTATACATCACACACATATATGAGCTTATTGCTTGTTTGAAGGCAAGCTATGGGCGACAGATGGATACTTGATAAATAAATTCCCCCCAGACCGCAGTGTTTTCATGTTGCGTGCCTCACATTCCACCTCTGTTTTACAATCGCTAATGTGCTTCTCACAGCTTTCTTGTTTTCCTCTAATGTGACCAAAAATGACTTGTGGTCTAAGTAGCAAAAATGGTTTCAGCTCAAGATGATGAATTATCCTTCTATTTTAAGCTCAGTGTAGGGTCCATGGCTAATAAGAGTATACAACATCAAATAGCTGGCCACATCTTTCTTCCTTTATCTTATTTAAGATATGGGAGTTGTTATTCATGACGACACCTCAGCTTTGGCTGACTTGGCTGATTAAAAGATGTTAACCTCAATTTGATCACTGGAAAGTTACAACTCAGTGTTTTGCAATAAGTGATGGAAGTGATTTCCAAAACATGTGCATATCATTGCAGATGTGTAAACTCATGCTCACGGACTCTTCTCTATTTCTCTCTCTCCATTTCTCTTTCTCTCTCTTACTTACACACACACACACACACACACACACACACACACAGACAGGCTGTGACTCATTCCATCCAAGAATGACTGGACTTCAGGGGATATCGTGCTGCTTCATTTAACAATGTGACTGGTCATGATGAAAGCAATGACCATATCTTGTAAAATTCCTGCTCAATGACTCAAAACTTGTCACTGTTACGTTGTAACTATGCATAAATACACACAGAGCATCTCTAATGAGCATTTATGTGAAGCCAAAAGATAACTTTTCACCAACACAATGGCATTTCTAGAAGTGAATACTGTGAAAGTTAAGTTTTCATTATGTTCTGGATATGTGGACATCAGACAGACAGTCAGTAAAGATAACTCATATCAATATGTAAAAAATGCAGATACTAGGGAGGTCAGGCTAGGCAGACAAAGAAATCCAGCTGCTTTTACTCTCATAGCTAAACTCAAGAGGCAGCCTAACAACTTACACTGAGTCCCATTCCTCGACCTCCTCCATGGCTGCCAGAACACATGTGCCTCCCATCACTGCGTCACTGAGGCCCAACTCATCATGAGCACCACAGAGTCGCACCTACACAGAAGAGCCAGCCACACACCCTTTTTTATCACTCTTTGTTTTGGCAGGCCAATTAATCAATACAACTCTGATGCTGTAGGTCTGATACACATGAAGTCTTTGGCTGTGCCCCCAAAAGTAGTATGCAATACATGCTGACTCCAAAAACAGGTGGTGAACAGCAAATACAGACGAAAGAGAGAACAAGGGAAGAAAATCTGGAACATACACTGAACAAAATGACTGACATGGTCTCATTGAGGACAGCTGAACATCCGTGGTGAGACAAACCTGCTGCCTTTCAGGACAGTGGACTGATTCTCAAAGCAGGCGTGCTTCTAAACTAGCCCAGTTTCCATTCCATTATAGGAAACACAACTCCTAAATGTTGAACCATAAAACAGAAACAGCAACAGAACAGCAGGACAAAAAAAAAGTTCTAAAGCACTTAGGACAACATTGAGATGCGTGGGTGGTTGTGGAGCCATTTTGGGGCAGCGTCAGGCCAGTTAAGGTTCACAGTCAGACTGGAAATGTAGGGAGGGGAAAGGCCTGTGGTAGCAGAAACCAGTAAGCGAGCCAAGCAGACGCACAGTTGGACAGCCAGTGGCGTGTGGTGCAGCAGGCGTCTAGTGTCGTGACTCAGGGATTACAAGCAAGGAATGACTGGGGATAGTACAAAGTGCACTCACCAGGAACTCACTATACACCACATCAAGGTGTCGTGAGAGGAACTCGTGGCCAACAGAAAGACATTGGAAACAGAGGAAAAAAGGGAAAGGAGGGGGAGGAACACTAGAGGAGGAATTGTGTGAGTGGGTGGGTGAATGATTGAAAAGAGTTGTCTGTTACAAAAAAAGCTTGTTAATGCTTTATTTCTCCAGCCAAGAACATATTGTCCTTTGTTTTGGTTGTTGGCTTTTTTGAGGAATGTGAGTAAAACAAGAAGCTGTTGAAGACTGATTGCAAGAAGAAGCACTTTAATCATTTTGATCTCCAATCATTTTTAGCATAGTGAGGACTTCACTACCATCATGTCTACCACACCTTAGAAGGTCCCCCAACAACAACCATATGCTTATTATTTAGCAGACTGCTGAATCTGGTGCTAACACGCCTTGCTTTATGACTAAGCTTTATAAGCAAAGATTAAGGCGTGTAGTCACCAGGGAAGCGTTGAAATAGGACCCATGCAATATATTGGTTTTATGTTTATATGGGCAAAACAGCAATGACGGGCTGAATGAAGGAGCAATGGATGACTGAATGGGGGGATAACCCATTTGATGTAACACAGTGGCATCACTGAGCAGCTTGGGAAAGAAAGAAAGCCAAGGTCATTGTGGGATCTCGCAGATAGCTACTTCACAAGTATCCACCCAGTCTGTTGACAAGTCTGACCAGCACAGGGAGGTCCATTGAGGAAGCTGGTATCTATTGCCCTCTAGGCACAGACATGGCCAGGTCAAACACTTCCTAATGACATATGGGTGATGCACTGAACACTGGACTGACTAATCAAGTTTTGATCTGGCAAACCATATCGTCCTCAGTTTGAGGACGATACACACATCAGATGAAAAAACAGGCCGGTTTGCTCCGTTTGGCCCGATTCATTGACAGACCACATCAAGAGAAGCCTGGATCACCCAAACAGTGTTTGCACAGCTGCCAGGCAGCCACACACACTCAAACATTGGCATAAATTACACTGCACTACTGAAGGAGTGCTGACAAAAACACACCGAAGCAAAAACCTGAAGCTTATGTAACACCCTCTGTTCTAACACAAGCTACCCCTCTCCTCACCATACCAACATGGGAGGCACCTTGGAAAAGAAAGTAAATGAAGCCTTTCTAAGAGTCATTTGTGTGGCATGGCCTGTGTGTGCTTGTGTGCATACTGTTTGTTGCGGGCGTGGAACAAGATGCCTTATAAGGGCTCTCAGCAGACGCATCAGGCACGCCAGTTAGAGCAAACAGCAGCGTTTTGATCAGATAAAAGTGAGCCTCCCACTCAAGCTCCTTCTATGCCTCCATGCCATGCCACCCAGCAGGGCATGCTCACAAACATTCCTGTCAGTCACTGAACCCTGACCCTCAGGCCTGAGGAACAGAGAAGGAAAGTAAAAGAGGGAAGACTCACTCAAGTCTAAAACAGACAACTCCGTTATTGTAAATGACTGACAACTCTCTCCTCTAAATCAATACTTGGATAAGCTCAGAACAATCTTACTTGTGTATAACTGAACACTCAGTAACAACTTCAGCACTACAAGAGTAAAAGAAACACGAGGCGCTTGTGCTTTCATGTCTGTAATTTCACAATCCAACACCTTCCCCATTTAGTAATGCTCTCCCCTATCTTTAAAACTTGTCTCTGTAGGGCTGACAGTTTTGTTATGGCTACATGATGCTTTCAATAATAAGATGCCATGATCTGGGTTGCATTTAAGTAAGAGTGCGGTGTCAAGAATTGACTACTATAACTGAAAAGAGGAAAATAAGCATTGTGGAAAGTTAGATGCCTTGTTTGGGTGCACCTCTGACCCTGGCAGTGTGTGAGTGCTTTAAAAGGAATTACCTCCGCTGGAGAGAGAGAGGACAGGCCTTGGGTAAGCTGACACTGGCTGCACTTCTGTCACAAAGGAAAACAAACAATATAGTAAGGTGGGCTGGAAACCACTTAAGCCTGTTAGTGGGGTATGCATGTATGTATGTACAGTATGCGGTTGCAGGTGTTTGGAGAAAGAAAAAAAGACAGCATCTGTAATTCTCACAATGCCATAGCTCTGTTCTTGCTTGTGAAGTGCCGAGCAGCAATCCAACAAATGCATTCTGGCTTTGTACGGAGCACTCATCTCTTTCAGTAAGTAAGCAAAGAGCCTTTCATGGTCCTTTACATGCCTGCAGCGCAGAACATCACCTGTTGTGTCTTTTTAGGTTCAGGAACAGCCTTGGATATTAGTAGTACACTTATCTTGTAAGCATGGTAATACCAACGAGTGAACATAACAATGTGTGTCTGTGTGTGAGAGAGACGCGGAGAAAGGATGTGTTTGTGTGAAGTTGTGAACTGCTCCTTGGCAGCCTCAGCTTGACCCAAGTGCACCCAAGTGAGCGTAAGCAGGAGCAGGCATTGCGAAATGGTTTTGCAAGATAGCGCTACGCTTTGGCAACTTAACTGCAGCTGTCAGCACTTTTTATGTGAGTTTGTGAGAAGTATGTGTGTGAATCTATGCTCTGCAGGTATTGGGACTGAGGCGAAGGTGGTTAATGTGGTGAGTCACAGCCCCTTAGTGGGTCAACACTAGCAATTAGTATTAAATTTCCATGATGCATCAATGCTGCTTGCTGCTCTACTAACAGGATCAACGCCACCTGAGCTGCAAAAGCACAGGGGATTAGTTCATGTAAAAAGCTGGTCAATGCAAATTATCCAAACATGCCACCATGTGGAACATCACTCTGTGTAAAAATGAGAAGTGAAACCACACAAAGGTTTAAAGCCAAACACAAACACAGCTCACAGTTGTGGGCTTCCCTGTATGTGCTCTGGACTACCCCTGGAGCAAGCCAAGTCTTCTAGGCAGTGGGGTCAGAGAGGCAAGCCTCAGCACTGCAGATTCATCACCTCAGCCTGCCTCTCCTTCCCTCTGGAAATTCAGTTTCAACCGCTGCGGAGGAGGAGGGGGAGAAGAAGGGAGGGAGGTAGAGAAGACAGTGGGGTTGGTGGAGAGGGGAGTGATTAGGCACTACTGCCTGTCTCCCATGCCGGCTGGGCAGAATGCCCTGGCTCTCCCAGTATGGCAGTGAGGGTCAGAGTTGGGTGCTTAGATGGGAGAGAAAGGAGATGGAAATAGATCCCCAGTGAGATCAAAGCAGGATGAAAGACAGGGATATCACTTATACATCAAAACTACAAAGCATGCATCAATAGTCAATTTGAGCAACACACTTCCAAACAAAATGTGACAAAATTTAACTCACACATCTGTTTAAGGATAGGCCTAAGTGTAAGAGCAAATCTGAAGAAAGTAATAAGTTTAGACCAAGATTAGTTTGAAACATGCAGTGTGTCTGAAAGTATGGCAGCTACTTGAAATAATATTAAAACACTGGAAATATCACAATAATTGCTGTGTGAACTAAACACTTTTGTTACTATGTTGTGTGACAACTTATTGGCCAGCATGACATCATTAAGACTACTTTAGTGATGAATGTCTGCAAGTGTATAAATAACTTTTTTTCATATGGGCCCTTGTTTCACACATGTAGTAAATTATAAAAGTCACACCGGTCAGAGCATGATTCATTCAATAAAAACAAGTAACACACACTGATTAAATAGGCTATTGCGTGTCTGTGGAGCCTCTGGAATGATTGCATTTCTCTCAAGTGTTGCCGTGTTGTCCAATATTGAGCAACAAACACCGTCTTCACACTGAAATACGTTCAGGACGTTATGTCTCAGCGCATCTAATCGACAGAGAATTATCACTGTGGTTTACATCGTCGTAATCTGCCAGATGGTTATGTTACAAGAGAACATTTAGGAGTAATGTTAGTCTCGTGTTAGCTGTCAAGCTCTCACAGAAGAGTTGTATTACTCACCGTCCATTTTTTCAGCCTTTATGATTGTTAACGTCGGTTTCATATCGACAGCTGCCGTCATGATCATCAGATCGGTGTGACTTAAAAACGCCGCGTTCCTCTCTTATTCTAACAGCTCCAAAAACACAATATAAGGAAAAATCGTCTCTTCCTTTGGCGCCCCCGATTCTCAATTCTACTGGCCGATTTTTTTTTTGTACCTTTCCTCTCACACTTAAAAACCAAATCAGTTTATTTTACTCCTAACTTATCTTCCTCTTTCCCTCTCTCCCTCTCCGGTTCATGTACACACACTCCCTCTTTTCCTCGTTCTTTCTTACTCACTCACTCACACACTCACTCACTCCTTCCTCTCTATCTCTGTGCTTTGGGCGTAGCATTGCACAGAGTGCGTCGACAGCTGAAGGGGGCGGTGTTTGGGGCTGACTTGCCAGTTGATTCACAATTCAATTACAATACCCCCCCCCCCTCCCACACACACACACACACACACACACACACACACTGCTATCACCTCCCCCGAGTCTCTGTGAGAACCAACTTGTACCAAGACCCCTTCACGTCATCAGAAGCAGTTAGGAGTCTACATGTTCCCGCAAATTACTGGCGTTTTACAGGGGTGAGAAACGCTCTGGAGATGTGAGAGCTGCTGAGTTTCCTGCGAAAGAGCTGTAGTAGGCTAATTTTCACCACAGTAGGCCTACTACCCAAATATGACCAATAAAGTTTTAAAAATATTCAATTATACTGTACTGGAATGTTACAGACAGGGGACAAAAACAGCATGGAGTACATGGTTACCATAACTGACTTGTTAGCCCTTATAGAAACATCTTAGGAACAGTATCGTGATACATGAGGGTAAGTAAGAAAGCAACCTGTCTTTGGAGATGGTTATAGATCTTAAAATAGCTGCGTACAAACAGTTTAGCTGTAGTTTATATGTGAAGAACCGTTAACTATGAGCTAAAAGGAGAGTCTGGACTGTCTGTGTCCTATATTCTGCAGGTCCAGGCTTCCTCATAACTTGTAACTCACCCTCATAAACACTTCAGAGTATTTCCTGTTCACCTTGTACTGATCAATAAAAAACAACCATGTCTTTTTTTCTGTACACAGCTGCATCAGGTAATGAGGTACATCTTTGCAAATAGGTATTATGTATAGTATAAGTATTATGTATACAGTTATTCTTAAATGACAATGAGGAATGTAAGCAGTTGCATGGTTAAAAGTAGATCAATCGTATGGATATTAAAATCAGTCAAACTGGGTCTCCTGTCACCAAGAGCATCAATGACAATTCAGTTTGAACAGGGCAAACTGCCTGTTCTAATTCTCCATTTGCACTGCTTTTTTTTTTTTTTTTTTTTTTTTTTTTTTTTTTACTTTTGTGCTTTCTTATCGACAATAATCAGGAACAATGACCATGCCTTACTGGAAATTGAATCAAGAATTTGTTCTGCCACTGGAAAAGAACAAAGAAAGATTGGGCTTTTTAGCCACAGTAAGGCTCCACTCTGAGCAAGCCACTGCTATTAGGGAACACCTCCCATGGCAACAGAAACAGTAATAACAGATTATAATAGTAATTCTTACACAAGTTCCACTGGAACCTACTGCTTTTAACAAAAGCGAGAAAATTGAGCTCCAGCAAGAAATACTGAAGGAATAGTATGGACTCAGGTATTTTGTTTATTAATGAATCTATGTAAATGGTTTTCTCTAAGGCATCAGCGCTCTTTTTCCTTACTCTTTTCCAACCTCATCATAAGCAACCTTGTTAGAGTTGAGTCACCTACGATGCACGTCAATATGATACTTTTGCGTGCACTGCATGCATGTGTGTATGGAGGCTGGGGAGCCAGGGATATCGATCACACATGGATTTTTAAACCGGTGGTACTTCACCAGCTCCATTAGCAGCCCTGGATCAGGTTTCATTGAACTGATAGGAGCCTCGTCTGGGAAGAGTGCTGGTGGGTTCTGCGGTGAGAGGAGCTGCCTCACCAGAGGCAAAGTAGAGGGGGTGATGGAGGAGAAGAATGGAAGGGGGAAAGGTACCTCTCACTTCATCTCAGTCAGTCAGTCTCTCACTCTCTCTGACTGGACCTCTTTGTTTTCTGTTAATGAACTCCCTCGTATCTGTTTTTAAAAGGACAGCCTGGGTCCTTTTGTGCCTAAGGGCAGCCATCAGGGGTTTAATGGTGTTGCTGACTAAGATCTGGGCTGGCATCACTGTAGCCCATTTCAGTTTGGGTTTTCTTCTGCCTGTGATCACTTCTTTACATCAGATTTTTTTAGTAGACCTACAAGCACTTACATTGTATTTTTACCAATACATTTTCACACTGCATACTAAAACTGATATGATGAAAATGTATAAGTTGTAAAAAATTGAATCCATTGATGCAAAATAAATGGGCAGCTTTCTGACAAATTGATTACAAAAAGCCATATTGCTTAAAGTTCCTGTTGCCAGGAAACATCTGAATATATTTCTAAATTCTCAGAACAGTATGTTACTGATCTGTTTCTCAGAGCAATGACCATTTCTATCACCCTTAGACAGCCTGGTGTACAATGACCCTGAAGACAAACACATTTTTATAAGCAGCACACTGACATGTGGAAAATGTTTTGAACGGTTAAATACTAAACATTTGGTTTATCCTCATAGAGATCTTGATATCAACTGCTTGTGTCAAACTTTTGCACAATACGAACCAAAAAAAAAAAAAAAACTGTTGCTAAAACAAATTGTGTCATTTCCTATTTAGACAGAGGGATTATTGTTAATTGTCGTACACTCATGAAACAACCAACCAGTGTATGTACCAGTACACTTGAGCATGTCCCAGATCAAACAAGTTTTGGTTTCAGTGGCTCTTTTCTTCACCTGGCAAATGCTGTTGCCATGGTTTTGACAGTTAGCTGGCTTCATTCATTTGCGTCGCAGTATAGCACCCCTAGCTAAAGCAGCTTTCTCTCTCCTCACTGCTCTCTCCTGCTTGCTGGCGCATCTGTTTTGTCTGCCTGTCTATAATCCTTAGATGTAACCGTTGCACCTGCTGCTTTTTACAGAGTTAACTGAAAGGTTATTCGATTTAGAGCAATCCATACAGCTGTCAAGTGATATTTGTCTCTGATGTTGGTGCCCTCGCAGCAAGTCACATGAGTTTTGGTTGCTTTAAGTATTTAGATTTCAACGCTATACTTTCTTTCACAATTATGAACATAAAATCTGAAATGATGACTTAGCCGAGACAAAATCAAAGTGTAAAACGTCTCAGACAATGGATGTGGCCTGACAGGTTTGGTATGTTGTGTGAATAGACAACATTTAGCATGTAATCAATCAGTCACTCATTTACAGACACTCAAGCACACACACAGATGGGTGATGGACACGCACACACACAGACACAGACACACAGACAGAGAGAGAGCAGACAGTAAAACAGTAAAACAGTGGGGTCCTTGTGGCCTCTGTCTAGTAGCTCAGTCTCAGCTCTATCTGTGGTGGATGCTGTCTGAAGGTGCCACAGGCTGGATGCACTCCTGCTGAGATCATAGGGTTAGCTAGGACAGGAGTGGTGTATCCCTGTGTGTGTGTGTGTGTGTGTGCACGTGCATGCTCATGCATGTGTACTGTGCGTGTGTACATCTTTCTCTTGTGCCTCACATTCCAAAGTCTCTTCTGAGAGCATGTGCGTGTGTGTGTGTGTGTGTGTGTGCCTGCGAGTGTGCGTGTCTGTGTGTGTGCGCACTACTAAATCGTGTGCATATAAGTGCACTGGGAAAGTAGCAGGGCCTCCCTGAACAAAGGCTCAGCTCTTTTCTGAACAATTAGCTTCGCTAAAAAGGACATCTCTTCCTCCATTAGCGGCACCACGTGCCCCCCATCACTCCATTGTGCAGATAATTCAATTATCCCCACCCCCCTCCGAGTCTCTTTGCCTCCCAGACCTCCCTCTTCTCATCTTGCCCTCCCTCCTCTCTGTTACCACCGTGCTCTCAGATAAAGCTCTGCTAGTCCTCAAAGCTGAAGGCAAAATACATCAGTCTGCGGTTTTAATTTATTTCTCATTGAATAAATGAAGGTTGTACATTATAGTAAGTAGCCACACTCAAAAGAATTGTACACTCTGAAAAGATAACAATCTGGCGGTGAAAATGCAGTTGCTGGTTATGTATTTTGTTAATTGCTGTATAAATGCTCTTTATATTGCGTGATTATAGGGAAGAATTTACCTTTACCTACTAAAGAATGGACTTGATTCAACTATGAACGCACATTACGAGACACAGTAAGCGGCATTCGCTCTTACCATTACCGGTATACACTTCTTGTAGTTAACAGTCTGTGAATATTGCTAAGCTCATGATATAAACATTAAAACAATGGGGGGTCCCTCTTAGGATTCATTAAAGCACCACCTTTCCTGATGAGCTGGCATCTGTTGCATCATCACCCGTCACTGATTACACGTGTTTCAGAACTGCGTGTTCTTCAACTGAAGTGGTTTGTAATTAGTCACTGCACTATCAAGAGGAACTTACCACACTTACACTTCCTAGAAACAAAACTCGTAGAACTCTGGGACAGGGACATTTAAAAACTGGGTATTTGGCCGATGCTTTACAGCCAGAGCATCCCTTTAAAAATGTTAACTTGCTTTTAATGTGGGAAAATACTGAGAGACTTCTTAAGGTCAAGATTATTTATTTAGGAAAGCTCTCAAATATATGGATTTTCAAAAGAAAATGAATATTCACCAGAAATTATTGTTTGAGGTGGTTTCCTTTTAGTTCAGCAAAGCAGTAGGTCGACTTTGAGTAATGGGATAGAAATTCTATCTACTGTGACTCTACTGTAAATGTCCAATTTTAATTCATAATGCAACAACTTATCAGAAGTCTTGTGTGGAAACTGAAATAATTCAGGTTTCTAAAAATACTTCAAAACCTACAAATGTACAATGTAGTCGTAACAGATTGCCTCTTTCCTCTGTTTATTGACCAACTCCTCTTGCCTCAGAACTATCATCACACTATTCAGTTCAAATCTAGGACCATTGCAGCAGTGTAGCCCATTCCTCCACAGTTGTCTGTCGCTTTTCCGTGTTTCCACTCTTGTTTTGTTTTATTGTTGGAGGGGGAAGTGTGCGTCGGCCTGATTAGCATCACTGTTTCCTCCTTTCCCATAACCCCCCAGACCCCCGCAGGCTGCCTGTTTACTTTTAGAAATAAAAAATGGGCCTGTGCCTGTGAGGACGTGCCCCTCATCAGAGGCGAAGCCCCCCCCACCCCCAAGGCTCCACATTTCAGATCCTCCTCCCCTCGTCTCCTCTCCTCCCACCGCCAGTCCCAGTCCTGTGACTTATCCCTCTCCTTATCCGTCTTTTCTCCTCAAACTGTATTCCGCCCACTCTCCTTTGCTTTCCACCCTGTCCCCCTCCTCTTCCAACTGTCCAGCTGTCAAATCACATCAAATAAAACAGGCCAATGGTCCCTGAGTGCCAGATCACAGCTGTGTCTGTGTGTACTAAATGGGAGGGCATGTTTAAATGTACAGTGAACTCATGAGTGCCTGGGAGTGGATGTGTGTGTGAGAGTGTGTGTGTGTCTGCCGTGCCTGCTTTACTGAATGGGAGGATGCTGTAATACAATACACACCAGAGTGCAGGGTGTGAATTTAATGAATGAATATGTGGAGTGTGCATCACTGCAGGATGTTGGTGGAGTGTGTATGCATGTGTGTGATATCTGTGTCTGGATTTCAATGAGATTGCACAGAAATACACACTGACTCTGTTTTTTCCCACACACATGGTGAATTTCCACAATGGGAGTTTACAACAGACACTGTGGTGTTGGATAGTGATGAGTAGAGCTGGGTTAGTGTAAACATCACCATGGCATGGCTGTTGTCAGGAAGCAGTGTGTGTGACATTGGGCTCTGGGCCAAACATGCAATGGTTCTTTAACTTCCAACATCCCCACCTCACATCTGCTCTGTAGTCTTTCTTTCTCACACTAGCACATTTCATTTTAACAACACCCAATCCATTCTCCAAAATCCGATGTAACTTTAAAAGTTATATAGTAATTATAAGTTATACATATATATATATATATATATATATCAATCAACCTATATACCCAAGACAGTGGATTGAGTCTGTGAGATAGTTAGGAATGTTGTCAGGACTTATCTGCGGTGCTTTAAAAAGTAACTGTTTTTTTTATTTAGTGATCACCTTGTAACTATTGTACCTGTAAAATATTTTGAAATGGTTGATTTATCTTTTAAGAATTTCACTTTCAGTCTAGTTTCAACTTAAAAACAAACTTAAAGCAGCCATCCATATTTTTATAATAAAAATGTATCTAATTACAATGTGACAATGTGAAAGGGGAATTACAGAGAATTATCACCTGAATCTGCAGCTCCCCTTTTTTCGGAGGTTCATAGTGAGTTTCAGCTCATTGTTTAACTGTCCAGGCCGGCCCAAAACTTTGCTGTTTTGTAGGCAGCTAAAAAAGCTCTAAAAAAACACTGTACACTACCTGCTCAGCACCAAACAGCACATGACTTCAAATGAATGACAATGTTGCTTCATAACTGCTGGATGTGTAAATAAGTAACTGTTTGCTAACAAGTTCGCCATATCATCTTAAAAGGTGATGATATGTTAGTGTTGTGCTGACAACTTGTTTCCACTGCCCCCAAGTGGCCAACAAAATCAGTTATTGCAGGTTTAAGGAATATAGTAAGAGAAGTTTGTATTTACACACAATTGTTTTAATTGATATACTGTCGCTGATGGCAGTTTTACTTTAACCTGAATCAAACAGAATTAACTTATGTAAACTGGTGTAAACCTACTAGTGAAGTCATTATATTCCAGCAAATCTGCAGTTGATCAACTAAGATGTTTCCTGGTTGATTAAATAAAACACATATTCACTCATATAATGAGCAAAAACATAACCATACTTAAAAACTGGCACTACCTCAGTGGTTAAAAAATGAATGGTATGCACATGTGACTTCAAAGTAGAAATCTCCAAAGTGCCAAATCACTTACACAGCAGGAGGAAGCTGAAATATTTTATACCTCCATTTCTAATTATATACAACTGAATGTGAGGGTTCTGAAATTTCAAGTGCAAAATATTCAAGGGCAGACCCGTGTTTTCAGTTTGAGAGAAATGAGTCAAAGCAACGGCTGCAGGGTGTGGAGACTGTGTCAGAGGTTATTTAGCTGCTTTTGAGGTTAGCAGATATGCCATATGTTGGTAGCACAAAAACTTCAGCAGCTCTATATGACACCTACAACAAGAGCTAAATGACTGTCACAACATCTCCAGGTGGCTCGAATGCTCTTAGACCTGCATACTGTAGGATTTAGGAGGATGGGGAAAAAAAAGGTCAACACTCGGTCATTTTTTTCCACTCAGCAATGTTTATGTCAATGGTTTAGCACTGGGAGCAATGAAGTGAGGGCTCCAAAAGAAGTGTGTCTCTGGCAACAAACATCAGCAAACCCCATCAAATCCTGACTCCCTCTCATACACACACATACACACACACACACACACACACACACACACACACTCACTCACATATGCACACTCAGTCCCCCTCCACCTCTCCAGAGACCAAACCAGAGGCTTGGGAAAAAGATGGCCGCCCTTTGGCCCCCTGTCTTGCCCCCTGCATCCAGCTCAGGGAGGTGACGGAAGAAAGCTTGTGCCCCCCAGCACCCCTACCCTACTCCCGTGGCGTGCGTCCCAGTGCACCAGCATCAATCACTTTTGAGGACGAGAAGAGGCCAGAGTCAAACACAGGCAAATGCACTGGAAGGAATGTTCCAGTTTAAAATAAAACTCATTTGAAAAAAAAAAAAATGAAAGAAAAAATAGAAAGAAAGGATTGGAAGCAGAAAAATGCAGGGCATTTGGATGTCCCCAGAAGAAAAGAGGGAGACAGAGAGAAAGAGAGAGAGAGAGCTGGTATCTGGTAAAGGCATTGCCCTCAGGGTCAGCATCACCAACATCCCTTGTGCAGCAGACGCAGAACAACTGGCAAGTCGAGACTGTGTGTCTGTTCTAAAAAACTAAATGAGGGAGCTCAAATGTGTGTGTCAAGATTGCAGACATGAATGCTAGTGTGACTGATTGCCCATTTAGCATTCCAGTTAACACAAAGTCTTTTGTTTGTTCTAAGTTGAACTACGACTATTTTTTTATCATTTACGAGTAAAAAAGAAGGTAAGTTCATTTTATAGATTAACATCTTAAGTCTTTTTGTTTCACACTAGCTGCATCAATGTTGTTAACAAATAGCTATCTATTAGGCACGATGAAAAAATAATAATAAAACTATCAAAAATTCTGTTACAATTCAAAGTTAAAGACAGTATAGATTTGACCATGACTGGATATGCATTTTGCCTCTTCTTCAAAGTACCAAGTTTGAGGTCAGGCTGTCTGTATCCATTTCTTACCTGTAGGGCACATGTCGTGTCCGTTGGGTACCTCCTGCAGGGGTATATCCTGGATGTATAGGGGCTGTGATGGGCAGTACTGCTGCTGAGGGTGTACCACACCTGGGAGCTGGCTCTGCGGGCCCACTGCCACCCCTCCACTCTGCCTCTGGAGAAAAACAACGCACAGTAGCCAAAATGAACTGAGCAGCATGGAAAAAATGGTTCTTTTGCAAAAACAGTTATGTCCATTTTGATTTTTTTTCCTAAATCATGGGGTTTTTGTGTGTACTCAAGGGAATATCAATTAAAGTGGTGTTGGTTTATTTATTTTAAGGCCTTTTTTTTCTGTTTTTGCAAATGAACTCCATACTATATATGTTACACAGCTGATTTACTTCTGTATGCTTCATTTAATCTGCTTAGGGATGCTGTTGAAGAGCAATTTATCACACCTAATAGATGTGAAACTAATAAAACATTGTATATCCTACCCACCTGCATTAAAAAAAAAAAATAAAACACTTAAGCCATGTATTGGGACCTGTTATTTTATAAACATTATACAAATTACTTAGCACAATGACAACTTTATCATGTCAAAACAATGAGCTGTGGAAATGTATCAAAATGGTATGGAGGGGCTCAGTTAGTGTGTCTGATAACAGCTGATGGGGTCTACTTAACTGTGAAATGGTTATGACAGCTCAACTAACATAAAATAAAACATTTGCGTGCTGGATAAAATTCAAGCTATAAAATCAATGATTTCAATTGCTGAAACAGCTTGAATTCCAAGAACAAAATGCTACGTGAACCATTAGAGGGCAATGCAACTGTGTTTTACCGCTCTGAAAACAAATTAGTGTGTGTTTTCATGAACAAATACGTTTAGCCATAGTTTTATCTGTTAACTAATTAAAACATGTATTTCTGTAGTGAAAGATTAACCTGAAAACAACTGATCACACTATCCAGTGGCTTTGGCTGACGGTGTAACCTTGGATTTTGAAAACAATTTTTTTCATTGTTTTCCTGCACTGATAACCCTTGCAACTAAATTTGACTCATTCAGTTTATCTTTGCTGTGTTGTTTTATTCTGCTTATCACAGAACTGTTCACGTAAGAGGTTGCACCAAGGGGGAAGTCTAAAGTCAGCACTTGACAGGCGAGCTAAGAGAGATATGAAATTCTATGTGGATACAAGAGAAAGTAGGGAAGAAGATAGCCACTTGGCCATTTTTAGCATAACCAAACTTGCATTTGACAACAAAACAAAAAACTCAATAGATATTGTTGGACGTTTCTGTTTGAAAGTGATGTGAACAGGGGATTGTTATTTTTCTCACAAGGGTGTGTCTAACTAGTATGTGCTCTATAATGTGCTCTTTTTTAACCTACCATGTTAAATAAGTGTTATAAAAATTGATTTTATAGTACAATTTATAAAATTGATAAAAAGTGTTTGTAATGTACTTTCTACATCAGTGTACACACCAGGCTATCTGCTTTCATTTAAAGAGCAAGAATTTCATATTTGTAACATGCAAAAAGAGACTAAAAGCAATGCTTCAGTTAGCCTTGCCAATGTAGCGTCCAATGAGAGGGATGTTACGGTCATATTTTATGTCATATGTGTAACTGACAGACTGGCTGACAGAGTGACTGCCAATCTGATAAGCTGCCTCTACTTAAGCACAGCAGCATTTATCAGTAGCCAGCCAGCTTTATGGATGGCAAACATGACTGGAGGATCAGGGAGGCCAGTATACGAGGTTCTTTAGAGGTTTGCGTGGGACGCTGCCTTCTCCTATCAGTCCAGTCAGCAAGGGGGAACAAGTTAGACAGGCATGGAGGGAGCCACATGGATGATTTATGGATTAGAGAGATATACTGACATAGATAACAGTGGAGATATAATCACATTGAAAAACACCATAACACAATATTCTCTGATCAGTTTAATTGTAGAATAACTTTCAATGCAGAGGTCAGTCTACAATTTGGAAAATGAACAGGGACGGCTAATGACAACCTTAAGGGAGCCTTGTATGTCTTTTCAATTTGAACTAAGTCATAGTATAAATACTGTACGCTACAAATGTTCCATATTGTCCATTTTTGTATGTATCACCAGTCCACAAATGAACATCTAAATGTTTGCGATATAAATCAGTTACATATTTAAGTCATATTAACATTAACATTTGACCTTCATCTGCCACATCTTGACCAGTGTCATTTATTTTATTTGATTTTATTGTCTTGCTTTTTTTCTTCTTTTTTGTTGTTGTTTGTTCATTTCTACTCTGTAGTGCTTCAGCAAAAAAGGCAAACACAGACACCAGCATTCAGTCTTAAACATGACTACAGCTATAAGCAATATTGTACATAAATACAATGATTAGAATGGGAGTGTATTACAGACCAAATATTTGTGACAGGACAAGATAATAGTCCATTTTGAACAATAGTAAAACCATGGTACAACATATTGAAAGCATTGAGACCTTGATACATTACAGTAAAAAGCCAACATAAGCATACATTTTCACTCCTGTGATGTGTGTGATGTCTAAATTTCCCCTCTTGTGCAAATTCAAATGATCTGACTGGTCTGAGTGGAGGATGCTCCATGGCATTTCAGTGAGTATGTATGTTATGAACAGGTATGTGTATTTGATGTTGTGCTTCCTGTCTAAAACTTGTTTAGCCTATTGCGATTCAAGTCCCATAAGAGATTTGTTAGTTTGTGCCTGGAATCAGTTTTGCAATATGGGAACATAAAACCTACCGCACATACTGTACGTAAAAACGAAAATGGCAAGGTTATAAATATGGAACCATTCTCATGTGTCACATACTGTAAATATAAAGTGCTTGCACATATTCATTCATTGATTTGTTTGTTCGTTCATTGTCTCGTGTGTTTCGTTTATCTGCCCCCTAGTGGTTCTAAAAAGGACTTGCAGTGTCTACAGTTACGGATTCATAAATGTCTGAAATCTCCATTTAGTACTCACATTTGAGTAAACTACTGAGTGTCTGTTATGTACTGTAGAGGGTAATGAGTGAACGAGGGACTGATTTCGGACATAGCCCTAGTCACTTGCTGCCTCTCTCTGCAGTACTGCATAACTATGTGGGGTGCCATGATGTTGTTTGTATTTATCATTACAACAATATTTGTGAAGAAAACTACATCTGAAGGTTGACAGCGAGTCATTCCAAATCAAAGCTATGTACGGTACTGCTCTCCTCAAAATGTGTTGCTTATGTTACATGTACTACAGTAGGGAAGCCTCACACTGTGTTGTATAATTTCATATAAACTAAGATCACCTTTGCAGTGAGATGGCTTCTGGCATGTTCTTTGTAATTGCTACAGGCTGCTTGGACGGCCTGATTTCCCCCCACTGTTCTCTGCATACAGTCTTTGTGAAACATATAAGACACTGTAAAAGTCTAAAGATAAAAAAAAGAAAATATGCAACAGGCCCTGCTGTTTTTTGCTGAAAATTCATGTAAATTCAAGAGAATAGAGCTACCGAGGTGACCCAGATTCACCTTTTGACCAAGTCTGCCCTGGTATACACTAGTCTCAATTTCAAAGGCAAGCCCCACCACCTGAGCCAATTAGGACCCAGGGAGCTGTATCCTTCTATGTTTTCTATCAGGCCAGGGTGGGGTTGCCATTTGCATATAACCTCAGTCTCTTATCCTAATGTGCTGGCGCTCTGCATACAAATGGAGGCATTTATTCTGCCGCTCCTTGGCCTTCACCCTTCAAATGCTCATCTGACAGGAATCCCAATGTTCCCAGTTACCACTGTCTCTGACTCTGTATTCAGCTCTCTCATTTGGAAAGCGTTAAGAGCCTTGGTGTTCTTGCAAACAGACTGCTGCAAAGCACTGTGCGGGTGGCTTAGCTCAGAAAAGTGTTATTCAGTAGGGATGGTCTGACTGCAATTTGATTGGTTAGTGGCAAGGTTGGAGGCCTACAGGTCTCAATATTTATAATATTACTTGCTAAAGAGAAGTGCATCTTGGCGCAGGGTTGTTGTGCAACACAGAGGCGTTCATGAGGGTGATTTCACAGCCTTGTAGAAAATCATCTTGTTCAACAGCTCTGTTTCTTAATTTCTGATGAAATCATGAGGAACTGCATGTACAGATACAGGCACTATTAGTGCAACTCTGGACAACAGGAAAAATGTTCAGATAGAGTGTGTTCCTGTGAGGTGATGGGATCCAGAGTGGCTTACACACATACAAACACACTGCTCATATGCTCCTGCACACATTCCTGCACTACCATGTGGTGAACAGCTAACACACATATACACACACAAACGCTCATTCCCTCACACTCCTGGCCGGCTGTGTGGCAGGTAGCTGAGGCAGCCTTAACACGGGAGGTAATTTACGAGGGAGGTCTTACCATTGCGCCCAGACGATCACAGGGGTGAAGGGCCGGGTAGGAAGAAACTGGATCCATGTAGTAACTCATCGCGGACGCTGTGGACAGGAGAAGCAGGGCCTGCTGAAGGGATCAACACGCAAACAGACGAGGCAGGGTGGAGTGACCTATCTATCACAGGCTGTTTACACTTTGTGTGCAAGTGTGTGGTATGTGAGAGAGGAGAGAGAGGGAAGGGGGTCAAAAAGAGAAATAGTGGGAAATGTGAGCTGGGTTTCAATAACCTGCAACATCAGCTCCACAGTTTAGAAGGGTGAAAACTGTGGTTTGGGGCTTTTTAAATACACAATATCATGTTATTACATTCAGTCTTGGTCTGATTTAAGTTATAGGGCTTACAGGAGTGCTTTGATGTATTTCTTTTAAATACTGCTGATTTTTATGTGGAAAATAAATGATTTCAGCTGAAGCAAATCCATCCATCCAGAGGCTTGTCAACCTAAGATTTCCATCACTTCTCTCTCACCGTATCACTGTCTTCTCCTTATGCAAATACTGCCTCCTCCTCTAATCTGCCTCACCTCTTCCTCCTCCTCTTTCTCCTCCTCCTCTTCTCCTTCCTCTTCCTCTCCTTCCTCCCCTCCTACACACTTTGCTTATCACTTAACATTGTTTACTTGAAGCAGCATCAACAAAAGAGACTAGAAACTGAGCTGAAGGATTACATTAGAGGAGGAATGGTGTATATGGGCAGTGGCAGGTCCCATCCTCCTCACATTCATATGTTAAGCAATTTGGCATATCTAGTTTGTGGCAGCTGCTGACAGACTGAGGGATGATGCGCCAGTGCTCAATGCTTGCAGATGTTCATCAGCTCAAAAAGATTCAGATGTTCTTGTTTCAGAAAAAAAACGTACCCATACACAAAGTGAATAATGTGCAAATCAGTTCTGTCATTCAAATGCATGCACTACCTTTAGGCTTTTACTTAAATGTCATTGACTTGGTGGGAAAAAACAAGAAATAAAAGAGCAAAGCATTCATATAGCCCTAATTATGCATTTTCTTATATAAATAGATCCTACTTATACATTGCATTTTTGAGTGGTCTATTTGAAGGGAATCTCAAGCCCTCAAAGTGATGGAAAATGAAAAATACTAAAGTAAAGTTCATTTTAAAAAGAGATAAAAATGTGCGGGCAACTTTACTTTGCTTTTTATGACGCTTTCAACGCTGCTGCAAAATGAAACAGGTCGAAAGCAGCGCATCTCAAATAAAAAAGCGCGCTGTACGCTTTTTGAGAATTCCTGACGGGAAAACAGAAACTTTAAAGCCAACACTTCCACCCTGGTGCATCGAAGGAGCACCGATAATATCACACATCATCTCATCCTATCAGTTGATTTATTGTCAATTTTGGTACAATAAAACTTTGCACTTACCGACTGTTGGTGCGAAAAGTTTCCTGTAAACTGGAAGCGCTGGGCAGCTGAGTGTGACAGCTGAGCGGTGGACTGCAGAGATGCTGTACCTGCTCGCAGCGAGTCCCACAGAGGAAGGAATATTATGCACACTTTTAGTCCCTCCCTCAATCATACGGTGATCCTCTCCAAATTCTATTTCCTTCTGTATGTAGTCTTCGGACTTCGCATGTACATGTGGTTCACATACACTGTACAGGTGTAAACTTGTAGTGTGCCTGTTGGCCTATGATCACTAATGGGTTTAGTGTGACCTCATTTTTCCTGTCTAATATCCACTTTACTGTAATTTTCCAAAATCCTGTGGGTGAAGTGTATTTATCCAAAATCAAGTCATCTAGGAAGTTTCTTTTGTGCATTGCAGGGAAGTTAAACAATGAAGTTAATAAGGTAAAAACTGATGTGTCATTTTTGGACTCCTCATTCCATAAATAACCCAGATCTGTATTATTTCCTTGTTTTTGGAAATGTTTCAATAAAATGGCCTGTTTAAATGTGACCTATTTGAATTAAGTTTGTTTATTTGTTTTCCTCTAACAGGCAGCCAAACTTCTTACTGGGGAATATAGCAGGAAAGAGGCAGGAAAACATCACATGGAGAGGGGGTGTGATGATAATGACAATGGCTGATCTTCCTGTGATGCTGTCATCTGAAAAAAACAGCTGTGTGTGTATGTGTGTCACATCAGGTAGAGGTTTGTTTAAATCACCTATTTGCCATTTTTGAACATTTGTGTCAATACATTTTTCAGTCAAACCCTAATATTTTTAAATTTGCTGGTAATTATCTCCTGGCAAATACACTTGTGTTGTCCTGCATGGTGAACCTCTAAAATCTGGCATCAAACAAGGCTAAAACGAACCATTTGTAGAACTGTCGCTGTCAAATCAATTCGTTTCAGGTCTTGCCAGAATGCACCTGAGAAGCTTCTTGAATATTTATTTACTGTACATCACTGACTATCATATAATCCTCCACTTTGTACCTCCTAAGCAGAGCCAACAGCCAATGCATGTGGGACACTGATTAAACCTATGACAGAAACGTTGACCACTCTTCTGCGAAATGAGAAGTTCCCCCAGTACAACACCAGATCTACATCCACCTGCTCTGATGGAGGCTATGATAACCAGGTAAGAACATGAAGCTTTATCTATTTGCTTATTTATCGCTTTATTTGTTTATTTATTTCCACGCTGCAAGGTCACAAGCTTAACGCTGCATTGCTACCTAACAGCATAGAGTACAGTCTCTCTCTTCTTATGTCTCTCTCTCTCTCTCTCTCTCTCTCTCTCTCTCTCTCTCTCTCTCTCTCTCTCTCTCTATCAGCTTAACACTCAACACTTGCGAGTCATCTGAAACACCTTGTGACTCCATGATAATTCCGTGACCCCAGTGCGGCATTTGTTTGAATTAGAAAGTGCACGGTTCAAACTTCCTGACAGCCCTGGCTCTTAACAGTAAATCTTAAAAGTCTTGGGGTAAGGAGGTGTGTGTGTCTGTGTGTGAGGGGAAGAGCTGGGGGGCGGGGGATCAAGTCCAAGGTGAGAGGCGTGAAGGAGTACCATAAGGGGCTCAGTGGCAGGGAGCCTATATTTTCTCAAGACCTCGTCTGAATCCCTCTGTGTTCTGTGTGCCTTAGCACCCCAGACCCCCAGGGGACACAGATGGGCAACACGTCGAGGGCAAAAGGCGAGGGTATGACTTATTGCCATGTGGAGAGAGAAGCACAGGACTCGCCCCTGTGATGACACCAAATTGAATAAAAGCGGGGGTGAATGCGATCCAGATCTTCAGCCGATGCCCCGGCAATGCTGTTTCAATTAGCTGGCTCACCAGTTCAAAGGCGAGGCCCTCGATACACTCCTGCTCCTCATGAAGCCACTATCATCACGTTGCCCCCTTGCCTTTCACCTCCCCATTATGGTGCCACCTTTTTCCGATCAGAGCCTCCATCTATGTGCTGGCTGTGCTCATGTTTCACATTAAACAGATAGTGAACGGCTTGCCATCACCGCCAGTAAAAGCCATCAGTCAAAAGACCTGCGGGGTTTTATGGTCTTCACAATCACTCGCTTAGTAAAGTCTTACACTGTTCTTGCATCTACAGCATATAAATGTGATTTAGGTCTGTTTCAGTTTCAATCTGAATATCTGAAATCTTTCAAATAATGCTTGAATAAATTATCCTCCATACTTGTTTCCGTACTTGACTGTGTTCAATGCCACATTCCTCACCTAAAACAGAAAGTTTCGTGACAGCTTCATATTCTACCTTGAAAGATACAGAATCTGAAGTCACGTAGGGGTCATAATCTCATCTTTACCGTCTGTTCAGAAGTGACAATCCCACCATACAGTACACTGCTGAATTCAAACCCCATTTGGGTTTACTGGAACATCTCGAAGAAAACATTCAAAAAAGATAAATAATTTGAAGTCTGAGCAAAACGAGCAAACCATGCTTTGAGACATAAATTCCACAAACCTAATGTTTCAGCTAGGAAAACCAAATGTTTTGTAGATGAAACATCAGGAATAATAAATGGGACTGTCCTGTAGCCCATGTGTTGTCTTTATCTTGGGACGTTGATGGATTTCTGTCATCCCAGTACTTTATTTAAATCAGCACACCAAACCATACTGCTGTCTGTCCTCCACTGGTTCCCTGCGTCTTGGTGAGCAGCTCCAGACTGTGAATCCTTTTGTCTCATTTTCTCATTTTGGATCTTCCAAAGATAGCACTGACAGGTGATATTAATGGTCTTTTATTAGCATCGTCCTGATTGCTACAGATTTTTGGAAGCATGAGATAGAGGGAAAGAGCAAGAGAGAAAGGGGAAAAAAAGAAAAAGAATATGGAAGTCCTCCGCCCACCGCTTCTCACAGGAGATCGCTTCTCTCTTTGATAGTCTGCCCGAATCTGTTCCCCCCATAGAAACTGCCCTGCAGATGTTGTTGCTGTATGCGGACTACAAAGAAGGAGCCCTTTATGAGAAGAACATCTATTTTGGGCCTTAGTGTTTCCGAGCTGTGGTGCTCAGAGAGAGAAGCACAGGCCTAATCTTTCTGCCGCTGAAAACTCTGTTTTATTCCCTGCCCATGATATTTTTAGATTAAAGCCCAGTTCTAATGAATAAAGTGAGGATGTAATATTTTATGACAGTATCAATATGCCATCACTGCGGTGGGCTTGGGCCTGAAAAAGCCTACGTTGCTATTGGCATCAGCAGAGAGAAAGTGGGGGAACATGGGGCAGTAACCTCAGTGAAATAAAGAACATGGAGAAGCCTTTGTATCAGGCCTGACTAGATTCATTTAGTGTACTACTATACTGCAGTGTTTGTGGTTAAGACTCTCACCCTCACCCACAGAACCGTGACATTATTGCACTGTTGACTGTGAGGCAAAGGTCTTGGGGGCAATATTAGCTCTTAATATTATCTTTAATTAAAGCACCAATCCCTCAGCCAAGTTGTCCAAACAGTCCTAAATAGGCCCTGTAAATCAGACAAACATCCTCAATATTTGAGTGTGCACTATAGCCTCCAGATGGTTTGTGTTTCTCAAGCGTTTCACAAGGGATGGTACGGGACAGCGATCTTCTGTCCGAGTGTGCCTCTTGACAGAACAAGTTCCTCCAAACCACATGCTGAGTCCTTGGATTCCTGCCTAGGTCGCTCTCTCTCCCTTTTCTCTTTTGTCTCCTCTGTGTGTGAGTTTATCCGTAAGCTATGTGTGTGCATATACTGTAGCTTTTGTCAGTCAGTGTTGTGTTTAATTAATGGCATGCCCACGACCAATTGATTCTGCTATTGAGACTGACACTGCACATTTAGGATTTTATGCAAAAAGCCAGTACAGCACACAGGACAGTGGGCAGTGACAGAGCATGGATTTGCATGCATTTTACATCACACTTTAAAGACTGCGAAAACAAGTGTCATTTTCAAACCTTATACCATCTTTAATAAGTGTAAAGTTCACGTTGCTTGGCAAAATAACGCCCTTGAACTGATCTTTTGTGAGAAAAAAAAGATGAGAGTGTAGTCAGATGAAAGGAAAAAGCAAGACGTGGAGGGAGGGAGAGAATGAGATGCTGAGTCCAACATGCCCCGGTTGATAAGCTGCTGGACTGGCGCCAGAATACTCCCCCCCAATACACACACATGCACTCAAACACACACACACAAACACCGCACCCAGTGGCCAGCTTGAACCCCCCCCACACACACACACCACCACTACTCCAGTGGCGTCTACGCTCGCTATTCCTCTTCATTAGTGTCCCAGAACGAGATGCTTGTCATGTAATTAGCTGAGGAGGTTTTCTGAATGCCTCTGTAACACACACTCTCATTTGAGAAGTGAGAAGGCTGGAGCAAGGGAGGAGAGCCGGAGAGGCAGGCCTGGGAGGCACGTAGAGGGAGAGCAATCAGTGAGACAGATGGAGAGAAAGAAAGACAGGGGCACTTAGAGAACATGCCAGAAACAAGTGTTGATAGCAGCAAGAAAATAGAAGCTTACATGATGAGGGGCAAGATTTTTGACTTGAGTACACCACAGGGACATGGACTGGACAAAATGATGATAACTTTCCTCAGTCAACTGGCTTGCTTATTAATATTCATAAATTCTGCAACAGGCACTTAAACCAGCCTTTGCTAAGTTTTCTTGCAGAGTCATCAGATTTAAATGTGATGATCAATGATGCAAGTGAATACAGATAAAGGGACATGATAGATATAATACATAAACTATAATACTCCTAGACTAAACTGCAAACACAAAAATGTTTTGTGGTTCTTTTCAACTCAACTCATGTACATTCTCCACAGAGTGTAATTAATGACCTATAGGTGGCTTTCTCTCCACAGTGTTAACTCATTCATACACCTTTCACACACACGACCAGGGGTGATTACAGTTTGTTAGTTCATTCTATGGTAGAAGTAAACAAAGACCTGGTTGAGCCCTTGTAGTATTTAAGCATTTCTCTGGTCACTTGTTGTGAGAACGAGGTATCATTAGCTCCACAACATCCCTGTTGTGTTCACACTGATAACAACATCAGTGCCGCTAGTAGACCTGTCGGCTTTGTTCAGTTCATCCAGCCCGTGATGAGGTGTGTGGTTCAGGTTGCAGAGGAGGGTTTATCGGGGTGATGAGAGAGAAGAAGGAGCTGCTTGTCAGTTGCTGGTTTTCAAGAGAGTCTGTCTTGTGTCCTGTGTCTGGTCTCCTTCCCTGTCGTAAATACTTCAGTTTCAACATCACCTCCCTAACAACAGACCTGGGTAAAAACAATATTTGAAAATATCTTTTATGCTTTGTTTTTTAACCCACCCAGGTAACAGGTGGCTGGCAATAAGATTGAATAATTCTAAAGAAAATAAATATTAAGGTTATATTGATAACATTTTGATGTAGACAAATATTAAAAATAAATTCATTCACAGAGCTTTTAGAAAGGTGCGGAATAAAACTATCACTTTTTCTAAAAAAAAAATTATGGTTGTGATTTAATCATTTAAAAAATGTTGATGGAACCAAAATTGTTGCTGAGCACATTTAAGGACTTTATCTGCTGACAGATGACCAGCTACTGGATGTCCATGCAGCAGCTGTGGAACAGTGTCTTTTAAGGCATGAGAGACAACAACTTGATTTTCTGACCTTTAGTTTTACATCTTGTTGCTGTTCCTCTTTCAGATCTTCTTCAGGGAGGTGAAGCACAAATGTGTAGCACACTGTAAATCTGGACCAGGAGACCAGAAGTTCAAGAGTCCAGCATGCACGACGACCAGTTCTGTCATTGCTGGTGGGTATTTTTCTGAGACCCAGGAGAGGTTTGTGGTCTGTGACAATAACGGGAGGGATGCTTGTAGAGGTAGTGGCATTTTGATTTATTTAGCTTGAGGCCACTTGACTGAAATCTGGATGGGATTTCTTACAGGTGCTGGATATGTTCGCTGTAAATTAAGACATCACCTAATTATACTAGGAAGGTTTTCACTGGGAGGCCACAAAGTACCATCTCCTTCACGCATTGGCATGTGGCTGATGGGGTTGGTGAGTCCCATTGGCAAAACTTTGATAAAGTAATAAAGTCCACTGCCTGTTGTGAATGCTATTTTTTCACAGTCTTTCTCTTCCAGCTCAACTTGCCAATAGCCATGCTGAAGGTCCACTGTGGAGAACCAGGCAGAGCCCGACAGAGCATCCAGTGTGTCGTCGACTCTGGGAAGAGGCTGCGAATCTTTGATTGCCACAGCATTGTGTTTCCTGTAGTCATTTTTGTTGCGCACCAAAACAACTGGCACAGTCCAGAAACTATAGCTTTCTTCAATAACATCTGCTTTCAACAGGTTTTCAACTTGAGTCTGTCTTTCAGTTTCTGTTTTGGTGTTACTCTGTAGGCTCTCTGTTTAACTGGTGTGTCATCACCAGTGTAAATATGATACTTGATTATGCCTGTGCGACCTCTGTGAGTGTTTGCTGAATACTGCTGAGCATTTCTGAAGCAGTGATTTCAGAGATTGAACTTGAGAAGGTGATATGTTTGTTTGATCTACCTGGACAGGTGTAGCTGCGTGATATACAGGTAAGGTTGCATAACACGTCTTTTCAACTGGTATGATGTCAATAGAGGCAGAATGAAACTCACCAAGGTGTTCACCTGAATGCAGCTCAATGATGTCTCTGGAGGGATTTAAGACTTAACCACAGCCATTTTAAACTTCACTGAGAGAGTGTGCTATGATGATGTCACAGCCTGAGTTGGGCGTGAGAACAACGCACTAGTCAGTTGGCACAGCGGCCACTTCATGTCCTTTGGGCAGTAGGGGAATTTTCATGTCCCACAGTTGCACTGGTCTGTTTTTGAGATCAAGGAGCGCATTGTGTTTTTCCAGAAAATCCCAACCAAATATGATCGCTGAGAACTTCACATCTCTGCTGCCATACCTGTTTCCCAAGTATGATTCCAATGGTTAACCTGCCTAAGCTGTCCAGGAGCTGTGCATTGACTGAACGAGCTGGATGAGAGTTTCGATAACCTTTGCTCACAATGCAGACAAAATAGCCAGTGTCAATTAAAGCGCACACTTCAATGCGAACAATAGCAAGGATGTTAGAAGAAACAGAGGCATAAGGTTGTGAGTCATTGTCATCAGACATGTTTGCCCCTCAAAAGCAGCTAATGTAAAAGTTTCCCTGTTGGTTGGAGCTGGAGCGTGCATGCCTTTCAGGAGACTGGAAGCAAACTCTACCCCTAGTGTGTGGAAAAATCTGAATCTGCAATATGCAGTTACTAGTAACCATAGGTGTCAGATGAACGGAGTGTAGTAAATGTACTTGCTAACTGCAGAAAAGTCAGTCAGCAGGTGAACACCATCATCATGCTCTGCTCTCGTCAAATTTGATTTGGTGTTCAAGACTAGAGATTTGATATTTCCAAAAAGTGGAAGAGGGTTTACCAAGTGAAAGTACTGTCATAACTGAGTTTCTGGGGTCTAGATTGGGGTTCTCTCTCTTCCACTTTCACAAACTTACTCCCACTCTCTATCACTCTCCATCTTTGTCTCACTCTCACACACATGCACAATCTCTCATCCCCACTGTCTGGCAGGGTGGTGTTTCTTTGTTTCTCTCCAACTTTTCACTCCCAGTCTCATGCTCCGATTCCCATTTCCAACCACCAGCCGCCCCCACTTACCCACACCTCACTCACCCCTACTCCCACTCCCACCTCTTACTGTGCATAAATGGGGTTATTTTTAGAGCTCAGTTGATGGTTTAAGGATGTTAAGTCCATACTGTGCCATGGATTTCAGGGAGGAAACAGGCTATTTCTCTTTTTGCCCCCTAACCTCCATTTCATTTCCTTCTCTGCATCCTCTCTTTCCTTCTCAGAAGCCCTTTCTCCAAAACACCCCCTTACCAACACACTTTCATTTTCTCCCCAACCATAGCCCCACCTTCTCTCTAACCACCACGGCCATGCTCTCACCTCACACCTACACAATTCTCTCATTTTCTCATTCTCATCTGCATTCTCTCTCTTCCTAGCAGTGAGGTTTTTTTCTTCCTCTACATGCAATCTGGGCACATCATAGACTGCTCACCCACTCTGCTGTCTGTCTATGGAAGGAAGATGCTTTCATTATGGCACCTCACAGTGCTGTGTTACCGAGCTTTACATTCTACAGTGAATGTTTGTGACCCAAAAGTGCACACACAATACTTTATATCATAAAATGCTGAGACAACATTCGTACAGTTTTGATTTGACTTCCAGACTGTGAAATCCAACTCTGGTTTTGTACATGTGTCACTTGTATCTACTGATTTTGTTGTCATGTTGTAACTAAAACTATATACCAGAAGGTCTTGATACAAGAACCTTAAAGGTCCACATCAGAAAACATGTGAAAGGTACAGTTATGGTAAAGGCTCCAGGAACTTATACAGTAGTGATAACATTTTCAGCATTGGTCTACTCAAAGGTTTGTAACTTAGTGAGAAAAGTTTCAAACACAAGCCTGATATAACACACTGCTGCTATCACACTTGTTTCACAGCTCAACTCTGCCCTCTATCAGTCAAACTCTGCAATTCAGATACAAGTACAACTTTCATTTTAGCAGTAGCATGACAAAACCAAAATTTAATGTCTGCTTGGCTTTAAATAAAAATTCCTGATGTGAAATGCTGATGGGTATTTCTGGACATTTTATCAGATTCTGTCACTTTGTGAAATTGAAACAAAAATCCCTAAATCTAATTTTTCTGAAACACTACCTGACCATACAGTTGGAGCTGATGAGATCTTCAATCAGAAAGCTGGCATGGCCACCTACTGGCTTCTGTGCGTCTCACCAGCCATCTCAAATAGCCTTCACCATATGTTAACACTTTACTCCCCAAATACCCATGATGACAGCGTCGCTCTGTCTCTTTAAGACCCGGCGTGGAATGCTGTGGTTTGCCTAGGCGTTTGGGGTAGTGCCCTCACCCACACATAAACACAAACCTAAACGTGACTCACTCTCCTTCTCGCTGTTTCTCTCCTTCATTCTTAGATGCCTCCCTAGCCTTGTCCGCCCGTGTGAGGATGTTTCTTGTGTTGTTTTGCGGTCTGTACTTTCATTCTGCTTCACTTTAGTGTTTAAAAGAAAACAATGTCCTACCCTCATCTGGCAGGCACTTTGTCAGTGCACAGCAGTGTATGTTTCCTGTTTCACATGTTTGTTTGTGCCACAGGTGAAGAGGGAGGGTGCCATTGTTGTCTTTGGCCTCAATAACCCCACAAGGCCTTTTTTAAGCTTCAAACAGTTCAGAATAGGAAACAAACAGCTTAAGTTGCAGATGTCAATCTCTTAAGGTTGTTTTTGTATACAGTATGTTGTCTTTGGAAACATCACAGGTACAGGTATCTTAATATTTAAAACAAACAAATTTAAAACAATGTTTTCCTTAAGATCTTTTTAATAACGAATCACCTGAGCTAATGCACTCAAAAAAGTTAATCATCACTGCTTGTTCATAATGTCTCCCACTCTGAACAAAAGGGTCTTCATTGAGGCGCTTCTAGCTTGATCCAGGGAGCCCTCCAGTGGTGAGGGTTGGCAGTAGCTTTCCCTATGAATAGGATCAATAGGCAAGCTCTCTTTATTAGATCCAGATTTGACCGTCTGAAGGCACAGATGAATGATTTTTGTAGTCTGGTGAGCAGCCCACATCGAGTTCAGCCTGTCAGACATGTCTGGGGGGACGTGGGGGAGGAAAGAGAGACTCAGGCCTCAAAGTAAGAGCCTTGAGAATGTGGGACAGGGGTAAACCCTAAACCTGAGAGCTCAGCTCGGGCTAGCAGCCTTCCAGGGAACAACACTTTTCTTATTGAGCCAGCGGGCCAGACCCAAATGAGAGGTGACAGCATATTCATTTCACTCAGTGTTTTTCTTTAAGGGCTTTTTAAAATGCTGCTGAATGATGAGCGGTCAGTGGATTTATAGTTCAGGGGATGATTTAGGCTTTCTAAATGGCACTGCTTTCCTCCTGCTCTCGCTCTCCCTGCTTTTTTCCACAGGAGCAGTCATTTTCAGGGGCTTTATTTCAGCCTCATGTTGTTCATGTAGGGATGACTCCCGCCCTGGCAACCAAGATTGATTTAAAATGTAAAGTGAGCACCTTGTTTCCTATGCCCAGTCTGGACTAGAGGCAGGGTGTGTCCAGACTTACAGCTGAATTGACATAAGATAAGTGGTCTGGGAAATCCATGTATATAGCCTAAGAAAAGAGAAATTCACAGTATTTTGTGGTGTTGTGAAAAGTAATTTTATGGACGCACACCATAGATGCGTAAAGCATAGACACGCACTACACACTGACCCAAATACACTCTCCTTTCTTTTGATTAAGTGCATACCAGAACATATTGAATGTAATGACAACATGCATTTTGTCTCGACACCATATGTCCTTCCACAAACATCCACTCTCCCAAGCTTTCATCTCAGCGTAACCTTGTAGAATACCAATACTGAACGGATGAGGCCACATACTGGTCGTATCAGGGGTTTGCTCTGGACCTGATGAGTGGCAACACATCAGGAGGCATTGGGAGGTCGTTAATTTATAGGGATGCTATTACCTTCATAAATTCTTGCCTCATAAAATGACTGCCTTGCTTTAATTTAATACTTCCCTTTGCTAATTATCACCACACACATAAGTGGGCTGCTGTCTGCGCTCTGTGTGAGCTATTTTCAATGGACAGGCAAAGAAAGAGTTTTGATAGGTTTCTTTGAAATTTGGTTTTCCGTACTCTAAGTTGTGTTGTTTCAGTGATCTTGTAAAGGCAAACCATCACAACCTTTAAAGAAGCTGTAGCTTTGTCATAAAGTTTGTTATATGTAAGTGTCAAGAGAGGGTAAAGTGGTTAAGTCATCCCTGCAAGAGGTGTCATTTGTTTTACCATGAGTATCACGAAATACATCTCCCGTTTGTCGATTAGGCCTCTCTTAAATCTTTCAAACTGTAGTTCAATACATAAACACAATACAAATATTAAGGTGAGAGAACCTCCACTCTACTGAACATGAGCCCAGTGCTTACATGCAGTTGAATGTCGGGCCCATGATTGCCTGGAAGCTTGCTTGAAAAGATTTGATATTCTGCCCTGCCTTCCCTGGTGCCACACTGCCATTTTCTCTCTCCCCAAGGAGCAGAGAAAAAAAAAAGGGGCTGGAATGGGACCGATCTCCATCTCCAGATCATCTCTCGGTAGCCCCTTCAACTAAATAAATAACTCATTACAGTTCAGAGTAAGGAGCTTCATTTACTCTAGGCGATGTAATCGCCCATGTCTGTAGGTTGGCCACATCATCTCAAATACAAGTGTTTTTGTGGAATCCCCTCGAGATGGAGCTCTGAAATGTTAACATACCAGTGAGGAAAGACTGGCAGTGGGCTGCATATGGGAAACTGTTGATGGCAGATTGTTTGGCTTTACTGCAGAGTGGCATTAAGTTTGCTATAAAAGTACAGAAGGAGATTATGTTTGCAACAATATTAGAGCATATATGTGCTAAATAGACATGAGAGACACACAAGACTGTCAGGAGTCTTGAGTGAGCCCTCCACAAGAGACATAATCACCTCACAGCCACATTCCAAATTTAATGTCAATACCATGGCAAAAACAAGAAGTACTGGATGGTGCAAGACTTGAAACAACCAGATGGAGGACCTGAAGCATTTACAGATATATTCTTTTTTTTTCCTCCTTAAAAAACACAAGAAAGAGTGTTACCACATAAGACAAAGCAATCAGTGTAACTGACATGGTGCTATGTCATTATGCTTCCTGCTGTCTGAGGTTAAACAAGTGCTAATGTTAATTAACTAGGTCTAGTAATGTATAGAACAGTGGATGTTTTTCAATGCTGATGGCACATTTAAGAGTGAGTTCTGATTTTAAAAAAAGCATATGATTTTGGACATTAAGGTTCCCATCTAAAGCTGTTTTTCAAATGCCTCCTGTCCCACTGAAACAGCTGATGCCTTTATCAGTATACCATGCTACAAAATGACCGCATGATATATTTCTTCTCATTTTCCTTTTTTTGAGAATGTAATAGTTGCTGTTCAAATGTGTTAGAAAACTTCTTCTACTGTATCCTGAGGAAGGCAACACAGCAGGCGCATGAATGCCATTTTTCAGTGAAACGGATGTTGGGATTTCCGTCCATTGTTTCGTGCTGGGAACACTATTATCAGTGTTGTTGTTTTTAATCATTGCATTAGGAAACGGTGCAACAAACAGAAGGTCTAGCCGGTGATGAAAGACGACCTTTTTACCAGATGACCCCAACACTGTAAAAAAAAAAAAAAAGTCAGTGAAGTCAATCAGTATAATATTGCCTCTTAGGATTGTAGGCCTACTGTTTTTAGAAGTGATTGTTTTACATAATGGGGTGTCGTTATTGTATTTCTTCCAAACTTGTTTCATCTCTCGAACTCATCTCATCATCTCTAATGCCAAATGAAGCTGTCTATGAGAAAGTTATGCCATTGCCTCAAAGGTGGCAAAATGTTACAAAGTAATCGTGAGCGAGAAAAATGCATCTTCTTTTGTTTATTTATGATGGATGCGTGCTGCAAGGAGCACAAAAAATAGGCCTAAACTGCAGCAGCAGATAACCACAGCTCACACTCGTCTCCTGACTCGTCTTACAGGCTCTCCAGTGCAAACAGTTACAGGCGACTTCTCTGTTTCACTTCGGTTGCTCTGCGTGAAATAGCGACCTTGATGAGGCTATAAAATGCTATGGTTGGGCGACTCTCCTAACCGTGAATTGCCCCACATCCTTTGGGGGACTCTTGGTCGAAGATGAGGGCAGCAATGTGAAGGAAATGAAGTTAGTGAACGGAGTGGGGTCAACTGAGCAGGAAAAGACAAACCCGCTGCAGAGGAACTCATGCCGCTTGTGTATTCCTACGGGAACTGTCACCACCAGGACAGACAGGAACATGGATGTCTGACATGAATTTCAGAAGCACAGAAACTCCCGAGTAGACGCTGCTGATTACTTATTACTGATACTAATTATTAAAATGTATAGGACGGATTTAAAGCCATTATAAATGTATACTGTGAATGTATTCATCATCAGTCTAACGGAAGGGAATGAAAGTTTATTCTGAGGTGTGAAAATCCAAAGGATTCTCTGTTCTACAGAAATATTCCACATCAAGCCTGATCCTTGTGAAATATATGTAATCAGTTCGGTAAAATGCATCAGATAAAATGCTTTCTGTAGTTATAATGGAGCCCAAGTGCATCTAGGAACACACTTTGTCCACCTCTTAATTTGCGGAAAGAAAGTTTGCAAGTGAGAGAACATACAATGACAGTTTCGTGGAAGGAAAATGCTGTTTTTGCAATGATGTTTGTGGTGCCTTTGAAGTTGTCTGACTGTTCACACAGCAGTTTAGCCACAAGCACCACCGCTGTTGCGATATTTGCAGTGTTGTGTATGAACCCAGTCACAAATAAATAATAATAACTATTGAAACATAAAAAAAAACATATATATATATTCTACACTTTTCTTAGTCAAAAGACTCGAAAAAGCAGATTTATGACGCTCTTTCTCTCTCTGCTTTCCCCCTTATTTCATGGTTCAGTGGCCTCACACTGCAGGCAAGGGGAGGTTTTCTCTCGCTGCTCATTGGTCGCGGCTTTCCCATCTCAGCAACATTTCCATTCATACACCGGGCGCTCCTTTTCAGCCCCTTTCAAAATAACTCACTGTCATCATCATTGGAAAGCGGCTTTGCCTGGACGGGACTAATTATTTAAAATTAGCGGAGGAGTGATTAGATCGCAAAAGATCAAACGACACAAAAACGACAGGTGAGTGAGAAATATAACAAAAACTGATTCGCGCTCGCTAAAGTGTTGTTCAGGCAAACTCTGCGGCGTAGATGTGCATGCAGGAGGACAATCAATCATTTCCACTTGTTTTATTGTTATTATCGCTGCTCAGTCACTTTGGAAAAAGCAGCATATTGGACGTCAACCCATTAAAAAAAAATAGTTGACATTCCGGAATGACTCCGACAGTGAAATTAAATCAATATTTGTGATAATGTTTGTGTCTTCTTACATCACACGTGTTATTCGAAGTATTCCGAATTAAATGTGAGTTTTGCAATCGAAATATGTTGAACTTTTGTCAGCTCACTTCTTCGCACTCTCACTTTAGGGCGGTTTATGTGTAAGGGGAAAAAATGGAATGCGTATTAGCTGAAAATCAGTTGGCCCTCGTTTATGATGGATAACAGCAAGGTAAGATGCTTAAAATGTAACACTAGAGGGGTCCCGGCCCACGGGGTTGTCTCGGAGGGAGGTTCACGCCGTTATTCACCAGTCCTCCTCTGCCTAATTGGCTGCAGATGCGGTATCCTATGCTCTTTTTACCGCGTAGAAATTGGATGCATTTGGGGAACTTTATGAGGCGAGCACTGCGTTTGCCTGCAGGAGCCGAGAACAAGAAAAAAAAAAAAAAAAAAAAAAAAAAAAAAACATTGCTCCCCCTACAAGTGTTTAAACCGTGCCACGTTCATATATAAGTCCTCCTTCCTTGGCTAATTTATCATGGGGCAGGAATTCAATGCGCAAAAAAAACTTCAGCAGAAACGTGAAATTGCGCTGTAAAAAAGAGAAATTGTAGCACTGTTAAACCCCTGATCGCGTGCAGGAAGGTACAAGTCTCCCTATGTTTTTTATTGTTTCATTTTTCGTTTCCTTCATTCTTTTTTTTTTTTTTTTGAATTTCCATGTCAGTTATTGGCTTCACATCACAAGGGCCCGTGATCTGCATCCAATAGGCCTACTAATTATGCTAAAATGCACAGTCGGTAAAAGGTTCCTGATTGTATATTTATATTCCTGACAGGTCAGAGCACGCATGCTACTGAACAGGAGAAATATGTCCCAGTGGCCTCATTAAGATACATTCAACTTTAACGGTGCGTCCTGAATGCCAATATAGAGGTCCATATACGTTAATTTGTTTTATCCCGCAGTCTATATAACAGCCATCTGTGATGGTATGTGCCACTGCCTTCCTAATAATTGCACAGGGAGGGAAGGGCTAAAGACACCGTCCTCTTAGTGCCCTTTCACCCTAGACTTTGTAAGCTGCACTTATTAAAGCGAAAAGTGTTTCAATATGTGGTAAGCTTTAGGGGAAAACGTGATGGGGGTTGGGATGGGGCCCTCTTCTTCTTGCTGCCCAGCTCCTATTGGGCGACTTGAGTAATTAATCCATGTGACCAGTAGGTCAGTGGTATAATTTCCATCTGTTGGTGTTGTTAATGTACGGACTATTGAAACCTCCCCATATCTGATACCTCTGACCACTCGAGAGAAAAATTAGGTCTCTATGAATGAATCAAGGGATTATGTTTTCAGTCGGAACAGACATACAGGGGGCCACTAAGCAAATTTGACTTTCCCTTTATTTTGATGGAAGTGGTAACCCATGTGTGCCCTATATGTGGAAGTCCACAAAACCCGCTGGACTTTGTGAGTGTTTGCTGTACAGGGTAGGCCTACAGCACTTCTAGCTGTCAAGTGTGAGTGATGTCTTGATGAGACATGTCTTCATGTCTTTTTGAGAGTTTTGTTTTCCTTGAAATATTAGAAAAGAAAATTAGAAAATGTAAATAATCATGACAATAATATATAAAGCATCAGGTTAAAATCGAAATAATGGTAATAATAATGACGATATTAAGTTATTATTAATTCTTTATCTTTTCTTTTCCTCAGGGCCCATTGGACACTGAGCACCCTTGGGCCTGTCTGTCAAGTAGACATGTTTCAAACTGTCCCTGACACGTCGTCTTACGTCAAGGTAAGACACCACCGTCTCTTCGATCAGGTAATGTTGGAGGGACAAACTGGGGTCCTTTCATTTTTTTACTTAGGTTTTACTGTAAAGTTCAACCATATCTCCCCACATTTTCCAACAAGTCTAAAATGCAAAAATTCAATTAATTCCAGTATTATACTGAGTGTTAAAACTAGCAGTACACCAGTAATGAGTAGCTTCTTAGGCCTATTCACATTAGATACAAGTAGAATTAACTGTTTACAGAGCATTGTCTGCTCATTTTATATGAGTGGAATTAAAAAAAAAACTTGTTAGAAATATTCTTGCAAAATTGTAATATACAGTAAGTCTTCAATCCAAACAGGCTGCTATTATGGCTCATTGTCATGTTTGACGTCATGTCTCTCTCTCTCTCTCTCTCTCTCTCTCTCTCTCTCTCTCTCTCTCTCTCTCCTGAGAATGTAAATAAAGCAAACAGCGCACATCTGGTTTTCACATAAAAATTGCATCGCATCTCATATGGCGCAGCATGAATACCTGCAACTGCTACATATCTGAGACACTGCAGCCATTAAACATATTTATATATATATACAAAGGTACATGACTATATAATGTCCAGTTAAACTTAAAGTTAAACGTGCACTTTGCTCGCAGTTTTGTCAGTTAATTTTGGAGACTGCATGACGTTTGCTCACATCCATCATAATAATCTGCCGAGGGTGACTGCTCGGATTGTGCCTCATTAGAATGAGCCATTGTGCAGAGGCGAGCTATGGTAATATCTTCATAATCAAGGCATTTTCCAAGGGCGACTTGTTAATGTTTTGAAGACTTATTTCCCCTTTGAATAAGGGCTCTTTTCATCCAGCCACGGTGTTTGTGCCACTGCAGAGAGACTCGGCGTTTCAGGGCTCAGAACAATTCCTGATTTGTTGTGAGAGTTGAATAGCGCGGAATGTTTTAGAGGAAAATATGCTTTTAAATTAGTCTTTCTTCTCCCTAAAACAGACAAGAGGCCAATGAAAGAGAAACAGAGGTTAGTGGGACTTGAGCATGGAAGACGATTTTTGGAATTAACTTTCAATTTTACAGCGCTTGCATCTCATAGCTTCTTTGAGTTGCTGTGGAAATGCAGCCTGGATTATTTCTGTTTGTTCTGATTCCAATAATGTTATTTTGTATCCTGCCCGGATTCAGGGTTAGCGTGTGTTATTTTTTGCATTTGTTTTGCGTGCAAGTGCTTCTCTCACTGACTCAGTCACATTCAGGGAGATATTGGTCAGAATGTGGCACGCCTCAATACAAAATTTAAAGAAATATTCCTCATTCAAGCGAATCCACGGCCCAGCATTTGGTTTTGTTTGGTTAAGGCCAGGCGAGACTGGAACTCTCCAATAAAAATAAATCTCAAATTAATTATGGCCTAGAGCGAGGGGCCAGACAGTTCGGGCTTATATGTGCTGCAGACTCCACTTTTGCCCTCAGTATTTTGACTCGGGCTGTGTTTTAGCCTGAGAGAAGGAATGATCTGAATACAAATCTGCAGTCTGACAAACAGCAAATTTAGCAGGCTCATATTGACTGGGACTATTTCTTATTTGGCGTAACACTCCGCTGTAAAGTTTTTCAAAACATTCAGTACTGGATAGGTAATTTCCCACCACAGGACTGATCAAATGAGGTACCCATGTGCAACCTTAAATTCATAGACTACACTATAATATTGTTTTATACAAAGCACAAGAAAAGAAGAAAGATCATTTGGTGGGGACAATTCATGCATGTTGACTTGCTTTGGACATCTTTAGAAACAAGTACCAGTACTTTGGCATGAAGCAGAATCTACTCAACACACTGTTAACAAAAAAAAAAAGTGATTGATTAAAGAAACCTCTTTAAGTTTATTTTCCCCTTCATAGCATGTCTCCCTTTTGACAGATTGTCTGCACTTGTTAGGCCAATGTGACAAATACAAATCTTTAATACTCACTTTCTCTCATGTAAGACTGTAACGAAATTCTCCATCCACTAAATCTTAGTAGACCTTAATATAAGCTAAAAAAGAAAGGATGGGCCTAACAATTGTAAGACTGCTGAACATAAACTCTGTATAGTGTCCGCCCACCTCTGGCTGGTTGCCCCAGCAGAGAGACAGAGGAGCTACTGGCTCGTGGTGTAAGGAAGAAATGTCTGGCTGTCTAGTTCCAGCGTCAAGCCAGATGTTCTGTGGTTCACTGTGTAAACCAACTTGCATCTGTTTATTGGCCTTCCAAAATGTTTGTTACCACTGTATTCATTATGGTCTTGTTAGGTCCTGGACCCCCAGTCTTCCCAATAAGCTATATGACTAGGATGGCAGGTATTTTAATACAGGGAGGGAGTGATCTGGTCTGAGGCAGGCTGTTGGCGAGATGTTGTTAGATTAGAAAATCAGACTTCTCAAAAACACAAGGGTTTTGTGTCATTTGAAAAGCATCCTGTAAATTGCCAGCCTTATTTCACAACACTGCATTTCAATTATTTACACAACCTAAACTGATTTTGGACTCTACAGTAGAGTGGTAAGCTTGTGTTTTTATTAATGGAAAACGCCGCTACACATTACAGTATAAAACTAAAAGTTTGCCAATACCTGGTCATAAAGCCCTGTATGGTGAATCACCAGCTCAAGGTCACATCTTAAGAACCTCTTTAATTTGCCACTTTATCACTAGTCTCCCTACAATAAAATGCATATATGAAAACCTCAGACATTGGAATGTATAGAAAAACAAAACCAAAAAAAAAAAAGAAACCAAACCAGTCACTGAAGAGTTAAACAAGGTGTCTCCCTTAATTACACGAGTCTGAACTGGCCTCAGGCAGGAGAAGCCTTGACCCTTAGCAGGATCCAGATGTGGTAGTCCCAAGGGTGGGGGCCCTCAGCCCCACCAGACCCCCAAGTAGAGAGCAGACAGGCCGGCCCTGATGTCAGTCGTTGCGGCGGCGCAGTTTGGCCTCTCTGAGGCCGCTCCCCGAGGCAGAACCCCAATACTGCAAAAAAAATCCACCATCATTATTTCAACTACATTGTATTATATTGTTAAACATTATAAAACCGGCAATGTAATGAGTTACATACACTTTTGTCCAAAGTAAAGTTTTTCCTATCAAAAGTAATTTTCTTGATACTGGTGGGTCGGTATTTTTCCAAGGTAGGCTACACAAATGCATAAGGTACAATTAAATTAGTACAGTCTGGGTTAGTCTCTAAATCTGAGTTACCACCTTGTTAGATTTATATGTGTTTGTCTTCAGAAAAATAATAATCACTGAAATGCTGAATGTGGCAACACATCTGTGAAAATGGACGTTTCTTGCAGTGTTACTGGTCTGGTCACGTTCAGAGCTGGCTCCGTGTCTAGCATCTGCACTAAAATTATGCCTGAATTGATTAGGGCAATTTCATAGGGCAGACAAACAGGGGGGGAAATACCAATGTGGGGGTGGGGATTGTGATTAGGGGAATCCTTTTTAGGCTCAAGCGAGTAGGGAAAAACCACTATACCAATAGCAAACGTAATAACATTTATAATAATAACAATAATTTACATTTGAGTCCCCCTTTCAAGTGTGCTTTTGTTGATGCAGCCTGCATTTCATCCACTAATTCCTGTGCTGAACAGCAGACGCACACGTGTAGAGCAGACCCTCAGACTATAGTGCGGTTAGCTGCTGAATGCTTGGACTTTATAAATGGTGTCTCAGGAAAACTTCACAGAAGCTTCACGGTGAGCTGTAACAAAAAAAAAGAAAAAAAAAAGACCAGGTTGCAACAACTCCTAGGTGTTCAGGTTTCTCTCCTGTTTTGATTTAGAGCTCCATCAGCAGTAAGTCTGAGAGAAACATCTGTCCACATTCAAATATAAACTTTATTTAATGGATCAATTTTACTATGAAATATAGAATAAAACAGATATATAGGCAGATAGGCTGATTTACAGAGGGATGGAGACATGACCAGATGCAAGTCTGAAGTGTAGGCGTGAACCAAAAGCGCTCTAAAACATGGGATCACATAACTTAGAGTGCCCTGCGACAATAAACCTCATTCCCGAAAACCTCAGATATATGTGTGCAGAAATAATTCATAAGTCGGACAAATAGTAAACTCTTCCACACCATATGTGACATTACTGGGAAAGCAATACACACAACACTATTCTACAGCAGGCTACACAGCAATGGCTGTGCACAACGCAGGCAGTCATCCTGTAAATATTTCCGAGCAGAAAAACATAACAGCGGAGCGAACACTCAATTGTTTTCCCTGCTTATCTCTCTGGGACAGTATCCTGCTTTTTTGAAGGCAGGGCTTTCGGTGACACACAGCTTCCTTCTCAACCTTCTCAACAGTGGTGACTTCACTTCCCAAATTTAGAGGAAAGAAAAAACTCAATCCGGTAAAAGTGTCTCTTTCTCTCCGCAACATACCGGGGGCTGGAATTAATTCAGGAGCGTGTCATGTTTGGGATATTGTCGGGGTCCGCTGAAAATTGCCCAAAATGGACGGAACTATTAAGGTAAGGGTGGAGAACGGGGTGTATGAGTTTGTGGGAGACTGCTTTTTCGGAGTTGCGCCTCCTTTTTTTAAGCAATGGGTTGAAATGCCACTCTGTCTCGGTCTGTGAGCTGGGACCTCCAATCTGACGACGATGAGCGGCTTTTTTCTCTCGGTCTGAAAGCGGTAACCAGATTTCCTTCTTTTCCCTCTTTCTTTGAGAGTATCCACTTTTCTTTTTCAATACGCTGCCTGGTTGTGAGGATTGGCTACGGTGTGGATTCAAGGCTAAATCAGAATCACGCTTTGGATTTTGGGGACCAAGCGCACAATTACGCACGTCTGGAAAGGCAAAAAGGAGTGGCTATTTGTTTCAGACAACACGCGGTAGACTGTACTTTCATATTTGTATAAGTAAACCACGAGTTCAACGATTTGGTTTAGTCTGGGCAGCGGGGATTGAGCAATAGCCATGACTGGATGTACCGCTGGATACGATGTGTCGAGCTGCGCAACAGCGGTGTGGCACATCGCCCGGCTCGGTCCGAAGATCCTGTCGTGGGTCAAAAAACTATGATGGTTTGGTATTTACACAAGAAATAATCTTTCTCTCTTTGTTCCTGGTTGATTATTGTAACTTCTTCCCCTCCGTCGCACAGAGAGTTTTGTCAAAGTGTAAGGAAAGCTGTCATTTGGAAACTTCATGCGGTAACTGCTCAGTTTGCAACACTTAAAACCACAAGGCTTCACAATGACACATTGGCTTGCTCCTTATACAGTTACACAACTATTTTGAAATGGGATGTTGGTAGTCAAGAGCGCTGGTCTACTTTAACATTGGCTACTGGCCCCCGACAGTCAAATTCCAGATGCATTATGGCTGCAGCCACCAGATGTTGAATGGCAAGTCCCGCTTAGTTCACCCTGCGATGCGTTCAGTCTGTGTCCTCCGGTTAACAAGTGTAAGCTCGGGAGAATGCAGCGTCTGCATTTACTCTTATTGTTGCTGAGAAGTGATGCGATTTGTTTTGTTTTTGGAAATTTAAAGTAGCGGGTTTGTGGCGGCTGGGTGTGGTGTGAGTTTTGGAAGAGTGTAAACGTTGGCCAGACAAAAATGTCAGGCTGCATCAAGTCACTTAAATCTCACAGCGCTGTGATTGTTTTATTAGGAGGCTGCAGGAGGACATAGACGTCTCAGCCTGGATGTTTGTAACAAAGCAAGAAGTTGTGACAATTAATGTAATCATAATTGAATCCCTGTGACTGGCTGCTAGCTGCATTCATGCTCGCTAAAAGAAAGGAAGGGCTCTCTAGCCATGAGAGCTTCCTGTTCCACACAATCTTTTCCTGACAGGTTTCCTCTTCCTCCTTAAACAAAAGGCAGGAATGCCCCCCCACCCCGGGTGGCTCCTGCTAGATGGCTGTGTGTGAACGTCAAACAGTCACACGTGTAGTCTGGATGTGGAGCTATTGCATATATTCAGTCTGCTCCAGACGCGTCCTGACGCATTTGGAGAGATAGACTTGGCTGATGTAAACAGAACAGAGGTGGCTCCCAGCAGGTGTCACACTCACACAATGCTTATAATGCTGCCTGCAGTTTAACAGCTGAGCCACGATTTATTTGATGTTTTCCCCCTTTGTCTGTGGCACAGCAGAAAGATATATAGCAAAAATAGAATTCAGATCTTATTTATGTTTTCAGAAAAATGCTTTGAAAGACAATTATTATTTTTTTGACTCACAACCAGTATAAAGTTTTTAGCGATTATGTTCAGATATGGTCCTTGGGAGAAATTCCTCTAAATTGTCTAAGAGTGGCACACAACCACTGTACAATTATCTGTGGACATTGTGAGACAGACTGAGCGTAACCGCCTGTAGCTCCCACTGGCAGTATGTGTGTGTTCCCCGCAGATACTGGGGGGGGAAAAAAACATAGACACTGGTCTGGCACTGGCCTGTCATCCTTTCAGCTTCTCTTCATGAGAGTGGTGTGCTCCTATTTTTAAAAACCCTCTGCAATCTTGATAGGCGCACACCACTTGCCAATCATGGTTTCAATTGTGCAGGCTGATATGTCACTGTAAATATAACGTGCAACAGTCCTAATAGTTGACTAAGCCCTTATCTGGCTGTAATGAGACATTCCCTCACTCTTCTACACTTTATCATTCACAGACTAGCTGGTGTGCTCTGCTCAGATAGTGAGTCCTGCTGCCAGAGTTCAGACTATGATGGATCCACTGATGAAATCACTGGAAAATCTAATTCTGGCTAGATGGTTAAATACTCTGGAGAGGTTCAGCTTTTTTATCCACCCATTAACCTGAAGAGTAGAAATTTATTAAAGTGAAATTGTTTATACGAAAGTTTGCTTTGTATTTGATACGTGGCATAGGCCTCGCTGTTTCAAACTATGTGTGAAGAAAAATATAAATACATTTATCTCGCGTTTGAGAAGGAGTTTGACTTGTCAATCCACTTCACCACATTATTAAAACAGAATACAGGGGCCTTCTATTCCAGGGTGTTTACAAAAGATGATTAAAACTCATGTTTAGCTGTCACACTTTGTAAATCTTTGTATCCATAATTTACTTTTACTTGTGTAAACACAGCTAGTAGTGGCTCTGTGGCATTACAACAGAGGGCACTATAGTGCAAATACAAATTTAAACCTTTTTCCAGTTTCTTTTATTTGATCAGTTTTAATGCAAAGTACCTGCAATTGTTTCAAATATTAACTGTAGTTATTAGAAAAACACTGATGGCTGCCAATCAATATCAAAGTATATGGTCCAAATATTAGATCAAGAATTAGTATAGCACTGATCATGTTCTTTTGATAATCAAATACAATAATTTGCTGATTTTTCTTGTTTGAGAGCACAGATTTACTAAAAACAATATAGCATCATTTCTTTTCTTTACATATATAAGTTCAAAGTAAAATCATAGTCATTTCCATTGTGCTTATAATATATAAAGCAGCAACAACTGCCATAAAAGTATGCAAATACAGTATATACCACATACATATCATAGTCAGCCTCTAGTTGTACCAATAAATACTTTTGCCACAAAAAGAGAAATTTGTCATCAAAATAGGGATAAGTTAAAACTTTCTACTTGCATGAAATGTCTTAGAATAAAATGATACTGAAGTTATGTGAGATCATGAGGATTTTTCTTTCATAAAAGTAACATTTTAGAGAATGCAAATGTTACATGTTGGAAATACTGATCAATGAATATCAAGTAGCATTTTCCCCCTGAAGCAGATATGTGGCATTTTGGAATGAAATAATTCAGTTCTCGGGAATTAGACACGTCTCGGTCTAAGCTGTGCCATCAGATCCTATCAGATCCAGATGTGCATCAGACCCGAGCTTAATCCTCAGCAGAAGCATATGACTGTGATGATTTCACTTGATTTTCTGACTTATTGTTTTTTGTATTTGTTTGTTTGATTGTTTTTTAACAATGATGGATGGAGCAATTATATCAAAGAACTCGTGACTCATCAAGTTCTTGTTTAGGAGTATCCACATTCTGTGCCAGCTAAGAGTTGCCTGGCACAGGTCTGAGATGGTGACATTGCCTGACTCTGTTCACTGTCAAACACTAAGCAGTGACATCTGTATGTTAAAATGTAGCCTAACCCATCAAATACATAAGTCATGCTTTACTTCCAAGACATTATACGAGGACCTTGTTGGAAACCACGTAATATCTTGGCCAGCGCTGAGTTTCTGTGTTTGTTTTCTTTAATAAACTTACATTGCTCCAGCTGAGCCACAGCAGAGGGGTCAGTGTAGCCGTGACCCTCCTTGCTTCTATTGAGTCTTCAGCTGTGGAAGGAAGCCCAACTCTCAGACAAGACAGACACATTAGGGCATGACAGGGGATTTTTGGGTCCAGTGAAGTTAAGAAGATACTGTTAATGGGTGAGAGAAAATGATTACACAACCAGGAAATTTTGTTTGGACTATTTTAAATTGTCAACTCATAACTTAAGGATCTGAGAAGGCATTTTTTTTGTTTTATTTGTGAACCAATGGGTCATTACTGGTAGAATAGCTGTATGTATTGACTGATAATGTCAGTAAACCAGTATGGTGGTTAAGCTTACAACTCTGTTTCACTTCACTGTGGGCATGATTGAAGTCATCCTAACATCAACAGGAAGCTACAGTTGCTACAAACTACTTAGGATGCCAGACTGCGATATGACCAATAACTGCACATAATTGCTGTAAACAAAAATACACAAGAGATTGAAAATTTGACATCACAAGTTTCTGGGCAGTGTCAAATGAAAGACTTAAGTTGTATCTGCTCATGTTTGTGAGTGTTCTCATCATTCTTATCACATGACTATGTCTTCCCACTCAAACAGCTTGACACTTTGGGAAATATGCCTCTGAGTTAGCTAAGACGATTGATACGACTCTCATATCTCTCTGTTAAATATGAAACTACAGCCAAGAAATGTTATGGTTAGCTTAGCTTAGCATAGCTTACAGAAGCAGGGGGAAACAGCTTCCTGGCCCTGTCCAAAAGTAAAATAAACCGCCTGCCAGAACCTCTAAAACTCTTCAATTAACGCATTATATCTCATTCTTTAATACGTACAAAAAGTCTCGTTATGTGCCAGGCAACCAGCAGAAACTCCAGGAAGTCACTGTACCCATCCTAGAAATAGCACATAACCTGACGTAAAACCTTGCATCATTTTTACACTTCAGTGTTTGTAAACAAAAGAGCTATAATGTGTTCATTAATGAGCTTTAGAGGTGTTGGTAGGTGTATTTTGTTACAGTTGGATGGTGCCAATCTAGGGGTTTCCCCCTTTGTCCAAGCTTTATGCTAAGCTAAGCTAACCAGCTGCTGGCTGGAGCCTTATATTGACCAAACAGAGAGTATCGATCTTCTCATCTAACTCTCTACAAGAAAGCAAATAATATTGAATTTCTTTGAAGTGTATGGCTGCATATGGACTATATGGAATTTGCTTATATACTAGCACTTGTAAAGTGAGTCGAGAGAGACATTCCAAGTATTTGTTCCTTCCACCTACAGGAGGCGCTATCAGTGGTGAGTGAAGACCAGTCCTTATTTGAGCCTCCGTACGCTGCTGCTGCCCCTCTCCCCAAGACAGACATGACTGCATCTGGTGCACAGGACTACGGCCAGACTCACAAAATCAACCCCTTACCCCCACAGCAGGAATGGATCAACCAGCCAGTGCGGGTCAACGTCAAGAGAGAATATGAGCACATGAATGGATCCAGGTATGGCATGACAACCACTTCCTGTGTCTCACATTCTTTAACAGTCAGTGAGATATTTTTGAGAGTTTTTGTCTACCTTTATTAGACATAATAGACATTTGATGTTCATCACTACAGCTGTTGCTATAAATATTGTCATTTGTCATTCAACAGGCCATTTATTTACCACAACTAACCTTCACTTTTTGCTTCTAATCTTCGATATACTTGGCCCTGGCCGGTGTAGGGCTTAAATATTCCCTGCCAACATCAACGATTAGAAAAGAAAAACACCCAATTTATCTGCTGATAATATTTTTACAACTTTCTTGTACGTGTGTGTTTGTGTAGCAGGGAGTCTCCAGTGGACTGCAGTGTGGGTAAATGTAATAAGCTGGTGGGGGGTAACGACACATCTCAGATGAACTATGGAAACTACATGGATGAGAAGAATGCCCCTCCCCCTAACATGACCACCAATGAGCGGAGAGTCATTGTACCTGCAGGTAAGAATAGCTTTTTGACCACCAGTGTGATGCTGTGTATAATAAATATATATTAATTCATAAAACAGTGTATCTGTAATCACTGCATATTTACACAGGTGCAAATTGTCCTAGGTGCTTTTTCTGTGCTGCTGCAGTGATTACAGACAGAATCACTCTCCTGTTTTGGTATAATTTTGCCAATGCTGTAAACGTTTTACGAGTCCCATTTTTATTTAGCTGGTTCATGGGGTGAAGCATTGTTCCAATGGTTTACGTCACTCATGGGAGCACGGCTGAAGGCATGCAGGTAGCGATATCTGCTTGTCTGCCAGACCTATATATTTCTACACTGAGTTCACCAATTTGATCTTTCAGTATGTGAAATAACACAGTTCAGGGAGTAAAAAGTGCTGTTTCAGGGTTATAGCCTTCAGAAAAGTAATTTTAATGCGTAAGTTGATTACGTTGTTTCTCTTAAGCCAGAGAAAAATGAGAATGACTGTATTTTCCCAAAAATGAGTACATGCAATTCATTTAATTAAGATCCAAAGCAGCCTTGGTAAATTTTCCATTTTAAAGGCTATTCAAGTGCTAAACTGATGCAAATGGACACTCATCTGTTAACCTAATAGGAGCTCCACGTAGAAGCCACTCCTTAACCACAAGTGGTAAATTTGGGTTTGGTTTCCAGATTGGCTGTGCAGTCTGAGGTAGGTCAAGTACTATTTACAAATACTGTGTTTTTGTTGGTTTTAGCCTACTTTATTGCCATATGGGACAATGCAAAACATACTACAAAGTTTGAACAATTACAGGAAGGGATTTCAGAGTCAATACTTTTCTCTTAAAGATTATACCTGAAGCCTAATATGAGTCATCCCATTCAGTTAAACCCTGTTCATGTGGTTTGAATAAGAGGAAAAATATTTACAACTATCTGAACAAGGTCTGCTACTGATACAAAATTATGTTTCCAATTTGTTCGTTTCTCCCCCTCCCTTTACCTCAGTCAGATATGAGGCTCTCCCAACTCTGTCTAAACCTCCTCTTTCTTCTTCTTCTGTCTTCCTGCAGACCCATCATTGTGGTCCCAGGACCATGTGCGCCAGTGGCTTGAGTGGGCCATCAAGGAATACGGCCTGTTAGAGATCGATACGGCCATGTTTCAGAACACAGACGGCAAAGAGCTCTGCAAGATGGGCAAGGATGACTTCCTCCGGCTCACAACCATGTACAACGCCGAAGTGCTTCTCTCTCATCTCAATTATCTCAGGGAAAGTAAGTACACTTTGTGCAACTTAAGTGTAAGGATAAACAAAGAGGCAAATCAAGAGAAACAATGGATGACAATCAATTAATGAGTTAATGGAACAAATATTGGACTCCAGCAAAAGTTGTCTGACAATTGCTCTTGGTATTCCTGCTGTTCATCCTGCTGTTTGTGCTTAAGTTGAAGTCTCCACTGCCATCCATCTTTGCCAAAGAATAGAAGTAAAAATCAACTTTTAGTCAAGACACAAGCCTCTTTTCATATACTTTTCTCTACTTTTGGATGAGAAGTGAGAGTGAAAAAAATGCCAAACCCAAGCAAACAACATGACACTTTTTTTTTTTGTCACCGCACTATACTCACATTACCATTAATAAACAATGAAATTGCTTTTACTGGAAACTCATTTCTCCATAATGGCTACCCAGTATTAAGCAGGGCTGTGGAAACCAAAAGGGTTTCTTTCCTTTCTCGAGATAATCATCAACTACATCCCCCACTTGACTTTGCAGCGCTTTATTTCACGTGGTCCAGAAAGATGAAGCCCAGGTGCATTGCCTCAGGAATCACGCTAGGCCTGTGTGTTCAGCACAGCAAAGAAAGTTGATCTGCAGTTTGCAATGGAGGCAACTAAATTTGAGCCTCTTACCTTTGAAGAAATCCTCGGTGCAATCCTGCTTCATATGTTTCAGCTGGGAAACAAAGCCAATTTTCTGAGGCAGTATGCAAATTACATTTTAATATAAGATGTAACATCTGGCATAGCTATTGGTTTGAATACACAGTGTTGTCTAGTTAAGACAATAGGTATGTCCACTGTTTACTATGAAAATAAGCAGATCCTAAGTAATGATTGTTGGACATACAGAGAATAGTTTGTCTGTCCATCTTCAAATTCTTTGCATTCTGTACTTTAAAATAGTGAGAGCTGCATCTGCTGTGGCTGCAGAATAACATGACACCATGTTGGGTGGAGTGACTGATGGCTCAACTAAATTTAACATTACTCCCAAGAAATTGCGATGGGCCTCGGCGTGATGTAATGGGAACTGTATTTTGTGGGTGTCAACAGTTTTCTCTATGCACGGCGTCTGGGCAGAGAGAGATGCTTGTCATGAGTATAACAGCCTCATTGTGCAGCGCTGCAGCGGGTGGATCTGTCTGACCGCCACTGGGCACACTCCGCAGAGCAGTTTTCATTATGGCCACTGGCTGCGGGACATAGCCACGGCTTAGGCGTGCTGCACCGCGACTCTGCCCATCGCTGCTCTTTTTTTGATTTAGACCTTGTGTGTTTTGGAGACAGAAGAGATGTCTTGGGAATCCTCTCCACTTGCCAGTTGAAATTGCTTTGGATCCTTTCCCGACAATCAAAAAGATGAATGCTCCCATCCCGTGCCTGGACTGACTGACCTGTTTTGGGGCAGCAGTGTGTGTTATTGACACTGGGAGCCTAAGGGCAAGAGGAACCGTGTTAGTAAATGAACGTCTAAGGAAGACTGAGAAGGAGGAGGAGGAGGAACAGGAGGAAGAGGAGGAAGAGGAGGAGGGCTAAGGCTTTGTGCAGACCCTGTAGGGCTGATGATTTGGAAACTAAAGCCGTTCTCTCTTTTCCCCCCGCAGCACAAACAAACACAATCATAGATTACGTAGTAACCCCGTCCAGAAACTAGACCTCTGGCTTCACTCACGAGAGCTGGAGCTGGGCCGAGCTTCCAGAATACTGAAAAAGAGCAAATGAGGGAAAGACTGAGCCAAGCCCTGGAAGTATTAGTGATTACAGGTCATGTGATGTCTTCCTCAACCCCATTCACCACTCTTTCCTATATTACCCCCCGTCCTCCTCCAAAAAATGGATGGTCCAAGGGGATACTGCAATAATTTCATACACATCTGTGTGCATCATGTGTGCCTTTGGTTCTGTTTATTGAACCTCTGATTAACATTCCTCAGAGTCATTAAGCCCTGTATGTACACTCGGCACGGGGCAGGGACACACTTCCCCACCCTACAGCCATACCATAACAAAACATTCCTGCCACGTCATGCGCAGAAATATTGCTCAGACACCCACACTGGTGCAACCGTGGGCACAATCTGAACATCTGTCTGGCTACCCAGCTGCTTACAGTATCAAGGGTAGTTGCCCATGCGTTATTTTGGCCTCATTGTTGGTCACTTATCCAGATTTTTATAAGTGATGGCCGCCCGCACCCCAGTGTGCTTTCAATTTGGGGTGCAATTTGAGAATTTGTTCAAATTAGCCTGTCAGGGAGGGACTGCGGACTGTTTGCTTTATCGCACCCATGTAGGTCGGTTTGATACCACATGTGCTGGAAACGGAGCCGAGCAAAAAAAACCTCAGACAACGAAGGACTGTATCCTCCAACACACAAAGATGCAAGAGAGAGAGAGGGAAAAGGAGAGGGGAGAAGGCAGAAATGAAAGGGGAGTGAGGAGGGAAAGTAACAAGACCAAGAACTGAGAGCAAAATCTACTGTGGATGTAAAGAAACATAATAGTAGAAACTGGATAAAGAAATATATCCTTGCCAGATAGAATTTACAGTAGTTATTTGAGGACAAGGGCAGGAGGGTGTGAGCAAGAGAAGCAGTTATAGAAAGCGACTGCGAGAAAAAAAAAAAGGGGGGGGTGAACTATTTTTTAGAAGTGTGTGGAAACGGTCTGAGGTGGTCATGATGGAGTGCTGTTGGAGAATAGCAATAGTTCTGTTTCCCAGCTGTTGTCGTTGCTTGTGTGTCTGGATGGATTTACAGTGAGGGAGTCAAGACAGAGAAAGAGAGAGAGAGAGTAATAAGTCTGGGCTTCTGCACTGCTGCTGCTCGCTCCAGAGTGGGGGACATTCTCGAGCCTTCAATAGTTTATACAGACCATAAACATCTGGGCTCGAAGGCTGAGTAGGGAAAAAGGAGGTCTGGAGAGCTCTCTCTCTCTCCTCTTTCTCCCCTCACAACATTTTTATTGAGCTCCCCTTGCATTAGTTCTTTCTATTGGCAGATTATCACTGGTGCAGAGGGGCTCAACGGCCTGGCTCTGTGCCCTTTGCTGTTAGCTGTCTGCTGTTAGCCACCATTACAGAGCAGTTTGCGGCTGCTCACTTGACTGCTGGGGTTCAGACACTTAGCACTACAGGAATTTATGTACATATCACATTAACATAAGTGGAGGTGGATAATAAGCAGTTGCTATTCATGTAAACACTGAGATGAGCTCAGCTGTAATTTAAGATAGCTGCTTAGAGGTCCATAATAATTGTACTTGCAACCCAATTGCCATTTAAGAATGTTGATATGGGGTAATTCTGAAAAAACCTTGGATTTTAGTCAGTATGTGTTTTAACGTTAATCCCAACATTTTTTTTTATTCTTTCTTTCAATACCTGTGCATGGCAACTATATGGTTAAGGTTAGGGTAAGATTGTGCTTATGGCAAATTAACTGTGGTTAGGGTATTATTATGATGCCAGAATACTCCGACATAAGTGCGTTCCAGATAGTTGAACAGTTCTTCACACAAGTATTTCTGGCACTTTCGACCATCCCGAGATCTTTAAGGTTAGACAACTAAAACACTCGGTCAAGGTCAGGGAGGTTTCAATTGTGGTCCTCAAAAGATCGTCAAAAACAATGTTAAGTGTTGGTAGGAGATGGGATGTGAATGGTAATTTCTTTGACAAGTTCACACACTTTTTTGATCCATGTCTCCATCACAGCCTCCTTACTAAAAGGTTTTGTTGAGTTACAACAGCATCACTCTACGTCCACATTTGTTCTGTCATTTTAGGAATTGAAACAAACAACCCATTCTGTGGTTGTCTGGTGGGGACAAACCTGGAATACCCAAGTACCAGCCCAGTATCCCTAGGAATTACGTTCATATTGGACGATTCCGCACCGCAATATTTATGTCCAACGGCAACATTCCATGCCAGTGTAGAAAGGAGCGTGTCCTTTATGTAGCAAGGCGGAAAATAAAGTGGAGGTTGCTGTGTGTTACGGGTGTGTAATGCATTTGGATTTCATTTGTGAGTTTGTGCCCAGTCACAGACCATGAATTAATGTTGTTGTTTTTTTTAAAACCAAACCACGGTCTTTCCCTAACCTTAGTTAGGATTTTGTGCCTAAACCTAACCAAACCTTAAGTATAGTGGTAGCAGATCAGAAAAAAGTCATATGAAACATTTTTATAATGTCATAAGCAATAAGAATGTCACTGACAAAAAGTGTTTGGCAGTAACACATTACTTGTGCAGTGTTACAGTGTTACTTGAATAAGGAGTAGTGTAAGGGATGACAAATTCAGTAACTACATTACTGTCACTAATCTCAGTAACATTTCATTACTTTGGCATTTTGCAGGTCAGTTTGTTTGCTGTCTTACCGGGAGTTTAATGAAGGATTGGTCCGGTACATGTTAGCTCGGTGAAGGGGCTGGAGGTGTGGGGAGGCAATTAGCCTTTACCAAAAGAGGTGAAATGCTTTCTAATGTTAGCCAGTGATGACCTGCTAACGTTCAGCACTGGTGAGCCTATTTTCAGGAATCACCTGGTGTTGTTCAGGGCTGGAGGTAGCCCCATTTGTAACCTTGGCTCTCCAAACATTACTCTGTGATTCGGTCATATAGACTTCTCAGCGTAAACCTTAAGGGGAAAATTCAAACCTTTGGTTTTGTTTTTTTGTTTGGTTTTACCTGTTATCTGGCAGCTGTTTGCATCTTCTGATGTATTTTTGTTATCTCAGTAGTGTTTACCGTCTGACGGTCTGCTGTCTTTTTTCTGTAGCATGTTTAAATCCAGTATTTCCACAGTCTGTGCATGTGGACAAAGCTCACAGCTCGTACAGCAAAGAAGAGAACAGCGGGGCCAAGTTTGAAGTGCTGTTGCTGCAAAGCTGTACACAGTCTGTGAGAATATTGGATTTAAATGCTGGTTTAGCTTGGGCAAATATGTTCTTGCTTGAGTAATTAGTAAAGTAATGTAAATAGTTTTTCAATGAGCAAGATATAATGAGCAATGAATTACATTTCTTAAGTAACTTTCCGAAACAGTCCTTACAAACAATGTTATTTTGACAGTATGGGCGTCAGCTGAGAAAACGCTCACATCGGTCATTTCGGAAGGCAATGACAAATAATCTTTTTTGGTTTGGAGGACTTGTTGGAAATTTCTCACTTGCACCGTGTAAGGCTGGTATGAAGACGGGCAGTGGGGGTACTCAGTGCAGCTTTATCCTATAGAGCTAAAAGGATGACTTACTGTTGACTGGAGCCCATTTGGCCCCCTTGAGGTGGCAAGATGCCCAAAACTGGGTGACTGGGACCCTCAGTTTGTTGACAAAGCTCAGACCACATGTTTGAAGCAATGGTATCATATAACTCTACAGAATAAACAGCAGGGGCCCGATGGAGGTCAATCACAATGCTGAACAAGCCCTCAAAGATATCTGTCAAAATCATGGGCATGTCAAACTGGAAGACAGGGCCTTTTGAAAGAGCCATCAGTCATAGGAAGCAGAGAAAAGAAAATTGTTCGTGGACGTTATGTAATCTAGCAGACTGTCAGCAGATGTGACTGGAGAGGGAAAGAGAGAGTGAGGGTCTTAAAGGCTGAACACTCGCAGGTCCTCCCACTGTGCTGTCAGATTACCGGCACATGTTTGTTTTCTGAGAGAGGAAGAAGCCGTCCAAATAAATAGGCAGCACAACCAAGACTCCCTCCACCAAACTGTCAGCTGTGGTGTCTCTCCCTCCCTCTCTCACTCACTCTCCCCTGCTCTCTCACTAACTCTCACTCGAACATACAGCAGTCCTGAATTTCTCTGTGGGATGGTTTGAGGTTTTCTCAGCAATGCTGCCTGTTTGCCTGTCTGGGTCAGCCCACATATGTGGCACACAGTAGGAAAAGGGTTAACAGCCCCTCCCTCCTCCCTTCTCCCCTTCTCCCTCTTTTTCTGTCTGTTCATCTTTCTCTTACACTTTCTCCCTCATTCCAGAGATGGTGCTTCGGTGGCTTGCTTGCCCCTGTGCGCTTACACTCTGCGTGTAGAATTATTTTTGTACGGGGAGCTGAGTTTGATTGCTGTGCAGGGACCCTGCCTCATACAATGGCTCCCCTGTTCTGAGGCCCCCAGGTTACTAAACTAGACCCAGAGCCTTGGGGGTGCCGTGGAGTAGGTAGAACTGGGAGGGGTGGGGTGTTGGGAGGTTAGAATGCATTTGTGGAGAACCCCACTCTTCCCCCAGCCACCCCCTAAAAAAACAGACCCATAGTCTGCCACCATGGGCCCCTTCACCCCCCAACCCCACCACTGCGAGTTAGGTAAGGGTCCTGCATCAAATCTTAAGAAAAGCACATCACAAATTTAATTTTTGCTTTTGAGTTTTTCGTTCTTTTTCAGATTGCCCCATTTAGAAAAGGTATCTTCCCTACTCAGCAGCTCTCCACAGCCGTCTTAGTGCTAAATTGTAACACTCCCCATGTAGTAGCTGCTCTTGTGTTTTCTCTGTGCATTTTTGGCTCTGTTTTTCCACTCGCTGATTTATGCCTGGGGGCAGCTAAAATTAAGAGAGCATTTTGGTGCCGCCCAGGGTGCCTGTGCAAGTGGAGGAATGTAGAGTAGAGTTCTGCTCCATAAGGTAAAATGAATAGGCAGACATATGTAGACTCTTGCCTCTCTGACTTTATTATTCAGGAGTAGGGTTTGCAGTTAAAATGCTGACAGGCTACGGTGTTTTTCCTACATTTAAAGGACTGACCGTGTGCTGGACTTGCTTTTATTTGGGACTAGATTTATGTGTCATGAATTATTTTCCTTCTGAAATTATTTTTCAAGACAAAACAGGAATACAGTTGAAGAAAAGAAAAGGGCTCTATAGTGCTGCTTGACAGTAATTGAGCTGAACCATCTACTGCCACCTGCTGGCTATTGTTATACCCTTTGAGCTTTTTCTCACAGACTTCAGGGTAAGGGTACACTAGGGTTACTCTGAACTACAATGTCTTTATTATGATTAATAAACAAATTCACATCTGTAAATGTTCTGCAAAATATCATATTCTAAACAAACACTAATAAGAATACTAAAGCTAATGCTGAACCTTATAAGTGCAATAATTTATAATGTGTACTGTTAATCACTGGATGCTCATATGTAAGAATTTATGAAAAGGAGCATATTTCTTATCAAAGTTTTTATATATTAATTTTTTGTGTGATTCGTTTTTTGCATTACAGGACTGGTGCATGATACCTTGTTTTGTCTTAATATACTCTCATTTACAACAGGTAGCTCATCATTATCCTACAATACGCCATCTCACACAGACCCATCCCCACGCCTGGCTGCCAAAGAAGGTAGGGGAAAAAAATAATTCTCTATTCTTTATCCTAATATCTATATTATTATATTTGGGTCGATGTAACTGTTTCATATCAAGGGAGCAAGTCGAGATTGTTAAGCTATCTGAAGATAAAGAGAAGAATGGAAAACAAAAACAGAGAAAAAAAGAGACTGACCGTAAAAAAAAGAAGATTGCAAATTATGTTTCACAGTACCTGCCAGCTTCAGACAAGCAGATACACACAGAGCACACACACTTGAGAATACAGACCACTCACACAAACCCAAAGCACATGCAGTCAGTGATTGCCACTGACAAAGCTCTGTGCAGGTGCACCTTTTGTGTTGTTAAGAATAATATGAGCCAAGCTGCTGCAGCAGGCCGTGCTATTCAGAACCGCTACCTGAACGCTGTGACAACACATAGTATCTCAGAGGGGCGGCCTCAGAATTGAGGCGTATTAACAAGAAGACAAAGGCAGTGTGCTGATGAGCTCTATCCACAGCAGCAGGGGCGAAACAGACGGTGAATGTGGCGATTATAGGAAAGAAGCGGGATGTAAGACATGTGAATGAGGTTTTTTGTTCGAGAGACAGGCATCGAAGACAGGTGCTGAAGCCACAATGTGTTCGGTAAACATGGCAGGAGAGCCTGGTTGGCTGCTTCAGACCAGAGTGGAAAGGAGTGTATATGTGCAGATCTCTACTGTGTGTATAAGAGAATTAATGGCAAAGAGGATGACAGAAGGTTAAAGAAAGAGTAACCATATAGTATATGCTGGAGAGACTTTTGTCATTGTGATTAACCTACCACTTCTTGTCATTTTGCACTTCTAATCCATCACTAGTAGTTACGCTGTTTTTATGGGATTATTGTCACTATCTGTTTATGAAACACATGGGTCATTGGCCCGATTTAAACATGGTACAGTGAATGTTGGGTATGGTCCTGCAAAATATCCATCTTAATACACGATTTAGTATACCACCTATTCTATATTTTAAACAAGAGGAAAAATCGGTATATTAGTTGAGGTTATTTGGACACAGATCAGATCAGTTTTACTCAAAATGCAATTTAATGCATTTTCTTGATATTAGTTGATTAAGTCTTTTTTCAAGATACTGATACTTCTTTCTTGAAAGGCACATTACCTTAAACAAATAGGAACAATAGGTATCAGGTCACCTTATCTTGAGATTTGTCATTTGTCTGGGTTTTTTTTAAAACTCTGAATAAGATTAGGGGTGGATGTTAGCATACAAGACATATTAATATGGACTTTTTGTTTGTGTTATTATCATGTGAGCTGCTTGGTGTCTTAGCTGACCTAAAATGACTGGATCCAGTCTGCTCAATGAATTGGCGTGTACATCGACAAATCTATAATAAAGTAGAAATGCAGCAGTCAAATAAGACCTGTTGTAGTGTTAGTAGTGTTGCACTAGTAAAATTCTTGCAAAAGCCAAGCTGAGTTTCTAAGAACAACGCCCACAGCAGCTCAAGATGATTGTCTCTTTCTTCTGGATACCTTTTCACTCTACAAACATTATTATGTGCTGACACAACACGAGCTAGGCGAAGGGCGTATCTGTAAAAAAAGCTACACATCCTTTACATCGGCTATATGGTGTCACTGCCAGAGACGGGAGAAAGGACTGCAATAACAGTGATAGCCTTGCTCACGGGATGAGGGCCCTATCAAGGCAGGAGGAGAGGAAACACTAGGTCTGATAAGTGTCTATCTGCCCCAGTGGTGAGCGTTAGCTGACCGTGTACTGGCCCTGTGTTCTCGTCAATACCAATAGACCAATGGGCAGGCTAGATAAGATTCTGCTCATTCACCCCCGACCCCAGTCTTCCTGGTTCTCAGCGCCAGGTATTTGGACTGGCAGGAATAGACGGTCACTCCCTTCAACAGCATTTCCCTTTCACAAGAGGTGATCTATTATGGGCTCCTGTAACACTGACTGTGCCTCTAGTTGTGTCCTGTGATCGCAGCCAATATCCAGCTTCTAGCTGAGAAAAGTCTGTGTCTCCAACGGGGTGGCTTTTCAAGAATTAGCAAATTCAACCATGTTATCAGATCAATACCCATGCAATTAAAAATGAATCACTTTGAAATATTTGCATTCACCCTAGAATTATGCAACTTATTGACCACATTAAATATTACAAAAAGTTACTTCCATGCAAAATTAAGTGAAAAGGTAAAACAAGATGGAAAAGAAAAACATCAAAATTGGAGTTGGGAGTTTGAGACTCAACAATAAAAGAAGCCTCTATCAAAATTTTCTCAGATCAGCATTGCCAGATGTTCAAGTTAATATTGCCTTAAAGAACAGTCAAATACCATTCAGGCTCTTTGGGGTAGAGTAAGCAAGAGCATACAGCAGGAGACAACCCTTAATCTGCTCCAGACTCTGTGGTGTAAAATGCAATGTTATGAATAAAAGAGAGCATATAAAACACGGAATGCAGCAGCTATGAAAGGGTGTGTGTGTTTATGCGTCTGTGTGTGTGTGTGTGTGTGTGTGTGTGTGTGTGTGTGTGTGTGTGCGCGCGCCTCTCTATGTGTATCTAAAGTCTGTGACAACTATTTGCTTGTGGATAGGCATGTGTGTGTGGGTGGGTTCCTGCATGTCTTAGTGCAGCATGTGTTGCAGTACGCACTTACATATGTGTATGTTGGACAGTATATGTATATATATATGTATATATATATGGATATTGTATGTTGCATTATCTTGGTGTTAATGTTTGCATTTGATGCAGCTTTTTTCCCTGCGCTGAGTCTTTGTACCTTTTTCAATTTTTAGCATCTGTTTGTGTCGCTGCTATGAGATCTTGGAATTTTATAATTCCCAGCAAGGACACTCATATTCTCCGCTGCTTCTCAGCGAATGAGAAGAGATGATGTATTTGTTTTGCTGCAAAGTCAAAGTGGCAATACAACTTGAAGTTAGCCATTATGTGTACAAGCTGTCTTATGAGATTTCAATTACTACCATTTGCATTTTGAAATTAAAGAAAAAAATTACTGAAAGACGCAATTCTCTCTTTAAAATAAAACCAATGGAAAAGGTCAGCTGATAATGTCGAACATAACCTTGCCCTGCATATGCACGAATATGTGTGTGTGCAGCAGTGTTGCAGTCTCCTGTTGCTCTGAAAGTTTTTTCACTTGATGATTCTCTTTTCTGGTGCACCCACTGTCTCCTCACTGTGTCTAACTCCTGTACTTTGCCATCATTCTCCTCCTCTTATGGCTCTTTCCTCACACAGATGGCTTTTAAAGCACCTGTATTACTGGCATTAAAAAGTTTACCGTCTGGGCCTCTCTCCTTGGCTTAGACTCTAATTTAAAAACAGTCCACGAATCGACTCCTCTCTCGACTTCTCTCTTTCTCTGTCTGTCTCACCCTCTATGCTCAGTTGTTCTTTCTCTCACATTATGTCTCCCTCTGTCTTTCACCGTTATTCTCTCTGTCTCTCTGCCTCTCTCTCCCTGTCTAGCACTCGGGCCTTGTTTTGACTAACTGGTCCTGCAGTCGAAGTCTCCCAGGAGCGTGCACCACACCCCAGACCAGAGTGGAAACTGGCTCAAGTCGCAGTCAGAGCGAGGCCTGGAAAAATGAAGGAGTGGGGGAGGGGGTGGGTGGGGGGGTGCGGCAGCTCTGTGTGTGCACATTCAGGTCTGTGTTTGCGTGGCTGGCTGAGTACCCCCAACCACTTGGGCTTTGTACATTTTACCTCTGCTGCTTCTTCCTTCTTCTGCACTTTCACTTCCACTTCCCTATCTCTCACTCAGTCCAGTTAACCCCAAAACGAAGTGATTATACTGGTGAAAACCTTGAATTGTGTCTAGTCTCGCTTGCATGGTGGTAAAAGGAAAATGTCCTCCAGTCCATACCAGACAGTAGCTGGGTTTGCTACCATTGTTTTCTTTTCAAATTCCAAAGTTGTGTTTCGTCTGACCCTATTTTTTTCCTCCTCCCTCTCTTAAATTTCTTCTTCTCCTCTTTCTCTTTCAAGCCTTTTTATGCACTAAGTCACTCTCTCTCCATCTTCATTTGTTTGCTTCTCAGTTATCTCTCTTTCTCTGACTCCTTCACCTCTCTCTCATCTCTCCTTCATTCGTCTCTGCTTCTCCCCCACCATCTCCTCTCCTGTTTGTAACCCCTCTCTGCACGTATGGAGGTAGCCCTGTTGTGTTTTTTTCGGGGTGGTGGAGAGTGGATGGATTTTTTTTTTTTTTGGGGGGGGGGTGGCTGGCGGTGAGTAAAGGGGAAAAAAGGGCCAGTAAAACAAAGAGAGGTTGTCTGCCGGCGAGGCAGGCAGGAAACGCAAGTCTCTCAGGACTCTCCCCCAGTCACTGCTCCTTGGCTATCCTGCCGGCCCACACCAGATTGAACCTGACAGCCCCGCTGAGCCACGGCAGCCCGCTTGTTATTTGTCCCTCTTCTCCCTCTTTTTGTCTTTCTCGCTATTACACTCTCCTTTCTTTCATTCTTTTGATCATATTCTAATTTATTCACTTTTCTTTTGCTTTGTTGCGAGCTCATATACTTTGTTTTCCTTTATCCATATGTTTTTGCAGTGTCACTTGTACCATCTTGCGCTTTTACTCCATTTTGAATATCCCTTTTGTCAGTCACATAGACCAGAACCCCTCTTGTCATCTGCAGACAGGAATAGGCCCTTTGCTGAAACTTTGGGGGTTAAAAGTTGAAAAGTTGTGAATTAGTGAAGAGATCATGAGGTCTCTGAGCAGCAGGAAGTTTTCCCATTGGTGGATATTCTGCTAGTAAGGAAAGGGGAAAACAAGGCAACAAAACATCCTTTGAAAGTAGCACAAGAAACATAATGGATTTGGAAGTGTTTTTAAATTTTCATTGATGGATTGGTGGATTAGCAATACAATAAAACACTTGTATAGCAGGTTACCAGGCAAACTTTGTTTTTATGGTTGCAGAGAGAATATAATCTAGAGTTCAGATGTGCTGAAAGGAAAAAAAAGGAGTTTGATTTGGTGTATTTTAGTATTTGTTGTTTATTTTAGGAAAACCAAGATGTCAATATGTACTGATCCACAGGGGGGCAGTATTAGACAGTGTTTAATGATGTCTGAAGATGAGGTGGAAGCTGATGATGAATTTGATGTCACTGGATGTTTCGCTGGTGTGGCTGTATGAAGTTATGTGGGTCAAGATGCCTCACAAAGCCCAAATGTGTTGTTGCAGTGAAGATGACCACTTCCAATTATTACTTTTACAATAAGTCATCTTTAAAGTGTGTTTTGCATACCAAATTGATGGACTTTCCAATGAATTAACATAAATAGGCGATATAAGTGAATTTGCTCGTTTTTTTTAAACGATTGATAGCTTATCAGCATTTGAGTTATTTGAATACACTGGTTAAAACAAGGTGGAGAATAATTTGCAAACATAAATATTCATGTCTGGCAAACACCTACACACACAAATACACACACAGAATGCATTTATAGTCTGGGATCAACATACTCACTCACTTCTAAAATGTCAAAACATATCCTAATGATCTATTCAGACTGATAGTTAATCATGCATCATACATTGTCTATGTCTGAGATGAGGACCTGACGCCAGTTAATGACCTGATTCATAAGACAATTTGGTGTCCACTTTGTTGCAGCAGGATTGAGTCTCGCTCTTGCTCCTTCTCTGTTAAGATTTTCAAATCTTGGGATTCAAACTGTCAATTTTGATTGTCAATAAGCCTGCTTCTCAAAAATTCAGCCTTCACTGATGGGAAATGGGATTGCCTCTTGACCTTCTAACAGCTTGCTTATCCCAGCAACAACATCGTCATCACCATTACACTGTCTCTATCTGCTGCCTGGGAGAAACACTGCTGACAAAAAGATTTGCAGATCATGATAACACTTTGAATAGCATGACAACACATAGCATATCTGCCCACAATACGCATCATATTTCCTCTGTATACCAGTAACTGTTTGAACTGTTTTAGTCCACAATAATACAAACCATCAAGGGTGCTGGCCAGGTGCTCTTTGAGTATACCATTGTGTTTTTGAGACATTGCCAGGGAAACAATACACCCTCTGTTTTATCTGCTTGTGTCAGAGTGATTGATTGTTACTGGAAGTGGTCCAGCTTCACACTCAAACACAGAGCAGGTAGAACCAATGCAAACTGGGCCAGTTTGGCTGTTTGTCATGGTTTCATAAAAGCCGCTTCTGTGGGGAGAGGGATGAAGGTGAATATCATGTGCATGTATTGTCTATGTGTGTCTCTGTTGTACTGTTGTACGTTAATTTGCACCAGTCCCTTTATTTGTGGTCAGAGTGTTGCAAGCTGCTCAGCCAACTGTATTCTGTCAAAGATTGTGCCATCTACATTTAAACCATCACAGTGTGCCAAACAAAACCACATTACCATGTCCAGACATCCTGTGAAGAGCATCTTGAACCATGTTTTGATAGATTTATTGATGTCATTTGGCACTGGTCTCCCTGTTTTTGCTATGGCAGTTGCAGAACCGTAATAGGCTAGCAGACAATGAGATGAGACACTTACTGCAGTGACATACACAAAGGCAAATTTGGAGATTGTAATTTGACTAAATACAGAGAATTTTGGTCAGACAACTACAGATTTCTATAGCACTTAAATGCATCCACTGATTTCTCACCCTCTCGGAAAAAAGCAAATTGTAAAATATACTCACTCTTTGTCTTCCCCTTTTTCCTCTCTCTTTGTCAGACCCTTCATATGATGCTGTACGGCGGACAGGATGGTCAAACAACATGCACAGTGGCAAAGGTGAGGACACAAAAATCCCTCTTATGCATTTTTGATTGGACAATACTGATAAGCATGCCTGGCTGTAACCTAGAGCCAGGCATGAGAGGGCCCTGAGAGGGCGCGTGCTTCTACATTTCACCTGATGTGGTGAATTTAACTGGTGGTGAACTTTATCATCTGGTATTTTGTGCAGGTTTAAACACCTAGATTATTTGCAAATGCTATTTATCCTCAGTCTACATCACACCGGAGGCACTTCCGACATTTGAGTCCAGGACAGACATTTGAGTCCAGGACAGACTCCTAAAGATCAGAGCCTCTGTTATATGAACAGAGAGTCAAAAGAAGTCAGTCCAGCCACCGACTATTGCTTTAATTACTTTAGACCTCTGCAGATGTGCCTTCAAGTTGTGAAGCCTGGTTATCTGTAGCCACCCTGCTGATCTGGTCTCTGAACCTTTTTATGTCTCTCTCTCTCCCTCTCTGTCTCTCTCTCTCTCTCTCTTGGCCTCCACTGATTGCCTCTCTCTCTGCAGGCTCACCAGTGGTTACTCAGAATGTGACCAAGTCCACTGAACAGCCCAGAGCTCAGCCAGGTAATGGCTTACCAGGTGTCTTTCTTGATCTATGTAGTATGAGCTAGCTTAAAGCTTATTTATTAGCATATATATCAGCTTCCTTTTGTTCCAGTTGGCTTATTAAAATTTGTTCTCCTCTTTCTGTTGATAGTCAAGTGAAGCGTATTTTACTGTTACATTACTATAAATTGGTAGTTGCTAGAGGCCTAATGTGTAAATGTGAATGTAAGTAAGCACAAAGATGAGTAAAATGGCCACAGCTTCAGAAAAGCGCAACACAATTGGTTCATCAGCAATTAATCAAAACACACTGCAAGACTTAACCACATAATGCTCTCTCATTTTGTCAGTGTTTTGGGTATTTTACTTCATTTAGTCAACCTGAATCATAATATTATAGGCAAAAGTAATAAAGAGGAATTTTTAAATTATTATCATTAAATTATATCATCAGCTGTTGCTCAGTGACATGTATATTTTGTCTTCAGTCTTCTAACATACCATTATATCACCACAGTAATCAACGTGTAGACCAACAAAGCTCTCCATTTGTCCACAGATCCTTACCAGATCCTGGGTCCCACCAGTAGTCGCCTAGCCAATCCAGGTAAGATTTTGAGCATACTCAGTATTTGTAATGTATCTGCTAGGCATTATAATGAGTTGTTGAGCTGCGAACAGTGAATAATTAGCTCTTAGTTGGATGAGGCTGCATCTTTGATCAGTGTTTGTTTATGTTTCCACCATCAGGTTCAGGTCAGATCCAACTGTGGCAGTTCCTTCTGGAGCTCCTGTCTGACAGCGCCAACGCTGGCTGCATAACCTGGGAGGGCACCAACGGCGAGTTCAAGATGACGGACCCGGACGAGGTGGCGCGGCGCTGGGGCGAGCGTAAGAGCAAGCCTAACATGAACTACGACAAGCTGAGCCGCGCGCTGCGCTACTACTATGACAAAAATATCATGACCAAGGTGCACGGCAAGCGCTACGCCTACAAGTTCGACTTCCACGGCATTGCTCAGGCGCTGCAGCCGCACCCCACTGAGTCCTCCATGTATAAGTACCCCTCGGACCTAGCCTATGTGCCTTCCTACCACGCCCACCAGCAGAAGGTCAACTTTGTATCACCACACCCTCCATCCATGCCCGTCACCTCCTCCAATTTCTTTGGACCCACCGCTCCGTACTGGAGCTCGCCCACTGCAGGCATCTACCCCAACCCGAACGTTCCCCGCCACCCTAACACCCATGTGCCATCCCATCTGGGTAGTTACTATTAAACACCCCACTCTGACCATCCACCACCCTCTAAAATCTCCCTTTTCCCAGGATGAAGTCCACAATTGTTGACCTGCACTCCCAATGATGCCGAACCGATGAAGACTGAATTGATAGAGGCATTTGTCCTCTGAAGAAATTTTGCTCCTGAATGAAGGATGATAAAATTGAAGGAGATTTTTTTTTTTATTTCTAAGAATCTATAAACAAGTGGATGCTTTGGTCCAAAATGGAATACTACTTACCTTTACAAGACTAGCAACTGTTTGTTTATGTTTTCTGGACGTGCGTCTGAGTTTCCTGTGCCTTTCTCTTTCCCATCCTCCAGAAAGCTGCACCTACAGGTGTCCTTTCCAAAACCTTCCCAGACCAAAGCCTGAGGTCAGGAGAACAACTCAAGTCTGTCTGCCTTCTCGCCATGCTACAGTACCAGACATGGGCCTATTATTTATGGGTCTCAATCTACATCCTCCTCAGTACATGATGTACATTATGCTTTAAAGCATCTGCCTTTTCCGCTCGTCTACAGCCTTGTCGGGGTTTCTTATTCCCACTACGTCTAACCTTCTGTTTCTACTGTCTCCGTCTGCTCATCTGTCCATCTGCATCTTTTTATGTGTATGTGGAGAGTCTTCTGGAATTCGCTGGACAAGAAGGAGCTCTCAAAGAGATGGACTTTTCTCAGCACTGAATGAAATTTGGCAACTGGAATATGCCATTTACAATTTAATTTATCCTCCAAACTGGAAGGCTAGAGAAGAGTTAAATGCCCTAGAAGGAAGCGCTGTATGTTTTGCTGACCTGGGTCAACTCAGTTACTTAAAATGCTTTCTGCGTGTTGTGTGTGGAGTTCAAGATGGCCAATATGTACAGTTGACTCGACTGTGCTGGGGAAGCTGAGTCAAGATGTAATTGAAGTAATTTGCAACAATAATTCAACCCAGGTCAGATGTTTTCAGGGGGCCACACACTAGGCTATTAAATGTTTGAAATGTTGTTGCCTTTCAGCCATGCCATTTCCAGATGTTTTGTTGCTCGACCATGTCAGTATTAATGTGAATGTCTTCTGGTTTGTGAAACACACGTAAAAGGGATACCCTGCAGCAAAATCAAAATTTGTCAGATGTTTTCATTTTGTTTGATTAAAAAATACATTCCTTCATTTTTAACACCATGTTGGGTGAACACGTCTTAATCTAAAACATGAAAGTGCCTTTTTTTGCAGGTGTGATTGTGAAGATGTTATCTGCATAAGACTGTATGTTGTTTGGATGTTTTTTATCCAAAGTGCCTTACAGTGCCATGAGTGAATTCAGTTTTAGTATACAGCATATAATGAGAAACCGCTGTTTTATACCATATATTTTCTATTCATTACAGACGAAACAGCATTACATCTTAAAATGCCTAGTAAGATAATCATCATCTCCATAAATCTCACCGTGAATCTGACAATTTTTGATTTTGAAGTGCACTCTGACAATAACGGCTGTCAAGCTGTCTCCTTCATCTTTGTAGGCCAGTCAGGACCATATAGGTCAGCACAGAGAAGTGGCTTAGGAGTAAGTCATGTTAATAGACAGTTAAGTTGCATTTTACCAGGGCTGGATCCTAGTTTGAGAGCAGCATGTGTGTTTGAATGTTAGTTTCTCACTGATCTAAAGCCCAGCAAAATGCACATGAATCTCAAGTCAGGATTTCATCATCATGTAATGGTATAGTGTCAAACATATCCATCTTCAGGTGTTCAAAGATGTTAATAGCAAAAGTATTCCTTTTGAAAATAAATTACTTGGGACTAAGTAGTTTATCAGAGAACAAAACCAATAAAGTATGACGAGATGAAACAAAGAAATCCTCAGATTCGCAAACGCTGTGCGTTTGTTAGACCTATTTTTTATTATTTTATAAGCATCAGACAACTAGGCATTAAAGCAACTTACTGTATAAATTATGCAGAGTTATTTTCATATGTGACACAGTATAAAAAGTCAAGAGAATTAATACGAGTTGACCTCGGTCAAAAATGCAAACCTTTAAAGTCCATTTCTGCTAAGTAGTTTGTTCAGCATTTTAAGCGTTTTTGTATCTGTACATTTGGGCAATACATTTTAACATTTTTGTTTTCTTGTAATTGTTATTATTTCTGAAATTCGGTTGTAACATCCTAAGTGCCTTTATGCACAAAAGATATTTTCTTGTATTCCCAAAACCACAAATGCCTGCTTGAATCATAATCCAACAGCCAGGGATTCCTTTACTCTATATGCAACATGTGATTACAATGGATCTTTTTCATTGTGTATTACTTTTTTTATGCCAAATAGCCCTGGAATTGGTGGCTTTTCCTGTGCATTAAAGAATTTCAGGTATTTTATGCAAAGTAATACAGACAGTATTAATATTCACAACTAGCTTCTCCTGAAAAGTTATAGCTTTAATTAAAAGAACAAATAAAAAGGGAACATGTAATTTGTAGCATAAAGAAATTATTCTAATGTACCCTTAACTTCCATGTTTCACAAGCATTATCAATGAAAAGGGATCTGTGCTACTTCGTATATGCAATGTATTTTGGATATCAAATATATATATATGTGTATAATTTTACAATTAACCAATGTATTATTATTATTGTCATTCCTGCAATGTATGAAGTAATACCTTTTGAAAAAGGGCTTTTGTATAGGAAAATGTGACAAAATAAATGTTTTTACCTCTCAATCTTCCATCTTCCATTGCCTGCCTGTGGCTTCATCAGAGTGCCAGGACAGATGAAAACACAGTCGGTGTATTTCTCTTCGTGACATTTTGACAAACCAGATCTACACAAGTAGTACAATCTAGATAGTGACTTGCACATTTTGCACAGTGCTTGTCTCAGTTATGTCAAGGTTTGAAAAATGATTTTGCCTCAATTTTGGGACAGTTCTGGCAAGTCATTACACATTTTCAAAGTGCATTATTCCTTGGCCTATTTTAGCCTTTAAGGGAGTAGTAATGTGTTACGTTTGTTTATTACATATACTGCAGTGCAGATGGAAAATAGCTTTCTGCCTCGGCTCATTTAAGCCAACTTTGTTTGTATCTGCATCGAGATACAAACAAAGCATGCATTCATTCTAACAAAACAATCTTACACACATTTTTACTGACACTGAAGTGTAGCTTTTTCACCTGGATTCACATGTGTTTTACAGAGAGATAAAGTTACCATTAGTTTGGCAACATAATCTTGATCATCCTTGAAAGGCTTGTTATCTGATTGTAATATAATCAAATTTATGCACAAACTAACCATGACAAGCCCCTACGGAAATTTTGTGTTCTATTAAGAAAAAAAGAACACTCAGTTGCTGGTTTATTAGGTACACCTAACTAGTTCAACAGTCCTGCAATGAATCCTATCCTCATGAAGGGTGTAATGTTCAGTTTTTTTTAACTGTTGATCTTGATTTAATTTTATGATTAGTTAAGAGGCTGCAGTTTGTGGTGCTGTTCAATTGTATTGCATTATACTTGGAGGTGTTTCAAATATTTTTTCCACCCCAATTACTGCATATTAATGATGGTAGAATAAACATTAGACTGTGTTAGTTCTGGTTGGCTGTACCTGATAAACTAGCAACTGAGTGTATCATTTAAGCATTAATCATTTCCAGTGGAAAGACATGGATGGAAGGGACAGGAGGGTAAGGAAGCTGCACCATTTTTACAGGCTTTCTTTTTGTGATGCCAGCTTTTTACCATGATAATCACAAGTTAAATTTTGCCATTGCAAAAACAATGATAAACTGTGTTTACGGCCTTTTCAGTTCTATAAGGTTTTGAATCAGCAGATCAAACAAGGCCACAAGCTGTGAGCAAGGGAATTGTAGGTGTAAAATCACTTTAGACTGGTGTATATCAATTTGAAAGTATCCTCAGTATTTGGATCTTAGCATCACTTAATTCTCTACCTGAACACAGCTTCAAATGATGGATGTTGGTAATTTAACAACCAGTATGTACCCATGGTGTCTGTGTTAAATGACAGCTACAGCCTTCTAAAGTGCTCTTTTAGTTTGCATGAACCATGTAGACAAAAATATGTATCACAGAAACAGTGAACACCCAGGTGTGGACTTGTGTTTTATTGAAATATGCTTGTGAAGCATGTGTCATTTTTATGCTGCTCAGTAATTTCACACTTTGTCAATAATATTCAAAATATTTTACCCTAGCCCTGCTTATTACTCTGTCACTTGCTACAGCAACATCCCTGGTGCAGACACACACATAAGACTCTAGGCATATGCAGTTTATTAGAGAGGTCATAGTGGGAGGTCCGCCTTAATAAAACCTGTTAAAGCTTCATGCTAGCATACAGCATGTGCTGTTATTTCTCTAAACGGAGAGTTCTGGTTTCATGTTCAGAAACTGCAGGCAAAATAATGGGCAGTAAGCAACATCTCTTATCTCCCAAAAACTTCCACTGTGTTGTGTTTGGATCCCTGTTTGCTGTCACAACTTCACTTTGTTTACAGATGAAAAGCCGTGATAGGGGTTGGCACCTGTCATTACGTTGCTTTGACCTTTTTGATCACAGTCCTTATATGATGTTCCGGCTCAGTTAGACAGAGAATAATACAGCACAGAAAATTTTTGAATGCAAAAATAGCCTTTAGTTCAGTGTATTTTTCCCCTGAGATCAAATATAAAAAATACTTTACAAACAGAATTGATTTTCATACCACAGTCAGTGCTGTATGCAGCCATATTTGAAGTGTTTCCTGGGAGCTTTGTTCTCTCACAATGTCTCAAGAAGAAAACCACAACTACATTCACCACTGTTTGAAAAGAGCCCAACACTTTGCTAGTGCCTCAGTGTCTGAATAGTTAAGCATACTCTAATGGTTCAAGTGTCTGTTTACAGCAGCCTACAGAAGCATGAATTATTGAACAGCCACTTTTTCTATTTTTCTCACCCATGACATTAGCATGGCCCTTCAAGTAATATGTGTAAGATTTACACACAGTATAATACATTTGCTTTTTTTCCCCCTGCCTCTCCATACTCATTAAACCCGATGTGCAAGGCCAGAGGTAAATTAGAACCACTCATTTATTTTAAATCAAGAGCTCATATGTATAATCCCTGTGTGAGTAATTGGGAAAACTTTCTTTTTCTGTTCTTGAATTGTAGCGTCACCACCTTGCATGAATTGGCCTCCCTTTTGAAAACAGGTTTTTGGTAACAGTAACAGGTGTGGTTTTACATACAAATAGTTCACAAAAACTGTCCTGACCCGCAGACGGCTTTCATATCTGTCAAACACAATAGAATAACAAATAAGTGGGTTTTCTTAACTCTATATTTAAATGCTAAAAATGCATTTAGGTAACCCCACCTGCCTCCAGCACTTATTTGTCTTACAGAGTCTTGAGGAATTCATCGATGAGAGGTATAGCCTATAACAGTCTCAGTTTCTAATGTTCATTGTAATGTATTCATCATCTCACATCTTGATGATATTGGGGAATCATTCATTTCAATCACCTCAAAGCCCTGGTTGTCATGTCCATCTCTGGAGTGGTGATGATGACCCTTGATGTTGTGGTAACAGTAGGCACAGTGTGCAGTGGCCACTGGCACCACCTTGGAGAAGTTGGAGAAATCTACTCTGTACTTGCCCTCTTTGCTTCTGGAGATGATGGGCAAGAAGTTGTAGCCCCACATGATCTCCTGAGGAATAAAAGAGGTCCGGACTTGGCAGGAAGAGCTGGTGGACTCTGCTGTGCCGTCTAGGAAGACGACCAGCTCAAACTCTTGTTTGTGGAGCGTGTCCACTGCCATCTCAAAGAAGGGGCTGCTCTTGTCGATGATGTGGTAGAGCGTGAGAGGACATACAAAGAAGAGGTTGTCCTTCCCGGCGTCCATCATGAAGTCAATGTTCACCTGGTCCATGATGATCGCCTCTCCATCTGATGTGATTGTTGTCCTCAGCAGCTTGCCATAGATCTGGCTTCCAATCATCAGGGTCTTGCGCAGGTTGGCCACTCTGATTGACAGGCAAAGAGAACCATGTTTGGGGCTGATGACAGCCATGTCACTAAATGTGATGGTCTTAGCCCTCTTTTTGGGTGAAGAGATTTTGGACAGGATGACTCCACACATGAAGCAGTTGATAATGGCTCCGAGGAGGGACTGGATAATGAGAAGGGCCACAGCACCTGGGCAGAGAGGGGTGAGCACTCGGCCACCATACCCAATAGTTGTCTGGGTTTCAAGGGAGAAGAGGAACGCTGTGGTGAGTCCTACAACATTGTCAACACATGGAATGTGGCCTGGTGGGGGGTTTTGCCACGGCAGGTCTCCATTATTGCGGGAAATCCAGTACCACAGCAGGCCAAAAATGAACCAGCTAAGGGTGAAAGAGGCAATGAAGAGGAAGAGGACAAAACGCCACCGGATCTCCACAAAGGTGGTCCAGAAGTCAGCCAAGAATGCAAAGTGCTTGCTGTACTTAAAGTTTCCGTATTCAATGTTGCAGCGACCATCTTTGGTCACTAGTCTGGTCCTGCGACTTCTTCGCTGCGCCAGAAAGTCCTGGATAGGTTTGTTCATGAATCTAAACATTTTCTACAAGCTCACGTCCTATAAGACAATAAAACAGGGAAAATATATATATATATATATACACAGTAAGTACATAGTAGAAAACCAGTCATCAAGCAGTTGTGTGAACAGATAGTTACTTATGAATTAGTTAAATTAAAGATAATGCAGATTTCCCATGAAACAACAAAATTAATGCAAACGTTGCATCGCAAAGCAATAACAATCTCATAGCTGACAACAGAACAGACACTGCACTTGGGACCCCTTTCATAGCCCCAACAATGAGAGAAAAAATCTGAGTTAAAAATGCAGATAACAATTATACTTGATAGGTATTTTCATCACAGTCTGGGTCATTTAACCAGTCAGCCTGTCAGAGGCGCTTTCAAACTGTTAGTCATCCTTAAATAATGTAATTCACTATAGTCAAACAGCAAAATGTCATGATGACACTGTCTGTCTGGGAGGGACAGGGAGATGTAAAAAGGAGGCTATGCAAGCTCATATTATGCCAAGGACAAATAATGTATATGCACAGTTGGTATACTGTATTTGCAGAGTATATGCTCTGCTTAAGGTAAACAGGGAACAGTGTTAAATTATTGAATTTTGGGGGTATTTTGAGTATCAAGAAAACTCATTTCATAATCACATCCAGTGAGCATCTGTCCTACTTCTGTGTACTTTAAGTATCTTTCCTGTTTTCCTATTCCAAACGCTTTGCTCCTCTTCCCATTACATAGCTGACTCTCACTGTGGACTGCTTATGTACAGTCTCACATGTTCCAAGCTGCTCTGTCCCACTGCAGTTTTAATCCTCATTGAAAGGCTATAATCCTGGGGTGGATGCAGCACTGTAGTAAAGACCTGACGTTAATGTGAAACAAAAGTAACACATAAGTGCTCCAAATAAACCAAATAATTTGGGAATCTTGCAATCTCAACATGCAAGTGTCTCAACACAAGGATCAGCTTTGTTTGCTAAATTTCAAAATAAATGTGGCATTAAAATAATTTGTGCAAACCCGGCCAGAAGGCCAGCTGCTCACAGACATAACAATCTTTGACTTTATTCAAGCTCTGAGTTCTGAGTCTGGTGCTTGATGGATGGTAACTGGCAGTATTGGCTATACAGAGGTTTCAAATAAGTATGGCCTCTGTTCTTGCCAAGTCATGCAAACTACCCATTTGGATCATGGCGTGCTTGTTAGTGAGTGTGAAGTAGTACAAAACGATCAGCGCAGTGATTTAATGTTTTTATTTTCAACCCTCAAAGCTCACATCCAGTCATTTTGCCAAAAGAAATCTGATAATCACACTGTGGAACTTGTTTGCAAGCTTTAATCCCTTTAGAAGTAAACCTAGTCATTCCACACCTGCTCATTAGGTCATGTTTTCATACTGTAACACGATATGTGCTGGAATAATTTCAGGTATTACAATATATTTTAATCGTATGTATGACAAGTTACTCTAAATTATTGCTTTGCATTAGAAAACAACTACCTTTGTGAATGCAAAGGGCCAATGTGAAGAGAATCAACTCTTAAGGAGCATCCACAATATAGTAGACAAACAGCTTTAAATCTAGAAGGGCTTTACTGCCATGACATGGGTCAAAGCATTTCAACCTTAAGAATACTCAGTAAAAATCACGGTTCAAATGTAATAAATCCGTCAATTAAAGACTAGCAATCACTGTCTATGCAAAGGGTCCTTGTAAGAACAATCATTTTTCTGCTATCTTTCCTTCAAACGTGGCTTTAATGATTGGCTGGGATTAAGATGTTACAGTCAAAATGCACTGCCGTCATTACAATAAATGTCTTTCATGTTTAAAGCTTTGAGACTCTTCTGTCATTGGACACCTTTGAGTTTACTGTCTTCTTAATGCAGACTGATTTAAAAAAATTTAAATGTATATCTCAGTTCCCCTGACCCTCTAATATACTGTAAATAATCCATTATAATAGAAACACCCAAAAATGAGGCTGGTAAGTAGTAAAGTAATAGTGCTGCTTCTGTTGGATTAATTGCCGTTAAGATTCACAAATAATCGATATTTAACTTTTTATTTAAGTAATAAATATGTCTATTATTCTATTTAAATGTCCAATTTAATATAATGCTGGAACTATTTTATGCTCATTCTAATATCAGTTAATGAATAGCTACTTTCATTATTTTCATTATTAAAGTGGCTTGTGACTGTTACATAATTACGTCCTACCGGAGGGATTTAGCAATACTTTCGATTTAAAAGGGAGATTACTGGAATAAGTCTCTAATGAGCCTTAATACCTTATTTGTAGTAAATGCTTTCTTTTGTCAATAAGGTACAAACCAGCTTTATGTGCTAATATATAAAGTAAAAAGAAATTTGAACCAATCAATTTATTTGCAGTCTCCCTCCTTTATTTTTTTATTTTTTTTAGAAAACAGTCACAGGGGCAATCCTATTTCCTATGAAATTAACTGTGTCTGAACTACTCACACTAAGACATCATGCTCACCCTATTCTTGCAATAATGTGGAACAGCTGAGAAATAAATATGTTAATATGAAAGTTCAGTTCAAACTCACCTCTATGATTTGAAGTGAAAATACTTTGATGCACATCCAGAGGTTAATGAATGTCAATCTCTGCTACTCAACCTTCTCTCCTCTCCGTTTGTGTCTCTCTTGTTCACAGCTGATTGGGACAGTTTAGTGTGTCCTCCTCTTATGCCTGTTCACCAACACCTGTGTGCATTTATACTCTCCTGCTGGAATCAGCCAGGTGATGTTTACGCCTACAGAGACATCATTTACCTCTCCACCCCAAAACACACACACACACACACACACACACACACACACACACACACACACACACACACACACACACACACATATGCATACCCTTCCCCCAGCTCTAATAAGTTGTTTACTCCACAGACGCCTGGCACCAAGGGCCAAGCTGACCTCTATCTGCCAAACTCCCAGTCCACTACAGTCTAGGAGTTGCTTTGGATTTATGGTTGGTTGTTTCTATTTTGTGATATTTGAATTTAAGCTGGTTTGACAGTTGCACTCACTCTAGAAAAAAATAGCCAAGTGAATGTTGACAATGTAAAAGCAAAACCTGTATGTGTTGTATCTGTATTTGGTTCCGGTTCTCTGCGTCTCAATGACTGTGTGGCATTATTTACTGTAGACACACACACACACACAAACTTTTATTGGCATTTTTGGGGAAATCAAGAGGTGAGAGCAAGAGCAGCAGTTAATGTCTGACGATGTGATAGAATAATAATCTTGAAGAAGGTACAACATTTTCATCAACAGCTTTTCATCACCTGATATTAACATGTATACATTTGTTTATGCATGCATTCCTCTACTTCTCTGAAAATGATCACCGTAAAAATATGTTTAACACACCTCGGGCACAGTTTTGTCACTATGAATCAAACATCGGTGTTTCACAGCCCAAACTTCTTCCTCCAAGCAACAAACATTTTCCCCTCTTCACCACAACTACAGCGCTGTGGTGTGATGGAATATGGGGACCATAGAACATAAATAGGTGATGGACTGAGACAACAGAATCTCCAGAGATGAAAATGAAGATGCTCTAGATCCAAACAGATAGCTCTCTGAGGTCAGCCAGGAACCAAATCAGTTCATGAGCTGAAGTGGAAAAGAGTTGTGAATAGTGATGGGAGTCATTTTTCAACTCAATTGTTTCCAGCAAAAGTGACGGAAATGGCTGCAGCATTACCTTACATGCTGCAGAATGTGTATTCTATTGACAGCCACAATACATTACTGTTGTCAAACAATATTAGGCTTGCCTGTTTTTTTTTCTAAAGCCATGCTATTGTAAAAGGAGGACAAGCTTTTTTGTATTTAAGCTTTTTCAGAGGTGATTTGCCTATTTTTTTAATCTGATTCCGTGTTTTTAATCCCTTTTATATCAGACAAAAGGCCGGCGAATAGCCACCAGACCACATAGCTGCACTGATTGTTGGGCTGGTTTAGCAACTTAAGAGCCGTGGAGGCTACATTTGATTGACAGCAATGCAATGTGAGACAATTACTACCACTGAATAATAATGAGACCACAGATAGGGTGATGCTGTTTTCATATTTCAGAACTGAACATCAAATTACAGACCTTGTTGATTATAATGATGTGCAATTAATATAGAAAGTAGAAAACTAACAATGCAAAATGTTATAATAAACAGGTATATAATTGTGGTTTGTGGACATGACAAGTGTATGAAATACACTAATGTCCATGTTTACTTTTGCACTGATTAGTAAAACACAACACTGTCACTGCAAGCCCTCACTGTTAAGAAATACATGTTGGAGGGATCAGTAATTAAGAGCCTTTGATAACTAGATGTCTGACAGTGATCGTAAACAATGGCAGTTTCTCTCCACATCAATTGGAGCACTCAAATGAATAATGCTGGTTTCTGTATCAGTTTCTGTCAATCAGCTCTAGGGCCAAGGGGTTGCCAGCAGTCAGTCAGTATTACAGTACCTGCTATTTTCCCTACCTATGAGGTGATAAATACAGTAGCAACTGTGTTTGTATGGCTTATGTAACTGTGATGAAATTCCCTTTTACTGTTCACTTGTACGGTTTACCAGAACTAAAAACAAATGCGACCAATGATAACAATCACCACCTCTTTAGCCCCAGATTTACACAATGTGCACTGTTTTTTACTGATCGCTATTATATTGTATACGTACATAATATATTATATACAGTATGTCATGAACTTTTATTTATAGTTAAACCTAAAATAATTATTTTGGGAGCAGCAGTGAACAACACTTATCACCTTTAAAGTTTATATAGCAAACTTGTTAGCTAGCAATTGCTCATTTACACATCCAGCAGATGTTTGGAGTCGTGTTTTTGGTCACCTGGGAAACATAAGTCCAATATTCACTCTCTTTTAGCTCTGCTTTTGGTCTATTCCAACTTCTGAGGGAAATATCTGGCTCTTTAGCTGCTAAATGCTCCACTATGTTTGCCAGCTAGTTGCTAATTTGTCTGTCTGCTATTTTGTGCTGCAGGTAGCATACAGTAGGTTTATCAGAGCTCTTTCACTGAAAACAGCTACCTGCTGTGGTCTAAAACTGTAAACTAATGAGAGCATTGAGACTGAACCAAAACAGTAAGGTGGCGGGCCGGAAAAACTAAAACAATGAGCTGAAAGACGCTTTAAGGCTCCTTAAAGGGTCAGATCATAATTCTCTGTTGGTTTATCACTCCGAGCAACCCCTTTCAAATAAAAGTAGTCATGTGCCATTATTAATGTTAAAATAAATAAACCCATTTTATCTACATTCTGCAAAGTCACAGTCACCTACATATCCACAGAGTTAACATTCTTTTTTTTAAGACAGAAAAACATTTTTTAATTAAATCTACAAATACATGTTTGAAAAGCAGGTTAGTGGTAAAGTGTGGAAAGTCAGAGCCATCCTGCATAAACTTTGAACAGTGTGCCAGTGTGTCTACAGTACAAACAATATTAGTTCTGCAGAAGATTTTAAAAGAGCTCAGACCCTTATTGCGCATTGTGTTCCAGCCCTCCAAATCAACAGTAACAGAAGTTAGGAAAAGCCACTTTTACATTTGTTTTCATTAGTGGTAAACTGATGAATTAAACTGACAACACTTCCTGGGCAGTGAAATCAGGACAGAGATATCTCTTTAAGTCTGTTAACACTTGACTAGGTCGTCCTTCGAAGCTGTTCAAACATTCAACATGTGACCCTTTAAGGCTTATATCCTGCCTCACTTTAGCCCCTTTGCAGCTCCCTTTGCCTGATTGCGCTTCCAATTTGAACACTTGCACACTACTTAGTCTGTGAGCAGTTGATGGTGAGAGACATCACTTTTAAGGATTTGATTAGACTATTCTTACTTTAGGTTTCAAGTAACCCATTGCTCTTGCTGCTCATTTCATGCCTATTCAATTGTTTTTTTGTCTTTTTAGAAATTTGTCTTTTTTTAAATAAACATTCCTTTTATTCGTGTTACAGAAAAACAAGTGGTTTATCAAGGCAATATCACTGATGTCAGTCTGCTCTTCACTGAGCAGGGCACATCAACCCACTGTGATGCACAAGATTTCACACAAGACTTGGAATAAGCTGTACATTTTGCAAGTGATGACTAAGATAAACAATAAAGCAAGAGAAATTCAATTTTCAGTTTAAAGTTTTTAGTTACTGATTTCAGGTAAAGGGAGCAAGCTGAAAATCTACTTGGTGTTGTCAGCGGTCACCAATTATATAAGCCACTTACTACATGTAGCTCTTACAGAAAGAGACCAACAGAGAGATGCTGATCCAACCTGCTTCAGATTGTCAGTAACTGATGGATTGTGACCAATAAAAAGCAGCAATCTGCTGTTTCATTATTACAGCTTGTAAACAATTACAAAGATTTCAGGCATATGTTACGGGGTGGGGGTTAACACTGATGGCAGCCATTTTGCTGGGTCATCATTTCACTGAGCATTCATATTCCATATCCATCATTCTCAGAGTAAAAATGGCAGGGTGCTAAATGCCAAGCATTGCAATTCCAAGCTGTGCAATGTACTTGTAAAGCATTTGCTTCTTGTGACAATACAAACATAAGCTGTGAAGCATTTCTCAGAAGTTGTCTATGCACTTTGCTGCCTTATTGTCAGCATACATTTGTGCGAGACCATCTTGTCTGGAAAATTCAGAGATGAGAGAAAAAAGCAAGCCTGTGTGATTACAATGAAGAGCTGTGCATTCGTCATTGATGCTTTTAGGTGCAATGTGCATATCAATAGCAGCCTATAGATGAGGACTTCGACAGGACTTCCACTTTGATTGCTTGTCCACTTGGACTTCATCAAAACTAATTGAATCATGCATATTTTTACTATGCCATACTTCATCCCTTCATAACCACAGTTGTTTTCTAAAACAGAGATGACAACTTTGTAAGCAGATGGTTAGAATGTGACTGCAGTATGTACAGTAGGCAGTGAAGCGTAAGATGAAAAGCATGCCATAAATATTTAAAGTACGGTCAGGTTAGGTGTGTTATGCAGGGCTGCGGGGCATTGGATTTGAGTTATTTGTGTCTTGAAAACTCGGGTGTGAGTCTATTTGCCCTGTGGACATGTGTAGAGATAAAGTGACAAGTAAAAAGCTTGTAATTCAAATTAAAATAATCTTATTTATCTTATTTCTGGAACAAATGTACACCCTTTATGTATATTTTGTTGATTAGAATAAATTTTATGGCATGACTTTATATGATCATAATTAACTGTAGAGGTATAAACTCCATGCAGAGGGTCTTTGGGGATTTCCACTTCCCCTGCTGAATCAATCAGCAATTTGGAGGTTCCCAAGGTCACAGTGGGATCACACATGTCTTTATGTCCTCCACTCAATATTCTCAGGTCACATTATGATCTTGTCTTCCTGTCATACACCCGCCACTAAAAGGACATCAGCCTGATTAAGCAGCCGTGTAGCCTGAATAAGTAACTCGCTGAAAGGGAAAGAAAATATGAAACCCCTCTTAAAAGCATAAAATCACTTCCCTCACATTTTTTCCTCATCCTGCCACTCTGCTGCCAGACGGTCAGTGGCATTTGTGAAAAAGAGCGCACATTTTTGTGCGATGTAAAGTGACACCCGATGACAAAATTCACAAGCGAACACTGACCTATTGTTCCAGTTGAGGGATTATACTTTTTCTGTGTTTTGGATACAGCCTTTATATCACATTTCATGTATTTTCACAGTTCTTTATCCTTCTTTTATGGATACTTCAGTATTTTTAGAATAGTATTCTCCGAGCGGAAAAAAAAGGATCCTTGTGTTGCAAAGACTAATCTCTGCTTTGCAGTGGTTATAATGACAGCCTGATAGTGCTTCCCTGTATATTGAAATACAGCACTGTTAGAAGAGAAGTGTCTCTGAACTTGCATATTAAACCTTTCACTTGAATGTCTTTGAAGGTACCAGCAATCTCAAAAATCCTTCTGCCTGCAGGGATCCTCAGAATGTAGACTTTGTCTCTTAGTAGGAACTCAACCTGACAGCAGTTCCCTGAAAACTATATTTTTTAACACATAACCATTAGAGGAGGTTGCACTAAAGCATGGATGCCAAAGCTTTTTGACATTTATGGTCTTGGACCGAAGCATAGCATAGACTATAGGGAAGAATGGGCCAGTGGGCAATGGACTGGAAAAGTCAAGTGGACATTGACAATTTCGTTTTTATAAATGGGCATTCACTTCCAAGGCTTCATATCTTCCTGCTGTTGGAATGTTACCCCAAATTACTTTAAAAAATTATTTAAAAGAATTTAATATGGTAAAATATTAATGTCTCTGTAGAGCTATTTGGAGAGTCACACATGCAGTAATTGACCCTGCTTTGGACTCAAATAAACATTCTCTCATCATAAACATGCCTTAATGAAATAAACATTCTTTTTATTCATGTTACAGAAAAACAACAAAGCAAGAGAAATTCAATTTTGAGTTTTAAGTTTTTAGCTACTGATTTCAGGTAAAGGGAGCAAGCTGAAAATCTACTTGGTGTTGTCAGCGGTCACCAATTATATAAGCCACTTATTACATGTAGCTCTTACAGAAAGAGACCAACAGAGAGATGCTGATCCAACCTGCTTCAGATTGTCAGTAACTGATGGATTGTGACCAATAAAAAGCAGCAATCTGCAGTTTCATTATTACAGCATGTAAACGATTACAAAGATTTCCAAAATGGCTCAGATCTGGCATATGTTACTGTAGAATAGATCACTCCTAATTCCAGAGGTGCAAAGATTTAAGGATGCCCCCAAGATAGTTGCAACAGCTAAACTTTTTCCAAGCACAGAGCATCGGTGATTGGTTGTGTATTGGTTGGCTGCTATACCTCTTTTCTCCACATAGTGTCACTACTGTGTCTGGACTGTGCAGTGGTGTCCAGGAAAGGATCACTCACATTCTGTTCACCCGATTCAAAATATGACAAAAAAGCAGAGCATCTATGGTGGATTATTTTAGCAGAAAATGGACATAATGGACAAACTATTCTATTTTAAATATTTTACAATGATTACATTTAAAAAAAATCACTTTATGAAAAAAGCTAATGAAATACACCCTTCTCACATACTTCCAGCTAAAGTATTGTCAAATATAAAGATGTCTGTATCTATGGCAAATCTCTCATCTATTAAGAACTAATTCAGAATAATTCTGGTAACTCACCCTTGTGTACTAAGGTTGCAAATTAAAAACTTTTCTCCAATGAGCCAATGAAGAATAGCCCACGCTTTGTAGTTGATTCATGTCAGACCTGCCATACATAATAATGTTCAGTATAAAGCTAAATGAATCACTTTGAATGTTGTGTTTGAGAAAGTGTTTATTACTGAATATGATGTTATACAATGCCTGTATAGATCTGTTTTATTCCATGACTTCTGCTGTGATACTTCAATGTTCTGTGCGCAAGATAAAAACATGCCACATTATTTCTAAGTTATGTTTTCACATATAACAAGCACAGTGCTGCACTGTAGATCTTCACACTCACACAATTCATAATTTAAATACTAATAGATGTGCTCATTCCCTAAAGTTAAGCTTCCCTTTAAACAATACTGCATAAATTAAAAAAATAAAGAGTGCATAATAGTTGGTGCTTGGCTCCTAAATCTTTATCTCTATATAATGTGTTGAACCAATATTTTGACACTGACGAATTTCTTTAAGTTAAAGCTGTACCAGCTTGCTCAGATAAATTGTTTAATCAGTTACACATTTTCCATTGCAAACATACATATTAAATATTTTAGACATTACTATACAGCAGTGCACCATATTTATTTCTGCCAAACTATTCAGATCTGAGGACAACAGTGTGACACATGTTTTCTGTTTTCTAAAGAATACCTCAACGCACACACTCACACAGACACCCAACTGTCTCCATTATGCCCTTGTAGTGATATGTTTACTTCAGCTGGCCTCTGATTTTCATTCCCGCTCCTTCTTATTCTGGGCTGCTAGTAACAATGCAGTTCATCGCGGTGCCATAAGCTCAGACAAGAGGATCAATCAGAGTTAATGAAGCCTGGTAGGAGGTGAGAGAGCGGAAGAGGGATGGAGCCAGAGGGGGAGTAAATGGGAGAGTAAGGATGAGGGTAGGGTTGGCTGGAGGAAAAAGAATACTAGAGTCAAGGGAGCAGAGAGAGGATTAAGAAAAATTACACTTCCTCCTCAGTCCATGCAAGGAAGAATTAATTCCTCTTTCCTCAGTTATGACCTCTGAAATGTTCCTTTCAACTGTGGGCTGCTGTGGCAGGGTTTTGCTGATTTGTACTGAGCCATTTTGCATGAGAGTTTACACTGACCCCTGTCTACACTGTTTCAGCAGTGTGCAAATCCATTATTTACATCATGTATTTCCCTTTTACAATCTCTACTATTTGTATAGATTTTAGCCACAGTTCAGTACATGCTGCATGTGATGCATATTTATTTTTTAGTCTGCAGGAAGAATACTAAAAATAGCACATACCCATAGTGAACATAGGAGATACAGCTCAGTTTATTTCAATTGGAAATCTCTGCATTGATGAACATTAAATCACACTTCACTGTTTTGTATAAGGCGTCTTCATCCTGCAGTTCACCTGAGCAGGATAATTCACTGTTTGACTCTTCTTATGGATCGTCTATTAAAGGACCAATGAAGAGCCTATTAGGGTGTGTTCCCCACACTCCTTAACATTTTGCAAATGGTTCTATACTGTACACAAGTTTCCTCCGAGCACTTGTAATAATGAATGTGCCAAGAAGCTTTATTAATGCGTGATGTGTGATTAATGTGAGGTAGTACAGTCAACTGAATGGATTTCTCCACAGGATGAACAGCAGAGGCAATAAGGTGGAAGGGGCTCGTCTTTGATCAATAATAGTATAACCTCAGGAGGGGAAATAATTACACATGCCCTGGATCTGAACAGCTGGGAGCAATGAGGGGCTGATCCACACGCAGGATCCATGGAGGGCTGCTGCCGAAGGACCTGAATTTTTGCAATTAAGATCACCAACACTTCGTAATCACTGCTGAGATTAGCTACCTCATGAGCGAGTGTGAGCATGGCCCAGAATGTGTATCCCTCAGCCAAATCCCAAGCTCCTCATTATTGCAGCCTCACTCTTTGATGTTCCATAATCCGCTGTCATTGGCTCCCCTGCTGGTCAAAGAAAAAGTATCTCCCAGCCATCTTGCTGTGCCCCTGCGACTCGGGGGGGCAACTCAATGCAGGAAGTACAGTAAGAGGCTTTCTGGTGTTGGCTGCTTCTGTTGCTCCTCCCCCACTTGTCATCTTCTTGCTATCTTTCTCTATCTCTGCTTTTGTTCTCATTATTCCTCCACTGTTATGCCAAGCCTACATTCAATTGTCTCTATGCCTAATAACATCTCAATGTCAAGTATCCATCTGTCGCCGTCTGTACTCTATGTCCTTTCATGTGCACACACTTCCCAATCATAGAGAACACACTCCCCTGTGACAGTTACTGAACAGAATTTAAAATATTGGGAATGCATGAGCCCACATACTCCATCCTCTGCTGGTAAGCTATATAAATTTATTTTACATTTAAACCTTGCCTTATGAGCACACTGCTCATCATCATGGTTGACGCGATGCTAATGTGGCTAAGCCGAGGTCAATTCAGTTCATTCAGGAGGCCTCATTTACTGTATTTTAGGAGCTGCAGCTGCAATTCACATCAGGAATTTAGTGAAAGTCACACCAAACCTGATTTGTAGGCAGAACAGAAATTCTGGGTCAAAATGTCCCTTTCCCCCTGTTATCTCAGTTAGGCTGCTTTTCCTTTGTGCTTGTCCCCTTTTACCTCATCCTTTTCACTCTGGCCTCGTACTTCTTTGTTACTTTCTTCCTCTTCTCCTCTTTCTATATCTTGCTCTGTGTGTTTGTTCTCAAAAGACTCTTTCCTCTGCTTCCACTTTATATCTCTCTCAAACCCTTAGGACTTTTTCTTGAACTGCAGTTTTAGAGCAATTGATTATACCACACTCCTCTTCACCATTGCTCTTTTCCAGTCTGCACCCCCAGCACGCACACACACACACACACACACAAACACACACAAACGTTTGTTTCACTATCCCCGTGGGGGACAGTCATTGACACAATGCTTTCCCTAGACCCTTACCCTAACCCTAACCTTAACCTAATTGTAACCTGTACCTCAATTTTTGTCCCCTCGGTGACAAAAGTCCCCACTGGGATATAAGAACATGCAACACACACACACACACACATTTCTGTACTCATAGTGCTCACTGTAACACAGAACTTGACTTTTCTACACGGATTTCTCTTTGCCATTGCAGCAGAGAGAAGGGAGCCATGTGGTGGATGTATACACACACACACACACACACACACACACACACACAGTGATGCTGAGGCTCTGTGCAAATAGGCATAAACACACACTCTTATAAAGGACAAAACCTGAGAGGCAAGAGGTCCATTCTGTGTGGATGCGAGTAGAGAGGAGCATTCAAGAGAGAGCACACGCATATTTACATCCTTTCCATCTCTTCTCTCGCCCACTCTGACTCTGTCTCTCTCTCTCTCTCTCTCTCTCTCTCTCTCTCTCTCTCTCTCCTCTCTCTCTCTCCTCCTCTCCCTCTTTCCCTCAGACACACACACACACACACACACACACACACATGCACAGACAGACCCCCCTCTCACACAGGAGTAAATAGAGAGCGGTGAAGAGCAGAAGGAGCTGGGTGGCAGGAGACAGGCAGGAGGGCTGTTGTTGATTGAACAAAGCCAGGAAAGGAGTGCGCAGTCCTGGGGAGAAGAGCAGCTGTGAAATGCCTCGAAAGGAGCCTGCCAGTTACTCCTGCAGAGACCTGAAGGTAAGCCTTGTGCACTGCTGAAGGAGAAAAAGCAGAGGAAAAGACATAGAGAGGAATGCAAAAGAGGAAAGGGGAGGTTTTAAAGCCGCTGGTGCATGGTACGACCATGGCTCCACGTCCAGGCTGCCTCCTCTCAATTTGTCTGTGGATGGCATCGCATGCTGTGATTGCATTATGTGTTTCATTGCACAGCCACAAATCCCATCTGGAGTGGCTTGTCAAATAAAAAAGTGTGCATTACATGAAGGCAGATCAAAAACTATGAGAGTCAGATAGCTAGAAACAGGGAGACAAGGACAGATAGCGAGAGAAGATGTGAGACAATGCAAGACACTTCATCAGCAAGAGAGCAGGAATAGGAAAGTGATGATGGGAAAACGGGCTGGATTACCCTCGTCCATCAGTTACAACCGTTATCATCACATCTTGCCTCCTTCATTTTATGTCACCGTAGAGATACATAGATCATCACCATGCATCCCCTTGCCCTCGTGGCGGAGGCTGGGTAATCAACAAGGCAATGGTTTCTCTGACGCAAGCAGAGAAAAGCCTGTCAACACTCCTGCTGTCTGTGCATATTCGTGTGCCGTGCTGTAGTTCTCTCAGTGCAATGCAGGAGTTTTACGAGCGCAACAGCAGCAGGAGCAGAAGCAGGAGCAAACCTGTAGTCAATGTGCATCTATCTGTGTGTTACTGTAAGTGTGTGTGTGTGTGTGTGTGTGTGTGTGGAGGAGAGGGTCTTGTACCACCAAGACACGGCGCAGCATGTTTCAGCGCTTACACATTTTTATATATTCAATAAAAGCAGGAGATAAAGCGGCGGATGCGGCGTAGTGATAGCTGTTAGCAGTGTTTTCATGAATATTGCAGGCGACACCAGAAGCATTGAGAGAAAACCATTTATATTGATTCCCTTGAAACACTCTCTCTGGGGTGAGGATTAGGGCTGCTTGCTTTAATGTCTGATGTACACCACTATTTTCTCCTCTACTGTAGCTCCAGTTCAGTGCACGCTGCAGGACACACATCTCGAGAGTTGTCGCTGTAAAACTTTGATGACAATGCAGTGGCCTTAGAAGCCACATTAATTGGGCGCACTTTCCCCAAAGCTCCTGTCTTTCCTTGTCTCATCAGGGAATGTCAAGACAACGTCAAGGCAGTGAGTGGACTCAATCATCATTTTTTAATATCTGTTCTCTGGAATAATAAGTGCAAGCCATGTCTGCTCTCAATATTAACCACATTTTTACATATGGCACATTCTTTACTCAAACCCATTGGAGTGAGAGGAAAGGGAACGCCTAGTCTGACAGAATGATTTCTTAATACTGGCTTTGCAACAAAACCTGCCTATTTGCCACACTTCAGGCTACTTTTATCACTGTAATCTACCATGATGCTTACAGCTGGCTGAACCGTGATTGGCTATTTGAAGAGTGTAGGGGGGAAGTGCGAACTCCTAACATGTAATGGTTTTGTGATGGATGGCTTTTTTAACTTATTATCAGCGCTATCATTGTAGCTGCAACTCAGTGCTGTGTACCTTGCTCTTCTCCTGCTCGGTTATTATCCATGTCCTGATCTCCCAAAATAGTGGACAAAAGAGAGCAAAGGGCAGATGTAATGCGCAGCAGGATCTTATGAGACTCTCAAAAGAGAGGACACTGTGAATAATTAATTGGATCTGTTTATTTAGTCAAGACTGTGTGTCTCTAGGGGATGTGGGGAAAACTCCGTTCTTTAAGCAGATCCACATTTTCTAATACCGCAGTGGCGCATTTGTGTCAAAAGCTTAGCTAGGCGTGGAGATTTTTTTTTTTGTATTTAGTGCCCTGGAAAATGTGTGTGCATGTCAGAGTACTGCATAAAAATACAGTATTTTTTTGTCGGGCTGTTGATAGACCTACATGAATTAGTTGTCGTGTATATGTTCTCCGTCTAGTTTGTACACTTCCCTCTTTGAAAAATAACTTTGTGCATAATTTTAAAGTCCTAGTCTTGCACTTTGTGAGCTGTATATGAATACAGTCCAGTCTCTTGGTATTTGCATGAAACAGAGAAGCAGCATTCTTACACAATCTTGTCATCCCCCAAGGAAAATCATTCTGTTTATGCCCTCATAAATCTGTAACCAATGCAAATTCAAGCCCCTGTGTTTACTGTATTTTAAAGTGTCAGCCATGATGCTTATGTACTAGATTTATAGTGTGACCCACTCACTGATTCAGCAACGACTTCACCATGCATGTATTTCTCCTACAGTCCTGTCACACATAAAGTTGATGCAGTGCATGAAGCTGCTGCTGCAAACTACATGCAGCACAAATAAACCTTCACCTTCTGTTTGGCAAAGAGATGACTGTCGCAGAAATCACACATTCGAAGTCAAGAGCATAGGTTTCGCTTCAACATTGGGGGACACACATATCAAGTAGGGGGGTTCAGGGGTCCTCCCCCAGGAAATTTTGAGCGTCAAACACTTCATTCTGGTGAATTTTTCTGTATCAATTTCTGGTGGAAATTGTCTTTATTTAATTTATGTAAAGGAAAACACAGGTGCCCAGTGACAATTAAAAATATAATGGAATATAATACTGTAAGGCACTGAGGCATTCTGTGTTAGTTAGCAAACTAGCAAACAACACTTTTACAAGCATTGTCAGTTGACAGTAATGTCCTAATATCATCCCTCCTCCTTTTCCCTAATGGTTCCTACATCATTATTAACAGTGCACAGTTGCTTCTTCTTCTTTCCCTTTTATGGCAGATTGCAACCAATGCTTTTGAGGTTGCATACTGCTACTACCTATGTTACCGAAGGCATTGTTGCGTCTATGAATCACATTCTGGTGGTTCGTCAAAATAAAAGTCCTCTGCTACTTTCATGTTTTTACTGGGGGGGGGCACATGTACAAAATACAGTTTGCTGGCTCTTGGGGGTTTCATGCAGCTGCTTTCTGCATCTGTAAAATTATCAACAAAGAAGTAAAAATGGCTGCTTGTTTCAGGCCACCTTGCTCTTAGCGTTTGTCAGTGTGCTCATCTGCAACAAATACTGGAAAGACTATTCAGTGTAATCTGTCACAGATTACATTTTAACAACTGTGAAAATGCATTCCAGTATACATCCCATGTCCAGGTTAACCGGCTCTCAGTAATCTTCATAATGGCTTGTGTTCTTATCTTTCTGCAGCAGGTTATATGGAATGAAATGGAAGTTTTACAGAGTCTCTTGCTCCTGGCTTAGCCAGTGGGGCTAAACCAGCCTTTATCTGGAGTTATTTCAATAATGGATCCCTCATACCATTCATGAGGACTCCTTTGTTAAGCATGGCAGACGATGGCCAAGATGTCTTGTGTCCAACTGATAAGCATTCAGGTCAGGCAAGTTTAACTAAATCACATGAGGGTTTATGTTTACTGTGTTACAGGATCCCTGCATTCATGTAGTACATGTACTTGTAAATACTAAACCCCATACATGCAGGCGGATTTGGATATTGCTTAGTTCCTTATATGATTTAAAAACAAAAACACTACAACCACAGTCACTTTAATTGGCCAGTATAACAAATGCCCATGAATATGATTTGCTTACATTTACGCACAGACACACTGGCAGCTCAGCTAAATTAACAGTGCACACTGATTCATATGGTATGGTATATTCATATTTCGCTTCACATGCATTGCAAATAGAGGACAGTCAATACATACACACACTTAATTTTGAGCATTTGAAAAAAAAGGATGTTGCTTATCATTGCAGTATCATTAAAATGTAGACAACCAACACATTCAGGTCTCCACTACATCTGGAGGGATTTGTTTTACGTTTTTTAGATGCTTAGGTTTTACGTAAGCATCTACAAAGCATGAGCATCCATCACCCAGGGGAAGCACACCCCCGTAAATTTGCAGCTCATTAACACAGATAGAAAAGAGAAGTATAGTTAATAAAGCCTGTAGAGTGACAGCATGGATTATTTTTTATTTGACATGCTTCTTCTTTTAAACATTGATTTTTTTTTAAAGATTAAGTGATTTCTGAGCACTTTTTCAACACCATCTTGCTTCATATTTATTCAGCTAAGAGTCATCACACTATGTCATACTGTCAGACTCAGAGGTTTAAGCTCATCACTAAAGGACACCTTGTAAGAAAATGTACTGAGCAAAGGGTGCATTACTCAGCAGCTTTGCCAAACAAGCTGGTCTGAAAATTTTTAACATGCAACTGTACGGTCGTAATCTCATTTTATTCTGATTTGGCATGTGCTGACTATAGAGAAGGAGGCTCCTCAAAGGGACAAGCATGGGGACACAGTGAAGCATGTCAGGAATTCCAATCAAGACCATTTGACCTTTGGCTCCTCCAGCATTCGCCATGCGCTGCCTTGTTCTGCTGCCCCGCCCCACCCTGCTCATGGCCTCCCATCCTCCTTCGTCCCATCCTCCCCTCCTCTCCTGTCTTCCACACTGAGGTGAACCTGTGGATTAATGAACCACATGCAATCAAGTAGGATCAAGTTTGATGCATAGGATTTGTCTAAGTGAATCTGATTTATAAACAATTAACAGATTAGTTTGTTATAATATTACTGTGAAATGTGTATATGTATATTTATATTGTAATCATCTCTACATACTACCGTCTCATTCCAAATTGTTCTTTTGCTTAGCCATCATTGCCGGTGGCATAGGGAATCTGGGATCAAAAGCCATAAATCACAGTAAGGGCCTGACAGAAACACCTGATAAGAAAAAGAAACAGGGTGTTGGGGAGCATGCCCAGCCACCCAACCTTACACATCTCACGTCTCTCTGCCTCTGTCTCTTTCCATCACATCTCTCATGCTCGAGGCCAGCGTGGTTGAAGAGGGTGTTATTTGGCTCCTGTAGGTGTTGGGTTTTAATCCCATCCAAGCTCCACTCAGCAGCAATGTGAAATCTTGGCTATCACCTTTTTTTTTTTTTTTTTTTTAACATACTCATATCAGTGGACAGATCTGAAACATGCAGCAGAGCAATAGCTATTCTTGGCTTGAACAACTGTACTTTTTTGTAAGGGTGTGTGCAAAATGTACTGTAAGAGGGAGATTGAATATCAGCAAGAGAGAGAGATGGGTATGTGGACTTGCCCTCCTAATAATGTAAATAATTAAATTTTAGGGTTTAGACTTGGTTTAAGTTTAGGGTTTGTGTTTGGCAAGTAGTGGTTATGGTTAGGGTTAGGGTAAGTCTCCAGGAAATGAATGTAATGTCAATGTAATGTCCTCTGAAGTGATGGGAACACGATGTGTTTGTGTGTATGTGTGTGTGTGTGTGTGTGTGTGTGTGTGTGTGTATGTCTGTGTGAGAAAGAGAGCGAGAGTTGGACATATCATTAGGGAAATTGTTTCTCCAGAGTGAGTCGAACGTCTCGGTGCAATAGTGTCACTCCAGAGAAGGTCATCCATGAGAAGGACAAAACTGGATACACTCAGCTCACTATCGGGCATAATGGGTGTGTGTGTGTGTTTCCTGGGCCTGGAGCCAAACTAGCTGGGGACGTTTTTAGTCATTTGACCCGCCCGACCTCAAAGTGTCATAAGTGAGCAGAGATAGGGATGAAGCCATGTTATTTTATGGGCCAATCTTAGCCCAGGACATAATCATGACAGGCCCGGTAACCATGACTCTTTACTTTCACTCAAGGGGAGAAGTGAAGGGGGGAAGGAAATCAAGGAAATAGAAAGTTCTAGTGCTTCCATGGCCAAGGAACAGAGACAGGAGATAAGCTGAAACGACCAGTGTAGATATCTATCTGATGCAGTGATTCGCAAATATTGTTGCTGTTTCAATACTTTTTCTCTCCCTCTTTCTTTCTTTTTTCCCTATTTTTCTTTGTCTCAGTGTGTCAGCACTGTATTTGATGAACCGACAAAATGCAAGCTATGACCTCAAAATCTATGGATGAGTGCCCACTTATAGTCAAATTTGTATTGTAAACTAAGGGATACTGCTGAGTTTGCAACATCTTACTGCCATTTATAACCCTGCCATGCTCAGCGGCATAAGCACTATTGTCAGGTCAGAATCTGGTGTATAGAAGGGTTACTGAAATTCTTATGTTAGATATATATATATATATATATATACTGCTGGAGATACGAAGCTTGTCGACAGCAGCAAACAGCATTCTCAGCATTTGCAAAACAAGCACGTCTGTGCAAATTTCAAGCAGTGTTTCTCCACAGACTAGAAAAAACTAAATTGATTACATCCATATAATGGGAAATAAAAAAGTTATTCACAGAATTCACAGAGCAGTTTACAATTATGTTGATCAAGTGAGAATTATAATTCGGGTAATGAATCTGATACAGGGGCTTTATTGGAGCAGTGATTAGTATTGATAAAAACCCTCTTTTGGCTCAGCTCCAAGCCAGCTCTTTTCTTCAGAGCTGCACACAGAGCTGACAACACAAGTTTCTGAAGTTCTGAAAATGTAGAAAATTAAATCATGAAGCAAGTGCTATTTGGTACAATACAGGCCCTAGGGGAAAATTATAGCGCTTGCCACAGGTTAGAAAGGAAAAGAGTCACATTTTGCTGTACTCTGTGCAGATTATTGTTTACAGCGTGCAGCATCAGCAAATAAGGAAAATATATGTCCTGTATATATCCCTTAGAAAGCAAGTTCCCTGGTTTACTAGTACCCCTTGGCTTTAAGCACAACAGATGAGTGCTCTTGTTATCAGGACACAAACACAATTCAGCCAAAGCATCCTGTCACTCTCCCAGTAACAAGATAAATGCTTGTTACCCTCTTAAACCGCAAAGATAAAACACCCCAGCTGGTATCCATGTTCGAACACCTCTCATTTGGGCTTGTTGAGTCTGATGCTGCGAACAGACACCGCAATCACAGCCTTGCTGAAAATACACACAGGTCTGGAGTTCACAAATCTCTAGGGAGTCATGTTTAATTCATGAGAGAACCTAAAATGAGTCAGAAACCAAGACCTTGCAACCCCTTTAATGTATTCAGCGAGGTTTTTCAGAAGCTTTGTGTGTCCCGTGCCTCTGCTGTCTGTCTGTCTGTCTGTCTGTCTGTCTGTCTGTCTGTCTTTTCCCTGCTCAGATGCCTGTCACGTCACTCTGCCCTTTGCTTTGGACCATCAATGTCAACACTACATTCCTGTGTGGATCTGATTTGTGACGTGGTCCTCTCACTTCTCTACGCTCGCCTTTGCATTCCCTCTCCTCGCTTGTCAGCGATCAAATAGAGTAACATCAAAGACAGATGACAAAGAAATGTCAGATGTTGTTAAGGTCAGGAACAAGCAGCAAAAGTAATTTACTCGTGTTCTTTTGCTTGGTTGGTTAAAAGGCCCTGTGTATCCCTTGTTCTTTTAGTAAATTAAAAGTAGTTGATTTTCAAACAACACCCAGGGGCTCTATAAGTTAATTGCCTCTTGTGGAGTTCCAAAGGTGTTGTAAGATTGCTGCTAAAATTAGTGTTTTATCTGAGGTCCCCCGCAACACACTCACACCCCCACTCTCCTTTATAACTATTGCAGTGGCTCTTATTAAATCTCACATCATTCAGGAGACATTGAAAGTGTAACTTTTCTACTGGTCCTCTCTTTGCACCTCACATAACAGATGTTAAAAAAATACCTGTTTTGGCTTACAACTCAGGAGCAGAGAAATACTCTTTAAATCCCATCACACATAGTGCAGACTGTCAGCACATCACCTCCAGTGGAGCTAAAAACTACCACAAAGATAATATGTACACTTGTTTTATATTAGATTAAATGTAAAGTAAAAGAGGCAACTGGATTTTCAGTGACAGCAAGTATTTATGTCTCCAACTGATTAAGAAAGCAAACACTGCCTCTGATCTGAAGGATGGTCTGGCTGTGGTGGGGCAGCATGAGAGCAGTGTGTTGGTAGAGCTGTAGTTTTGTTTCTGTATCTGTGTGTGTGTCTGCATGTGGGCACGTGTAGTCGAAGCAACTGGCAATGCTGGCAATGACGAGCGTGCTCTTTGGAAAAACGACGCTGTTAAAAACACTGCAGCTGAGCCTGCTTTATTGTACATGCAAATTAGCCAACAGTTGACACTGGGGCATCTCCCATGGGATCTTAACAGCTAATCCTTTACTTAGGTCTTCAAGCTGTGAAAATGCTGTACCTTTATCATCCTATTTTATTATAGTTATACTATACTATGATGTATATATTAGTATATTGGGGACATACAAAGCAATTGTATTTTTCTTTCTCCTTTGTTTCCCTATATACAGAATGATGTGATTTGTGACATTGTGGTCAAATTGAACTTCAAATATAAGTTAATATGTTAACATGTATGTGTTAATGTTTAACTCAGCATGGGTGCTGTTTACAGGGTAAGCAGCAAATGCATCTACTGGTCATTAATGGTTGTTCAGGTGCTGTATTCATGAATACACCAACCCTGTGTCCAAAAACATTATGTACAACTGATTTGTTTTGCCAAACACATTTTGAGGGAAACATAATTCCTGGAAGTGCTACTTTTTTGTACCAAATGCAAGTTGTCACATCCTCAGTCCCATGCGTGGTTAGGTTTAGGCAACAAAAGCACACATCCTGCCTCGTGATTCAAGTCAGTGTTGACCCCACTTGTTCCCTAACCCTAACTGGTGCTGTGAATGCCCAAACATAACCATAAAAATATGAATCATTCTTCAGTTACTACATGCAGATATTGTATTGCAAGTGTGTATATTGTTGGGAAAACAAGTTAAATACGTTGTCAGTTAACTTTTTGTAGACACATTCAGTATCATCATTTGGCGACTTGGCAAATATGTTCATTAACAAGACTAAGAGTCTACACCCATGCTAACGGTTCTGTGAAGCTATCATACTCACGATGACAATGCTGACATGTTGTTGTTTAGCAGGTACGATGTTCACCTTATTTGCTAATTAGCACTAAGCACAAAGTACAGCTGAGGCTGATGGGAATGTCGTTAGTTTTGCGGGTCTTAACCAAAGTGTTGGATAAACAGAAATTTTGACTTAATAATGGCATAGATGAAGGGTCAGGGGATTAAAGTTTTTACAGATGATCATCTGGGGACCATGAATGTCTTTACCAAATTTCATGGCAATCCATCCAATCTGACCCACAAATGTCAATCTAATGATAGAGCTAGAGGAAAAGTCAGGGGATCACCAAAGTCAATAGGAGTCATCCTCTGGGAACCACGAATGCCTGTACAAAATTTCATGGCAATTTAATGGGTGTCAAGATATTCCAGTCTGGACCAAAGTGGTGGACCGACCACACCACTTTAAGACCGATGGCTCAAAGTGGTGTCTTATTATGTTGTAATTCCAGCAGGCTGATTTATGTGTTACGTTCTCTAGTGACATCACCATTACTGTAGAGGAAGAGTTGAATTGAACGCAGTTTCACTGATAGTAAAAGCATAAAAGTTGGATTGATGGCATTTGGCAATGGTCTATTTTGACTGACCTCCATCCACATTATGATCGATGTGAGAGAGCTGTGCTGTATGGAGGACTGGAACTGCCAAAATCAAAAATAAATAAATAAATGACTCAATAAATAACTTATTCCATTAAATGCACCAAAAATAATATTCAAATTAATTTAGGTATTGAATTATTTATAAAATGTGACACAAATTGATATTTGTTTTAATTATTATTTGTGTTAATTCCCATATTTACTTTCCCATTTAATTTTCCATTTTATTTATTAATTTGTTCATTTATTTATTTACTTTTTGTTTATTCATTTATTTATTTATTCACCCATCCATCCATCCATCCATCCATTCATTCATTCATTTTTCATGTATTTATGTAGGTATTATTTTCCTTTCACATTTCCCCCCCATTTATTTCCCCAATTTGGGGGAAATAAGTGATTTGTGGAGTTTACTGATACTGACTGCTTCACTTGCTGCTAACTGTAACGTTAGCTGCCCTCAGCTAGTTAGCCGTGCAGCTGCAGTCCAATTACCTGACTTTGCCTGGAGTTGAAGCTCGGTACAACGGCAGTCTAAAGCACCTGTACTACAGGAGTAAACAATGACACTCCCCTGGTGCTCCCAGCTCTAAGCTCCCAGTCCAGGCAGTCAGCTAATGGGACAGCTAGCAGCACAGCTAAAGTAGCTAACTGCTAACAAGAAGTAGTTAAAGCACATCTGTCCATCAGCAAACTCTGTAAATTACCGAAGGTGAAGCAGAGCAGCTGGAGGACATCAGAGGGAAGACCAGAAAATATTCTCTCCATAAAGTATGATCCAGTTTCACCAAAATCAGTGAATAAAATTATAAAAGTTATGTGCTTTTGTATAGTAATCAGTGAGGCCTGGTCCCTAGAAACACTCATGCTTCAGCGGCATGCATCATTTTTCCAACTTAATTCTTGTCTCATTTGTGATCTGATAAACAGTCACTTCATCATATTCAGTGCCCCATATCGCTATTTTCCAAGTTACTGTAGTTGTCATATTTCTTGGGACCCACGTGAGCGCAGAGTAAGTAAACTAAAAGTTTACAAGTCCGATGCCATAACAGTAACTTCCCTGTACAGTATAACAAAAACTTTCACATAGACTATTTACAGTAGACAAAATATTACAACAAATATAAATGCAAACACCTTACTATGTTAAAAATTTGACCTTTAAAAGCATATAGTTCAAACTGCCCTGGTGGGTTTTTGTGGGTTCTGATTACACCAACTTGCAAATATTGACATATTGATAAATTGATAAATTGAAGCAATTTAAATGACATGTAGAAAATAATGTCCCTGGGGGGGGTTGCACTTTACATCAACACAACATTGTTAGCATAGACATAATGTATGTACTTTTCAAAGAGGATCTGTAATATTGATAGCTGAGGGTTGAAAGGAAATGGATAAAGTTTGTAAATTTGCTCTAAGGGCACTGCAGCTTTGACCTGTTCTCTGTTGCATTGGTTAATTTTACTGTTGGTGATCAATGAATTGAAGTCTATTGTGCTGCTGCAAATATCAACAAAATGCCTACAATATTTAAAAAATATGTACTGTATGTTTTAAAGCCTAAATTTAATTGACTATTGTACTTCCTTATGTCTTACAGGTGTTGAGCTTCAGCTGAGGATGGCAGGAGATTCTCGAGTCCTCATGGACCACAACATGGAGATAGGAGTCACACCTGCACAGGTAAACTGCACAGCCACTACTGGTAAAACACTGTACTCATCACTGCGGTCTTTCACAGCTGGGGTAGAAAGTGTGAGACATGAGAGAGGGGAGGTGAGGGAAAGACGGCATGGTGATGGAGGCTCATTCAGAGAGCAGAGGAAGAAAAAGAGACTGAGAAGATATAGAGAGATGGGAATGATTAGTAGGGATAGAGTGTGTGTAAGAAAGAAAATCTGATAAAAAAGGCTGTTAGATAAACAGTAGATATGCTGCATTCATACTGTATAGATTAAATAAGCAGTACAGATTATAGATCAAGCCCCACAAAGTGTAAACAATTAGTTAAATATATAGTTCAGTTTGGCAATGGAGATAGGGAGACAAGGAAAAGACACCCCACTCACTCCCAATAACGGATGGTGGAGTTGCATTGTTTATCTGTCCTGATTCCCCAGCTGATTGGAACTTATACTACTTAGCTACTATAATACTGTCTATTCAAGCGCACCCAGTATAGGTCAATAAGAGAACACCCACCATTTACTACTGCCACGCACAGAGAACTAATGAATTTGTTTATTGACCATCCCCTCCACAGACCATATTCACTACAAAGGCCAAAGATTGGGCGGCACTGCTTGTGGCAGCTTCATCTATCACTCAATTAGCCTCAGCCGAAAGTGTGGAAATGAATGGACCTATTTTAGCTGCCTTTGATTAAAACTGTGTACATTAACTGATGTCAGTGGAAAGTTTCACTCTAAGAAATGGTGGACTGACTGTGTTCTGACTCTATATTTGATCCAATATCCCTGAGTGCAGTTGGTAATAAGGGAGCCCATTGACATTTAGTGACTGCATTTCAAGTCACTAATTACGATGCCGGTCAATAAGCATTGTCTTTCAATTCTTCTTTGTCAAATGTTCCTTAAACGGGGATCACTTCAAATCAATATCTGAAAACTCAATACTGTACATACAGGCCTGACCGTGCATGTACACAGGCCAGCAGTGAAACAGCACCTGACATCTCAAGGAAAACATACCAAAAATCTGTCTGACAGATTTTATTATCCAGGCTACAATCGAAGGCACTGCAAGGATATTGTAGTGCCTTAGATTATGTCCTTCCCCGACTGAACAGTGAGAGTGATCGTCTTTGTGATAGAGCGGAGGAGCAGCCGGTGTTACCACAATAGGACGTAACTTTCCTTGTGATGTGAGCATGACTCTAGAGAGAGATGGATCACAGGTGTTCGATTAGCAGCGAGAGATTCAGAGGACACAGGAGCTGTTTTCTTTCCTCTACACAATGCATTTCAATTATCAACTCAGATTGGAAAGTGTCACTGTGCCGCCAACTTGTCCTTGGTCTGTTTGAAAGGTGCCTTGCAACTCTGTCCTCCTGTGTGTGTGTCTTTCTGTCTGTATATATGCATGTGTCTGTCCAAAAAGAGCGACAAATTCTGTGCAGCCCCTGCAGGAATAAGTTGCTGTGTGGCAGTCATTGTTTTTTATAACCCTAAATGTTCTAAAACATACAATATTAGAATCCTGCATGTATGTGCATGAAAGCCGGTTTTAGATAATTGCAATGTGTGTGCCCAGGCATATGCCACTCTTTTTAAGGATGCCATAAGGGTCTGTTGGGGAAGGATGGAGGATCTGTTCCTATCCAGGCCTGCCAATGTCCCAGAGGGTGAAAGGGGAGGGAACACAGGGGATAGGGAGAGAGGCTGGGCACAGCTGTGGGGCCAGATCGCCTCGCTGGAGCTGGGCCAACATAGACAAAGACCTGGGCGTCCTTGTGTTCTGGTTGTGTCCTTACTCTCTCTTTCTCTTTCTTCCTATATATATGTGCATGCACTGACACCTACAATGTCATTGTGGAGTAGCACAGAGCAGTGACTTTATAACGGCTCTTAATTTTATTTGCCTCCCCGCCAGCAGCAAAGAGCAGTGTGATTTTACAAAGGTTGAGAGAAAATCTCATTAAAAAGGTTAGCACCTACATCCTCCAGTAAAAACGCAATATAGCTTTAGAGAAAATATTAATGAAAATAAATCACTGTGGCTACTGTAGAGTACACCCATGTGGAGAAAAACTACTGTTCTCTCTCCCTCTTTCTTTGTGTCTTTGCTTGCTTTCTTTCACTCTCCTTCGTCCCCTTACTTTGTCTCTCTCTCCCTCTCTCTCTCTTTATCTTTCCTCTTCCACGTAGGTGAAGAAGCTTCCTAAACACTTGCGGGAGGCTCAGATCTCGACAGAGCGAACCCACTTGATTTCTGACCCGGCAAAGAAGCCACGTCAGCGATATGTGCAGAAGGACGGAAAGTGCAACGTTCACCACGGAAATGTGCAAGAGACCTACCGTTACCTCAGTGACTTGTTCACTACGCTGGTGGACCTACGCTGGCGTCTTAGTCTCTTCATTTTCACCTTGGTCTATGTAGTCAACTGGCTTTTCTTTGGCTTTCTGTGGTGGCTGATAGCACTAATCCGTGGGGATCTGGTGCATGCTGATGAGGAGGGCTGGACCCCCTGTGTGGAGAACCTCAATAGTTTTGTCTCAGCCTTCCTCTTCTCCATTGAAACAGAGACCACCATTGGGTATGGTTATCGTGTAATCACAGAAAAATGCCCTGAAGGTATCATACTGCTTTTGGTGCAGGCCATCTTGGGTTCCATTGTTAACGCCATGATGGTGGGCTGCATGTTTGTCAAGATCTCACAGCCAAAGAACCGCGCAGAGACCCTCATGTTCTCGCACAATGCTGTCATATCAGTGCGAGACAACAAGATGTGCCTGATGTTTCGGGTGGGGGACCTGAGGAACTCTCACATCGTAGAGGCATCGATCAGAGCGAAGTTGATTCGCTCACAGCAGACCAAGGAGGGGGAGTTCATCCCACTCAACCAGACTGACATCAACATCGGCTTTGACACGGGAGACGACCGGCTGTTCCTGGTGTCGCCACTTATCATCTCTCACGAGATCAACGAGAAGAGCCCCTTCTGGGAGATGACTCTGGCGCAAATGGAGAAGGAGGAGTTCGAGATCGTGGTTATCCTAGAGGGCATGGTGGAGGCCACAGGTATGAAGTGTGTAAGTGTGTCGGTGTGTGTGTGTGTGTGTGTGTGGGGATCAAGGGAAGGGGTGAGTAGAGGGAGAAAGGTGGAATGGGAGGGCAATGAATATATGGATAGGTAGTACAGGTTTTAATGAGGATTTTATTATTTCCATGATTTCCGCTGACAAATGTTTTTTGAGGAAGGTGGCAAGGCAGACGACTGAAAAGCTAATCATGCTATGACCACCTCGTGATTTTTTTCAGTTCTCACTGTAGCCCGCATTTCCACTGTTGCTATTTCAAGGTTATGTCTTTGATATTGTTTATTTCAAAATGAATGAAGTGTAGCTACCCACACTGCTGGTCTGTGTTTTGGGTAAAGGCAAAGCAGTCCTGAAAAGTGCTCCAGGCTGGTTACATTTATGAGGCAGACGTGACCAGGTGTTTCTGTAAAGTTCCACAAAAGCTCCTATTTCCCCAGCATGAGACTGTATTCAAGGCTGCAAGAGGAAAGCGTTACAATCAAAATGAGATAACAGCAGATTATGATACCCATGTGCCATACAAGGGAACACAGTATATGATATTCAAAGATTCAAATTTAGTCATTTTTGAAAAATCTTGTATGGAACATCAATCCCCGTCATTCATAATTATAATGTGATGAATACAGAAAACTTTATTGTATGATGGCCCAGCACTAGCTGTTAATTTGCTGTTCTAACATGTTTTCTGTGGGGAATTGGCTAAATCAGGTATTGTTTATATGCCTAAACTGCATTGTTTATTGGCCTTTGTTCAAATATTAATTATAATCCACTCATTTTAAATACAATGCATTATACATGTTACTAATTTACTTTATGGGTTATAATCGTACTTTGCATCAGTAAATGAGACACACTGGTTGATTAGGAGCGTTTACTCTCGTGCACACAATTGTCTTTAAAAACTCGTACAAAGAGCTCCCTAATGCGATCAGGCATGGCTTAGCATGCATCTGAACATTTCTGCTCTATTTCATTTTTTTATTTATTTAATATTTTTTTCTCCTCCATAGTACCAGTAGTCATCACGCTTCCTGCTCACGCTGCTGGATATTTGACTCAGGCATTAAATTACCTTTCGCTTCACCGGCAGAGACCATGGCATCATGCAGGGGTTATGTCATCACCGTCCTTGACCGCTAGGCAATGGACCAATGTGACCATCCAGTAGCCCTCTCCCCCTACTTCCTTCCACTGTTAACTTTAATTAGAATCGTTAAAGAGGTCACAGAGTGTAATCTGGGGAATTAAAGGATAGCTCAAGTTACAGTATTCTTAACCTTTTTGTATGTATAAATGCATTCATCTATGTAATGGCGGATCATAAAACTAAATTTAAAATCATATTTCCAGGATCAAAATCAAGCTAACCTTGTGAGCTCATACATGTCTGTTTAGAATAGCTGATTCAAATAAATATCAGACTTCCATGCAGTTCTTACCAATACTATCATCTTTGCTATAGTTGGAACATTATTTTATCTAGTTGCTGCAAATGGTGAAAATGTGCCAAAAGCTACAAATTTCAGCTTTCATGGAAAACAAGAAATAATTGTACTTTTATCACACAGATTTATTTTACCAATCCATCTAAACTTTTTGTTTTATTATTAATTTCCTCAAGTCTGCCCTTTATCACTTCAACTTCCTTTTATTTAAAGTATTTATTAAAGTAAAATTTTATAAATCGTGCAAATACAAGAATTTCAAATAACACAAAGCCACAATCTATTCACAAGTGAGGTTTGGTGCCCAGTGGCTCAGTTTATGCTATCATAAAAAATTTAAAAAATCACTGTCCCTTGTTTAAACATTTCAAAAGTGGTAAGACATTTATTAGATGGGAAATTTGTTAATCAGCAGTGGCCACCTAAGCAGCAACCAAACTGAATCCTCTGTCATCACAGCTGTCTACAAATAGCTGAGGCATCCCTAGACTCAAGATGTTTATGTACCTGTCTGTATATTTTTCATTTCTAATCTTGTAGAGATACTATGTTATGTTGTTGTAGAGTACTTTCAATCATAAAACCACCAACTTAACTAATTGCTTTTGGCAGTATAAGTTGTTCTATAAAATTAGCTAACTAACATTTTGCTCTGAACAAAAGGTGATTATGCTGCAGTTTATTGTAACGTTTCAGGTACTTGTTCTGCTGTGCCAGAGGCCCAGTCATGTGCGTCGTTGTTGCCGACAACAAACCTTGTTGTCATTATTGAAGTGTCTCTGAAGATAGCAGGTTTAAGGCTGGTTTGTTTCCTTTACAGTAAATTATTCACAGATAAAATAAAGCTTGCTGTATGCCATTTCTCAGAATCCAGAAAGCATCTTGCATCAATATTGTTGCTGTGTAAACAAGAGTGTCTGCAGTCGTGTTTTTTGTTTTACACTTTCCAGGAAAATCCAACAGACACCTGTGGCAGGGCCCAAAAGTAAGTTTTAGAAATGGTTACTAGTAGTGGTTTGTCCTAAGAGAAAAGTGGGTAACACTATACTGTATCTGGGAGAGCTTAGTTACCAGTATGCATATAGCGCAAATAGTCTTTTGAAATAGAAAAATTAATATGGAAATATATGGAAATAGTGTTGCGAATAAAAGTTTGACACTGATACACTGTAACTGCTGATAATCTGTTACCAATTTTTTTTTCTTTTGAAAGTTATTCAAAATATGAACACACTGTTATTGATACAAAGCAATCACAAGCAGGCCCGGCCAATGTCATATAGTTAGATAGCCACATTTCCAGAAATTTCAATCCTCCAGTTCTGGACAGTCCAACATGCGCCACCTAAGGAAAGTAACAGCAGCAGTGGTTTGGAACTGGAAATGTAGATATGTTCATGTGCACTATCTAGAGGCAATAATAGCTTCTGCAATTTTGACACCTCCAGGCAACAAGTGTCAGGGCTTTTTCTTTGTTTGTTTGTATTTGGTAGCTGCTGTTTGCATGTTTGTGTAACGTTTCATAATTTACAAATGAAGCCTGCAAAGTGTACAAGTTTGGTTCAGATTAGCATATTTTCAAATACTGAGAAGAGTTTGCGCTTCTTTAGTGTCATTGTGTGCCCTCTGTCCTCTCAGACTGTCCTTGTAGTAGGGGTAGGAGGGTTGTTCCTAACCAGAATTAATTTATCCACAGGAAAAGAAAAGAAAAAAACACTTGTCACATGACAAGCCCTCAGCATCTTAGTTTCAGGGACCTGAATGGATCAAGGTTGAGTTTCCACTGTACAGGTTACGTGCCAATTTTTAGCTTAGTCAGCATAGGACATTGGCGCGTGTACTGAAAGCCTTGAGGGAAAAACCAAAAGTCACCACAAAACATAAGGGCAAACTACAACTTGTAAAAAAAAAACTAAGAACACACGAAAAAGATGTACTACAAAACATTGTTAGTTTTTCTATTTAATTAGTTGAACAGTAATACATTATAGGCATACAGTCTATGGTTATAGGTTAGGTGTGTTCTAATACATAAGTGAAATACATTGTTCTGGCTGACCAATTAATAACAGTAATTTAGTCGGCCAGCTCACCTGGAACATAATATTACATGAATGCAAAATATGTAAAAAGAAGATATTTGACGTATAGTCTTCTAACCTTGTCACTGCCTGCAAGGATATAAGCTGAGCACAGCAGAGATTGGGGAGTGATGACAAAAACTTTCCTCCAGGGGAACTTAGAGTCAGAGTCTACACGTGAATGCTGGGGTTGAGGTTATAAGCCCTTATGAAGTGCTACATGAGAAGCAGCTGCAGCAGCATGATTGCAGCAGTTACACCTGCAACGATGTTCTTACATTCTGTCGTATCAACATGGGTGAAGCAAGAGTGTAACTAATATTAATGATGGCCCTTTTCCATTTTGGTGTGCCAGTGAGCCAGAAACTGACATGTAAATGGAAAGCAGCCATTATTAAGGTTATTAAATACACCTGTGTTTGACAAGTCAAAATGTCTGTTGTGAGAAAGGTTTCTTGGTAAAAGAGTGGTGACTTCATTGTTTCCTCTTCTTCGCTTGTGCATCATTTATATTCACAGATCCTGCTGGTGCTTTTGTATGCTTTATTCTATTTGAGTTTAAAAGTGTTCTGGCTGCTCTGATTGTTTCGGTGACGCTAAGCTGTGTGTGCGTTTACACGCTGTGGAAATCCACAGCTACAGATTTTGTAATGTAATAAGCTGCCAAATTCACATCATCCCTTTCTAGATACCCTTGTTTGCTTATTGTTTGTTGGTATGTCACCGTTGGTCTGGTGGAGAACCACAGGTGAACATAATGCTATCATAGAAATCTGCAATTAAAATGAAAACTTGCACTTAGGTGAAACTATGAGTTGAGTTGTATTTCCAAAGTTTAAATAATGAAAATGAAAAGAAAAAGAAAAAGAGAACAAAGTGTAGGAGTTACTCTGAGTCTACATGGCAGTGTGGTGTGTTTATGTGCTGGTGTGAGCATGTCAGCTGCCAAACATCAGCGCATTCACAAACTATGTTTTCAGAAAATGAAACCAAACAATCACACGAGCACACATGGTTGTCATGAAAAGAATAATGTGAATTCTGTAACCTCTTTTATCACAATGGCTGCTGCTCGTCTGCCAACTGTCTTAAAGCACATGAACACATCACAGCACGAGTGTCTCCTACGCACACAGCATCCTGCAGCAGACTTTTTTGACCTAATGTATAAATACAACACATAAAAACACAGGTATTTTTTACAAAAAATGCAGGAGAAAAAAGCCAATTTGCTGTTCTGAAGCCAAAAGCTTAGCACAGAAAAGAGGGCCACATTACCATACAATATTTGCTACTGTTGATAGTGAAAAATTTAAAGTCTATATTCAACAACGAATAGTCTGGAATTTCCCTAATAGTTGTATCCGAAAACTGTATGTATGTGTGTGTGTGTGTGTGTGTGTGTGTGTGTGTGTGTGTGTGTGTGTGGCAGATGGGGGGTGGCACTTATTTCTTCATATCTGTGAACTGATTCAGTCACTTGAACAGGCTGTTCATTTTGATCTAATCCCTCAGGAAATAACTGTTATCAAAATGTATTTTCAAATCACAACAATCAACACTAAAACAAATGCAACAGCAAAATACTGTAGCAGCGTCTGTGAAGAGTCTCAGTCACCCTGCTCATACAACATCTAGAAGTATCAAGTCAAAGGCAACTGGACTCCTGAATTGTTACCAAACCTGAGTAAAAATTACATAACTGAGTTCAGCATCTTTTAAATGCTAATTGGACAAGATACTAATAGATCTTCGCAGCACAACTTAATGTATTTGGACTGCAAAGTATTGGCTAAACTAAGACTTTAAAACCAACACATCAAACAATATGCCAACACTCTTAATAGACACTATAGAAAATCCTTCTCATAGGGACTGAAAGACACTGTAATGTCTTTGATGATCTAGTCACAGAAATAACAAACATTTCATAAGTTAAATGTGGAAACTAGGCCACTCATAACCAGAGGGAAAGCTGAAGAAAAGGTGCAAAAGCCCCTCCTCTCACCATGACATTAAACACCATATCAATTTGGCATATCTATTTTAGAGCAAATGCTTGATGTTATTAGTGATGTTATAGAGAGACGGAACATTATGTAACTGAACAGCTGGGTGATCTATGGGGAGTCAGATGTTTCCAGTTAAAAGTGATACTCCAGCCAAAATCTGTTTTTTGACTATCAAACACTCACCGCCTGTAGGCTTGAAAGGCGGCTGTAAGAAGTTGTGGCTGTGGTTAGCTTGTGGCTACTTTATAAGCTAGAAGTCTAATTAGCCAAACACAATACACATGTGTGAACTGCCGATAGTCTTGTGAAAGCAGAAAGCAGTGAGCGAGAAATCGAAAATAACACGTCATATGTCTCCTTAAGAAGAACATTTCAGTTTTAAGTTTCTCTGGTGAGAGTATGCAGGACTAGTTAGATGATAGTTTTGTGTCACACATGTAGCGTTGTCTGCCTCCATTTCCCCACCACATTTCTTCTTCTTTCGTCACAATTCAAGCAGGCATTAAAGAACAGCATACACACGTTTTTATAAATATTTAACACATAATTTATGCTAATGTTGAATCCATTAGAGATATGATAGTGTCTAGCTTGCTAACCGCTAATGAGAGCACCTCTTGTTACCACTAAACCTAAGATTCATACCTTACAGTAACAATGTGCTATCTCATTTGTGATTAATTGTGTTTTGTAATTCCTATTTGTTATTTATTCCTAATTTGTGTTTGTTTTACAATAAGTGAAAGTGTTGTATAACTATCTGCAGCTCAGCTTTCTCCGCTGCAGCTTTTTCATTGCAGGAAAAACACAGATGTAGCCTAATTAATAACAATAATAATGACTGCGTTTTGTTTAGATGAATCTGTTTCAGGGCCCAACTATTGCACATGCTGCCTCACTAAAAAGGCTCACTGAATGGAACAGAGCCTTCATTAATGTTATTAGTTGCACCTGTGATTTCTTCTATGATTCAAAATGTCACACCTGTGTGACACCTACTAACCAGCACAATTACAAAAATAGACCTGCGCAATGTGTCAAAATTCATATCCGACACTACCAACACGGGAGCCTTTCTCTCTTTCCATTTCAAAAGCAAGTGCAGTTGCAAGACTGGGCAAATGTGCAATTTTTTTCTGACTTATTGGCAAAAAGATACCTCAGAATATGGCTTTTCCAACATTATCGCTTGCACAAACACGATGGAGGTTTAGAGGAAACCCTGTCCAGGTCTTGGCCCTTTCTGTGTGCAGTTCCTGTATAACCATAAATAATTTACTGATGCTATCTCTCTTTCTCCTTACACCCTCCATCTGTGTGTGTGTGTGTGTGTGTGTGTGTGTGTGTGTGTTTGTTTACCTGTCTGATCTGATTGATTTCATACCTTGTGTATGTGTGCTACATATTGATGTTGTGTGCATGTTTGTGTGTGTGTATGTGGACACATGCACCTATCCATACCTGTGACAGGGATGACATGTCAGGCACGGAGTTCCTACCTGGACACAGAGGTGCTTTGGGGCTACCGCTTCACACCGGTTCTCTCCCTGGAGAAGGGCTTCTACGAGGTAGACTACAACAACTTCCACGATGTCTACGAGACAAACACCCCCACCTGCAGCGCCAAGGAGCTAGCTGCTAAACTTCGGGAGGGGCCACTATTGCCTCAGCTTTCGCTCCTGAGCCCTGAGCCCAAAATGCATACTTTTGACCCCCTAAACCGCCTGTCCAAACCGGACCCACTCAGCCGGGATGAGGACAAGGAGGAGAGAGATTCAGGGGGTGACAGAGGAGAGACCAATGGCTCAGCTGCTGCTTTGGAGGAGCCGCCCCTCGCTGATGGACTGCCTGACTGATGTGACTGAGGGCCACATCAGCTAAAAACCCAGGAAAGACTGGAGAAGAGGACATGACAATATAATGCTTCATTTAGTCAAGGGCCATCTTGTTCCATTGCATTGCTTGGAGATACAAGACATCCATCTCCAGCCCCCGACTCATGCAATACTCCTCTACTAGAGTGTCAATCTATAGTATAGATTGGTTTTGTAGACACGTAAGTACACATACACAGACACACACGTACAGTATCTATATCTACACTTAAAGGTTGGTGGTTCAGATTGTCTTTTTATAATCGTAACAACCACTTATTGCTATAACAGCTCAAGTTGTATAATGTGAACTCGAGCTGAAACTGGTAGCTATGAGCTTATTATGGATACTCCAATATTCTCATTTTAGAGTGTGTTAATTCATCTTCATTTGATCAGAGTATCAGTCTCATAACTCAGCTAATGTGTCTGACAGCAGCTTCTGCGTGGTAATGGAACCTTGTTTTTTTATGTGGGGGCTGTTTATTTACTTTCTTTCTCAGTGTTGTTATTATTCTGTGTCAGAAACCCAATTCAAGTGGGGAGGAAATGTATAAGGCTTCTAGGTCGCATAGGCAAGAGAAGATGTAGGAAATTGTTCTATAAAAGGCAACGTGTACTGGCAACCACTATCCAATTTTGTTTTCTTTGTTCACACTTTCCTCATGGTTGTACTGTCACAAATACTATCATTGTGTGTGTCTGGTTGTCTCAAAAACACACTGGGAGCCTTGACCCATAACAAACCAGCTAGTACCTCATTTTATACTCATGTTCAGGGTTTGAAATGAACAATAAGAACTAGGCAAATGATGGTAAAAACTGTGCTACTGACTATTTGAACTTTGTCACTATAAAACTTTGTCACTGGTTAAAGATTTAATTCCCCTTCCCGCTGCATCAACTAAAACATTAATTCCTGCTGGCTGATACATGTCCGTCCTAGTTAAAAGTGACATTCACATGCAGATTCAAATATTTATATGAAATATTTATGCTCAACTGCTATTTGAAACATTCTTGATTTTTAAACACCACACACATGAATATTTCAAATGTTCCACAAGCAAAAGGAAGTACTCCTTTTATGTTTGTTTTGTTTTTGTTTGAAATATTTAAAAGATATTCAACCTTGATATTTTTCAACTACATAAAAGTTGAGTCTACTGACGATAGGAGCAGGTTTTCTGTCTAATCTCATGAGTTTAGTATCTGGCCAGCCCATCACGTGCAATATTTGCCCTCTTTGTAATTAATTCCTCTTAACTTCACCTTTAGCTTTCACCTCATGATTTTAAGTCTTCTTTTTCCACACACACTGGTTCACTTTGGCCCTGTTCCACAAACCACCCCTGGTCTTTTTCTTGATATAGGTTACGGCCCTTGTGACTACTGTTTTGGAAGCAGACGCTTGTCGTGTGAGGGCCATAGCCTAAAGTTTTTTGTTTGTTATTTTTACTTTTCTTTGAAAAGACACATGTCAGAGGTTGCTTGCATGAATCAACCCCTATACTTCCTATTGCTGAGTAAGTTTAATAGAGTAAGAAATACAGGGTATTTTCTAGGCATGCAAATTATGAGATTTCTACAATATATTATCAGATAAAGTATTAATATTCAATTATCATTTGTTGAAAGAAAAATGAAATTCCTGAGACTTTAAAATCTCCCCCTCCTCAATTTAATGTTAAATTGTTTTTTTACAGATGCTTTTCCTATCAATGTATTTATTTTCACTGTGACATTTTTGCATCTTACTATGTATCCCATTTGCTAAACAATACATTTGCCATTAGAGAGAGATCACCTTTCATTGCTGGAATGTCATCTGTTTTCTGTGTGTTCTCATGGGAATAAACATAATATGGCCCAAAGAACAACATGTTCCCGCCTGCATGAGCGAGTGCATGAGAGCGTGAGAGTGAGTAGTTATTTTGCACATAACTTTGCAATTGAGGATTGAAAAGTACCTTGATTTAGCATGTGTTACACTGCACCCAATCTGCTGTAGCGTGACAAAATCCTAGATTTAACCTATGGCTCTTGGTAAAATAACTGTGTCTTACATGCAAGCTACCTGAAAACTGGATTAGTTGTGTATCAAATCATGAAAAGGAGACTTAAGCAAACATTTAATTATCTGAGCAGTACAATCTTATCGTGCACTGAAGCTTGAGGCAAAAACTGCTTTATGCTTGCTAGGGGAACAAATATGAGGGATAACATCAAGAACTTTATCGCCCCCTTTCTATGTCTAAATTTAAATGAATTTATTAAAATTGTACAGCAGCAAAGTCTGGGTACATCTCAGTAGTAGTCCAAATCCTCCCTGTGCTAAACCCTGAAATCTAACAATAGTTGTCCAAGCTACTTACTTGTGGATTAACATGAATGTGGCTGCTGGAGTCCTCTGGAACTAGACCTCTAGAACAGCATACCTGAATCAGCTTTGTGTGTTATGAGACTGAAATTACTCAGACTCACGCACACACGGGAAGACACAATCACAGAAAACAGCTGGCAGACTGATTAAGGCCACCACAGCTATTAACTAGCCACAGAGAAAACACTGCAGAAGTCACAGGGGTAATCACATTTATCCAGCGTCTACAGAGTACAACCAGTCAGAAAATGAAACATGATGTTACATTTGATGGCCAGCGTGTCATAGAAATTCACTGAATCACAGCAATGTGCTGTCAAGGCTATTCTTGTCCAAGCTATTAAATTTGGAAGCTGGATCGTCAGCAAGCTGACAGTCCCTGATTCAAATCTGAATAATGTACGATGATGAATATAATGCATCCATTGAATGGTGCATTGAAATAGGTACCCAAGGCAGGTGCATGTGTGTGTGTGTGTGTGTGTGAGAGAGAGAGAGAGAGAGAGAGAGAGAGAGAGAGAGAGAGAAGGGGGGAGAGACATAATCAGTCATCACAACCTCAAGCCAACAGCACACATGAACACACAATAACACCCACAAACACACAACAAAACTATCCATTTAAGCTTTTGCCAAGTTAAATGTGCCATTTTTACTTACATTTTTACTACGAAATGATGATGAAATTGCTAAAGCTGATGAATGGCACCGCACCAACAGAGTAACTAGCTATTGTTCTTTCTCTTTCTGAGGCTAGCTAATACTCTTCCTTTCTCCTTTAAATAATGCATGCTTGTGACGAAGAAGGAAGCACATAGGCCATTAACAACTATGTAGTCAGAATAAAACATCCTGCACAAGAAAGAGAATTACAGTCACAGAAAAAAAAAGCAAGTGGGAGGATTTTAACTCTAGTGTATCCCTTTCCATATTCTTGCTCCATCCTCGGACTCCCCTTATTTTGCTCTTGCAAACCGCTCCCACATAGAGGGAACACACACACACACACAGACACAATCAAGCAGTGCATGGGTTATTTTATCGTAGCTACTTTTAACATTTTTCCATGGATGTTTTTTCCCCACCATCTAGAGCAACAGCCAAGGATGAAAAGGCAAGCTCCCAAACCCCATTGTCCCCTCTTTAGCAACTGTGACTCCCTGCTGCAATTATATCTTATTAAGCATTCAAATAAACTCTTACATGACACTGTAATGGTTCCCTTGTCTTCATTCCTTTACAGCTCCCACTGGTAAAAGTAAGCTTTATATATGTCATTAGTTTCTTTTCTCTTCATATGTGAAACACAACATACACCACTAGCACTGCCTGGCAATTCTGTTTGATTCTATAGAAGCTTGATAAAGGATCTTTTTCTGGAGTTTTGAATGGAGCAACCAGACAGATGCACAGACACAGAGAGAGAAACCTTTGCCTTTTCCCAGCCAGGAGACAGAGGTCTGCACTTTGATGTTTTTGGACGATGGCAGCCTTTGATGAGGAATTCTATGGCCGCAGAGTGGCTGTGGCAAATTGAGCTGGCAGAGCTTCACCTCCTGAGAAGCACAGGCAGGCAACACTGAGTAAACAACAGTATACAAGGGTGTAAACTACAAAGTCAGTGCCAAAGTTAAAGCATTATTTCAACATTTTGTGAAATACTTTCATTTGATTTTACGGTAAATATGAAGCTACTGCCATCAGACGGCTAGCATATTAGCACAAAGACTGGAAACGGGGAAACAGCTAGCCTGGATCTGTCCGATACAAAACATGGCCTACTTCTGAAGCTCACTAACATATCTTATTTGTTTATTTCATACAAAAGACAACAAAAACAACAAGTGTCGTTTTTTACGGGGGGCCAGGCTAGCTGTTTCTCCCTGTTTTCAGTGTTTATGCTAAGTTATACCTATCCAGCTGCTAGCTGTAGCTTCATATTTAGCATACAGATGTGAAACTGTAATCTTCTCATCTAACTTTTGGCAAGACAGCAAAAGAAAAGTATTACCCAAAATGTAGAATTATTGCTTTAACAGTCTCCCAGGTAAAAAAAAAAAAGAAAGCTCACCCAAAAAGGAACTATAAGGGAAATTAATTAATTAGCTTCACTTATGTCAGAAACTTCTGGTGCTGTAGTGTCTTAATTCTGTGTGAGCCAATTCTCTCACCCCAGGCCTCATTTAAAACTCTGCAAGCCAACAGAGCATACATGGTTGGATTAATTAACTCTGACCTTTTAGCATCATAGTTAGCCATTACTTCTACATTAATACTGCAGTGAAACATGAACTGAATTTAGAGCTTCTGCATGAGGTGGGGAGAGGAGTTCGTAATCCACAAACACTTTAGAAGCTTACTGACTCAACATCATGGCACAGCATTGTATGTTGTGATAATTTTTTTTTTAGATTAAGGTGGATGTTTGTTTGCTTTTTAGTATTTTCTTTGTTTTTCTTTTGGTTTATTAGACAAACAATGGTAGTCTGTAGGTTTTGAGGAAAAGCAGGGAGTAGTAAGAGGAAAAAACTTTTCCCTTTTTCCCTTATAGCTATATCATTTTCAGAAAAAAAAATCTAATGAATGGCATAGCAGTTTAGCTTTTTATACTGTCAGTAGTATTTGTCATTGTTTTACTACTTCCCACTTTTTATTTTACAGCCAGGTATGACATGAAACATTTTCTCTGTCTCTTATCTAAATATTGCACTGGTAAGTGCAGGGAAAAAGAGGCTGGAACTGAAGCGCACTTTTGAACTCATGGTGGATTTAAGCCCACTTGAGAACCTTTGAATGTGTAGGAGAAAGTGAGAGAAGTCTGTGAGATGTGAGAGATTCCACATCAATGATAGAGATAAATCAATAGTTCCACACAATGGCTCCAAATGAAGGAGCCGGTTAGCTTTGTCTGTGAGCTCTGTTACCAGAAGCACTTTGTTCTATCAGGATTTATAAGCCTCCGCAAGACCTGCTTTGCATGCTGGCAGTAAGGTTTATAGTCTGCCATTCAGGAAAGATGCAACCTTTTCTGTATGTTGAGTGGAATGCAAAAAAAAGAGCAGACAAATACCTTTAGACACTTTAAAGGTCCAATGTGTAGGATTTATTGTCATTAGCGGTGAAATTGTAGTTTGCAACCATTTGAATACCGCTCGCATCATCCTCCCCTTCCAAGCATGTAGGAGAAACTACGGTGGCCACGAAACCCGTGAAAAACACAAACGGCCCTATCTAGAGCCTGTGTTTGGTTTGTCCATTATAGGCTACTGTAGAAACATGGCGACCTCCGTTGAAGGGGACCCGCTCCCTATGTAGAGAAAAACGGCTCATTCTAAGGTAATGAAAACACAATGATTCTTATTTTCAGGTGATTATACACCAATGAAAACATACTTAATATAAATATTTTATTCCATTTCTGCCAATAGCTCCTCCTAAGTGTTACACACTAGACCTTTAAGGGTTTATTAATTTAGTAACACCATAAACTAACAGTGTCTGAATCAATGCCCACTCCAATGAAGCAGCCTCCTTTTTCTTTGGAAGTCATACTTATTCAATTCAATTATAGCAGGGTTATTCATGTTTCCATTACTCCCTACAGTGAGGGTAATGTATAACGTTGTAGTTGCAGAAAAACAAAGTGTGGGTTTATTTGCGGAAATCATCAAATAACATGAGATACTGTATAAGGGGTTTTATGTGCATTTAATAGATATGACATTGTATGTAAAGTAAACCAGCACTGTAAATTAAATTAAATGGCTTATTTCACTGCATACTGTGCAGTATACTAGTTTGTCTGCCAAACGCAACTGTGGGAAACCAAATTACCTCATGCAAAGATAAGTTTGTACTCTATATTTATCTTTTCACTTGTCTCTCCATCTCCCTCTCTTTCTCTTTCTATCCATCTCTCTTGTTCATTGAGTAGGTAACCCTCATGACTCCTCTCCCTCCTACGCACCAAAACAATACTAGAACAGGAAAGAGCGCTGTCCGGTTCTCACTTACCTGTGGATGACTAACCTGTTTCAGGGCAAATAATCACCACAGCACACACACAAGCACGGACGCCATTGCAAAACCTGCACCCACATCATTAAAATCAATAGGTAATTTAAAATGTATCATGATACCGCTTTTGAAGTTGAATATACCCAAAGTATCTGCCACATGGTCTAAAACAATGGATCAACAAAAAACTAAATATAATTATTTGCTTTGTCATACAGATAAAATTGCTGTATAAGTGCTCTCCTGTGCCTCTGACAATGGCGAAAATTGCAACTAAATTTAAATTTTTTACTCAAAAATGGCACCTAGTTAATGCTTTTGCTTAAAGTCTGTGATACAAAATACAGCACTCTACCAGCTGACAGAGTGAGTGTACCACCAGCCAAATCCTTGCCTCTTAAAAGACATGCTCAGTTATTACTCATACCAGTAGATCACATCGCTTGTACAGTACGAATGTTGCCTCATTTCAACTTCTGTGGGCTGTTTGGGTTTTGAGAGAAATATCAAATATTCATAGATGTGACTAAACTATGCTGTGTTGAATTGTACCGCACAGAAGCATTTTCAACCAGGGCTATTGTCTCCTTTGGGTCCTGGCATTTACATGCATCTGTGAGCTGCTTTGTACTATAACTCTTCATGCATAAGGCAGCAATCCTTTATGAGTCATACTATAATCACATCAAGCATATACAGCACTACACATGCATAGCTGCCGTTTCATATGCATTCACAGCAGGCCACTTAAGAGTGCACCACTGAGGGAATCGCTTCCTACATCTTGGTTCCTTTATGCAAACTAAGCCAATGAGTGTCAAAGACTCTTGAAGTCCCAGAAGCTTTATGCATCTTCAACACGTGCTTCCTTGTCACTGCATGTCCTCCCTCCAGCCAAGCTAGTTGTTTTGCCTGTGACCTTTTAACAGATTCCCCTGGCATCACTGCAGCCTGCAGTCATTTGCAGTGTGCTCTGTCACAAGCAGCATAGTAAACGTTTCCAAAAGGGTCATAAACTGTATGTCAAGCATCACAGGCAGGCGTTTGATGATTTTTATACACATTGTGCATGTTGTTGTCATGATGAAATATTTCAAGGGTGAAGAATCAGTAATATGCTTCCCACACACGCTGTGATTTGTTTGTTTGCCCTTCGGCATTGGATTAGGACTATATTTAGACGAATGAAGTATGCTAATGAGCACCTAGCTTCTGGAAGGCCTATCTGACAGCCTCCACCACATGTTCTGCCAAGTCTATAATCTTTACCCCAAATCCCTTTTTTTCTCATCTTCTATTTTTTCTTCACTCTACTGTGATCTTATTGTAAAAATGCTTATGGAGTTGCATAACATAAGGCTGGTTCACATGGATACGAGTGCAAAGGGCGAGGGGAGTTCTCATGTTTATTAGTTTCTGAAGTGCATCTTAATTTGACACTTAGCAGGCCCCCAGAGGAAAAAAAAAACTCTTGCATAACTGTGCTCTCTCAGATGGAGATTCTTGGATTCTTGTTTCATCTAAAAATAATTAACCTTATTTTCGGAGCAGTTTTTCATCAGAGGGCTTCTTCCTTTTTATGCTAAGAGATAAGTGCAAACAAGCAAGGGCAATCACCAAGCCTAAAAAATCACCAATATCATTAAAATCATCATTAAAAACTTGAAACGATGAGTTAGCTGAAGGAAGAAAGATAGAGCTGTTCACTGTTTCTAATTAATATGCGGTCACAGTATTCCCAAAATCAATGCAAGATAGTTTTAGGAGTAAGCTTTTAAACCTCTGGCATCAGTTCTCTGTAAGCATCTGGATTAGACTAAAAAAAGGAAACTAGAAGAAGAATAAAGTATTAAAAGTCCAGAATGAATTAAATTAACAAAAAGTGACACCTTTCTTCTAATAAATAATAATAATAATCTAATAAAGTGAGTTCAAGTGATGGATAGTGTGCAGGATTCTTTGTTCGTCTTTTTAGACATTGATGTGTAAAAATGATGAGTTCTCCTTTACCTACCAAGTGGACAACAGTCATTTATTTGAGAAAAAAGTATATGATTGGATCCATCAAGTTCATGATTTAAATGCATTACCTAAAAAATACTGGAAAATGTGTAACCCAAAACAATTGCTAATAGTTTGAAGATATGGTTCAATATTGTGAAATATTCTGTTCCAAAGATTTAGCATAACTGAATAATTGAATTAATGTATGTGTCCATACATTGTGTAGGTTACCTAAAACTTAGAGGCATGTTGAGTAATTATTTAGCTTGTGTGTGTTACTTACTAGTTTTATCAGTTTTTCAGTCAATCCGAAAAATTCAGTTAATGTATGGTCCAGCTGGTCAAAGCCAATCACAACTTGTGTGTGTGTTTGTTCTTTTCCTTCTGTCTGAAATCTTTAGAGATGATTTGCTTTTCCATCAGCTCTTCGTTGGGCCTCCCCACGAGTGGAGAACAAAAGACAGCGGCCTAGTTGGGAAAGGTAAAGCCTTTCGCGGGTTGCGCAATGGTGCAGTTAACTGTTCCGTAACTGCATGGCAGATATAAAAACTGAGCATGCAACTGTGGTCTAAATGGATTTTGATGACACTTGTGTATGCCAAACAATTCAATTACTGGCCATTTATTCTTCATTGTGTTTCTCAATTTTAGCACAGAAAAAGCTGTTTCCCAGCCACACGTTACTATGTGCTATAAATTAACGCAGATTTTTATTGATGCACTTTTTACCAGCAAGTGCTGCATACCAATGAGGGACCAGAGTTTGGAATTTCTGTGGTTTTAGAGATTGGTTTTTGCCTCAGGCAGTGATATCCCTGGTATTGATTCTTGGAGATCACAATTTGATTACTTTCCAATATTATCATATGGCGGTGCTGTGCAATTTGTAATCCTGAACATCAAATGAGATGGATAAAATGGATGTTAAAAAGTCCTTAGACATCCTCAAGGGTCTCTTCCTGGTGGCTCAGCAGATTAGGGCATATGTGGGCCCATCAAGTCATGCTGGTCCAAGTTTTCACATTTGTTGCATAATGAAACCTCATCCCTCATATCTCCTGTGCCCACACTCTACACCACCTAATCAAGTAAAAATCCCATGATAGCAATCCCATGATGGCTCTCAGGAGATGATGAATAATGTTTAGTGAATCCTTCAGTCCACTGAAGTACCATTTATTAGCATGCTGTTAAAATCGTGATGGGCTGTAAAATCAGCTTTTGCTTCTTACCATACCATAATATGTTGCCTTCTAGATTGACACCTTTACAATTGACGAGGCAAGGCGCAGTCTGCATTAAAGAATGTTTTCCTTTAGAATAGCAATTTTTACTTTCATGTTGAAGCTGATGGATGTTAATTTTTAGGTGATGCTCACCTCTTCTCATCAATGTACCCATACATCTTAACCAATCTCTGTGAACACACAATGCAGCAAAACACTCTGGCTGAAGTCAATCAACTACAAAGACCTGACATATATTAATGAAATTCTTTGATTACAAATATGCAAGGGCTAATGTTAAAGGTTCAAGGTGTAACATTTAGGAGGAGCTATTGGCAGAAATGGAATATAATATTTAGAAGTATGTTTTCATTAGTGTATAATCACCTGAAAATTAGAATCATTGTGTTTTCATTACCTTAGAATAAGCTGATTTTAGGTGGCCATGTTTCTACAGTAGCCCAGAATGGACAAAGCCATCAGTGGCTCTAGATAGGGCCTTTAGCGTTTTTCGCTAGTTTCTTCCACCGTAGTTTCTCCTACACACTTGGAACGGGAGTATGATCCAATTCAAATGGCTGCAAACTGCAATTTCAACGCTAGATGCCACTAAATCCTACATAGTGGACCTTTAAAGGAATACTTCGACATTTTGGAGAACGTGCTTATTTGCTTTCTTGCCGAGAATTAGATGAGAATAATATCAGTTTTATGTGTGTACGATAAATATGAAGCTACAGTCAGCAGCCGGTTAGCTTAGCTTAGCACAAAGACTGGAAACAGGGGTAAATAACTACAATGTATCGTTTTTTACAGTTCAGTTTTTGCACAGATTAAACAAATGAGATATAACATGTTAATTAGTGAACTTTAGAGGAGCTGGTAGGTGGATTTTGCTATCTTCAAAGGTCCCCCCCCCCCCTCCAGTCTTTATGCTAAGCTAAGCTAACCGGCTGCTGGTGGTAGCTACATATTTAGCATACAGACTTAAGAGTGGTATCATTCTTCTCATCTAACTCTCGGCAAGAATGCAAATGCATGTGCTTCCCAAAGTGTCCAACTATTCTTTTAGGTTAAGAAAGCACATTGAAGACAAGTAAAGGAAATGGGATAGGAGCACAAAAGCTGTGATTAGATTTATTTTCATGTGATGTTTTTAATAAGGCTGAAATGTTTTTAGTTTCTTCTCGCTGACTGTGCTTTGGAAAACAGCTCACTACATTCACAGCAGTGCTTATAAACGTGTTAAAATTGAGACAGAAAAGTGGTGTTTTGGTGTTTTCACATTTTTAGTCCTTAGATGTGTGCCACCATGGCAGTCAGCCCTGGCCTTGTCTGTGTGCGTGTGTGTGTTTGTGCCTGTCTGTGCATGGCTGCCTGTGTATGTGTGTCTGTGCATGTATTTATGTGAGGACTCAGCTGTAAAAGGTATTTAATTAGGATTGGATGGCTCCTCGTATTCTGGGTATTCTCAGCTCTTACACAGGCAGACCTGTGGGACAAGCTCTCCTAGATTAGAAAAAGAGAACTACTTTTCACTATTTAACTATTCCTCCATTTTTCGTCATATGTCGTGCATCTGGGACCATCTTGTGGCCATTCAACTAGAAATGTTTTAATTAATCTCCAATAAAAGACAATGTCTTACAGTTAATTACTTCAGCCTCTGTGCTCCATCAAGGTGGCATTCAGGATGATGACAAAGCAACAATGGCGTCACATGATTTTGCAATTTGCAAAACACTAATGCTCCATTTGACAAATGGCTCTTGTTAATGTCATCCGTAATCCGCACATATTCCCGCTGGGTAGATGTTATGGGTGAAGGGGCTGTCAGCCTTCTGCGTTATGACAGAATCATCAGAAAAATGGCATGTGACATGTAGCTCATGTCAGACCTTGGTGACAGTGTGTGACACTTTTTTATGGCACTGTACGACTGGACTTGAAAGAGAAATTTAACACGTTTTACTACAGTAAAACGGCAGCAGCATTGGTTCATACTGTACCTGTTGTCTGTTGGTGCTTTTTCCTAACAGCAAGAGTTGTTAAGATTATGGTATGTATCGTGGCAAGATTGTAGGATGCATAATCTACAGACACATTGAGGTTTTTAACTTGCAATCAACATAAAATCTATTCATAAACTACTTTTAAATGAGTATATGATATTATGATATAAAGTTGGTTCATATGGGTTTGTTTATCTTTAACAGTTTCTTGCTGTAAGAGAGTAAATCCAATTCTGAGCTGATCAGAGACCCAACCAGACACTTTCCTGCTGGCACAGACAGAATCATCACATAACTGTCTCGCCTCCTTCCAGTTGAAAAGGTAATACTCTCCATCAGCGCAGTCTGCTTTGCTCAATGTGCCAGCTCTTAATGGCTGAAATTCATGCCCACTTATATCACTGCTGTGATCTGTGTTGTGAAGGCTTCATGGCTCAAGAAATATAAGTTCTCAGCCAATTTATTCAGACGCTTGTTGCAATGAATACAAAAATTTTACCGAATTTCAAAAATGTGACAGCTCCATGGACAAAAAAATGTATATCTACTTAATAACACTACTTAATATTATTGAACATGCAAATTTTCTTGAAGGTGACATTTGTAAATGTTGACATTAATATAACTGTAAATTAAAAATGATAGCTTATGATTTGTGTTACCAGCCTGACACTGTGTGTGCTTAAATATGCGCCTTTGACTGCAAATTGGCTTAACACTGCTTTTAGTGGGTGTATGGCATGGGCTGTAGATATCAAATGGCCTTAAGTCTGATTTAACAGTAAAACCAAAAATGATATAAAACAGTAAGAAACAGCAATACAGCAAACATAAATGTGCCAGGCAAGACTAATTTAAAACGTTACAAAACATCTGCATTGTTGGTTCCTTTTTACTGCAACTGGCATCTGTTTCTTTACCCCCTGTTATGGTACAATACATACAGGACAGTTAGCTGCTTCAGCCTCAACCTAGATACCACTTCACTGGACAGCACATCAAGCAACACAGGCAATGTACTGCCTCAGGGTTAAAAGTTTCATATTTTACCCTTTGTGTTTTGGGATGAGGATGTATCTGGGGTTTACGTTCTATATCAGTTGACTTTGCTTCTTACTCTCAAATGGATATACAGTACAGAAATAAACCATGAAACCCTAAATACAACTTTTCTGTAAACAAGGGAAAGTGAGCTTTATACCCCTCTCTTCTCTGGGAAATTCAGGAGAATGATGGGGGGGGAGAAGGGATAGAGAGAGGCATTTCAGAAGGGACTACTGTATAAAGTGCCTACTGACAGTCAGTCAGTCTTGTGTAGTTCACTCTGCACAGCATGACACTGACACCCCACTACTCTTTCTTTGGTTCAGAGTAACTGTCTGTCTCACTCTTTCCTCTACTCGGCCTGACAACTGTGTTTGATCAAAAGTGTCAAAAATGTTTAAATAATGGAGAACTGCTTTCTAAGGTAATAAACAAATAAACAATATCTGGTATATCCCCATTAAGGAGCTGCTGTCTTTTTTAAAAACAGATAATTGACTACTTGGTTCCCATCCAGCCAACCCAGTGCTTGCTAAGTTGAACTGTAGCACAGAAAAGGCTAACCCCCCATGACACTATCATTATCTGGACCAGAGCCCAAGACCTCTAACTAATTCACATTTTAAATTCAGTGATTCGTTTGACACCAGCATCCCTCTAACAAAGTCAATTGGCCAAAGAAAATGACAGCCTATCTCTTTTTTTCCTAATGGTGGTCCTCCCATTCTTGCTCTAATTAATGGATAAACCAGCTACAGCTGACAGCAGCCCTTTGATGTAGGGCTATCAGAATGTAATATGCCCCTGTGGCTGAGTTTTTATTAGCCAATGTTTTGATATAGTGGGCTGAGCTGAGGTTAAGGGGCTCCTTTGGCCCTGCGTCGCTGCAGGGAGCCTGACTAATAGCCCTGATTCCACCCTCCACTCCATCCTAATCCCACACACCTCATCTGTCTATGGTCAACATATATTTTCTCCATTTTCATCTACCTCTCAATTTTAGTCTTTTCCATTACGTCCATGCACATTCAGCCTCTTTCTGTAGTTCTTGCTCTCTCTGACAGCTGTCAATCACATGCAGACAGATGGTAGCTTATACTGAGCCCAAATAGAAATATGGAAAGTCTGAAATTGTGCATCGATGCCTATTCTTCCAACCAGTTAGAGTTTGCTACCTCTGAATGTACACTGTGCCTATATACAACTGAAAAGTAATTGCACATTCAGTCAGTGAAAAGAAAAAGCAGTTGATGTCCTCAGTAAAAACTACAAAACAAATTTTGAAATGTTTAGACATAATTGCAAATGTATTCAATAATGATTATTCAGTCTGAATACATTGTATTAAGATAATGCATTTTAAAAACCCTTCTCTTCCAAAAACTTTAAATGAATTTGTTTGGTTCCTCATCTGCAATATTTAGTTGTACCCAAGTGTAAAACTGAAATTCATGTTTGCCTTCTGCAGTAACCATTTCTCTCAGCCAAGTTAAGCTTGGTCAGGTCTACTGGCCGGAAAACTGTCTAGGAAAATACCTCATTGATCCTTTCTGCTCTCTATTTTTTTTACAGCATTGAGTCCGGCAAGGTTGCCAGAATACTGAATAAGGACAGCACTGTAACAGAAACTGTCAGACACCTGAGGCAACTGCCAGGAAGATAAGGCAAAGGGATATGGTACAAAATCAATGGCAGAGAAAAAGGAAAGTACGCTTATTTGATGTAGATAGCATGTGCCACCATGGTCATTACTGGAGGCAATGTTCCCTTAATGAGCCAGGCTCTGGAGCTTGTACTGGATTACTATTACTAATGACTACCCTTCATAGAAAAATGCTGGTGTGGAGAAGGTTTTGCTGTATTTTTTAAATGAGCATCTGTGTAATGCAGCCACATTACAGCATTGTTATTTTGGAAAGAGTTTACAGGCTTGCATGAAATTGTCTGCAAGCAATTTTCACATTCACTCTAATGTCAGATACCAGGCAGGGACAATTTCCACATCGGATAGCGTTGAGATTTACGCATTGCCAACATAAATGGATTGCACCACACAAAGAGCTTTGTTGTTGCTAACATGTAACGGCTGTAGTGGGGCCAATTTTTCCAAAAATACCTTTTTAAAACTTACCCTTTGGGTCTGTAGCCATGCTGATAGCTTCACTTTAATTTGGAGTTTTGAGATACAGTTTCTCAGTATGGCTGGCTGGTTTTCTCCCTGTTACATCGCCAAAGAAAACAACAATAGCCTCGTTTCCTGTGGGCAAAGGGCCGTCCAATAGTTCAGCATAACAGTGTATTTTTCAAATGGCCCCGCTGACGTACGAGCCATGACCTGTTGGGCTTACAGTGTACTAACTACTGTGAATTTTTAATTTGAATAGATATTACATATTGAATATTTCATGTTTTCCCCCAAGCCTGAATGGTAGTTTGAATTTTGTAAAAGTGAAAAGTGAAAGCTCTATGGTGATACAAGCTCTTGTATTTACTCTATTAACTTGTATTTACAACTATTACTATTTGCTACTATTAATTTGCTGCCCTTCACTTCCTGTACATACCAAACTGATATGCCACACAATGCTGAAGATACCACTTCACAAAGTCGTCCATGTACTAGCATCAAATGGTACACACAGTGCTTATTGGCCTGTAGTACTATTCTTGGAAATTTGCAGAATTTGGTGAGGCGCACTGTTAGTGTTTGGTTGGTAGTGGACAACTTATTGCGTGTGTTGTGTTAATAATTATTTTGTATATTGATTTAAACTTGCAATAACTGATTTTTTTTTAGGTCAGTAGAAACAAGTTGTGACCGCATCTTTGACATACCACCTTTTAAGTTGATATGGTGAACTTGTTGTCAAATTCCAACAGTTGCTTATTTACAGATCCAGCAGTTATGGAGCAACATTATCATATCATATACACTTTCTTTTAGCTCTGTGTTTGGTCTCCACCAACTCATGAGAGAAATATGTGGCTCTTTAAATGCTCTACTATAGCCACGTTTCCAAGAACTTTTATTCCCAGGTGTTACAGTACAGACAGGCAGGGTACACCGAGATGGAACTAGAATGTTCTTTATTGGATTATTGCCAGATATTGTAAGTATGGAGAGAGGGAAGTCAGTAGGGGGAAGGACTCGCTGGAGAGGGAGATCGCTGAAGACAGGAGATCGCTGGAGAGAAGGATTATGCTGCGAAGCATAGGGAGTCCTAGTTATACATGAACGAGGTCGGACAGACTGAGGTGAGTGCAGGGCCTCTATGCTGGTTGTGACCGGGATCCAATGGGGAGCAGGAGTGTGACCGGGAACAGGTGTGGATGGTCAGCTGATGGTGGAGCCTGGCGAATCCGTGACACCAGGAGCTACTTTTCCAGGAACTAAAAAGTTTTTAGTTTTAGTTTCTGGAGTTTTTAGAGACCCGCAAAGATTAGGCAAATTACCCCCATTAGATTACACCCATCACACAGCTGCATAACTCTATTGTTTTAACGTATTAAACATGTCGCCTGCAATTCAGCATAAGGAATTTTGCTTATTTTAACCTATGCACGCTCGCCTGTTTTAAATACTGAGCTTACCGGTGTATAATGGTGAAACTGACATCAACTACTTCCTCAGAGCGTTGTAAATATTAAAATATGTAACACAAGAATAAGCATTACGTTTCTTTTTACGTAGTATATAGTAGTATACAGTACAGTACATAGTAGTATATACTTGTTTTCAGATACAAACCACTATACACACATATGAATGTCTCTGCAGCCTGCAGTTCAGTGTGCCCGCCCGTTTCATCAGAAAAATACGCTGGAAAAAAATGTACGTTGTGTCTCACTGCGACAACATTAACAAGATAAAATTTTGTACGATCGATTAAGCCAACCCTTGCCTTTACGACTTTACACCATTAGCGGTTGGCTTTAGCATGTAGCTAACGTTAGCTTTTGGCTAGGGTATCAATAGCATGACAACAGTAAGCGTTATAGCATTTAACAAGCATCGTATGTGATTTACCTCCGTTTCCGTGTCTTCGCAGTACACATACACATGAACATACACACACACACTAACGTTAGACACACAGGAACACAGAGAGAGAGAGATAGTTACATGGAAAGATCGGTTTTTGACGTTTGACAGCCATACCATTTTTGCTGAATTTCACACAGAACTGTGTTCGTATCTGTGGGTGTGTATTGATGTAGCCATATATCTGACTCTTTGTCACAGTTTTCCGATATGTAACAAGTAATATTTAGATCCTAATACATAGTGGATGATAAATCTTCTTTCTTATAGCTTTAGGGTGTAAGATGTCCCCCCCATGCCCCTCAGGAATTACATGCCTGGGTTATATAGCTTGGGGAAAGGCCTAGTTTTGCCTTGAGGATAATCAATTTTTAAAAAAATTATTCTAAAATTAATCAGTAGGCAGTGAAAGGAGGCCAAGATAGGAGTGATAAATATAATGTTTTCTTGAATTGGTGGAGCCCTGAGGCCGCATTTTGGACCAGTTGAGACAAATCTGGCTTAGACAGGCATAAATGAGATAAAAGCATGGACAGCTTCCTTAAGGGCAGCAGAGCATAAAAAAGACTGTAAGACAGTACAACCTCTATAATTTCAGCAGCAAAACAAAGGTCTGTATCAAATAGGTTTAGAGCTACAAGCTTTCCATTGACTGACACTCAAACAACTGGAATTATGAATCGTCTTAATGCATTAAACCCCACTTATCTGGTGTTGAAAGAATGAGAAAATCTGTTTTCTAAAGAATCAACTATACAGTTGCATGTCAAGCTTTTTTCAGTCCTGACATTGCAAAAGGTTTGGGACTTTAGAATCCCAGGAGTCACACCATACACTATACTGTATAGTCTATATACTCTGTGTGTGTGTGCGTGCATACATCTTTGTCCATGCTAATTAATTGGGACAGGAACCAAGGGAGAGTGAATCTCCAGCTGCTCCTCCCTGCCTCTTTACCCCTGGGTTAACTCACTCCTCTGAGACCAATACACACGCATGCAGATGCACACACACACACACACACACTCACACAAGAAATAGAGAAAAAGAAAGAGAGAGGGGGTGTCAGTGTGAGGGAAAGAGAACAAGAGGTTAAGACTGATAGAGTTTAGAAGAGGCAAAATGGGAGTCAAAAGTGACATTTGCAGCTCTACATAGACCACTCAACATCAGAATCTTATTGAGAAAACAGCCCTGAGGATACTACTTTGGCAGCCTGGTACTGAATACAAATCAGCACTGGACTGCCACTGCACACTTTAGATATACAGTTATCAATGACACTTTGACTTTGGGGCTTCTTGAAGGCTAAGGCAACCAACAGAAAATAACTGTAGCCCAGTGGAGTGTCCCACATTTTGTTTTATGGTTATTTTCCTGTGGTGATGGTGATACGAGCTCAACATGGTATTGGGCAAACTATGTTTATTTACATTTTAACAAATTCAAAATAGAAATTAAGTTTACTGACTGATCCTTTCAGTTGAGATAAATGGTCATGGAAATTTTGCTCCTCACTTTCCTCTTCTCCTGTGGGAAGGTGTACTCTGGCTTCTGCATAGATTAAGTGTTGTTTGAAACTGTTCAAATCTACTTTAGAGTGATAAAAAATGTTCACAGCAGCCCACTTCCTGCACACAGCCTTGTCATAAGTTATGAAAAAAAAAGAAAAGTAGTGGGAATGTTTTATTACCATAAAAATGTATATTTATATTTATATTTATGTCCTAACTAGCATTTTTATATAGATGACACCTACAGGCATTGTCTGGCAAATTGATTTAAAATAAATCTATTCCAAGTGTGTGTGGCCATAAAAGTGGCTACCCATGTAATTCTGCATTATTCCAGTTTCTCATTTTCCTCTCCATTTCTGGGGATATGCTATCTTAGCTCCTGCTTTGTTCAAATGTTGTTTGGGTGGGTGTCCCTAAAAGGGTTTCGGTGTCTCAGACTTTGCACTCTCTTTTTTCATCCCACCTGATGCATCACAAGGACACTTGGTATTGCCATACACTCTCATGGCTTCCCCTACCACTGCTATGCTGATGATACCCAGCTATTCTTGTTGTTTACCACAATCCAACACGCTTCACTGCTTGTGTGGCCCATATCTCGTGGACGTCAAGGCACCACCAAAACCAGGCCTCTACCTGGACAAGACTGAGCTTGTGTTCGTTCAGGGGAAAGATCTGTCCATCACCACTGATGATACTGAGGTGATGCCGACTGGGGAGGCAAGGAACCAGAGTGTAACCCAGGATGACAAATAAGGAAAACAAAATAAAACAAAGGACATCATTCTCAGCAAACATCACAGACCAGATGCTCATGCAGGCGTGTAGAAATGAGATAAAAAGGATTTTGTAATAATCTGCCTATAGTGTAATAAAAATGGTGAGCAAATCATATATTAACTTTTTGCGCAGAATCTAACAAGTTATTACATTTTATGCAAGAAGGACAGATGGACTTTTGACTTGTTGTAATGGCTTTAATAACCAACACACTAGTCCCATAAAAGTACTCTGATGTTTTTGAATGCAAACACAGGTCCCCAGGATTCTCTGGCACCTGACAAGAGAAAGTCACCCTTGCATCATAACCCAGAATCACACCATAAGCAAAAGCTGGTTTGTAGACACAACACGATTTATTGTTGCTATGCTGCCGGTCATGGTTACATGGGGCACAACACATTGCATTACATTAGAGATCTTCAATCTTATTAACTTAGTGAGGTCTACAGGGTGCAAACATTTCTTTACTGCCTGTGCCTTTTATGGAGCAGGCTAAAAAAAGGGATTCAGTTCACAGAAATCAGCAAATAGGACCAGTAGATGAGCTTCACTGCTTCTAATGACAGCATCATCTGTCACTGTCATTTAAGGGCTCAGGGAGAAGAAGGCTTGAATCACTCAAGGTATCCCCAGATGGCAGAAACTGAGCTTACAGTACAGTGAGAGCCTTGTTCTCCATGTGCTTATGGCAAATCTGAGACAGGAATATGGAAAATAAACGTAGAGACAGTGGCTGTGATGAAAATGAAAAAAAATAGTCTACAGAAATCTTGGTTGCTCAACAGAATAAGGCATACAGCATATTTTGGTATTATGAATTTGAAATCTATGCTTTCTGAGGCATGGTATGACCTCTTTATTCACTCTTTTTCTAATGTAATTTGCCCATTGTGTCATCTGAAAGCGCAAGAGTTCATTTAAAATAAGACAACAAAAGTGTTCTTGTGATATTTGTACTGTCAATCACAAAAACTGCACAAAACCTGTATACAAAATAGACACTCCCATTACTGTGACTGTGCTGACGAGTGGATTTTGGAGCTCTTTTGTCCTACTCAGAGTATTCACTTATGAATATCATTTAGACAGGAAAAAAATAATTCTGAGGCATTATGAAACCATCCACTTCTGGCAGTAGTTTTACATTGTTTTGTATGGTCATTACCCAAGCCTCTGTATTACGAGCAGACAGGGAGAGGGAGAAAGAGAGAATTGACCTCTTGATAACGTGGGTGGGCATTACCACATCGAGAGGTGGTTGACAGGTACAAAAAGCTTCAGCTTACTCCAAAAAAGTTGATTGGATATTGAAAAAGTGACAACACACTATTATGTAAGGGCACATTACAAGCAAAAAAAAAACATTTTCCCATAAGAGTGCAATATGCCGCGCAATTATACATAGCAGCTCTGAATCTATTTCAGAGAGAAAGAGAGAGGCAGAGGCAAAGAAAGATGAAAAAAAACAATGTTTGCCTCAAGCTGACAATATTTGCATGCACACAGACTTTTATTTATCTGTATATAACAATAACAGTAAGATCCTGCGTAGCATGGCAGAGCCCATCATCACTCTTCTGCAAACATTCGTCCGGATTTACAGTCAACACAATCTGATGAGTGAAGCGCTCCCATGTGTCAGAACAAATACTCTTTGTGTGCCATAAAGGAACAAGAAACATAAGGGACTGTCTCTGTTGTACCCTGCTGGTGTCACCATATCAGTCACGTGTAAATGTAGTACAAATAGAAAAACTATTCAGTGGTAAAAGAAAATAAATATTCAGGAATGAGGTGAATAAGGTGCAATTTCTCTGAAAATGTGCTTGCCTATGGTGAGATTTATGATAGCTGTTCTGCTGTCTGATGTGATGAGCTGTAATGAGCAGTGGTATTGTGTAAAACTAGATATGATAGATAAATATATCTTTATATATAATTAATAATGAGTGCAAATTGAACATTATCTATCTCTCTGTTTCCAGAGTGAGGAGGAGGTAGCATCTGTCCTGCAATAAGTTAGCTCATAATGTGCTCCAGTAGCTCTTGTGTTATTTTATTGACTATTGTGGAGGTTGAAAGTCTAAACATTGGATGCACTATTATAGTTGATGTCTTGGATTCTCTACTCTTACATGTATGTCTGGTTTCATTGGGGGTAAAAAGGCTGTCTCTTTACTGCATAGAGGAAGTCTTCATCTAAAAGTTATATAAGGTTGCCCAAGCCCCAGTATTGCCCTAGCTCCAGTGACCACATTATTAAGATCTGGCAACAAACAATAAAAATTGTACAAATAAATAGGTATATTCAGACCATGGCAATCAAATCCCATATCGCCCTAATAAAACTTAATATTTACAGCTAAGTCAAAGGTTTTCTGCACTCCTTACAACTCATTCATTCATTTCTTCATTCATTGATTGTTTGTTTTGCTTTCATCTGTATGGTTAACAGTACTACCCACTCCCACTCATTTGTGCACTTTACACTCTGTCAATCGGTATGTTACACTGTTGTGAAGAGAAAGAAATTTGTCCTTACATGTGGTGAAATATACTTGAAAACTCTGAAAACCTATTTTCTCAATTAGCTTCTTACTATGTGCGATGGGTGCCTACATGAGCACAACATTTCTGCCAAAGTCTGAACAGTTTTGATTGCTTCATATGAGAGATTTCTTAATTTCTCTGCACTCTTCTCACTGGTTTGAAGTGGGCAGGGCTGAGTTGAAAAACAGGATGTCCCCTATTTCCATGCACCAATCCGCACTGAGCAACATTTGAATCAAAATCTGAACGCAGACAGTTATGAGAGAGGAGTTTTGAATAAACTTATAGTCCCATTAGCGACCGATGTAAGCTAACCGTTAGCAACCTTATTTTCCATCTTTAATAACAACAAAAAGGTGTACAATGGTGAACAAAATGCCAGGTGGCGTAAACAGAACAGTAAAAAGAAAATAGAGAAGAAGAATCTTTGCCATTGTGACTGACTAGCACTAGCCCAACCAACTTAGCAGTAAGTTAGCGGTTAGCTCGCCAGTATTACTTTCTGCTGGGACCAGCCCTTAAATGTGAATTCACAACTGACACAAAATGACAAGTGCACTTGCCACTTGGATTGTTCACAAGTGTCTTTTGACACTCAAAACATATTAGCAAATTATTACAACCACTTTAACAGTGTAAAATACCAACAAAATAGGTGAAAAGGGTGAGAAATAATCACAAGAGTGATAGGGTGGTGTTTCCTCAGTGAGAATGTGATTTCCCCTAGGTATGTGGGTGGAGACAGGAGCAATCAATCTCAGGCTAGCAGATCACTGATAGCTCTATTACAGCTTAAATTAAATAATAAAGGATAAAGTAAACAATGTGAAGTAAATAACATTTTATCTCTTTAAACAATTTCATGGTTTTAGTCAGCTCTTATGAGCTATTCATGAATGTATCTTTTTAACCTTATTACAGACCATGAATTTACTTTTACTCAGTTTTTAACTTGAAACAGATTGAGTATATTATCTTTTAACTTGTCACACAACCTTATATTGTCAGTTAAATCTGATCAAAGCACCTACACCATCCTGGTGAAGCAGATTAGTTGAGTTTTGAGTTGCCTTGTGTGTTTTGTTTTTTCTCCTGAACTTTGTTGATTATTTAGTCATGAATATTTAGTGTTATAGAGATATAGTCAAGATTTGAAAAGTTTTCAGGGGCTTTAACAATGAAGGCCTTATTCCGCTTTGGAGTCTGTTCATGCCGTGAGTTAGATTTTTGTTTCTTTGTCTCTAGTCCTGTTCATCATTCTAGGGGACATGGACTCTATGCCCACACCCCACAAACATACACACACACCTGCCTGTACATCCACTTTGCCACTGTAGTGTGAAGTTGCCTGGTACTGCATTTAGGTCATACAGCATGTTTGACGTCCTTTACCATCTCCAGTGACACAAAATAAAATAAAATACTGGGTCTTGTGTTATAGAGGAACAGTACACACTGCCACGTCCAGACAACCCGTCCTAGAGGACAAGCAGACAGATGTACCAACAGACTGACAGACAGAGTGGTGCCAGGATAAAACTCCACCCACTTTGGCACAACAGAGGGAGGACAGGATTGTCAAGTCACACTCCATGTGTAGAGTAGGATAACCGTCTTATATGGCTTAGCAATACAAACAACGTGGAAATCTGCACATAGAGCCAGAACAAATCAGCACAGCCAAACACACATAAAACATATACAGTGTAATTTGTATTCCGTACTGCATCTGCAGGTCATTGAGAAAGGGGCTACTTCTGTGGTTAGGAAAACAGCTCAATCTATTTTCTAACCTCCAACCCATATTCTGAGATGGTTGGGGCTCAGACTATATCATCTGCTTGTGTCACTGCCATCAGACAAATTATTGCATATTCATTCATTGTTGCTTAAGTCATGTCTTATCCCATGTTTCTACCAGAGCTGTAGACTTAACATTTGGACCTGAATCAGTAAGACTTGACTTAAATTTAATGAAAAACATATGTATTTAATCCTTGGGTCTATAACCCTGTGGCTGAATAAAGAAAATCAATGAACTGAATAAAAAAGAACTGATTTAAGCGCTGGTTTCTGCTGTTAGGTATGGATGATCATAAAATTGTTTAGAATTTTTCCAAAATACTGAAGATAATTGGCTCTGCATACATGCTCATTTTGTTGGCCACACCACTGCACAAATATATGATGCAGGTTCTTGGGAAAAGTTTGCAGTAGTAACAAGTGTGCAGTTATTTAGTTGTTGTGAATAAATCATTGTCTATTCTGAAGCTGTGTGGTATGTAATATATGCCACCTTTTGGTTAGCTATGGGCCACTTGAGAAAAGTAGGCACATATTTATTGGGCCCAACTGGTCATCTCTGAAAGAGCTGTAGGTATTAGATTACTATTTGAGTAGCAAGTATATCAGGTGCAAATGTATGTACATCTGTGTTTTCATGTTGCCCAAATTTAAAGCACAAGCATTTTTATTTTACTGTAAGTCCAGAGCTCTAATCATTCAAACCCAAATTTACATCTCAGCAGCCTATTTACACTGAAAGCACAATGGTGTGTCATTTTAATGAGTTCACAGCAAAAACAAATACTGAGCTAACATAAAATGTTCCTTTGGCTGCCTGCGAGGAAACAATGATGCCGCGTTAGCCTTTAAATCAGCTGAGTTGGCTGACCTTTTGGGCTCTGCAACAGATACGTGGAACCACTTAGCATAAAGTGTTATGAATTATTCTGGGGCTTTTTTCAGTTGGTTTCTATTTTTGACAGACGTCCTCTTCAGTTACAGAAGAAAACTGTGCATTACATGCTGCTTTTTTTCAGCCCAAAGGTTCTCTGTAGGGAGGAATGGATGGAAATCATACTGAAAATCCAATGTCACATGGAGGCAGCACCCACTTGAGAGTCAGGGAAAGAAGCTTTATGAAGGAAAAAGCAGAACTAGCAAAACTCACACTGGAGAAAAGCGGCTTATTTTTTTTTTTTTTTACTCCCTCACTCTTCTTATTTCCTACTCATTCTCCCAGTTCCCATGGTAGTTGTGTTTGCATGAGCACCTGACTCATGGCAGCTCTCTGGGCTGTGGGGGAGTTATCAGTGAGCCAAGCCAGATGCCCTCTCTCTAGGTAGCTGGCTACATACAATACTGTACGTTTTCTGCCTCTTCCCACACAAACTGTCCGCTGGGTTCCTTGCTGACACACCGGGGAGCTACATAGTGTCTTTTCATTTCTTTTTTTTCCCTTTTTTTTAACAATGCTGAGAAAAAGGTGTCTTGACTAGATCGTTGTGTACCTGACATCATCAGGTCAACGACTCGAATGACTCGAGTGTTCCAGCTCCTGATCCCACTCACCTGCATAAGAGATGTGGGGTTTTTTTCCCCTCACTTTCAATGCATTTTAATTTTTCAACATGTTATAAAAATAAATACAAACATGTATTAGATATAGTATCACCACATTGATGTGCAGAGTCTGCAACATCGTGTCATCTATCAGAGGGTCATGACATCGAAGTAGAAAACAACTGTTTTAAAGTAAGATGTTGCACTGGCAGGCTGAGAGCACTGTGCAGAAAGCAGATGGTGTAATGAGATATACTGTAACGATCACACGGGCAGAGCTTCTGCCTGCATGAGGCTGCACTTACACAGTGGCACAGCAATCATCACGGACCATGTGTTTTTCTATTAAATTTCTGAGTTCTAAAATTACAACCAAAGCATTCAGGGTCATAGTGTACTGGGGTTCTGCCTGAAAGTTCAAAGCTATGCATTTCAAATGAATCGTATTGTTTAGTGCAGCCATGGGCTCATTTGGTACACCATAACATGCAAAATTGGGCTTGTAGGGCTCAGTTGGTGCACCACGGTGTGATCAGTGCCAGGGTTAAAAGTTTAATTCGCACAGGCGCTACCCAGGCTAAAAATACATATAGACCTACACTCACTGTACCGTAAAGATGTTTTGGTTAACAGCACTGTACATAACGTGTTCCTTCTGTAGCATACTGAAGCACACTCTGAACTTGGGGGTTCAAAGGTTTGCTTACAGTACAATAGATTCTGACCTGATTTTCAGTTGTCATATAAACAGCCCGCAGACTCACACAAATCCTGTTCAATTATGTAACTCCCTGTTGTGTAAGGGAAGTGAACACAGCCCATCAAGCATGACATGATAGGGCTCTTTCTTTAACTTCCTCTGTGTTGTTGGGAAAACAAATGCATATCAATAATCTAATTTCACCCCTAATGAACATTTACATTGTGTTCATATATCAGAGCACAAACCTGTGGAACAATGTGGAAGTTGTGCTTATGTGGCATTTTAAACATGTTTGAATGCATGAGGACGGGGTGAAAAAGGATGGTCTTACAGTGTGAGACAATACCCCCTCCAAACATAATGGATGGTTCTCAAAACTGAAATGATGAGCTTTAAATGTGCTGAAAAGGATGTTTTGTTTTCTGTCTGACTGGATTTCAGTGGCAATAAAATCCATTAGCACCAACAATTGACAGTTCTAGTGAACTGAATATGAGGGTAGGCGTATGATTGTGGTCTTTACCCTGCTGCAAACAGGATAGCCCTCTGTATCAGCAATATGCAGGCAAAACACACAGATTTAGGCAGGACAGAACACACACAGCTGAGCTAATCTACAATAGCAGTCTTAGTACTTGGTAGTAAAAACATCCCTTCATAGCTGTGCCATGAGTTCTGCTAGTATACCAGCAGAAGCTGGCACAGTACATCTTACTTACAGTACAAAGGTACCTTTCTTATAGTCTGACCTTGAGGAGAACATCTACATCATTATTCAAAAAAATACAACACTGCACTCAAGTGTGCATCACTTGAGATTTTACCGTAAATAAAAGAACACAGTCACACACCAGAATATCGGGAGTGTGGCATATTACGTAAGCTAGTATTATTAGTAGTAGCCTAGTAGTAATTGCTGTAGCAGTAGTATTATTACAGCATTTACTGTACACCCCTATGATTGAAAGCACAACAAATGTCTACTGTCACCCTGATATTCTGATCTCAGTTGATGAACTGCTGATGTACCAGCATATGAATAAGCTTACTTCATAAATGCCAAGGGCACAACTCCATTCATGTTAACACTAAAAGAGGGTACAGAGAGTAGAAACCATCATTAACATCTGTTGCTAGCAAATGTATGTTAGTCAATGTCAATTATGAGCATTGTGCATACATTTTCTGGTCTTCCAGATGTTCATACTGTACATGTGTCCCCTAACACATGTGCTAGTTTGTTGTTACCATTATCCCAGGCACTTTAAGATGGGCTGCTGCATGATTGCACCATGTGCAGTGCAGTAGCGAACCTAATGTATAATATGCATGCAATAGAGGCTCTCTGCCATCTAGTGGTGAACCCTGATATTAAAATGAATGCCAAACAGCTCAGTGCAGGTTCACTCAGGTCAACTAATGCAAGTGTAGTGATTTCCATATAGTAGATACATGAGCCTGTTCGATAATTCATGTGAGCATAAATAAATTGACAAATATATGAATTATATGGATGTTAAATGAGAATCAAATGAAATTCATTTTGATTTCCTCTTCATTAAAAATGTATTTCATTCTGTACAATAACAAAATATCCAGTGGATTGTTTCTGAAAAAAAAAAGAATAAGTTTAAAGCAAAATACAAGTAGTATTTTCAGTCCAAGAAATCTAAAAGAAAAGTTAAATTAATCCAGCTGTGTAAATCAGGTTTGAAATCAATCAATTTTCCTTTCATTTAAACAAAATTACATTGAAAGTGAAATCCCCATAGATTCTAACGCACCTGTTTACTGTAAAACAGATTTTTATATTCAGACTTAATAAAAGTGAAAATGAATCTTAAACACCCCCTCCCCCCAAAAAAAGCACATTTGAGCTACACATGGCCCTAAAAGCAACATCAAAGCATTGGAATTATCCAAAATCTGTTGTAATTTGTTTACTGGAACTGGGTTATCGCAAACAGACAACTGGGTCACCACATGAATAGTAAGTGTCCTGCAAACTAACTTAAGTTAGTTAAGTCGTGATTCAAAACCCATTAAAGTCCCAAACCTTTAAACATTAAGCAAAATGCTGAGCCATGTTACCAATGTTATTGTATTTGACAAATAGAAGGAAGGCTGTTTAAAAAACAGTTAAATCACTTTTCATGCCTGTCAGTTTTACAGAATATAAGGTGCCAGGGAGATACACATTCTTCAGAGCTCGATCTGTGACACCCATATCACCAAATGATGACATAATGCACCAGCAAAATGTCTTATCCCACTGCAGAAGGCACATTAAGATCTGATTTGGGTCGGATGACCCGCACCAAATTCAAATACGATTTGGCATACAATAATTTTTTTGGATTAAATCAAACCAGAAAAGTATGTGTATCGTAAATGTGGGTGCAGGTACAAAATGGCTCCTGAATCCTCCAGTCTTTTTAAGGCTTCTCCTTCATGATTGAGGTCATGGTAGGAATTCTGCAACAGAGAGAAGGAGGAGCATCAGTATTCAGAGAAATGAATGATTTTCCAGCGTGCATGTTAAAACACAGATTATATTTTAAGTACTGTAGATGACTGTTACCCACCTTCATAGATTTCATGGTGTCATATCCATAGTAATGGATAGGGTGCCTCTGGCTCTTTGAGTTGGGGTATCCAAAACCAGCAATGTGGACCACATCACAGTAGTTGAGAGCAACAAACACAGCGAGGATACCCGTGGTAGGATGCACTGGCTTCTGTGACAAACAAAACTTAATGACAGCTCACTGCAATGATTCTATGTCCCCTGACAAACTTTTTAAAGCCCCTATGTGTAGGATTTGAAAATTTCAGACATATGCAACACATAGTAGCACCAAAAAAAGACACACAGATACCCCAAAAAAATAGGCTGAAGTAACACAATAACTGCAAAATTTCACTGGGATTTTGTTGTTTTTCTACAAAAAAAAAACTAAAACAAAAAAAACATGCCATCTGAATCACAAAAATTCTACTCATAGGGGCTTTAACATATTGAAAACTACAGAGAGATTAAGCAGTGTCTGTGACGAGTACGGTGCAAATAAAAGGGGTGCTAAAATCTACATGCACTCAACATGACCTTTGCTAGACAAATAAAAGAGGTTATGAAACGAGAATTTATGTAAAAATGCAAAATGCTAATTGTGCATCTGTTGTATAGTGGAAGCTAGAGTTGAGTGTGGCAGGAATACAACGACTTAACTACAGTCTCTCATTTAACCACTAGATGGAAATAGAGGGCAACAGAAACCGCTGCCCTCGACCTTTACTTGCAAAGCTCTTGTTCCTACAGAGGTTGAATGCACTTACTGCAAGTCACTTTGAAACAAATTGTTATGTAACGTAAAATATGTAATGTCATGTAAGCTTCTAGCAAAACAAAACAACCTCAACATTTTAAAAGGAATATTCTGAAATGTGCAATAGTGGGATCAGACTTGCCAGGTGGACCTATTCAAATTATTCAAATTTTATCTCAAACAAAGATAATCCTCATATTTTATTTTCAACCACTTACTAAACCCTCACCCATCTGTAGACACTTTCACATTGCAGTTTCAGAGACAAGGTAAACAACATTAGGTAAAATATACACTTTACTGCTTTAATGTAGTCACTGCTGATTTGTTCAACTTATCTTCTCTAAAGGTCTTGATTGCTTGACAGAAGAGTTTGTGCACTTAAGTAAGTCTCACCCTGCAAACTGCCCGTTTTCCAGCAGCTTATGTTAAACCCTTAGTACGGCCTTTTCTGAAGAAAAGCACTCTTGATGACAACTTCAGGCTAATTTCCCACTTCATGTTTTTATGCAAAATAATTGAGAAATAATTGAGGGTTTATCTTCAGCATTCTATTTTTGAAAATTTAAGAGGGCTCTTGGCACAGAGGCCAACTATGGTATCATTGCCATGGTCACAACGCACAATGCACTTTTTACAGGCCATCCTACAAATTTTTCGATTGGATACTTACCAAAACCAAATACATTGAGTGCTCAAATCACCCCAATTAAATCCCTTTGTTGGCTGCATGTAAGCAATATAGAACTGGTCCATCCATACATTCAGCTGACTGATTCATTGTTGCTTGCTCCAGGACTAAAGCCCACGCTGATGCTGCATTTGTTACATATTAAAAGTAAAAGTAAAAAAAATACAACTAAATGCACCAGTGATGACTGTCAAGGTGAAGGGATCAATTCAATGTTGTTAAAATAATAAACATGCCAAAGTCAATTAACTCAAGGTCTAAAAGAGATTGTATACAAATCACAGGTCATCCTGGTAACTACCTCGGTTTGATTCCAGCTGGGGACTTTCGTTGAATGTCTTCCCTCTCAGCCTGTTACCAATGTTCAATGTCTGTCTGTCAAAATGCTTGTTTTCTATTGAAAAGAAAATGGTAATGTCCTGTGTAGCCTTACACAAAAGAAATCTTTGTGCTAAAAATAGTGCTAAAACAAATTTTCCTGCGTGTCACTTGTGATATGCCTTTGCTGAAAACAGAAAAAAATAAAAGGGACATTATCTTACCCCGCTGACATCTTAAAACTAATGTGAGATTTAATGAGTTGAGACACGCTTGTTGTATTGTCCCTGGCGGTCTCACTGTGCACAGAGATTCCCCTGTGTTGTTTGCCATTTCTCATGAATCTGTCAATGATTATCCATGTTCACAGAGGCAAGAAGAAGAATCACTTCCACATGACTGCGAGACAGAAGAAACTCTTTCCATCCCTCTCCAAAATTCTGCACACTTTCCCAACCTTTTCATATTTCTCTCCTCTACAGCTTTCCATGTTATCATCAAGTTTCCTTTGAGAGCTTTGGCTGCAAGGAAATGTCTATTGCAAGTACCAGTGTTTATGATGGCCTACCTCCCACATTACCTATAGCCAAGGTTTACTGATTGCCTAAACTATTGATTTTTACTAAAACTACTGACTACAGATTTAGATAAAATGATGTATAGAAATTATTTACATATTAATATCATCTTATTGGTTTTTAGACACTACCCATGGAAATCCCCAGCTTCAAAGAAAGTGGCCATTGATACTATCTGTACCCAAATAACAGAGCAGCAGGTTCTCCAAAGCAAATTTATACCTTGTCTTACTTTTTCATACTTTTTTGTTACCTTTAGACAGAGCCATGCTAGCTCTTCCCCTGTTTCCAGTCTTTATGCTAAGCTAAGCTAACCAGCTGCAGCTTCATATTTAGTTAACTGATATGAGAGTGGTATCAATCTTCTTATCTAATTCTCGAAAGGAAAGCAAATGAGCATATTTCCCAAAAAAGTTTTCTCAAATGTACAACTCTTCAGCAACAGCTGTCAGAAGATACTTCTGGTTTCCCTGATAGGAAACAAGTGAAAGACTGTGCGTGTTGCTAGGCTTAACTGCACTCATTACTAAATTTACTAACACAGAGGTCTGTCTATACAAATGTGAGCTCTACTGCAGTGATAGATTGTGATCTGACCACATTAGCCTTGAAAAGAAACTGAAACAGCCTCTTTCCTCTCTTAAACATTACACCAGATTAATTTGCTATTGCACTGAGCATGACAGTCTTTTTTCTTTAATTCAGAAACTGATGAGCACCCCGCAAAGGGACACAGCTGACATTCTGTGTGTATAAGCCTCATGCGGTCGCCAGCAGACAGGCGAACACCCGAGCTCTGCAGCGGACCGCCGCATAGTTTGGACGCAGGCCCATGGAGCCTTGGTGAGAGGGGGGCGAGGGGGGCTACATACTGTAACCACGGGCAAGCCGGACTTTCAAGAGCTCAACACAAGGCTGTGTTTTGGGGAGACGAGTGTGAACATGAGAGTTATGTCTGTACATGTGTGCTGGAGGTTTTAATATTTTTAAAAGCAAGAAAAATGTAACTGTCTGTAGGACTACATCCTTCTATCTTTCTCCTCCTCCTGCCCACCATCCTCTCCCACTGGCCCTTTCCATTCAGTCTGTGCAGATGGAGTGCAGAGCTCCTGTCAGGCGAGCCCACTGATCATCTGTAGGATCGCTGCCTTCCCAGTGCTCACTCTTCTCATGCACCAGCTAGTTGTGTTTGTACTGCAGTCCAAAAGGGTACCCCCTCAATCTTTGACAAAAAGGGCTCAGGAGAGGGGAACAAGCAGAACCAAAACAAAACTTGGCTCGGGCCCATGTCAGAGACGATCCCCAGCAAACACACAAGCTCCACATGGCAGATGGGACGCAACGGGCCAATAAAAGCTTCATTCTACGTGAGTAATAGTCCAAGTCAAATCTCAGGGTGTTTCAAAATCCAATCGCCTCCGCCAAAAAGGGAGTTTAGGTCCAATTTGTGAAACAACAGATCGATGGTATACTGCAAAAAAAGGTCACGCGTCATGTTTTCTCATTGCACAATCACTGGTCTTCAGTCATAGTTTCATGAGTTAGTTCATGGTTGTGTTTCCACTTTTGTTTGTTGTGTTTTGATGAAGTTACCTTGTCTTTCCTTTACAGATTCTGGTCTGGCATCATGACATGAAACAGTGGTTTCTCAGATGAAAAAGCGATTATCCAATGAGCGTGGTGGGGGGGACTAACGATTAGCCAATCAGCGCCACAGGCGGGACTAACACCACTGTCAAACTGTTAAGTGTTGTCAAGCTGTGCGCTGGAACCAAGGAGGAGTAATAACAATTGTGACCACTATAAACAGGATAGGCGTGGCAATCAAGTCTGTTCTAAATCAAAAGCAGCACAACATGGTAGTTTGTTTTTGCTTCGCTCCACTCTTAAAACCTCCGAAAAACCAGTATGTTGGCATGGCTGCACATCAGTGTCTACTTAAAACAACATTAGATTCAGGCAGATATTTTCTAGTGATTGTTTAGGGAAAATCGAATCCCCCTCCCCCACGGAAGTTGGTTAGAGTGGAGACAATGTCAGACTGAAGATGGAAATGGAGTGTAACGAGTTGGCAATTCTCTCTGATATCAGGCAAAGCATCTGGTTGAAATTTATACAATATTTTGGCTTTCCTTCAAAAGCCAATTATTTCCCAGGGATTCACTGTGCAGCCTAGAAGATATGAGGAGCTTATCATGTAATGGGATGCCAGAATGCCAAACAGAAGCTAATCTTCATCATGTTTTGCAGTAATTGGATCCACAAAATGGCTATTGACCCAGCTACATTTCAAGAGCTACATTGCCTCTTCCAGTAAACTGTTTATCACAGCACTCAAGACATATCACTCAAGGAACTGTGGCTAATCAGTGGATGCTCCATCCAGACCTTGTTAACATTCATGTGGGAAGTAGTGCAGGGTAAAAAAAGGGAGGTATGGGAGAAAGGGAACAAACAAGAGAGAAGGTTCTAGTGGGAAAATTCAGTTGAGGATGTCAGAAATGGTCAATATTAATAAGCTAGAGCTTTGACTGGTTTGAATAAAAACAGGGCAACAATTTGGTGTGGATCCAAATCCTTCTGGTTCTAAAATTTTAATCTCTACACCTGCAGTGTCACAATTCTCAAAACAGTGAAGCGGAAGTGATCTCTCACCTGTTTACTCCTGGGGTGCAGAGGGATCCGCAGCAGTCTCTCTGCAGTCTGGTGCAGAAAGTGTGGGTCTAGCACTCTGATTTTATTGACGTCACCCAACCAGATTTGGGGAGGGGGCTTCCAAAAGCCTTTCCTGACCTGGAATGCACACATAAACACAGAGAAAGATAAGACACAGTATGTTGTGAAATTAAAAGAAACAAAAACGGACAGAAAGAGAGTAAAAGATTGCTATTTCTGGCTGGCACACTGAGTTCATTTACGCAAACAGATGCAGTTGTGCAAATTAGCAAGTAATGACCCTGCAACTATTAGCAGTAGGAGGCCGGAGGTGCCGGGAGCAATGGAGTGAAGGATGTCTGCGATGGAAACTACATTTAACTCTGAAGGGCGCTGCCATCACTGAAGTCAAACCTTTTAAGTATTTGTTCCTGATATGGATGGCTGGCAAGGGCTGGAAAAGAAGCTAAAAAGGAGTGTGTTTATATGAGGCAGAGAAAGAGAGTGAGATGGAGAGCATTTGTGTGTGTGTGTGTTTGTGTGAGTGCATTCTCACACATATCCTGTACCCTCTTCTCATTATAGAGGATTTCTTTGAGCCACCGTAGATCTTGCTGCTTGAAAGGCACCAGGACCATTAGCGTGCCAGGTTCGTTGTGCAGTTCAGGGTTGTAAGAGGCCGACTCGGGGTAGAAGAACCTCATGGTGGTCTTGTTCCCCACGTCTTCCTCATAGCCTCTCACTGGGGCATCATTCAACCTGAGGCAATGAAACGATACTACATTTAGGGACAAGAATTTTAAGTTTTGTTTTATTAAGGATTTACATTTTTGCAATCATTCATGCAGAAATATAGGAGTTGTTTGTTTTTATCACAGCAATAGAGAGCCTAAGTGGTAGTGTAATATTAAATCATCAACCAGGATGTTTTTGAACTGATGTCCTAGTAAAAAAAAAAAAACTCATTTTGAAAAGGTTGCCTGCAAATAGGACAATTCACACTAGAGTGTTCAGGGCTTAAAATTCAATATGTGCTGTATATTACTTTTAACACATTCTTGACACAACATCTTCTAAAAACCACATCATAACTCATTCCTTGACCAAATAATTTAACACACAGTAGCACAGACTGAGAGCTTGTTTGGTTAAATGATTTGTCTGCACTTTGGAAACTTAAGTCTCGACAGGCTTTAACAGAGTCTAACGGTGTTTCTATGACAGAAAAAGCCTGATGACGTCCAAGTCTCAGGCATGCATTGAATTCTGAATGTCAATAACCTTATTCTCCTTGGCCAGGGAACGATTAGCTTCTGAGAGGAGAGGGAGAGATGTGAGGGAGTGAGGGATTTAATGGGGGGCTGATAGGGGGGAGAAAAATGCATTGTGGCCAGGCCAGATTCTGGCTGTTTGAAAGAGGCTTATAAAAACTCAGAATGCATGTGTTCATTCCAAGGCTGTAAAGTCAGATTTGCAGAGTGCCTTTGTCCCTGAGTAAACTAAACGCTTTCTTTTCTCCTTTAAAGAACTTCACTTGACCCAAAAGTTTGCTAATTGCTGAGAGGATGGCTCTATGTCAGGGTCAGACGGTCACACAGTCGGATACTGTCCATCATTAGTCTACTGCCAAATGAATTTATATCCTGCTTTCAGTGGCGGGGAAAATCACCACATTCCCTTTTTAAGGTCATTGGGTTTAGAAATTGGGTAATTATTATTGATGAGTCACAATTTGTGAGATATGAAAATATAGTACAGTCACCTCCTAAAAATGCATAGCCTGGAGTGGAATCAAAAAGCAGCTAGGCGAGTTTGCAAAACCTGTATATTTTTTCATGTTTACCACAATTCATTTCTCTTCTCTATGTACAGCATGTCAACAGTAATAATAATAAATGAATGTGATAGTACTAATAATACTTTCATAAGGTGTTCTCCTTTGTGCTTACCGAATGACCACATCATATTTGTTGATGATGCTTCCCAAGGAGCTGTTTTTAATGGCAAAACCATTGCCTATGACTACACAGGTTCTGCATTCAAGGCTGTGGAGAAAGACACACACACATATACACACAGTTCAAATGTGGCACATTTATGTTCATCCACTCCTCCCACATGCCTGAGATGAGTGACTTCTGTCCAGTCAGAAACAAAATGCCATCCTCTCTAGAGATATAGCTGACAACTTATTCATCACTAGAGCAGTTGCACCCAAGGGTGCATTCTTGACTATTATGAGGAATTATGTGGCTAAGTATGAGGCATTAACAACAACCCATAAGTTCCCATAAGTAATCACAGTGATGAAGTCACGTAGGACTAAAAACACATTACACGATGTGTACCACAGCTGGAACACACAGAAAAATAGTCCTGTTGTAGTGTCAGTTATTAGATATTTATTGACAAATATGAATTTATAGTATTTTACAATTACTACTGGGGTAATTGAAAACCTGTGTTACAGGAATAAATGGTTGAGCTTAAGTATCATGTTCCAGGTTGACTAAAATGTTCTCGCACTTACTTTTCAATGTTAGCTGGCAACTGATAATTTGCAATTACAGCAAGAACTTTCAGTAGCAGCAGCTCTGGGAAAGAGAGCAAGAAAATGAGCAATTGAAAAAGGTTAGTTGTTCGAATGCAGAAGTGCAATTCACATAAAAGATGGCATAAATAATATTTGTGAACATATAAAAAAAGTATAAAAAACACACCTTCATAAAACAACCAGTAATACCAGGATGTGAGACGTGCTGAGTAGATTGAGCAGAAAGAGCAGAGGATAATGTAAAATCAACATACCACTGCCCTTAATGCCATAAGGCAATGCCAGGTTTGACAGATGCTCCTGCCAGAAGAAATCCTCCACTTTCAGAAAGAGCTGCGTCCGTCTGCTAATGCTGCATGAAAAATGTCAGAGCAGGAATTACAACATAATACTGCAGTGCACAGGGTTTCACGGTATAGATGAATTATATTACAGGAGGGTTTGTGGCTGAGAGAGGGGGAGCTGTAAGACAGCGAGGATCAAGAAAACTACTTAGAATTTTTTGGCTATAACAACTATCAAACCACACAATGGACAATACCAACTGTGCTGCCAGACAGTACAGTGTTCATATTGGTGCATGGAAAAGCTTGGTGTGCTTGATGGATGCCTTAACTTTCCAAATGTTCTGGTATCTATTAAGCAGGTAAACCGGACTCATTGTAAAGCAAACCATCCATGATGTCATTCAATAGCAATTTCCTTCATTAAAATCCTCTGTTGGCATTTCTCGACTGAGAGGGAAAAAAAAAAACAATAACATTCACAGAGCCTGTGGAGTGAGACAAATGTGGCAAGTTGTAATATGTGAAACTGTTGCTTTCTGTGTTCACTGGCTTCAGACTCCAGCTGTTTATGACCTACTGTCTTTGACAGTGAGTCTCTCAGACATTTATTACCCTCATGTGCCAGCTAGCTCTTTACAGGAGAACAGGATAAATCTCCAGGGAGGGGTCTAATTAGAGAAATGTCACTTTGATTGCCTGGAAGGCCTCCCTGTGGGTGTAATGACTGATGTGAAAATCCAAGAACAACCAACCAGCAACATAATGTGAGAATGCAAATCATGTTCTTTTACTGGGGTAAACACAGCAAACATGAATCTTGTCCTGTTTAAAAGGTCAAAAGGAGGGCAGTGGAAGGTCTACTGGGCTGTAGAAATAAACAATGACCTTGGAGGAGGTTGGGACAAGCCACAGAGACTATATCACTATTTTGTAACAGAACAGAACCCACAAAAAGACCAACAGTAAATATACAGCTGAATAAACTGATAATAGAGCAAAAGAAAATAAATGAGAGGGGGCTCAGGGCTGTGGAACAATGATTACTTAACAAGGCAGAACCAGAGGAGGACAAACAAGCTATTGTCTGGCTCAAAAAAAAAAAAAAACTTTATCAAGAGCTCATTCTTAGCCACCATTGGGTTTTACATTAACGCTCCCTCTCAACCATTCCACTTGAGTTGCTGAAACTTACTGTAATCATGATTCAGATGGAAAAACATTTTTTTTTTTTATAATAAGCCCTGTTCTTTCTCACTATGGATATGCTTTTCCTTCATGACTTCAGTCCTGACAATTCCAAGGAGCCTGGCACCTTACGTTCAAATGAAAATGTTGGCATACCTTTAATAAGCCATCCACTCCCTCCAGTTAGAAAAAAAAAAAAAAAAAAAAAAAAAAAAACACAGACATGCCATTACTCACTTAAAGTTAAGGCTCTCCCACTTCTTCTGGGTTAGCCAACCACCACACGGCGACTTGCTACTGCTCACAGACTTGCTGGTGCCGCCATAGCTGAAAGACAGACAATCACCACAACTGGCATGAAAACTACTGCTGAATGCAGAAAAACACAGTGTGCCAGCAACTGGGTCCAGAACACTCAAAAAGTGCAAGAATGGGCATATGTGAAGGCCTAAATTGACCAGCAGCTCAGACTGCCCGATGATCAAAATGTGGGTTGTCTTCCTAATTTTTAGTGACTCAGCACGGCACAGACCTCATTAGCTTATTTTTTTTTTAAGCAGAAATGGGAATTTCTGTAATTGCGTGACCTCAATACCAAAGAAAGAAAGAAAGAGTTGTGTTAGCGTGTGTGTAATTACCTTTGAAGTATGGTATAGGAACAGTAGTATGTGACGAAGGTGATGAAGAAGATGAGAACTGGGACAAGCCTAAGGCACCATGCTGGAGGCAAACATACAAGACTTAAAAAACAGGACTATAAAGTTTCATATACAACACATACTGGCTTTAAAGTCTTGACACCATAAAGTGAGATTTCAAGTTTCCTTTGATGTTATAGCCATTGATGTAAAGGACACTGCAGTGACTGATCCTGTGAAAATAATCCACCGCTTTTAATCAACGACAAATGAGTAGTATGGTAGCATCAGTACCAGGCTGGGTACTGAAATGAATAATAATGGATTTCCAGTAAGTACTACTTGTTATTTAGAGACAACTGCACAGGTCTACATGATACAGTACACCCCCATTGTGGTCTCAGTTTGATAGCAGAAAGTGAAACTCGTGCGTATTTGAATTTAAACGTATAACCTATTCAATAGCACCTAAAAGTGTTCTTCTTTAAATACTAGTCAAATAAAAAAATATATATGACACTTGAGGGAAATTTTATATGCATTGTAATTGTGAGTTCTGTGAACCTGATTTGATTTTGACCAAAAGTGAGTGACTGAGTAAGTGAGTTTTGGAAAAACCATCTCATCTTCTCTATTATTTTCCATTTATGCTTACTGCACACTATGAGTTTCTGTCCTAGGACAATAGCACCATGTATAGACAAGTGTATCATGTCTAAAGCTGAACATCAGTGGTATGCTTTTGAATTTTGAGAGGTCACTATAAGAAGTACAGGTACATCCATGAATACATATCTATGTGTGATGAAATAGTTAAAGCTTCTCTTCAACCTGTCCGTCTACAGCGGGACTGGGAGAGGCGTCACAATTTTAGACCATACATACACTTCCAAAATAATAATGGATACTTAAAACATTTTGGGAAGTACGCATATTCGCTTTCATTCCAAGAGTTCGATGAGAAGATTGATACCACTCTCACATGTGTACACTAAATATGAAGCTACAGCCAGCAAACAGAAACTCAACTGTAAAAACAACAAGTTGCAGTGTTACAGGAAGTTATGTGTGGGGCTATTTCTTGCCCAGGCAGTGACAGTTGCCTAGCAACCTCATGCTGCTGACAAGACTGAAAAATGTTTTATTCCTTTAAGGAAACAAGCTACCAAGTACCAAGAGACCATATTTCAAACACTCCATGGCACAACAAAATACAGCACTCTTCAATACAACTGCCACTCTCTTGTTGAAAATGAATCACTGCAAAGGGTCTTTGTCTATGGTACAAAGGCAAGGGCCCTTCTTTACATCAAAGGAAAAAGGCTTAAAAACCATCAACACAGCTTTGTGTTTTCCCATGATAATTTACAGTAGGCAACATCTAGAGGGAGTGCAATTTTTCAGAAGTGACTAAATGTTGTGTGGCTACAAGCACAGCAACAAGACTGCTGTTGCTAACTGTAGTAGGGATGGTTGTCACTGCTGAATACAGTATATTAATACAGTAATACCAAGCGGTGCCTGTGGTTTAGTGGTAGAGCAGGGTCTCCACCAATTAGAAGGTCAGCGGTTCCCGGGCAAGACACTGAACTTACCATTTACCACATATTGACGTGAAGTTTCATTCTACAGTGATGGCTGTAGATTATTTCAAACTGTGACCTCAAGGTCAATAGTCTTAACATTCTGCAGATTTTAAAGGCAAAAAACAAAACTAACTGGTGGTACTGAGTACAGGAAACCCAATGAAAAGAAACTGGTTATAATGTTATAGATCTGATCATTAATCTGTGACAAAGTGCATTTTGGTCCATGTAAAATAACACAGATCAAATTACTGCTTTACTGAATATCGAGAGAGAAAACTCTCATTCAAGTAATCTGCTGTATGCCTACAACAAATCAGAACAAAGCGCTAACAACATCTGATCTATCTATCTATCTATATATTTCATGCGCAGATGAACTCAACCACCCGCAGCAAAAGAGCTTACTTTTAGTTGCTTTCTGGGACATCTTCACGTGTTCCTTGGTCCTCTCATGTCTACACATGCATGAGGTTATCCTGTTGACAGATACAGATTGTAGAATGAAATATACCACAGTTAATTTAGTCATACAGGGCATCCCCTACATACACACAAATAAGCTGTACTGACAAAGTTTAGGCTCACATGAGGTTGCAGTAAATGGGAGTGGCAGAGAAACAAATGGATTCAAGGAAGAAAAAAAAAAACAAAGAACAGAAAAGATAAGGAGAGAAAAAAAAAGAAGAAAGAAGAAGAGAAAGACCGAGATAGAAGCTGAGCAAGAGAAAGGCAGCAGATGAAGGCCAAAGAGGATCTGAACTGAGGGACATTTACAATACCACAGCATCACATCAGCTTCAGCACTGTGTTCTTGGTTCAACTGTGCTATGCAGATTTCAGATTACAGTTTATATCAGATTAAAAAGGTATTTAACGCTACATCTGACTATTGAATGCACATCTTATCCACAATCTTCCTGAGGCCAGAGCAATCCATTTAACCAAGTAGTTGTATTGAACATGCCTGACACCGCTTCAGAACCAGCAAATCACTGAAAAATCAATACCAAACTGCAGGACTGCACAGCTGAATATCTATTTTGACATGTGCATGTGTGCACATGTGCTTGCTACATTGCAACAACAGTAATGTAATACTGCCGCATAGTAAATCATGTACACCCAAACTTGGAGACAGTAAAGGAACGGAAACTACACGATTGATTAACACCACTACAGGGATGTTCTGCAGATTTTGCGGCAGAATATGTGGACACTCAAGCCCCTCCCTGTGACACTAAATGGTCATTTCACAACATAAAATATATGATATGACGTGTAGTTTCTGAGAGTTACGATGGAGCAGGTGTGTTTCCATCCTGAGCCGGTTATGAGGCTCTTCTCTGTTGTGCTTTGGTAGCACAGGATTCAACTGTTCTGTGCCTGTATTCTTTGTAGAGTTGAATTGTAGTGCCCAAGTTGTGCTCATTAGTTGATAAGAATTAATTACAACAATGTTGATAATTAATTTTTTAAGTCATTTATTGAGCAAAAATACTAAAACATTTGCTTGCTAGCTTCTCTGATGTGAGAATACGCTGCTTTTTATGGTCTAATATCATTGTAAACTGAATATCGTTGGGGTATTGGACTGTTGGTCAGACAAAAACAATCCAAATGTGTCACTTTGGGCTTTGGAAAATTTAAATTTGCACTATTGTCTGACATTTTACAGAAAAAACAATTTAATTCATTAACAATTAATGTAGCTGCTAATGCAGCTCATTGTTTGGCTTCATGACATGCAGTTGTTAGGAATGAGTAATTGCAATTAGTACAGGTTCTCCTAATGCACTTCATGATTAACACATGCCTAAATATTGCAAACTGATGCCCAAGTTTCCAAAACATGTAAATGAGCTTCTCGGGAAACTGTGCACCCACCAACCATATAAACAAAAAACTAGAACATTACTACAGAGCATCTTACCTTTTCCCTTTTTCATTTCCAATGATTAAATCCTCAGTGGTGCAGATGTAAGGAGCCTGGGCTTCTCCCTGTAATATATGCAAAACATAATCTGACATATTAAAGCAGCTGGAGAATATCTGCACAATTTACTTGGGATTCTTTTTTCTACTTGTCTTTGCACTTGATTAGAGAACTACAATCAAATTGCAGCTTTGAACAGGAAGTAACTTCAAAACAAGAAACTCCCATTCATGCATGGCAGAAACTATTTTTGTGTAAAATTTATAACATGCATACACACATTTTATTTATTTTTTTTATATATATATATATATATATATATATATCTCAAAAGTAACTGACGGATTATTGGCTAACAAAAACAGTTTGTTGCAGCCCTACATATAGCCCTATAGCTCTCTATTCGCATCAACATCTGGTATAAAATACTACCTATCACCTCCAGCCTCATCACCCCCACCCTCCTCACCATGAGGGAGTTACAGCTGGACATACTGTAGCTCCCAGGAGTGTGAAGCACAGGAGGCAGAGGACCTCCTCACAGACACCACAGGCAACATAAGATCAGAGCTGCACAATAGCTCGCTGTGTGTGATACAGTGTGTGGGGGGCGGAGGGAAGGCTGGCTGGGTGAGCAGAGGGGGTCAAGCGCTGCGCGATGTCGTGAGGCAGGCTGGCCGGCTGACTGACACTGGCAAAAGTCCTTAAGATGTGAGGGACCAACAGAGCAACAGAAATGCCCTTCGCCACAGATGTTCTTGAAGCATTGCTGCAAGTCTAACCATGGATCACAAGAGAAATGCAGACAGACCACTTAAAGAGCTTAGTCACACACTGTAGTGATTAAAGATGAGATGTCAGGCAGCACAGTGAAAGTAATTCCAGCAAAAGCACTCCATGGGAAAATGTTGTCAGTGATTTACTGGTTAAAGCTCCTTCCTCCCAAATTCCCAAGGAAGGTGAGGGCTGACAAGGCTAATACTATAGCTACTTAGCATTAATAGAAACATATTCTAATGCTGTCTCTAATTAAGCTAATTATTACAGATAAATATTTATGTCAACATACTTGGGTGGTATGAGAGCTCTGTTTTTAAAAGGTATTGTGTTATAGTAGCTTTGAGTAATAATGTAAACAAACAATCATTACATTCATGTGAATCAATATTAGATCAAATTGATGTATGGAGTTTGTATCATGTATTAAGTTTGAGTTGCTAATACATTTATTGTGATATTGACATAAATGACTCAAAATTACATTATGTGAACCACTTTCACCTACCAGCTAGTTTCTCTCAACCACAGACACACTCGCTAAAGAAAATCACAGGCGCGTTCAGCTCACAATAGAAAATCAACTCTAAAAAACACATAATGCCAGAATTTAATCCAGTCAAAAGAGCTAAATCTGGTGCCCATTTGTAACATTTTGACCGCTTTTGTGAAGGAAAGCTTTCAAAGAAATTGCAGGCTATAATCAACCCTTTTTGCTTCCTAAAAGCATCTGCATCTTCAAGGAGCCATAAGTGTGTAGAATGTACAGTAGATGAGATGTGGTGATTCCCTGCAGGGCTTTTTTGTGGCAGTCGTGGTGAATTTTGATCCTGGGATGTGGCTTTTCTCCAATATGCCTCTTTGTCAACTTCAACATTCCCAGATTTCAGACATCTAATTATTAGTTATCCATTGTGAAATATTTTATCATGAATCATCTCTAAAAAATTCCATTTCCAATTCTGCTTTAATTTTTTCTCTTTTTTACTCAATATTTTAAGTCCTCCTTCCTGCTATTCTATCCACTTGCCATTATGAAATTTAGGAAAGTGTTTTTTTTCTTCCATTCGTATTTATTTCAAGAGGTACTGTGTTTCAGGAGTCCCTTGGAGTTTTAAATTTCAAACAAATTTATTTGAAATAAAATTAACTACAATATATTGCTATGGAGACACAAAAGGTCAACCAAATTTTATTTCATCTATTTTTTTATTTAAAATTACACAGTATTCTAATATTTGGAGTTATAGTAGCAGGGCTGTCCTCTATTGCTCAAGATAGCTAAAGATGATTGCCTTGGAACATAGGGAAACAGTTAATGTTTCACAACATGAACTCCACTTCTTGTTTGCAAGACTACATGTCGACTAATCAAATCACATCTTGCATAGTCAAGCTTTCTTAGCCAGCAGCATATGTCTCATGCTGGTGGTCAAGTCTTCATAATGATGCCAACAGGGCACTCTTTTTGATGTTTTGATTTAAAGGAATTGTAGATCTTGAGATATTTGGAAATATGGTGGAAACATTGAAATGAGATGAAAGAAGTAATTTAACTAGGTAGTATTCTGTGTGTCTGTGCCTGTGTGCGCACACTTCCCGGCATGAACACTCTGGTGACTTACTCATCCTATTCACTACTTTGGAAATCAATCTGGTCGTAATTAGTTCTATGGAAGAGATTGCTCTGTTGTTTCTTAGTGTTGACTATGGGATGGTGTGCAGTGTTTGGGAGGCCTAATCTGGGTGTAGGGCAATAAAAAGGTCCAAGATGTGAGAAGTTAACAAAATATTAAAATCAATTCTATATTTAATAGGATATCACCTTCAAATAATACCTTCATTCCCTCCTCATTGTCTTTTCCATTCAACTAATGATTAAAGGTTCCTCTTCTTCATGTTAAGAACCACTATTAAGTGTTGTTTGGTTAAAATATCCCCCCATCCCCGAAATATGATTGGATCCCTTTGGTGCCCCCCTAACGCCATTGGGCTAGAGTATTGTAAATCTCAACAGCTGTTTGATTTGCGATGAAGAATCATACACCACCACCACATTTTTCACAACAGGAGGAGAGACATGACTCGAGACTTTTTCAGCAAATTAACACCACGTCTCGGTTCATGGTATGTACACACTCAATTATACATTTTGAAATATGTGGTCTGGGGTGTTGCCGTTCTCCGCTGCAATAATATGAACTCCAGACAGTCACAGTGCAGTTAACCCACATGAACAGACACAGATTTCAAGCTCAGTACATGGAGTGCAGAGAACACACACTGCAAAGTTAAATCAATGCCTATGCTGCCATGGATGAGGGAAGTAGGGGTGCAGAGTATAAAATCCTTATAAAAAGCATCACTTGATAAAAAGTGTGACACACAGAGAGAGCACACGAGATTAAGCCATCATGTGGACAAGCAAGAGAGGGAGCATGCGAATATGGACATAAGTGTTGATGTGATATAAAAACTGTTGATAAGCCTAACGACTCTACAATTCTGTGGTTTAGCTGTGAAGTATATGAACTACACTGCAGACTGGAGTCTATTAGTGACAGACAGATCTGCCTTATACGCTCGTCTCCTTTCTGAAACGTCTGTATTCTCAGTGCGCTGCATTATTATAAACTGGTAGTGGGTCATCTCTCACCCCACCAGGCACTGTGTCTCCCTTGTCATCCCTTTGCAGTTCTCATGCATTAGTTCCATGTCGTTGACTGTGTAGTTGCTGTAGGTACTTTGACATACAGTAGGCTTAACTTGGTACTCATGTTTGCTGAAGTGTAAATTAACACTCAAAATGTTGTAAATTGCTGTTATTAGAAGTTATCCTGGCCATTCAAATGAATAGAAAAAAAAAAATCATGAACATAGCACACCATTTAGTATGACATTATATAGACCTCTCCGCACCCTCACTGTGACTGACTTCCAGCATCCCTGTGCTAATGTGATGTTTTTTTGGTTAAATTGTGTTGTCCCATCCATGCAAAACGATTCAGGCTCTTGTGCAGTGCCACTTTTCATGTAATACCACTGGGCACTGCACAAGAGCCTGAAAATCGTGCCCTATGTTTTCTAAGCCAGTTTTCAATGCTGTATTTATATCCTGATAGAATTTTCTGATTCCCATGTGACCCCTGATTTAAAAAGGTCTGGGAAATAGGGAATGCAATGGAATAGGTCCAGGACACAGACTAGCAGGTAGAGCTGGTGCAGATCAATAATTTATTAAAAAAAAAAAAAAAAAAAAAAAAAAAAGGTTTACACTGAATTGGCAGCCAAAAGCAACTCTCAGCAGGTAAGCAATCCAAAAGAGAAAAACAAGTCCAAGCAAAGCAGGCAAAAAAAATTCACAGACAGGCACATACAAGGGAAACAAAGAATTCAGAACTCACAGGTACAAGAAACCAGAGTACTTGACCAAGATACAACGATGAACTGACAACTGAACAAAGGAAGGACACATACTTAAATACACTTAGGTTGGGGAGACAATGAGACACAGGTGAAACTGATCGAGACACAGGTGAAAACAATCAAAGCAATCAAAGACTGGAAGCAAAACTAAAAGACACTTGAGGGAAGGAGCCTATTTCAAAATAAAACAGGAAATGACTGAACTCAAAGTGCAAAACCATGACACTGTGCCCTTCAAATAAACAAATCAACAGATTTATTTACCACATCACTAAACTTAAATAATAAAAAGGTATTAACACAGGATCATCCAACAAATAAAGGGGTCTCAAGATTAGGTGATAATGCAGAATCAGGTTAAAGGAGCCTAGTAATAGGCCCCTGTCGTTTCAGTTGATATTGTAAATGAGTGTGTATATTAACAAATTTGCAGTTACTGAAATGACCAGAAACTATACACAAAGTGAACCTGGGGCCCCAGACCTTCAGAGACAGCTTTACATATATCCTGTGCTCTTATGGGGTTAAATGTGACTACACTCAATAAGAATAAGATCCATGAAATGTCCATGAAACCCCCTCAAGGACTCATGGAGGCCCATGGGCCTTCACTGCAGTGACAAGTACACCAGAATATGACTGCATTTGACACAATTTTGGCCAAATCTTACATATTGCCCCTTTAAGTATAAAGGTCAGTGTTAAATATTTTACCCATTGCAGAGGTTTAGGTAGGAATATGGTTGGTTATTAAACACATTATTCCAGGAACCATTATGTTAAGTTTCCTCTGGGTTAAACAGCAGCACAAATGACGTTTGTGCTGCTGTGCTTATTCATTCTAAAAAAAAAGAGGCATAGGTTCAAACTATTTGAATATTTATTTTTGCACAATATATACATAAGATGGCAAACCAATACAACAAGAGACATATTTACTTATAGGTATATTTGTTTCAACATAAACATGTCTTTTAAAAGATCTAAACATTACAAATTATGTTTTGGGTGCACATTTTCAAGATGTGCCTTCGGGTTGTTAGTGCTGGAATGCTAGTCTAACTGCAACTTACATAGCTTGCATACAACTTTATCACAAGGTTCCACAATTTTGCCTTCTACTGACCAAAATCCCAATCTCAATTAGACGCTTTGTCTCGTTTTTATAGAAGTTATTTGGATGTATAAAACCTCTTAAAGCCCACCGGGTCACCAGCTTAAACTAGTTCTAAACTGCTTAGATTGCACATACAAATGTGTACATCTAAACTTTTATTAACATGTACATGCTACACATTGTTAGATCGATTAAATTCTAAGTTCATTTTACAGAAACCTGATCACCAAAGTATAATTAATTCAGATTTACCAACATGGTAAACAAGAGAGATGGAAAACAAAGTGGTGACTCCCTACCTTTGAAGCGTTCATAAAGTCAGAATATTTGTCCATTTCGTGATCAAAAGAATCAAAATGGTTTTTCATAAAAATGAATCTTAAATTAAGTTTATCTTAAGTTATTAAGTTGAAATAACTACGGTAACCTTCGGTTTTTATCCTTTCTAAGGTGGGCTACCGGTGAGGTTTTAGAGTATTTCTCAACGGGGCTTTTTAGATTCGTCGGAGTGCTAATCACTCTCTCTGTGGCCGAGTTGGGTTGTCAACTCTCTGCCATCAATATCACCAGGTTGTTGCTGAATTATTTGCTCGTTTGAGCTAGACCTACATTTAATTAGCAATCAATGAAAGTGACATTGTGTGACTCCTGTCTGTCATGCAGTGCTTTCAGTGCCTCATAGGATTCTGAAAATTATCATATGTCAGATTTTTTTTAATAATTAGATTATATAATTTAATTTAGAATATTCGTTGACAGCCCTGTATGAATGGTACTAAAACAAAGATTACAGTTGTTTCACAATCATCATATTACAGTTATGAATCTTACATAACCACAAATAGATACATTACCTCATCGCTATGCATCCTGCAAACAGATGTATTTAAAAGAGAAAAATAGTATTAAAAATAAGTTGTATCTTTCTTTCACTCGCTTTCAACATGAGGCGGCGGAAACACTACCGCTTTTTTTTGTGCTGACACCTCCTTTGAGACTGGTGGGAGCTTAATGGTATGTGAAACAAATTTTAAAAATACATTTTCTCAATATTTGATGTGGAGAGCTGCTTAAAATGCCCTTGTTTGCCTGCAATCCATACTCATTTTATTTTGTATAATTACAATTATCTTTTTCACCTACTGGCTGCACACTCAGGAGAAGCACTAGTCTGTCAGTTACTGTGTCAGAACTAGCTCTGTGGTTGTTAGTATTTTTGAATGGGATTGTATGACACCGTAAGTTATTACTTTGGTAAATGGTAAATGGACTGTACTTATATAGCGCCTTTCTAGTCTTTTCCAACTACTCAAAGCGCTTCAACTACATATCCCATTCACCCCATTCTTACACTGATGGCAGGTGCCAACTGCTCATCAGTTCAAAGAAAGTAAATCATTCACACACCGAAGGCACAGCCCTCCTGAGCAATTTGGGGACACTTCAACATAGAAACACCAACCTTCCAATTGGTGGACGACCCGCTCTACCACTAGGCCACAGTCGCCACTTTGTCCACACATACTGTACATTGCAATTCAGTCAAAAACAACAACTGCAATCTATGATACAGGTTTACTGATATAATTTTTTATGTTGTCTGCACTCATCTTAATATCTGTTTTTAATTTTTGTTTGTCTTTTATGCCCTTTGCCCTCTTAGGACTGCACTGCAATACAAAAAGGTATTGCAGCCATCAGCAATTCAGAGAGTTCAAAGAGTGCACTTCAGATTAAGTGTGAAATCACTTGAGGTGATCATATTAATATTGTATGTTGTTATCAGTTAAATTTCTGTACCCAGTTTGGGTAGTATGGGTATATTTTAATTTCTGTGCTGTGATGACAGACCTCAGCGTGGGCTGAATAATTTCCCAGGTGTCCCACTATCTACCAGTTGGACTGGTAGATAGTGTTTAAGGGTGTGACATACACTGACTTGATCCAGCTGTGAAGATCAGTGGCACAGTGCCCAAAAGGAACAAGGATCTGATCGCATAAGTACCTTATAGGAAGGTGAAGTACAATACAAAGCCATCAGGTGGATTTGCAGCAGCAATTTGACCTTTTCAATTTGTCTACCTAAGGAGATTGTTACATAACTTATACAGTATAAAGGTTGATAAAATACATATAATAAATATGATGGCAAGCATGGTAATTGGCAAGTGAAACCCATAATATAATATGCATTCTTAGTTATTCTCATATATTGTTCTTGTTGCTGCCAAACTAAAATACACAGGTGGATCTTTGCTTCAATTTCTGCAGAAACTAGCATAAACAAGTTTGACTGAATTTGCCTAAATGAATGTTTAGAGGGCAAATGTGTGTTCAACACATCTTAACTGGTTTTCAGCCAGACTGCAACGACTGATTCAAGGAGTGCTTCACGACAGAGTCACTACTGCATATGGCATGGTCTGTCAGCCAGTTTGCTTCAAGTTGCAATGTGGAAAAAAAAAAAAACAAAGCCCCATGACATGAAACATCAGGGGTTACAAATAAAGAAAATAACACTATTGTAAAGTAACAGATCTGAAACAAACTAAATGTGTGTACTCTTCAGTCAAATGTTGCATTGCTATCTTCAGGAGTATGTAGCAAATTTGTGGGTTTGGGTTTGCAGCAATAAGCAACACACTGGACTGATAATTTTAAATAATTTACATTTCTTGATGACAACAGTTAATATGGCATTAATGCAACAATGCCAATGCAGCTCCTTTGCCTCTGAACTATCAGCAATGGCCAGAAATATTATATTATACTAGAGTTGCTGAGAAATAAAAGCTGGAGGCTCATGCTTTAGTGACTTAAATTCCACTTCAAATTAGATCCAATGCCACTGATCACAGGGAACATAATAACTGCCTGTGGTTGAATCGAAACATGTTCGAAACTATATGTCAGCCAAGTTGTTTCCATCCCAATCTACAGTCCATCCATCCATCCATCCACCCAAAGGAGACGGAAAAATATGTCACACTTACATAAATGTACAAATCAACACTCGTTCCAGCCCAATTCAGTTTGATATCTTGTGATCCAGTGAGGCCAGTTACAACAGATCCGAGCTGTTTTGTGCCTCCCAACAACAAAACTCCTAACACACACGCTGTTTCTGTGTCAGCACGGAAGGGGTTTGAATGTTCTCACTCACCAGCAGTGCTGCCCGACAGATGAGGCTTAATCCGTGGAGCGAGCCTGTACAACAGTACGCTGCAAACAATTTCACGTTGCTTTTGGTGACAATCGCTGCGTGGGAAAACCAGAAATATGCCTGTGCCTGCGTGTCGCGCACACGGGTAGAAGCGGTAATGTGACTTGAGCTTCGAAGCTCATCCCTCTGAACAATGTAGCGGAAACAAACCCCGCGCAGGGTAGTTTACTGTCGGTCTGACTGACATGAAGTCTGCTGGCTGATATAACGGTTTACTGGAAAGCTTTCTATCTGTTACAACACGTTCTGCTTTTCTCTCAGTGCAGGGACGCATGCGCGTGTGGGTACGCGCACTGGGCCACTACATAGCACACATCCAAATACCATGGCTGCAAAAATGTACAAAATGAAGCCTAAACGTGCTGGCATTGAACTTGAAGTACACAGGTTTCCGAAATCTTCCATGTGATCTCTAGTTTATTATGATTATTTGCCCTATGCCTCCTCAATCCGCCTCAAACTGGACAACATCTGGAAAGACTTTGCTGTTGGCTGTGATCTTTTAAACTCCTGAATGCAACAGATAACAGAGTGAAACACAGAGACAAGCAATGGTGGAAGAAGCACTCAGTTGTGCTACAAGTAAAGATCCTGCTTTCAAAGTTTTGCTTAAGTAGGCTACATAAAAGCATCTATATAAAGTTAATGTACCCAAAGTAAAAGTACTCATTTTGCAGAAGGGTTCATTTCAGAATAATATATATTATATAATTATTGATTAATTAATGTGTCAACATCACTTAGATGTTGCAGCTGGAACTACTTTATATACTGCTGGGTAGCTTAGTTTATAAAAATACATAATTTAAATATAATTTATTTGTTGAGTATCACTTGTGTTGATAATCTGAATCTGCAAAGTACTAACTAAAGCTGTCAGATGAATGGAATTATTCAAGTAAAGCACAAGTACCTCAAAATTGTATTATGTGGTTTGTTTCCACCTCTGGGGTCAAGATAACTTTCACCTTTATGAAATAATGATCAAATTAAGCTTGTATTTTCCTTTTAGTCAACTGAGGTCCTATTTTGGAAAGCTCTGTATAGTATATTCAACACCTGGTATAACCAAATTATTCAGATTTCCTCAGCCAGCTGAGCAGCCTTTACTCTCACGTTAAAAACCTGTTGCCCATTGTTATCAAGCTTTATCCTCAACTCCTGCAATTTTGTTGTCTGGACAGTGATATGTCTGTTAGGAAGGGAGAAGTCTCGTGTAGCAAGGTGATTCCTGAACATGTGCAGGCCCTTTATCGTGCCAAAGAGCCTACAGTACATTCAGATCTGGGTGAGGTGTGGTTGATCTTTAGGGTGCACCTTTAGCATAAGGTGGTGTAAACACATGTTTTTGAGCAGAGACTTATGCTCCTTACTTAGAGACTGCTTGGGAATATGGAAAAATGTGCATCTTTTTTGTAGGTGCCCATAGGGAAGCAGTAATGTTGTGTGAGCATCAAAGTTCATCCCTAATGAACTTTGATCCAGGCAGATCCAGACACATCCAAATACCATGGCCACATAAATGAAGGCTGCCTGTGGGCTGAAACTGATGGTTGTGTTGAAGTACACAGGTTAATGAACTTTTCCATGTCAATGATCTTCTGCTAATGACGATGATTTACGCTACCCCTCCTCAATCTAACTGCATATTTCTCCCAGAGGGACCAACATCTGGAGTGTTGTTGCTGTTGGCTGCATTTTATTATATAATTATACATTTATTAATTTATTTAAGTATTTAATTATATAATTATTTAATATATTTAGTTTCGGCCCTTAAAACCCTCTATATGCTACTGCCCAGAAGACTTCAACATAAAAAAGTAGACATAAAATGCTGTGCATTATAATAACAAGCAGACATTGAAAATATACTACATTTAGATGGAATAGAGCCATTCAAAATCATCAGGACCTGACCATCAAATGTGTGTTGCATTTATATTATGCTTGCTTTAAGTCAAGTCAAGTCAAGCTTTAGTATGGATGGCAAATTTAGCAAACCAAACTAAACAAACTTCTCTCATTTGTTTAATCCATACAAAAACCTAAGTCTAAAAACAACAATTTCGCCACTTTGCGGGATGTTATGAGCCAATCAAAACCAGTGGAGACTTCAGGAAGTTACTAGTCCTGGCCAAGAAATAGTCTGATAAGATAACATAGGCTAAACATATCCTTACCTCAATTTCTGTGTGGCGCCCCTTGAGGTGTCTCTTCAGGTTTGTAGTTTTCTTCCCAGCTATTTTTTAGCCACAAGGCTTTTTTCCCCTGACAATACTTTTTTTTCTTTCTGTGGCATTATATTTGAAAGGGGTCCAAACGTCAACCCATTGTTTTCCAACCAAATCCTGCTGTTGCCATCATGAAGCTTTGCGTCACCATCACGTTGTCCAGGTTTCAGGGTTCGTACTGTAGCTAGCTCAAGGCTTTAGAACACCGTTGGCAGCATGTTGCTGGTGCGCAAAAGTTACCAGGAAGCCATGATTTGAGCACGTTGGAAGAGAAATCTACAGCTATGCAGAGACAAAATGGAGATTTGAATTAGGCCTATGTGATTATTTGAAAAAAAGTTAGTAATTTTTTCAATGAAAATAAAGAGAGATTGTGTTAAAGTTTTTATATTTAAATTCCATTTTAGTTTACCGCTTTTTTCGTGAACAATGTTATATGGAGATATAGCATAGATACAGTCTATGAGATATATATAGTCACAATTGTTGTTTAATGAAGTCAGTTAAACTTCTCATCTTGGTCATCAAAAAAAAAGGTTGACAAATAAATTTTGTCACAATTTTTGCTAACGAAATTAACACGACTGTACGCTGAATGAACCCTGTCCTATTTTATTTATAAATAGCAGATTGTAATTTCTGTATATTGACATTGATAAATACAGTAGGCTATGTCTTGACTATTAATGTATGAAAGTTAAATTCATGTTACTTTTCTTTCAATATAATTTATATATGTTACATGTGAAACTGCTCTTCTCAGAAGTCAGGAAGCTCCCTCCTGTGTGTGTGTGTGTGTGTCATCTGGAGAAGGATTTGTTATGGTAACAACAAAAGCCTCGTAGAACATCTGTGCCTTTCAGAGATTAGTCTACATTTTTATCTTACAACGTTGGCTTACCACAAAAGAGGCGATTATCAAGGGTCTTTTATTGTGGTCCTAAATGTCTGCTGTTGTTTAGGGGGATGGAGAAATGGAAGGATGATACAGCATTAATAAAAATCAGATAAGGAGAACACGTAGCACTTCTTGGAGGCAGATGGTGTCTCATGTTAAGAGAGAGAAAAAAAGCCTTGCCTGTGGAAAAAAAATAGGATCACAAATGTTATGCCCCAGTTGATTCAATGAATACCTGATATTCTACATTGAGTGTTCCAAATGCCAACTATCTGCCAGTAAGTAATTTTTTCTTTGAAAGGAGGAGAAAGGCTATTCCTTCCAACTCTTCAACATGTTCAGACTAGCTCAGAGTCAGAAATATTGACTTAGAACATTAATACCAGCAGACCAGATCCATAAGTCTGATCTCTTGCTGTGTTTAGCTGTATCTTTTCTCAACAGGAATTACATTTCCTCTATCATTACTTACAGTCCATTTCAGTGAATAGGTCATGCCGCTGTCAGCAGTTTGTTATGGGCGGGTACTTCCCTTTTACTCTCGCTCTCTCTTTCACACACACACACACATTTAGATACATATATAGAGACACATAGTTATGTTCTAATTGACGTTTATGATAAAAGCTTCAAAATAGACAAGCTGATTCCAGAGAGATCACCCCTTCGTGAGTGGCATCTCCTCACTAACACTCTCTCTTGTCTAATGGATAAAACAGGAAAATACACCACCTAGTGGTAAACATATCTGTATCACAATGTTTTCATCCTATTATAGTATACTGTCATTTGTTTTACTCTGTTAAAAAGACGGTCACATTCATTTATGGTGCTTTAATTCCCTTTATCAATAAATGTCATGGGCTGAAATTCAACTGAATTATGTGTAACAAGATAAGACTATGAACATAATTACCCAGGATATGGGATCATTAATGGCAGATATAATAATAATAAGATAATAAAACTTTATTTATAGAGCACAAAAGCAATAAAATAATCAGCCAGTTCAGGTAAAATCGGGATATGCTTTCAGATGTGTTTTGAAAAGAGACTTAAACGAAGACACTGACTCAGACAACCTAATTTCTTCGGGCAAGTTGTTCCAGAGCCTCGGGGCCCTGATAGCAAAAGCTCTGTCCCCCTTAGTTTTAATCCTGGACTCAGGAACAGACAGGAGACCCCTGCCCGAAGATCTCAAACTACGTGAAGGTTCATAAGGGATTACAAGGTCTAAAATATAGTCTGGAGCCAGGCCATGAAGAGCCTTAAAAGTAATCAATAAGATCTTAAAATCAATCCTAAAACAAATATTGAGCCAATGTAAAGAGGCTAAAACAGGTGTTATGTGGACGTACTTCTTGGTCCTGGTTAAAAGCCTAGCAGCTGAGTTCTGTACAGTCTGCAGTCGTGTCAGAGTTTTTTTATTAAGACAAGTGAACAGACTGGTACAGTAATCAAGGCGTGAGGAGATAAAAGCATGTACAACAGTTTCTGCATCACTAAGATTTAAAATAGGTCGGATTTTTGCAATATTTCTGAGGTGATAAAAACATGATTGGACAAGCTTAGTGATATGTTGCTCAAAACATAAATTGTTATCAAACTAGACACCAAGATTTCTTGCAAAAGGCGTGATATGTTGTGACTGTAATTTCAAACTGCCATTTAACTAAGTCACCACACTGCACTTCTCTAGATCTGATACAGGAAATAACCCCTCTGCTGCTTGGAATCAAATGTTTCCTGTTCATTGTATGGACATCCTTTCCACACACCCAGTGTTAAGTATGCACAAGGAAAAGTCTAACTTGCCTTTAAATCATGACATGATGTGATAAAGGTTCACTGTACATGAGTTCGGTCAGTAGCAGCAGTGTTTTCCATTCAGATCCTCTTGCCCTTCATCACGGTCTTTAATTACTGTTGATGATGATCACAGCAAATGTCACTGCAGCTTTCATTTCTCTTCTTTATCACTTGGAAGTGAAGTCTCAGCGGGGTCATACTTTGACATCAACATGTCTTTTTTTAGAGCTGCCTTCTCCACTTTATCCATTGCTAGAGCTGTCCACATTGCAATCAAGTGTCTCCTCCTTTTCTTCCAGGTCTGGACAAGAAAACAAGAGGAGATTATTAAGGAAACTGTGGAATCATTTGCAGGTGGGCATCTTTTACAAGAACCAAAATGCTAATTTGACATAATCAGGAGAGGAAAGAACTGTTGGCTAAAAACAGATATTCAACAGATATTTTAAACTTGGGGCTAAGACCAGGCTCAATTTATGTCTATGAACCATACTCACACTTGAGCACAGTTTTGTTGAGGAGAGTATAACCTCGGTCAGGGTTCCTGCTCAGGTCAATGTAGAAGTAGAACTTCAGTTCCTGAGGATACTGAGAGCGGGACAGGTTCCGAACTAGGGGAATAATCCGATTGGACATGGGCCCCTCTGCCAGAGCCTGGTGCATTATATACTTGCACCACTCATCCTGCAGGAAGTTAGGAGTGATAAGCAGAGCCCATATGTGGCTGTTCTGCACAGCCTCGCATAACTCTGTGGAAATTGCAGCTCCTGGACAGTCGTCCCTCTGCCGTAGAAAGCACCTAAGGCTGCGGGGTGAAGCCTCCAGGAAAGAGACCAAGTGTCCTGCCTCTTCAATGTCACTGTCCACAGAGCTGTGGCACACAAACACGTCATACTTTCGGCTCCATCGCAGCAGTGAGCTCAGAGCAGACTGTCGCATTAGGGGTTTAGAAGGGGTTGTCCCTGGTGATGATGACGAAGAACAGAATGACAATGCAGATGAAGGTGAAGTTGATATACTGCTGACAGAAGACACTGAGTTTTCTGTCACTTGTGCCTCTTGTTCATGTTGTGCAGATAAAGACACTCTTGATTTCAAGAGTTTCTGGAACCAACCTGAAACGAGAAAGAGACAAACTGTACACATATATGAATCCTTCCTAGTCCATCTATAAGTCATAAAGCTATGGAAGCATGGACATTAATACAAATAGCACAATCATCAGTCTTGTGAACAATTTACATATATTCCACAAAAGTCTAATGTTTTTAGACAACTCAAGAGAAAGAGTGTGGAATTATATGAGCTACAGATAAAACACAAACATAGTATTCAAAAAGATAAAATATGAGGTTTGCATTAGAAATTAAATGACTGAAACCTTAACTTACCATGCATGTTGTTAACATCATCATGCCTGTTCAACGCCTCACCAAAATACTTCCAGTAAATAAATGTTTAATGGTCTCCTTTGGAACTGTAGCTAAACAAATATCTGTTGCAACAATAAGACATAATCCAATAAGAGCAACAGAATTAACAACGACAAAGTGAAAACTTTGTAGAGTGTCACTGGCATCACCAGAAAAAAGAGGAAGTTGTTAACAGCGGAAAGTGACACCTCAATGTGTGCAGTCAAACTTCAAATGCAAAGTTTATACTTCACTGAGCAGATAGTTAACCCTTTGTCAAAAGCATGCTGTATGGACAAATAAATGAAATTCAATATAGCAGAGTTCTGCTAATTTTCAACAAAAAGAACATTTCAAAGGCTAGAATAAGACTACTTTCCGATCTGGATGGTAATATTCTATTATTAACAACAGGAAGGACACCATGAACCGTTGTAATCCAAAATAAAATTCCTAAGCTAATCAGTGAGACTGTCACAATTTATTGTGTGTGTGTTTTATATACAATTTACATATTTTATGTATTTCATATTTACATGTGTGTTGTATATGACTTTTAGTCATCTCGAGTTACAAGTTATGTTGTGTAGAAAATGTTAAACATTCTATCATACAAACATAATTTAAGACAATTGTCGCACTTATGTACACACAACTGGAAGTTTTCTACCTTTATAAGTAATATGTGTAAGACAAGATAAATTTAATTGACGTCATGCAGGGACAATTAAGGGGATAGTGTGAAGGCAATGTGTTTCTACAAATCTACAAAACTATGCATTTACAGCTCCTCCCTGAAGGCCATGGCCACTTCTCACTTTCAGTACTGATGCCCTTTATGAAAGCGTGGTCCATGCCCAGAGTGAACCACTGTAGCATTTTTACATTAGGGGAAGTCAGTATGTATAATTTTCTAAAGTGGTTTTCTTGTTGGGTTATTTAACCACTTGGTGGAGCACATAGAGTCATGCTTTCATTTTCACATTTTTTTTTTCAAAATCAAGTGGAATATAAAAAATGACACACAAAATGGTCCTGTCTGCAAAAAATCTGTCTAAGAAATGAAGCAAGAAAAAACTTTGGGGTCGAGAATAACGGGCTATTGTAACAGTAAATAGCTTAACATTAGCAAAATGTACTTAGAATATCAAATGTAAAAATACTCAATGCATTGAAAAAATGGCCACTGTGATTGTTATACTGTGGATTATTATTACACTGGAGTTTTAATCTACTTTTTAATCTACTTTATATAATTGTGTGTAGTTTAATCTATGCATCAAATTTTATAAACTGATCATATTTTTTGTATGTTAAATCTAAATTTGCAAAGTAACTTCTAGCCTCAGCTGTCATATAAATGTAGTGGACAAAGGGTACAACATTTACCTGAAATATAGTGGTGAAGAAGTGTAAAGGAGCAGTGTCTTACAGAAATATGCTTTACCTAAGCAAAATAATTGAATACCAATCATAAAATAAATTACAGGTAGTCTCAGTTTCGTTATTGCAAAACACACATTCTCCATCAATATCGTCTCTGAATCTTGAAGGCACCATTTAATATTTTCAAATCTGGAGTTCCAAAATAGCTTAGCAGGAGGGGTTGTGAACCCCTTGCAAAGTCTCCTAACATGACTATTAGGACATTGGTAGTCTGTGATGCATATACCATCTAACATACTGTAAGTTTACACTTTAGAAACGTGTCATTTCCTTGCATTCAATTCAAAAGACCAGAAGGTATTACATCATAGACAGCTGGAATTCCATATTTCCGTAGAAATTCTGTATAGGTAAACCAACAATATGTCATTTTTAGCCCAACTATCAAGAGGATGAAGAAGTTTAAACACTCCCTAAGTGAAATACGATGCTGTATGTTTCGTTTACCGCGCATGCACGAAATTCAGAAAAAAAAATCCCCGGAAGAGAGCGTCACTTCCGGTTTCTGCATCTGACGTGTCTAAAACAGTTTTACTCTGGTGGTGGCTTTTACTCGTGGGGGATTTTTATCTAGTGAAGTATTATCTGGTAAGATTTAATTATTTGAAGAGTAGGCACTAGCACTTTATCGGTTTACAGGGCTATTCACGTATCGTAGGCCTTCCGTTTCACCTTTTTTTTTCTCTCCGTTTGTGTTTTTTAAATCTAGATACGTGGTGGCAAGATGCTAGATTTCTTCACCATCTTCAGCAAAGGGGGGATAGTGTTGTGGTGTTTTCAGGGAGCCGGTGTCACTGAATCCTTCACTGGGCCTGTCAACGCTTTGATTCGCTCCGTGATCCTTCAGGTGGGACATAGGGACAGGTGAAAATCCTGACACTCGTCTGTGTTTGTCTAATTCTCGGTATGGCTTGGACAGCTAATGCTAACGCTAAGAGGTAGCAAACGTTAGCTTATTTCGTAACGTAAGTGTACTAAATTGGCGGCTTTTGATGTGTGAATAACCTAAAAATCACGTTATTACGAACTATAAACTGAATTTTGATATAGTTTGTGTGTGCTACAGCAGTGACTTCTTTCACATGGTTAGGAATACAGAGAAGGCTAGATGTAGCAGCAACGACATGTGTGTTTAGCTCCTGTTGACATGTCAACGATGTTTGTCATGTTTCAGGAGCGAAGTGGGAACAACTCATTTACTCATGAGGGCCTGAGTCTTAAATACAAGCTCGACAATGAGTTTGAGTTGATTTTTGTGGTAAGTCTCTCAACTGTACACTAAATGAATTACAATCAAACACCATTGAGATCTACACTGCAAATCTGCGACTAATATTCATGTTGTTTTTATTTTTACACATTAAAGATTACTCTTTTGATCCCTCTGTCTCTGTCCAGGTGGGTTTTCAAAAGATCCTGACGCTGACATATGTGGACAAGTTCATAGATGACGTTCAGCTGCATTTTAGGGATCGTTATAAGAATGAGCTGGAGCACAAGGCTGCTTTAAGGCTCCTCAACAACAACTTTGAATTCGAGGATGACTTCAAGATGCTTCTTAGGTAAGGACAGACAGTTTCACTCATAGAGGTGATTTCTTAAAATGAGGAGCTTCAGCGCAACTTGTGTCATAATGTATATCCCATATATAAAAAAAATAAAAATAAATCAGACCAATGATGCTGTGAAAATCAAAAGTGTATTTCAGCAACATTTAAAGATGCTTCATTAACCACAATCTTCTTTGTCCTGCCCATGCTGACATATATCAAATGTTTAACACTAGAGAGACGGAGGAGATCAGCAAAACTCGGAGTCCCGCCCCCATGCGGACATTTAAGCAGTCCGAGAAATCCCAAAAAACTGTGAAGTCGATGATTGAGACAAAAGGTGGGGACAAAGGCAAGGAACAGGGTGGCAAGAAGAATAAAAATACCAAAAAGGAGGGTAAGTGCTGTTGGAGGTGGTTGATCTAAAATAGCTCATAATATAATTCCAATCTCAATCCTGACTTGATTTCATATTCCAATCTTTTCTAGCTCCTGCAGCTGAGCCTGTCAAAGCGGATCAAGGCAAGGCCTCATCCTCTGGGCAGAAGGTGGTTGAGAATGGTAACCAGGGCTTGACTCCTGACGAGGTCATGCAGAAGAAGAGAGAGGAATTCTTTCGCAAGCGCTTGGTGGTAACTACTGAAAAACCCAGGTGAGAGAAAATACATTCATGAATGTCAACAAGATAAATATAAAATAAATGCTGTTTGTACAGGTATATTTTGGTTTACTTAGATGATTCACCAACAGCAGTGTAGAATCAGCATGCACACAGCGATTTGTATGTTGTCGGCAGGCACTCTCCGATTGCCCCGTTTCAAGTCTGTGAAAGTTCCATTTCAGCAATATGCACAGTTTTGATCCCCAAGTGGAAGAGGAATGGCCCAGCTTTAAAGAGCATTAAAGGAATGATCTGATGTGTTGAAATGAATGCAGGTTACATAAAGTGTTGCTGGTTTGCTTGTCCTTATTAGAGTCAAAACCATAGTTCTAATAGTTACATATTTTTCAATACTCATCAAAAATACTAGCAATATTTAAATGATCACATTTTTTTTTTTTTTAGAATAGCAAAGAGGTCTCCCAGTTTAAAGCATGTATAATTGCTTATTTCTGATTGCTTTATTGTGATATTCTGTCATCGTACTCTTAGTAAGTCCCCAAAGCCTCAGAAGCCTAGGGAGAAACAAATGCGTGTTTGGGACATGGGTGGTAGCAGCGTCAAGGAGCTGGACTACAGCGGGAGGAATGGAGACGGTTCCCCAAATGGTGGCGAACAGAACCAGGAAGCACATCTTGACCCGGTATGTACCCCCTCCCCTCCGCTCCACCCTAAGAGGTTTCTAGTTAAAGAGACAGCTGTATTAGTCACATTAATAATGTTAAAATAAAGGGTCTGTTACCAAGTTCTTGATGTCCTGGATGTGTTTCAGGGGATGCAGCTAAGCTCCATGAAGGGTGACCTGCTGTCTGTGGACTATGAGTCCAGTGAGGAAGAGGAGATGGAGATGGAGGAGGAAGAGGAGAGAGTGGTTATCAGTGAAACAAGCAAGACACGGTAAGAGAGTGTTTGTTTAGTTTTTGGATTATTCTTGAAGGGTATATAATTATATATTTATGCTATTTTTTCGAAACTCTGACATGTTTTGCTTTGTGTCAAATGTAAGTTGCACTGTGAACAATTGCCCAGCTTTGTCTGTTGATTTCAGCACCAAAAAGGGTGGCGGTTTTGGGGGCATGTTTGGGATGCTGAAGGGCCTGGTGGGGTCCAAGAGTCTGACCCGGGATGACATGGAGTCAGTACTGGAGAAGATGAGGGACCACCTCATCGGTATGATATCATATCTCTCGCTCACTAACCTGCTTGATTTATTGAATCATTTAAAAGTGCATTTTCTGCTATTCACTGTTCTCCTTTATGATCCTATAGCAAAGAATGTAGCAGCCGACATTGCCTTCCAGCTCTGTGACTCTGTAGCCAAAAAACTGGAGGGCAAAGTCATGGGCACATTCACCAGTAAGTACATTTTTATTTAACATACCCAGACTTTTCATTTGGTGCAAGGCTTAGTTACAATGCAGTGTGCATCTTCTCTACCTTCACTTGTCCTTCTCTGAGAGCACCAGTGTACATGCTGGGAAAAGTAATGTGATTACAGTAATGCATTTCCCCCAACATTGTCTGTATGATTAGTACAGTAAATGGATGCAATTTAAAATGTTGCTCAGACCAGAATTTTGTTATAAACACTTATAAAACATCACACATACTTATATTAAAGATAAAGGGAAAAGTCCTTACTGAGAGCATAAACCTCAGTGCAACTTGTCATCAGCCTATCTGTGTACATTTTTCCAATTAAAAAACATAATAGTCAGTATTCTCTATATCAGTTTATGATTTTCATAACCAAATCAAGCAGGGCCTTAAAAAGTGTACTTTCATTATCATATTCCTAAAATTTAGGTATACACTTAGTTTTGAAAATTTATGTAGCATAATATTGTTGTAACATCAGCCTTAGCAGGTGTAGGTACATGTAACATGGTAGTGTTGTGTGTAGAGTAGTCCGTGCTTTTAGTATGTCCGAATTTACTCCCCCTAGTTCAAAAGCACAATTTAATAACTATAATAATGTCACTGTGAGTATATGAGATCATTTGTGTCAGTAAATAGCAGTATAGCATGTAGAATAACATGTAACATGATGCTGAGGAACTCTAACAAAACTTGTGTGTGTGTGTGTGTAGCTGTGGCCTCAACAGTAAAGCAGGCCCTGCAAGACTCACTGGTGCAGATCCTGCAGCCCAAGCGAAGGGTGGATATTCTGAGAGATGTCATGGAGGCGCAGAGCCAGCGAAGGCCTTTTGTCATTACATTTTGTGGTGTCAATGGGGTTGGAAAGTCCACCAACCTGGCCAAGGTGAGCTGTCATTGTTAAAAGGGTAATGACATCATTTTCCTGTAAGTGCCGCTCTGTTTCTGTGGTTTGCTGATTGTTTACCCACACAGGCAGCCAGTTCTAGCCTTGGGGCTTTACTGTGTGGGTTTGGCTCATAGACTGTATATAAAGATGGATGACGCGTCTCCACTTCCTTCCATTGTACAAAAATGAAGCCAAAATATCCCGTATACGGGAGCAGCCCATCTTGCGCTGGTGACGTCATGTGGAGCCAGAGTCTGCGCAGTAGTGATCGGAGTTGGAGCCACAGGATTGAGGTCCTGCCCATACCCCCGGCCGACTCAATTGCAAGCAGGGCTCAGCTGTCAATCATGATGTCAAACCCCCTTTTTATAGCATCAAATAACTAATTAAAACCAAACTTTTCAGAAAAGTGACCACTTGAACATGCATCAGCGTGATAAGAACTGCCTAAAATGACAGAAACCATCTTTGGGGAAAATTTATTTGACATGTACTTTTTAGTTTGGCTCATGTCCCATCCACTAACATGGAGGGGGAGGGGTTTATGACCTATACTGCAGCCAGTCACCAGGGGGCGATCGAGATGTTTTGGCTTCACTTTTGTGGAAGTGTCATGTTGTCCATCTTTATATACAGTCTATGGTTTGGCCTTGATTTGTGGTGATGTGTAGCTCTGTTAGTAGAACATGGGATACAATTCACGTGTTTAAAATGCCTGCACTGGGGGTGCTGGAAGGTCTTCGGAGTAAAGTGACCTCCAAATGACATTCAAATTCTTTAATAAACACATATTTTAAATTTCTTTGTTTTGAATGTTAAGCCTATATAGCTATACAGCTTCTTATTTTTTAGATGGATCCTTCAGTTCTTTTAAATCTTGGTGAAAAGGGAGTTTACATTTACCCAGCTTATCCACAGCCAAGTGAAATGTTCCACCCCTTTCTGCTGTGTGCCTGTGCAAAGAGTTTGTGTGGGAGTTCATTAAAAATTCCCATGAAGTGTATGAAATAGTTAATATGCACAGTAGATAACATAGCAGTTTAAACCCAAATATACTAGTGTAGTGTTTAATTAATCAGACTCCAATTATAGAATTTCTGACAGCTTAGTTGTTAGTTGTTAATAGGGGTGGACCACACAGACAAAATTAATATTGAAATAATTATTTCAGCATTATGTCAGGGGTATATAATAGGTCTAATACAGAAATGATGACAAAATGACATTCACAATAGATGACGTGCATATTCATGATAAATATAAAAACCATCACTGCTTCATTTGCCATCACTGAAATTGAAGCAGCTAAATTGAATTGTATGTATGTCAAAATTTCTGTGAAAAAACAATCACTTGAATCGATTATTATTTTATAATTAAAATTATTTTATAATTATTATTTTATAATTAATGATACTGAATATTTGCCCAGCTCTAGTCGTTGGATATTTTGCTTCAGAGTGTAACTCTTTAAATGTTAGCATTCATTTGTTACACTTTTGCCTCTCATTGTGTCCAGATTGTGTCCTACGTGTGTTCATGTAAACTAAACGTCTCTGTCTTGGTCCAGATCTCTTTCTGGCTCATAGAGAATGGTTTCACTGTGCTGATCGCAGCCTGTGACACATTTCGTGCCGGGGCAGTGGAGCAGCTCCGCACTCATCAGCGCCGCCTGAACTCTCTGCATCCGCCAGAGCAGCATGGAGGACGGCCGGTGGTCCAGCTCTATGAGAAGGGCTACGGGAAGGATGCTGCTGGAATTGCCATGGAGGCCATTGCCTATGGTAAATACTTTCTTTCCTGTTGAGTGATTATTAACTGATATTGACTGATTTGTAGTGAACATGAAGTTAGCCCACCGGGAGAATATAAAGCTGTGTTTCCTTGTTGATTCCACTTGCGTGTGCTGCACCTCAGTCATAAAGAAGAGGTATAGAGGAATGGAGGTGGAAATTTAGCCCATGAAGCTCCTGTGGTGATAAGGTGTTCTTTGAATTTTGTGTAGGCTACAAGTCATTTCTATTAATGATTACTGTCACCCATATGGTAAAGTCACATGTATACCTTCTGTGTTTCATCCCTCCAGCTCGCAACCAGGCCTTTGACGTGGTGCTGGTGGACACTGCTGGGCGTATGCAGGACAACGCCCCCCTAATGACAGCCCTGGCCAAACTTATCGCAGTCAACATGCCTGACCTAGTGCTGTTTGTTGGGGAGGCTCTGGTGGGCAATGAGGCAGTTGACCAGCTGGTGAGACCACAAATTCACACTTTTTGTTCAGACACATCGTGCACTGAGAGAAAATGTAACTGATGACTGACACTGAGGAAAAAGTCAGCGTCATTGTAACTTGAATTAAAATGAATGTTTTCCAGGAACTCTCCAAATCCTTTCAGTCACAGCTTAATTCTAAAGAAACATTTGCTTCAATAATTAAGCATAATTATGTGATCAGCCGCTAGAACTCGGTACTGACTGAAGCAGGGATTTATGGTTTTTGCCAGCATGTGCATTACTTTGTCAGATTTATGCACAGACGAGAGGCACCTGTTCAGATCACCCTTCATTAACAGTAATGACTAAATAAGAAAATGCTTTGGGGAAAAAATTGATTTACTTTATTATTAAACTCTCCAGCAAAGGTCAGTGTTGCTCCACTGATCAGCTGTCTTGTTATCTAGTCATTATGATTGTCCAGGTGTGCGTTTTCTCCTCCACTACACTTTGTAAATAGTGAGATGGAAAGATGGTGCAATACATATTAACTCTGTGTCGCCGGTTTTCCCATGGATGACTCAACTTTCCTTTCCTCGTGTCCTCAGGTAAAGTTCAATCAGGCTCTGGCAGACCACTCCATGTCTGACAAGCCTCGCCTCATTGATGGAATTGTTCTCACTAAGTTTGACACAATCGACGACAAGGTATTTGAATGTTTTTCTGTATATCCCCATGTGGCTTTAATCACGTGATGTGGCCTCTAAAGGATCTTTTGATGCAGTTAATTTATTGATTGATTTCTCTGTGGCTGTTTTTATGACTTATGGATAATTTGCAGCCTGAAAGTTGATAGCACTCATGCGTCATCCTTCCTCCCTCACAGGTTGGTGCTGCCATCTCCATGACTTACATCACAGGCCAGCCTATTGTGTTTGTAGGCACAGGGCAGACCTACAACGACCTGCGCAGCCTCAATGCCCGCGCTGTCGTTGGTGCCCTGATGAAGGCTTAAGTGGCTGCATGTTCTGCTGTTTATTCATCGTCGCAACAAAGCCAACAATACCTTTGCCACACTGCCGTGAGATGTTCTAGCCCTGCTAACCTGCATTTCTCATCCTCCTGTCCTGTCCTCTCTACTTTGCATCAAATGAAGAACTCATGTCATGCACAGGACTTTATTCTCAAAGTAAAGGACAAGTGTGCTCTTTGAAAGACACAACATTTTGCAACAAAGCCAGAGGGGCCTCCCTTTGCATACTTTCTAAACCTTTGGGCCTACATTGAAAAGTACCTCAGATCAGACTGAGTTTTGAAACAACGTGAAGTCACATCCAAATCCAAGACATTTGAGCTGACTAAATGGACCTAGGCTGTAAATGTCATTCTTTTACTGGTTTACACAGTAAAGACTTATAAAAAATTCCCCACCTGTCAGTTTTCCCCTCTTCATGTAAATGAGGTCAGGTCGTGAAGGCTTGCTGGATGTGACATTTCCGCAGCTGCCTGCTTGAGGAAAGCTTAGTGACCATAGTGCCTATCTGTCTCCTGTCTTCTTAGTTAACCCTTTCACTACATGGGTGTTTATCCATCAAGAGTACCATGGCAGTTCAGGTCAGAAACCACTCCTTCATGTCTTGAGGAGGAGCAGCCTGAATCTGTTTACAACATTTGATCATAAAGTGGGCATGAATATCAGCACTCATGAAGTTAATAGAGGCTCAGTCAAGGCTGATTCTTTGATCTCCTGACCACAACAACTGTGGTACACTAGTTCTGGATGGATTGTTCTATGAAAGTCATCTCCCAGAGCTCCTCGCCTGCCTAACACACAGTTAACACATTTACAAAATGGAGACTTTGATTCATAAGTTTATAGTTGATGAAAAGTGGAAAGATATTTTGTAAGTTAATTTTTTTAGTTCTTACAGGTTGTCTATAGATTTTCAGACTAGACCTTCTCTATGGTCAGTTGAAGTTCTTTGGCCCTTTTTATTTATGTGTTCCCCTCTTGATTTACTCTTCAGTTGTAAGAGAAACTTTAAGTCTTGAACATCTCCAGCCCCCTTTAATTTGTGGTAGTGCAATAAGAGAGAATCAAGAGTTATACAGAAGATTTGAGCTAATTTATGAGAATGTAAACATTTCTAAATAAAGCTGCTATATGCTCTGACAGCCTGTAAACTTGGAACTTGTTCTGTCATATGTTGCAGAGGAACATGGTTTGGAGCCCCATCACATGCTGTTTCAGTATTATTAGACATGAAAACATGACAGGACAAATGGAATACCAAAAGCTTTATTTTGAAAATAGTACTTATAAATACTATATCAGAAAACACGTGCCAGTATTAAAAATACAAAAAAGGCTTACCAAGAACATTTTCAGCACAGGAGTGGCAAAGTGATTTCTACTGGCTGGGAGCCTCTCTTCTATGAAATCATACTCTTCTGAACTTTTTAGGACATAATCATCAACAATGTGTGTGCAAACCAAGTAACCATCCATGAGAGAATTATTTCCACCCATCCCCACCCCAGTAGTGTGCAAATCAAGTTTTCCTGGTTTCAGGGTTGAGCATGACAGATAAATCCTTACATATCAACACGATGTGCGTTATAGCTTGAACCTAGAATTTCTCTTACAGGGCAGGTAGGTCAAGCTGATGCCGTTTTGTTTAACTGCCTTCTTGTAAGTCAGAATCCAAACAATGAATCAATGCAGCACAGTCAACTTCTGTCAGCAGATTCAGATCTATCATTTCTGTCAAACTGAAGTGCGAACAAACCATTCCATCATGAGCATATTTAAAACTGATTTTCTATTGTAGCTTTATAAATGTTTAGCAACGTTTAAATACAGTACTGTGAGATTGGGTACTGGCACTGACAGTCGCTTTAAGCTTCTCCTTTCCCTTTTAAATGAGACCTAATAATTGAAAATAACGGACACCTGTAAAATACACCTCTTAGGTCGCCCATGGCCCATAGTGTTTCTGGATTCCCTAATCTATTGATTGAAATCAGACTAGAGTAATAATCAAAAGTAGACTGACCTCTCGCTAGAGCTGTGAAAGAAAATGACCCGACTGTGTCCCTGTCAAGAATGATAGTCTGGGGCAAAAAGAGAAGGAAGGGACTTAAGTGAACAGTTGAGAAACAAAGAGCATCAACTGAAATGTTGCCACTGACTGCCATGCATGCAATACTGCAAAGTCAGGTGTATCTTTGTGTAAAGGAATACCAGCAGGTCTTTTGATACTGAAAATCAAGAACTGACTTGAATTTTGTATCTACCAGCATGCAGTAAGAAAACATCTTGGACAGTGCTTTATTGTATTATTCTTGAAATGTCTCTTGCAAGTGGCCCCTGCCTTAAGTCAAAGAGAAGCATTCAGTCCTAACCTTGAAGGAGGCTTTTCTGTGTGTTAAAGCCGTTCTGCTGTTCCTCCCCATTTTGTGAGGGAGACCCTGTAGGTGAAGATAAGAAAGATAATTATAAAACGCAGTAAACTCATATTCTGCCTTCCTTTCAGAAAGAAGAGCTAGCAAGATAAGCAGATCTGATGAATTGAAATGTAAGAAAATCCCACATTTTCTTGTCCAAGAGAGATGCTGACAGAAAACGTCTAATGACTGCAGTTTGTGCCCTAAATCAAATCTGCAACATGGCAGGTTAATTTGATGCTTCAACCTGTGTTATAACGTGTCCTGCTTTTCTTAGCTCCCTTTCTGGAACACACTAAAAAGATACCATTTCCAATAATTTTTCAACATTATAATAAATTTACTGCACACTGTTTAATTAACCAGTAGTTTAAGTATTGTTAAATAACATCAAACTATCTTTGGACTGGAGAATGACAGCAGAAGCAACCAAGCATTGAGTACCCCAGTGTCAAACCTTTAAAGGGGCACTCCAGCGATTTAGTATTGCACTTCCATTAAGTTGGGGGACTCTCAGAAGTCTGATTAAAGAAAGAATGGTCAAAAAACGAAGCAGCAGAGTCCGAGATATCCTGACTTCTAGTTCCTAGCACAGGTCAAGCTCCAAAAACACTGGATCCTACATTTCCCATAATGCAACTCGACAGCTTCTTTCGTTAGAACCTCCCTGCCTCCTAAATGCCCACTTCATTCAAACCCCACCTCTAGTTTCAGGCTACATCCACACTACTACTCCATCCAGACGAGCGTTTCAGAAATAATCTCTGTCCATATTAACACGCCTGAAAACGCATATCTCGTGACTATTCACGTACACTGGGCATGCGCAGGCCGGTGTAAACAGGAAGCATGTTGTCTACTCTACCGGTGGATGTTCAGTTATAGTAAATACTGCGAACGAAGAACAGCAATGGCGAAATGATGACCTGAGATGTCCTTGCTTGGACTGACAATGAGGCAAAGACAACAAGGTCAGCAATGCCTGTAATTCGTTATCCATGTTGAATGAGCAACTGGTAGTCAAGGCTGATGTCTCTGTTTGTTTTCTTCCGGAAAAGGGACACGTGATATGGGCGTGACGAATCAGGGAAGGACATGTAGTGACTGACAAGACCCAATCAAGAAGCGAACGTGGGTGTCTGCATCACCGTTTCCAAAAGCATCCGTTTTTGTACGTCCAGACTAGAACGCAACCCCTGAGTTTTCAAACAAAAACGGGGCCAGCTGCATTTCCAAATGTATCCGTCTTCGGGGCTCGAAAATGCCACAGTAGTGTGGACGCTCGGTGTAAACAAAACTTGTGCGTTTAAAAACGAAAACACAGTAGTGTGGATGTAGCCTGAAATGCAGGCTTTCTGTTAAAAAATGTAAGGCTCAAGTCCAAGCGAAGAAAACCCTGATGATTTTCCCAAACTTGGAAAGCTCCTTCAGAGCCACAGATGACATTATACAGCTATTTTCAGGGCTCTTTGGTACTCCTTTTGATGAGTAAACTGAACTTCATGTGTAAAATTGGTGGAGTGCCCCTTTAACACAGATTGCCCTTACTACAGATGTAAACAATCACAAGGCAAATCATGTGCTGAAAGTCGTCATCTACTACAAACAGTAGTTTGTAGTCAGACTTTCATCCTCCTTACCCCAGCCGTTGGTAGACACATCACGGTTGCAGATCTCATTGGCCAGCCTCTCAAAGTACTCAGGCAGGTCGGCATACTCGTCTCCATAGGAGATGACCTTGATGCCCTTGTCCAGCATGTTGTCCCGCAGCTTCTTGAACTCACCCACGTCCTCGCGCCGCACAAGCATGAAGTGTTCCAGGTCCGACTTGTGTTTGACTGCCTCCAAGAACAGAGCCTGGAAGGTTGTGTCGTCTACTGTGCGTCCGCAGCCCAGAAACACGAATGATTTGGTCTCATATAGCTTCTGGATCTCACGCTGTTGAAACCCATGGTAATATATATTATTACACTTATGCAAAAGCTACCATTTTAATTGCATCAAAGTGCAGGGATTGAGGCAATTTAGTACTACAACCTGCACCTTAATATAATAACATAACATGCCATATCATTGGCATTTAGTAGAGAATCTTGTGCAGAATAAAGTCCTTTATCAGAAACATAACCATAATAATGAACAATTTCAGGGCTCACCATAACCTCCGTATTCCTCAGTACGTTCTGGTAGCCAGCAGGGTGCAGTACGATACCACTGGGGTTGGTGTAAACACCGTGGATATGCAGAACACTTAACCTCCGTTTCTCCTGAGCCCACTCCAACACCTAGACACACACACACACACACTTAACAGTCCATTGCACTCAATCCTGTTCTGGCTGGGCAGGGAGTAACAGAGTGAGAGGATATTAGGCCTGATGGAGATAAGGCATAAATACCAGGACTGAGAGGCAAAGCGATGCGTCTCTCAGAAAAGTCTGACTGATTCTTGCAAATTTGTGTTCTATTTAACAAATTCTGAGACTAACTTTACTGGCAAATAAATGACATGATTGAACAACTGAGATTTCGAGAAGAAACTGGTCAGAAGTGAAACAAACCTAGGTTGACTGGGAAAACATGCACTTCTCCATCAGTGAAGTCCTAAACCAAAAGCAAATATTGTTCAATCTATAAAATTCGACAGCAGCTGAGTAATGGCTAGAACTTTAACCTTCCTCCACCAGTCAGAGTCAAAAGGGTCTTTCAGGTCAAAGCATTATCTATTTTTCTCCAGCCAACCAGGAACTTCACTGAAAGGCAATCTCATAACTGTATCTGACTCACTGCAGTGAGTGAGTTCACCTATATATGCTCAGAGGACAAGATACTATTCAGGCAGATGTACCTGCAATTTCCCTCCTCCAGAGTATTGAAGGCCATTTTTAAGTGTGTTTGTGATTTGAGATAAGATAATCTGTGAAATGTAACTTGAATTTTAAAATTTGTCAGAATTTGTCTAACTCTTACAATCTGAGCCTGGCTTAACATAAAGTACTTGCTTTAGTGACCTTTGCACTTATCTGAAAAAGCTGACTGGACGTGTTATAGCAGAAAAGATCAATCAGTGCCATAACAGTTTACCTTCTTCTCATCGGTCAGGTCCAAAGACTCCATCTTGGTGCCCTGGTGTGCTGCATAGATCTCCAACAGGTTGTCAAAGTTAGTAGTGAGGACCAGTGCACCACTCTCCATTAACTGCAGCACTGAACGCAGTAGATGTTTCCCTGCATGCTCCATCTTGCACTCCAAATCGTCAAACACCTCGTATAGACAGTCCTTGAAGAATGTGGAGCGCACATTGCCTGTTCTCTGTAACAACAAAAAAAATGTAAATAAAAATAATTTCTTACTATGACAGGACATGCTAAGAATCATGATGTTTTGAGTAGAAGAACTGCACAATCTTTGTTATTTTATAAGTGTACATTGTGAAATTTTCCAGTTGGCATACTTTGCACTTTTATTTTTTGTAGGTCTTAATTGTCACATTTTAATAAAGACATAAATACTATAATAACAAAGTACACGGAATGTACAGGGATGAGATTAGGTGATATTACTGCAGAAATTTCACAGTATTTTTTGACATGCAATGTACATTGACAACAAGACTTCATGCAGTGCATGATGCACTCAAGAGAGAAGGCCATATGGACTGTGTCTACCTACTTATACCTGATGATCAATCGTCAGCTAAGCACATTTAAACAGCACTGAATGCAGTATGATAACAGCTGGAAAGGGAAGTACAGCGAACAACCAGCAGCAGTGTGATCGAGTGTGCAAAGAGGAAGTAAAACTTGTGCAGTGAAAAAATTAATAAATAGTGATCATTGGAGCACTGATCCTGTGGCTGAAAAGTGTCACAAGTTCTGAAGTTGTGAAGTCGTTCACACTGAAAATCTGCACTCTCCCTAAAATAGATAAGAATTTACAATGTTGGCAACCAAAAAATGCTGTGTGTACTGACTGAAGACTGATTCATAAAGTAACCCTCTGGGGGAAATAATTAAGAGAATAAAGAGTCATTCTCTTTATTCTCATCATCACAGGACCCCTGCTAGACCCACTGCAGTATGCCTACCGGACAAACAGGTCAGTGGATGATGCAGTCAACATGGGACTGCATTACATTGTGCAACACCTCGACTCCCCAGGGACATATGCAAGGATCACCCAGCTCACTGTCCCAGCCCCCGCCTGTCAGTGGATCACAAACTTCCTGACAGACCAGAGGCAGCAGGTGAGGATAGGGATCAATCAGCACTGGCGCCCCCAAGGGGTGTGTGCTCTCCCCACTGCGCTTCGCCCTCTACACCAACGACTGCACCTCAGGAGACCCGCCTGCAGCAACAGTCTGCATACATACGGGAGGTTGAACAGCTGGCCCTCTGGCCAGTAACACGGTGTCTGCTGTGGAAGCCTTCAGGTTTCTGGGATCCACAATCTCCCAGGACCTAAAGTGGGCGTCCAACATCGACACCATAATCAAAAAGGCCCAGCAGGGGATGAATTCCTGCGCCAGCTCAGGAAGGTCAACCTGCCTCAAGAGCTGCTGATCCAGTTCTACTCTGCAATAATCCAGTCCGTTCTCTGCACATCCATCACTGTCTGGTTTGGATCAGCCACCAACCAGGACAGGAACGCTCAGGACTCATACATGTTGATCTATGCACGCCATGCATACTGTATATACTGTCATATCCACCTACCTCATGTATATAAAGCAACCTGGTACATTAATCATATTTATTTCAGCACCATTTGCACTCTGCACCATTGCACTAATTGTCTTACTGTTTACAAATGTTACTGTTGTTGATTTTTGTGCTGTTTTAAAATACATATATCTATGTGCACATAGCAGCTTAATGTTTGTTTACCTATTCTGATTTTGTATGTTTCTTATTTTATAAAAACTTTACTGTACTCTTTTTAGTGCACATGGCCCTACTGGGAAATTAACTGACTGTCAGTGTTGGACATTTCTTAAACTCACTGGAAATGGAACATGATCATATTTACTATATTAGCTTTAGTGGGGGTATTTCATGGTAAAACATTAAAATATCAGTAGGCAAGTGTCAAATTACCGCAACAAACCCACAACAAGCAGCCCTTTAACGGGATTGACGTCTTGGTTACACAGTTTTACTTATCATACCACGTGACCTGACCATGTGTGCATCTGTCTTAAAATAAATGTGATCATTTGAGCCCTGGTTGAGCAACAGTTTTGTCTTAATTTAGAAGCAAGCGTGGAACCACAAAATAATTGCTTCCACCAACACTAGAGAAAATTACAAATTAAAGCAACACTGTAGTGTAATTTCCCCTTAGAAACAGACAGAAAAGTAGGTCAATTTTTTGTTTTTCATTTTGTTAATATCGTAACACTAGAGTATGCATGGTTGTATAGCCCAATCCGAATTCCAGCTGGCATCCTAAGTGCCCCATCTATCCAGACTTTAGGGGTGTGTCAAGTCAAGTCAAGTGTGCGCCAAAGGACAACTTTGTTCTGTATCGAAACACTCCATTACCCTCTCTGATCCTGTCCACAGCTCTTCAAGTAGCAACTCACACACCACCTGAGTCTGCTAAGAGATTATGGGCTGTGACTACATGGCCTAAATCTTACCCTTACCTGGCAGAGCCTGTTGTAAAGGAAGAGAAAGAAAAGAGAGGCAGGAAGAGTTGGGCAGCTAAGAATAGCAATGGGTAGTGCAGAGATGCAGTGACCAAGCTGATCCTAGCACAGGGAAATGCTCCGCTGACTGACCAGCGATTACAGCTCTAATGGGTTAAACAGCGGGAGGCCTTTTCACAGGAAGAAGCTCATTATCCACATCTAGTGTCTACAGCACCCATCCTAATCACTGTGTCATTGGACTGTCAGGACTTAATAACCAAATGAAGTGCAAGTAAACAAATCTAAATATTCATCCTAAACTAATTATTATTTTTCATACATATATTTTATTCAAAGTTTTATGTCTGCTCTGGACTGCCCTACTATCGACATGCATACAGTTAGCACACAACAGACAAAGGTCTAACAGATACTGAATTCTGTTGCTCCTGGAAAATGCCTATTATACAGTGATACAAAAACCAGGATGCTTGATCTTTTTCCACAGACTATTATGGTTAATTTCACAACACAGCTGACTTGTGGAAAATAAACCAAAACAGTTTCCTTTTACAGCAAGGTGCATAGGTGGCTTTATCATTTAAACAAATTGCAGATTATAACCAAAATGACTTTTAACAGATAAACAACATGTTTCCTCCACTGACCCTGTGTAAAACATTCAGCAGTCAGCAAAGTTGTAATTAGCCTTGTTTTTGCTGAGGTCAAAGGTGTGAGAATTTACAACAAAAACATTCTCTTTGAGTTTTAACTTCAGATTACCCTCATTGCCTGACACTGTGTGCCTGCAGACCACCATAATCCATCTGAGACATAATTCCATGAAAAGTGGGTTAAACTCTCACAGCCCAATGTTAATGGAACTAACTGCACTAAAGGCAGGTCTCTCACACCCCCATATGCTTCAGTTATGAGGGTTCTAATGTATTTTATGATTCACACTTAAAGAATTCCTTTTCTTGGCTCAGACGACAGTAAAACAGTTAAGTACACCAAATCAGGTCTAGTGCTAACATGTGTGCTTAACTGCAACAAGGGAAAATATTTGCAGATGGGTTTTGTGAATGGAATCAGTACATGTCATGTCCTCTACTGTAACTTACGTATGCTTGCAGTTTGGGTGGTGCTTTGACTTGGTCTGAATGCAAAGTCTGGGCTGGGGGGCTGCTGGTTCACATTATTCTATGCTTGTTTTCTTTCCTCAGCATGCTAGAGCCTGCTGGGTCTGTAGCCAACGGCAGTGGGCTGCTGTCTGCACGACTGTGGATTGAAATAAACACGATGGATAAAGCCATAAAAGCGCTGTTTGTTCCCTTTGTGACAACAGGCTGAGGGCTGAAACAAAGCGTGTTTTATCAATGTCAAAGGTGCGATGAGACATGACTAACACAGGAGGCAAACGGTATTAAGGCTCCCATCTGCCAGCCCTGCTCCAGACCAGAACAGTCCACTAGGAAGATAACTGAGTTATGTGGAAATCCAAAAATGTTTTGATCCATTTCATGTTTCACAATTTATTTGTAATAATCCAAACGGTTTAGAGCTATCTATGTCTGTAATCTTCTTGAGCCTGTAAAAGCTTGTCAGGGATGGTGACGCCCTGTGTAAAGGATCTTGTTGCGTTTGTATGATCGGGTGGCAGAAATATTCTGGTAGTTTTGGTGGGCTTGATTGGTTCATCCAATTTTTAGGTGGTATTAAGCTGTGATGTTGCTTTTTGCTGTCAGCATTGTCTTTAAATCCAAAAAGTCCCACACTACAGAATGCGATTCATTTTAAGTGTACAAGCACAACGATTTTTTCCGAACTAAAGTTGAAGAAATGTATTTTCTATTCCACACCGCCACCAGGGAGATTTCTTTGATTTCGTTTGCCCAAAGCTTTCTTTTTAACCGCATTAGTCTCTGTCTGACACAAGTTAGATTTATTTTTGTTTCTGTCCTTTCTGCTGTCACATGGTGTAACGCAGTCTTGTCTTTTGTTAATGCAACTTTAGCGAGAAATTAAGACCGCTTGGTGTGCTACAATGGATCTCCTTTTTTAATACAAATACGTATGAATTCTAAGGATGAGATTGCTCAGAGGTATTAATTGAAATTGCTATTTAATATAATCAATCATGCAGCCTAACTCGCTATGGCACATTCATGGGATGTCCACATTACAAGGTGGATGGTTCAGTATCTCGTATTAAACCGAAAGTCTCATATATGATGTCCACCTTGTTGTATTTTCATTTCTCTTTGGGAAACTCACAATTATCATCTGAATTTTGGGGCCAAGGGACCAAGACTTTTTTAGCACACAGAAAACCAGTTCAGTGCAGATTTGTGTGCTGTATTTATGCTGTAAGCCTTGCTTAAAGATGGCAAGGGAGGGTTAAAAACACCAATGTGGTTCAGCTCACCTGCCTCCATCAGGGTGTCTTTTTTAAGGGAGCCCTGAAGCAATGGTGTTTTACACCAATAAATGAGAAACAGAAAACACAGCCTCCTTCTTGCATGTGTGATTGATTCCGCATCAGCTGACTAAAAAGTGTCTGCATTGACCAAAATTCATTTCTAAGAAAAAGCCCCACAAACAAGCCTTGTGTCATTAGTTATAGGTCTTTTAATGAGATAAGGCTAAGATGCCTTAACTCAAGCAAACAAAACAAAATGTACATGGCTAAGAAAAGGACAGTGAGCTGGCAGTCTGTCTGCCATGTGTTTGTACATGTGCGACAGGCTGGTGGAGAAAGGAAAGGCAAGGAAAAAGACAGGCTTACCGGGGAAAGTTTCTGAATGAGGTCATGGGCCACATGCACCAAATTCTTATCTTCCTGCATGTGCTTCTGGAAACGCCGACTCTCCTCCTCTTCTAGTAGGTCAAAATCATTGGCTGCGTCAAGTAATGCCTGGATGAGGCCTTTCCAGGAGCGGAGTGCAGGGACCTGAGGGGCTACGGCAGAGCTTACCCCAGTGCCAATCACCAGGACAAGCTCGGGGGCTCGCTTGGTCTTCAGGCTGGGCAGCAGTTTCCTTTGGGGCAGGCAGAGCTTGAGTGATTAAGGTTCCAAAGACGATTCCGACAGTATGAAGGTTAAACAAGCCATTTTCAAGCACATAACATTCAGCGTGAAACTAAAACCTACCTTTAATTAGTACTAGCAAAACAGCAGGAACACAGGAAAACAAAAATTTTAATCAGCCCTGTTGACAAAACTGATGCATGAGTCATGTGCAGAGTGTGCAGCTGGCTCCAAAGCAGCACCTGAGCTTACCTGGGCTTTTTTGCATTTGAGTCTGCATCCTGAGAATCAGCTGCAGGTCGCTTCTCAGTTTTCACAGCAACAACGGAGGCCATTCAGCTCCTGTAACAGAAACATGACCAACCACATGCTAACTCTGATGACTACTTAAGCTAACAATAAGCAACACTATAAAACAATTCTGGATACAAAGGCTGCCACATGCGTATGGACTGTCATTCCCTCTTAAGACCTTATCATATTGTAATCATGTTATATAGGAAATTATAATTGACATAGCTCTGCCAGGTCAGAGTGTCATGGCAAATGAAAACGGTGCTTCCTGCTTAACAATGTTTTTATAATATTAGAAACAGGAAATAATTAATAAATTTCAGCTTGTCAACACAACTTAACTGATGACATATGCTGTTTCATTCATTTTACAAAGAAAGGCTATTGTTCCGGGAAACTGTAACAGACAAGGTGACGTTAGCTAGTTTTTGTTAAATAGCTGGTGTTTTCCTAATGTTTTTTCTTAACTTTTATTAAGTCAATGCCCTGATGGGTCCAACAGCAAGCCATATGCAGTTAGTTAGCGCTAGTATGTAGGGTTAACCCAATCCACGTTTTATGCCAACATTAATTTCTGAAGAGACAACTACAAGTAACATTTCACATAATAGATAAAACGTTAACTAACGTTACTTCATAAGCTAACGAAAACTCACTCCTACCTTGATATAGGTAAGTCAATGTCCAGTGTTTAATGCTGTTCAAGTAGAAATCCTTGTGATTCGAAGTCAGCGAAAGTCGATTCTGTATTAACGTGAGCCACGTTAAATAGTTTGGAAATCGACTTGAGTTCGGAGCTTTTAGCTTTTTGATGGTGTTAATGCTAACCTGATGATAACTTAACAACAGCGTCGGGACAGTTAACTGGTACTGTATCACCAAAGACTAACAAAACCCAACTAACGTTAACTAACAACTACTGTTACGCTAACGTTAGTTAGTTTTTTTTTTTTTTTTTTTTTTGCTTTGAGCTAAGTTAGCTAACTTATCTCCAAGGTTGTTAAAAGCACGAAACTGCCTCTGTTTTACTTGTCATTCTGAGTGTAACAGTTAACTTAGAGTAGTTAAAGCGGTGTAGATCTGTTGTTAACCAATCTCTTTAGCTAAAAATGTTGTCAGTTAATGTCCCCTGAGTACCGTTATACACCAGAAATGCTCTCGACTCTACCGGCTACTATTCTATACATTGCCAGTCTATCTTTAAGTTTAGCGGTGCTGTTGTTGAAGTCACCGCCTGTGGTGATGTGCACCCGGTCTTATAATGCCTTCATGTGCTGTACGAATAACCGACTTTAGCCTTTAGTGTCCCGCGTGGGAAATGTGTCTTGCATCCATCAGTAAAACTGAATACAAAATATATCAGTTAGCAACAGGAACAGCGCACATCTATGACAGAAAAAGTCGGGATTTTCATACATGAGACGTCAAGATCAAGCTTGTTTCAGGACTGTAGATCCCCCGACTTCCCGATGGTAAACGTGATATGATTTATAATGTATTATTCTGTATTGTTTATATGCATATGTTAGTGTACATATCCTCCACTGCATCGCAAAACATATCATTACCACTTTATGTTTAGCTACTACAAAACAACAAAGCACTTATTTACTATGTCAAAGCTAGGAAGTGAAGATTTACAAAGAGTACTTGAAAGCAGCAAAAGCCAGACTGACTGTGTGACGTCAAATACCGGGAAGAGGCTAAACTGCAAAGAACAATCGTACAGTACACAAGAAAATGTTGTTTACACCATTAACTGTTGCTTGCTGGTTCTGCAATGCTTATCTATTAAATTATTGCACCGATTGCAGCAGCCTTTTGGAGACAGTGGCACGTCACTTTTCCCTTTCTAATGTAGCATCATTCAGAAATCTGTGGAATCAAATATGTAATATAATTCAGAAATAATCAGAAATCAGCCGATCTATCTTTGCGTTCAAGGCCTCATGATTAGACAATATGATTATATATATATATATGACAAAAAAATAGAATCAGAACCTTCAGCAAGGCCTAGTACACACTCATTTTACGTCTTTATTTAAAAGCCAGAGCTTCTATAATTAAGAATAATACAATAGTTTGATTTTGAATCACTCAAAACACTGTTGTAGTTAAGCTGGCATTTATCGTTACACCCAACAGCAGACGTTTCCCTCTGATGCATATGGTTTCCGCCCCATAATTTATGCTGAACAGGAACACGTCAGCATAGACTGCTTCAGTAAAACAACTACTAGCCTGCCATCTTCTGTTTAACATGAAAACTGCACTTTTGAAGTATTTGGGACAAAAGCCACAGCCCCTCATGACAAAACGATTTGCAATTTAAATCCTTTAGTGTATTGTCTGCTGTAAACCAGGTTGTATGTAAAAAATAAATAAATAAATACAAATATGCTAATGCTCTTGTGTCAAGTTGATGGTACAGAACATGTGACACCACTTTGAACCAATCTGCTAGTGGCACAGCTGGTGTCTCTCTATACCACTAGCAGATTTAGACCATAACAAGTCGAGGTGACGAAATGTTTATGGACCCCACGGCTGAGACTACTGTAACTGAGAACTGACAGTTAATTAGTACATACAATATTTACTCTGAGACTGTGGGCCTCCTTGCACCATGGGTGCAGGTGGCCTGGGTACACTCACCACGCTTTGTAGTGTTTCCAAAATACAGGGAGCACACCTCATTAGAGATGCCGAAAAGCAGAAATCCTACCTCTTTATTATATACAAGTGGTGCCGCTGATATTAATAAAGGGTCCAAACTATGAAATATACACAGACCTGTATGTTGCAGCTCTTGCCAGATTTGCAGTTCAAGTTGCAAGTAGAGTTAATAATATTAAACAGAACTGTAATGCTTATTTTGTACAGAATCGGAATAGTGTGAAGGTCTAATTTGCTTAAATCTAAACACAGATGACTCAGTTACCTGTTAAAAGTATTTCAAACTAAATGGCCAAGTAAAAAAAAAAAAAAAAAAAAGCAGCTGTCAATTTCCCTGAATGCACAATGAGTTTCTTTCACATACAAAGCTGATCAAATCCTAGCCTTTTTAAGTTTAAACCTAGAATTAATGTTTGGGTAGCTTTGGGTAACACAATCTGGTAAACACTGAACTATACTGTAACTGTAGAACCAGGAATATAAAAAGTAATGAAAGTTATGGTTAGATTGTATGGTTGCAGTCACTGAGTTGTTACAAAAAAGATAATACAGTCTGTGCTTAGATCATTCAAAAGCCCACTAATTTCTCACTTTCTTTTTTCAATGTATTTGAGAATCTATCCAAATAAAAATTTCATGATGAAAAGTTTGACTTACCTCCCTCAAAGTACCAAATAAATCATTAATATATATTGGACTGAGATGATCCACACGTGTGTTCACCTGGTAAGATAATAAGTTATAATTATAGTGCAATACATGTTGTGTATAGACATATTTTATATGATAGCCCACATCAATGCATACAAGTTAGTATTAAATATCATTTCAATACATAACTGAATCAGCAGACACATTTTCGAAGATACAATCAAACAATAATAGGCATATCGTTTGTCAATGTTCGACATTCAAAAAAATATTTTCCATTTAACACATTTTTATCCCAAATTATCAACCGATAAAGAATATTACAGCTGTAAGATTTCATGTATCCTCATAAAAAGGCTCCGTGTTCATTTGATAACAGGAGAGAAGGCATACTGGTCGCATTTGATAACTTAAACCGATGCTCTCTCTCACGAATGATTTTCGGTCACTGTGAAATATCTGAAGTTAGAATCGGCTGTTTAAAGGTCAAAAATCTAACCCCAAGCTCCTGAAGAGGTAATCCATAAACAAAGCAAGATTTTCTTACTTTTCCCTCTTTCCCTTCTTGAAATGCAGCAATTATCTTAAATAGCACAACATGAACCTGAAAGTAGCATGACACACAACAAAAGCTTAAGTTTCTAGGCTGGCAGATCTGGAGCTGTAGTATTTTACTTAAGTAGAACTTAATAGTAAATAACTAAAATAAATATATGGTAATAAAGTGGCTATGAATAATAATAATAATAATAATAATAATAACTGCAGGTTTATTAACACCCTTTAATATTGAAATATCAGTCATGACTCTGGTGTTTGCAGATGTTTTACTAGTGTGATTTATGTTACTGATATCACTCGTCTGATGAGGGAAATAAGTGATATCGCAACTGACGGTTCATGAACTGTAAAGTCATTTTCTCTTACCAAAGTGATATATGGCTTTAAGGGCACAAAGGATTAGCATAGGTCTGGTCAGGGCTGGGCACTATTCAGTATCCAACAGTATCTTCCTATTCTCTGAAATTCTTCATAGAGCCTGACAGTAAAATCTACGAAGAGCCAAAGATAAAGGAAGAGGAATGCACTGTTAAGAAATCACAGCTGCTCTATACAGAGATAGAACCCTCTCTAAAGTTGGTCTTCCCTATCAGAACATTGAGAAGTGTAGCCTTGCCCTCCTGGGTCTCCCTCTGAACCTGTCTGATGATGTCGCTTAGCCTGTCCTTGTCCTCATGCCCTACAAGGTAGCCCTTACCACCGTAACCATCTGCCACTATATGATAATCTGCAAAAAGGAGAGGAAAAGAGAATTTGCCAGTTAGTAACTGCCCAGTCATCATACATGAATATAAATGAATTTTGTTAACGGTATGAGAGCTAACCTGTACATATTCTACAAGCTATCACAGCAGCCGCACAACGTCCTAAGCAAAATGTACCTGTAAATGCAAGGCCACACGCCACATTGCTGCCGAGTATGGGAACCTGCTCTCTGGATATCTGACTCCAACATGCATCATTTCCCACCACAGCTATAACTGGTGTCTGTGGAAAAAATAAAAGTGTGGATTATCAGAGGGAAAAAAGAGACAAATACACAAGCATGCATGTTTTTGCTACTAAGAAAATGCTTTTATTGAATTGCTAAAGTCTATAACAGGGTTTCGATCATTTGTCCATATAGCATTACAGCTGCCAGCTGCCATACTTGCATACTTCTGTGAAATCTAATTAAAATGTTACATTTCATGTAATGTAATGTTTCCTATATACAACTTATGTGGTGGTGATCAATTACACAATAAATATATGATACAATATATATAATCAGTCAGTGTTGTCTACTTTCTATGTAATGGAAAGGCGGCAGTGCTGTATACTTGATTAGAATCAGAATCAGAAATACTTTATTGATCCTGATTCTGATTCTAATCAAGTATACAGCACTGCCGCCTTTCCATTACATAGGAAGTAGACAACACTGACTGACTAATTTTTAAAAGGCCCTACATACCCATCGTACATCCACACACACACGTGTTTTCACTTATTTTGGCTGATTAGACTGTGTGGGCATGTGCAAACTGTATCCACCTTGCTCTCCTATTGCAGCCGTTAGTATGTTGATACTGATACTGGCACGTCCTTAATGTAAATTAGTGATTTTACCTTGTGTCTGGTGAATGTGTCAAACTCTGCAACACTGTATCCTAAGGATCCATCACCATACACTATCCACACCTGAAAAGCACACAAAGTAGCATTTCATTTGTAAAGGGTGACCACCGATCAATGATGATTAGCCAAAGCACTTTCAGAAATGCCTGAACCAATACTATACCTCAGATTCAGGCCGGCACAGTTTTGCCCCCAGGGCGAATCCTCCTCCAACTCCCAGGGTCCCAAAGGCTCCTGTAGGGACAAGGTACAGTTATGTCACTATGATTTCAAAGAAAGCAAGATTAACCTCAGAATACATTGCTATAATACAGACTTGTGATTATGTTGATACTACAACAGCACAGTGTTCTGTAGACTCCTGTAACCTCTTTATGTTCCGACAAAAAAGCGACAAATCAACAAACAACTGTTAACGAATAAGCTGACTTTAAATTATTATTTCATTTCCATATTGCTGAAATTACAAGCCCTCTCCTCTCACATTTAAATAACCAAACATCCATAGTTTTAATCACAACAAATTTTTGTTTGGTTTACGAGCTCTAACCTGGATCTAGCCAACGCATAGGTCCTCTTGGTCTCATTATGTAAGCAGCACTTCCAACAAAATCACCCCCATCAGCAACAATGATGCTGTCCTCCGCCATCAGCTCATCCACACGGTGGAGAACTTTCAAGGGATTTAAGTGGTGTTCAGTCTTCTCATCAGCTTTAGCCCTGGAATTAAAAATACTCTAGTTTATGTGATGGAGAAATTATTTTGTAGTTACAGAGTTGTATTTGCATTAACATTACAATAATTGATTAAATTGTGTTTGCTTTCTCATTAAAATTTTAACGAACCTTTTTAATCATCAAGAACAGAGTGTAAGTTAGGAGAAAATGTGTCTAGGTGACACTGATGGTTTTACAAGACATGCTAACACACTCAAAGGTCAGGGACCAGGGATCATCACCTCTGCTTACCTGTTTGCATCTTCTTTGGTTATATCTCCTGCTTTGAGGCTCTGAGGCCATTCCTCTGGACAGCGATGGCCCTTCAGGCCTTTGGAAAGCCGCACTAAGAATGAACCAGCATCACCTAAAATAGACCAATATTTACATTTTAGACTCTAACCGTTGAACTGATGTATTTGTCCTGTGGCCCAACCCTCCAAAGTACAAATCAGTAGTAAAAGGTTTATGTTTAAAGTCACAATGCTGAAACAATACATATCATACATGCTGTATTTTGATCACTCTATGATCACAAATGATATAGGGTGTTCAGTATAGAAATGGGAGACAGTGACAGGTTTCTTTTCATATTCTTCACTAATATATCATAGATCTAAAATGACACATTGTTACTTTAATTATGATCATGCGTCATCATGACAGCTTGTGAACGTACCCTGAATTGCTATAGTTGGTTTCCAGAACATATCTGAGTTTTTCAGCAGCTGCGTCTTATCTCTGTTGACAGCGATGACCTTACTGCGTCTGTTAAGAACTCTGCCGTAGCTCAGCCGGAAGTCACACACAGTGCCTGCAAACACAACACACAATGTTAACATTTCTCTAGGAATTCTGGATAGCCTGTGGCTATACAGGCTACTTTGAAAATACACTTCAACCTTTAACTGTATTTCAACAGACATGAAACAACTTCCAGAATTGGTTTAAGTTCCTCCTAGCTAGGAACAGCTGTCATTCTATGAAACCTTAAATAACGTATTAAAATAATTACGGAATTATTAAATGAAGAATCAATTATTAAACATTCATTCAATATTTAATGATTGAAATATGATCCAGTATATTACAGTGTTAATTAAATTAACACAATTATGTTAACTAGTTTTCTTCTGCAATTTTGTTTTATGTTTGATTATTAAATAATCTACTGTCAAAAAGCTATGTTATTGCTATGTTAATATAAAGGATTAAAACTGTAAGACTGTATGCCAGACCTGCTAAGAGCACCAAGTCGGCCTCCTTCAGAGCATCTCGCCTGTTTTGTCTGATGTGGATGGGACTGTCTTTACCCAGCATGCCACGGGACATGCCCCCAAGGAAGCAGGGGATGCCCAGGTCCTCCAATGCCTTCCTAAAAAAGTACAAAAACATTTTGACTAGACCAGAAAACTAGAATTTGACTATTTCAGCAAATTTTTAAGCACTAACATTTCTAGTATCAACAGTGAATAACCGAAAACAGAAAAACAGTAAGACACCGGATAAAAGAGTAGAGAAGAGGGGGCCATAACACATTGTCCTTTACCTGATGTCATCAACCGGAGTTGGGGGTAGTGTTGCTTGGCTACCCAGCAGAATAACAGGTGTCTTGGCTCGACTCACCAGCTCTATGCACTTTTGTACCTGATTTGTATTGAAAGAAAAAAACATTTAAAACTCTGGTTTAGTCATCTCTAATACTGTACACATTGAGAGGGACTGACTGTAATGTATTTGACACAAAAAAAACCATAAAACCTTTAATACTCAGTGCAGTCTTACCTGATCGTCCGTGGCTTGTGGGATGTCAACAGGAAGCGGAGACACATCTCTGGTCTCCCAGGCTCCAGCAAATAGGTTCATGAGGTGGTTATTGAGGTACCTTACAAGACATCAGACCATCACATTATTGCGTGTTTGCCTTTATTTGACAGTTGAGAGTGAGAGAGAGGAGAGAAAAGCGCAAAACTTCCAGGTGGTATAAAAGATCCAAGTCAGACTTTAATCCATAGATGGCAAGTTTACAAAGTATGCGTTCCAGACACATGGGCCCCCAGGACACCCCGCAGGCTATTCATTTATGCTTAACAATGTAGCAATTCTCATGTCAATTCACTTATAAAGTTGCTGATTGAAGTGTGATTAAAGTGTAATTAAAGTGTAATTCAACCGGTCTTCTATTCTCACACAGCACAACTTTATTCTTCTTCTTATTTTATATTTTACATACACTAAATAGTAATGTGCAGTGAATACACGACATGCTGATAACATACCATGAGACAATTTTTCCCATCAGTCCTTTGGGAGGGTTTTTAACTCCAAACTCTTTGGACACAACATGGTAAGGATAGAGCGTGTCGATGGGGAACTCTATGAAAACAGGACCAGGAGTTCCCGACTGGGCGATGGCCAGGGCTTTCCTGACAGTAGGCACAATCTCCCTGATAGTCCTGATGGAGGCACAGAACTTACACAGCGGCTTGAAGAGAGACATCTGGTCGATGTCTTGCAGCGCACCTCTGCCCTGTACCACAAACACCGTTGATAGAGAGGTTAGACATTGAAGCTGAGAAAAGTTAAGATGAAGTATAACACGTCTGACAGACTATTAGACTATTTTGTTCTGTTATTTTATTCTACCTGCACATTCACATCATATTTGCACTAGTATTTGAATCGACTCTACCTGAAGCAGTGTACCAGCAGCTCCACCCAAGAGCAGCAATGGAGATTCAGCCATCTGAGCATTCTTCACTGCTGTCACAGTGTTAGTGAGGCCTGGGCCAGCAGTCACTGCTGCTACACCAACAGTGCCTGGTGGGGAGACAATCGAGTTAGCTATTAACCAGCACTCATGACTGACTCAATGAACTAACTACAGAAGACACTGCAACAGTTCTATCTAAACGTATGACTATATTTTACTGTTCGCAATACCACGGCCAAAACACTGGAACACCTAAATGTTATCCAGCCACTATTAATGCTGTTAGTTACACCTGTGTTTGACAAATCAAAGCGACCACAGTGGGAAAGGCCTATACCAATACACACCTCAACAAAGCAACAGCACACCCAATTCCTTTATTCTCCATAACTGCCGGTAACAAGATATGAGCTCAAATAAGGCCGAGGGTCACACATTTGGACTTATCTATTCTTGTAACACAAATCTGCACCTGAGAGTCTTGCCACAGCATCAGCAGCGAAGACAGCAGTGGCCTCGTGTCTGGTGTCCACAATGCGGATGCCCACCTTCTCGCAAGCCACCAGGATAGGTGAGATGTGTCCACCGACAAGGGTGAAAACGTACTTGACCCCGTGGGCGCGGAGCACCTCTGCCACGCTCTCGCCACCATGCCGTGGGCTCTTCGTCTCAGTCTGATGTGAGTCAGAGGACAGGATAAAAGTCAGAGAGGAGAATATTCAGATAATTCCTGTTACTGATTTAACAGAATAAGCAATTGTGTAAACTAGAAAAAAGTTCTGCCATAGATAAACAACTGTCAGTGTGAGACCTCTAAAGGTCACCTGTCACACGATCTCTTCACTCCAGCGGCCTTTCATACTTCACAATAACCACATATTGTTCTGGTTTGCAGTGGTGCCTCAGGGCTTTGTGCAATCCCACTGCCTGAGTGTATCACAACACACAGGCCTTTGTGCTAGAAAACCACAAGGCTGGTCACAGTTTACGTGAATGGAGTCCAGCTTACCTTTCACCTGTGACAGCCGACAGAATACTGGTGATTTTCTCAAGGTGAGCACAGGTAATGCAAGTGTATTTGCTATTATTATGCATGCTGTTACAATACAATGCATGTGGAGATTGGAACAGAAAGGCATGGAGGTTATAATTACCATGATGAGTTGTGAAAACCTACCTTGTGAAACAACTGGTAGAGTAAGCCAAGTTTGTAGGCTGCAAAGACAAGACCACCCACCGCAATGCCCGCAGAGCATCCAAGAACGGTGCCAATGGCTCCAAATGACTCCATGTTAGGATGCGGAAGCAAACCTTTATTTATAAAAACTCAACTTAGCCAAACTTAATATCAAAACCTACTCTTAACTGGTCAAGTTCAGCAGCTCAGCTCACCTTAGCTAGGCTAAGGTAAGTTACTGTGGAGCTGCTCCTACAGCCGCTATACTCCCATTTCAAAAGTCGTATTTTTCCCAGTACATTGTGCAATTTTACCAGTACACTGTGAAATTAGCTAATATAAAGTTACTGACTAAAGGTTGTGAAGGGCATGTAGTGGACTCTTCTGCAATTTGAACTGTCCGACAGCTCTTTCCGCAATTGCTGTGCCGACACAGGAACATCAGGGGATATAGTTACAAATCAAGGTAGCTAGAAGTGCATGTGAAACTTCCGTCTATTATTTTCAAAATAAACCCATATGAACAAATTGTACGTATTGTAGGATTATTGTGTGGTTTATATTTTGTTTTCACTCTGTATATTCACAACCATATCCATCACCATATTCATACAGGCAATGAAAGATTGCATTATGTTTTCTGTGCTGACCAGTCTAACAGATGTTTACCCTTTAACGTGAAGGACAAGACGACTTATGTTCCTGCTAGTGTTTGGTTAGGTGTCTTTTGCGAATAAAAGCGCGTCGCTCATGTAAAGGACAAGCCTTTGGTCCAATGAGAAGCTTGAGAGGGTGTTACACGCTGTCAAAGGTTCAAACAACTTTATTACTAATCAGAGCAAAGTTCATACTGAAATGAGAAAAAAAGACAAAAAGACAAACCAGACGTGTTGCATTTTTTAATTTAAGGCAGCAGAATCAATGAGAATAATGTAAGATGTAACATTACACCAAACCTTTGACGAAAAAATTTAACCATACTGCTGTACAATAGCAATTGGAAATATTATGGTTAGTAAATGATTAGCTTTAAATTATCATCGACAACTGCCAGTATCAGTAAACTGTCCCTTTATATGTGTGTGTGTCTGTGTGTGTGTGTGTGTAAAAGAGCGTGTGATATTTTCACAGCAGTGTGCAAAAGGGGAGTTTGTAAACATCAGTTGTCTTTCCATGTTCAGGATTTTCAGCAAACAGTATTTTGTCATCCGCCTTTTGTTCCTCGAAAACAATAATCTGAAAGAGAACATAAAAAATACATAACAAATAGTATGCACACAGAAAGCAGAGGTGAACTTCACCTCAACTAATGTCAAACACAACCATTATGTGTCATTTTATCAGAATCTATGGGCACACCTGATTCTCTCCACTTCTGAGCCAAGCTCCTGGGAGATAAAGGAAATTCTGGGGACCGATGAACCAATGACGTCCAAGATTTTGCCCATTTACAAACACAGCTCCTTTACCCCAACCCTGTGGATGGATGGACTGGTATGATCAGCAAAATAACAACTTGGAAAGTTTGTTTTCTAACTGTAATTAAAATACATTTCAACTACAGGAAAACACTAATGTAGAGCAGTACAATTTAAGGCATAATTTTATCAATTAGAGCATACATACAGATGTAACACAAAGACTACAATGCTACGTACTACTGTATATATTTTTATTAAATGTGCATGCAAAGTACTGTATTAAAAATTAAGATACATTTGAAATATTAGAAATAGTAGCTCAGCATTAGAACATTTCCTAGCTCTAATATTTGCCGTTTACCATAAAAGATGACTGGCTGTCCTACTCACAGGAAGTCTGATGAAGGTGTCTCTGGGAGGACCGTCCACATACAGTCTGGCCTGGAAAAATCCTGGAATGGAGGGGGACTTGAAGTCAGACTTCCACTGACCTGAACTCATTAATCTGAAACAAGATTCATTTGAAACACTTACTGTAATCATGTGAAACTGAAATCAACCTGGACATACATCCAGAGTAAGCACATGAACTATTTCCAATAGTGAATGTGTGGGCATATACTAGGGAAAGGCAGCTAGTCATATAGCCCCACACCACTAAACACCAAAATGGACTCAGATATGCAAGTTGCATTAGCAAAACCTGTTAATAAGCAGAGTATGAAGGGTTATTTATTAGCAGGTTATTAAGTGAAATTCAGTTAACCAACCGTTTCATAAAGCCTGGCTTCATATCTAAACAGAAGATGGTAAATCCTCTCAGAGGGGTGTGATTCAACAGAATGTCTCCCACAATACCTACAATATGAGGCAAAAATATGCAATTCAGACATACCAGCAGACCAAACACATGCTTTCAGGTATTGCATGGGTGTGGTGGGCCACAAAATATAGAGAATGTCCGAAAGTTTGCACAGTCGCAGTGATTTGAATTGTTTAAGTGAACTGAATAGATTTTTCACTGTCCAAGCAACATTATCTGAACTGTTCTGATACTTCCCTTAGCTTGAACAGTGTTAAAATGAATGGTAAGAATGGTCTGACTCAGGTCTGGAAGTCTGTTCTAATATGTCTGAAATATACATTAGCAATGCACAATGGGTAGTCATAAATTCAAATGACTGAGCCGGTGTAAAAGCAATAAACCAATGTATGGCACAGCACAAGACACTGTTTGAAGGCAGAATACCTTTGCGCTGTTCATCCAGAGCTTTCCCATAATTCACTCTTCCACAGTTCTCCACAAGTAAGCTCAACATCATCTCTCCCTTGAATGCACAAAACATGAGTGTCATTTGGAAAGTTATTCAGTAAAGAAAAGTGATCACAATGATACAATCAAATATGTCTCTGTTTGTTTTAATATGCCAAATGAAAATTGTGAATAACAGAGAACACTTTGATAGGGTCCACATGTAATGTATACAGCAGTATACAATTTTTAAAATGCATTGTTTTTCAATTATGAATAAGACATCTGGCAGTAAAGTTGCATGAAGTGGACATTGTGCTATCCTTCTATCCTTAACGGAAGGAAACATGCACTAGCTAATTTCCATCTGCAGTGTCTGGGCAGGTAGACACAAACACCAGTACAACTAATGCAAGTGATACAAATAGAGGTTCAAAATACAATAAATACTAAATTCAATCATAGATCCAAACATACATAACCCAACCCTAAGTCTGAGTATAATTTAAAAATGTACGTGTTTCAGAAGCTACGGACAAGGGCTATTGGGATGATGGCATAACATGTACAAAGAAATAGTCAGTACCTTCCTATCAGGGAGTGCCAGCTCATGAGTCTTGTAGTCCAAACTACCAACATATTGTCTGTCCACGAAAACCTAGAGGACATAACAAGGCACAATGACAGGATTATGTATAACCATGCTGTATAACCTCAGAAAAAATATTTTGAAACTATATTATGCATGTATAGTATGTGTGTCTGTCTGCATGTCTTCACCAGAGCTCTGTCTCTGATGTTGTTCCTGGAGTTGAGGGTTCCCCCACTGGTGATGGTGGTTTCATACAGTGTGTAACCATATGACTGACCATTGTTGTTGTTGACAGGGAGATTCTCCATGTTCACTGGCCTCTCTGACCTGTATGGCTGGATAAATAGTCAAACATATTAGATACAAGAATCTGGCAGAATAACAGTAAACATCAGACCTGTGAAGACAATGAATCGAAATCTGCATCTGTGTAGTTTTACAGGCAGGACAAGATACCATCACTGCTGGGGTTAGGAAGTTCCATTCTCACCGAATGAAATCATACAAGATATGCATGCATGCAATGGCACTGCGACACACATGGAATATAAGAGTCCACCAAACAGCATATGACAGATACGTCTAAAAAAAGCAGGTGTGTTGACCCCTTTATGCATGACTAAACCCGAGCTGCCAGATGTGAGACATCTGAGCATAAGCAGCATATTGCTAGCTCTCTTACACAAGAGGAGACACCGAAGCAGACACACAGCCTGATAACTGAAGCTCACCACGTCTTACATTTTGCTGTCATCCCAGCAGGGCTGTTATATGGTATGGTCTAGCTGGAGTTTGGATACAACATTTCCCATTCTGTAGATTACGATCAACTGTCACACCAGACAGGTGCTTGCCATCTGTAGCTTACCTTGTTGGTGAAGTGCAGGCTGTCCCACAGTGACAGGTGCTGCTGGATGGCAACAGGGTCGTACGCTCTCCTCTCCTGAGTAGAGGGCTCTTCAGGAAGAGGCTCAGCTGGAACACCAGTTGGCAAAAACATTGAATTATTGCTAATTATGACAGACTCAATTACTCTGGGTAATAAGTTCATCAAATGAATTGCTAGGTGTACATAGTTTCTCATAAAACATGCAATGCAATCAATGCATGTGGATGCTTTAAAATACATTACAGTGGTACTGGCTGAATAAATTCCTCAAGAGTTGATATTTTAGGGTGCAATCCCCCGCCTCAGATAGAGGAGCATCGTAATCTGCAACGAAAACATATACAAAATTTTGCATTTGTTAAGAGGAATCCTCTTTAGCAAAGATCTGAAACATGCTTTGTTCTTTGGTCTCTGAGCTCTAAGGTAATTCCTACCAACCATAACTGGTGACCTGAGGTTTGTAGGTGCCAAAGTCCATCGCTCCATTCATGAAGCCAAAGCTGGTTCCCCCATGGAACATGTACAGATTAATGGAGACACCTCTCTCCAGGATCTCTGACACAACAGCTAGCATGTCTGTAATACATATGATAATAAATGATAATACACAAAGTGAGCCAAAGATCAATATGCAGCAATGAATGAGTTGTTAAGTACGGCAGTAATGCTCTTCTCTGTCAGTTGAAGAGTCCTTGAACAATACCTGAACCCAGCAGCTCAAGAGTGACATCCGGGATGACATTCATACGGCTATCCAACATCACAAGCAAACAGACATTGGCCATCGTGAAGTGTGTAATGGAATGAATGGGATGCAGAGTGATGCGGAAAATGAGCATGTGCTCAGCAAAAATGTAATAGTTGAAAAGTGTATTCATACCCTCGGCATGGAACACGTGGTGATGTTCTCCCCAGACGTCAAACCACCCAGACCAATACTCCATCACCATTAGAGGTTTCTGGGGCTACACAAAACAGAACACACACCTGTATTATATACATATATTAATGTCTACTGTCATTTAAGCCATAGCAAGGCTTTAATTACAAACAAAATCTGACATTTTCCTGTTGGGTTTTTAGCCAATGTTCTTACACAATAATACAGTATATGCAAAAGCAGAAATTTTTTTTTTTTTACTGTCACAAGTAATCAGTAATGAGCCAACCATTCCAATCCCTACCTGCATGTCAGCTAAGTGCTGGATAGCTCCGAACGACAGTCTCTGAAGGTTTATTGTTTTTAGAACTGAAATGAGCAAGATTCACACCAAATAAGGGACAAAGTCATTAATGTGATTCACCACAGAAATAATAAATGTTTCAGTCTATATTACACTGTATTTTTTAATAAAAGATATCCCCAAAAATAATACACTTTAAGGGGTAAATTAAAAAACTCAAAATAACAAACAAAACAAATATTTTAGGCAGTTGTTTTTTCCCCTTTTGACTCAAGGGTTAGCTATCTTCGTTACCTCCCTCCATCCCTCCATATCTCAAGCCCTCCCAGTTGTCTGAAGTCAGCAGAAGCTCCTTGATCCCTCTGGACTGGAGACACTAAAGGAAAAGAAAAAATATTTTTTGCATAATATGCAGAATTAGGTACATTACAATGTACTGTAAAAAACAATCTGTGAAAAAGAAACATTGCAATACATTAATAAACTCACATTCTTTATAAATGGCATGTATTTCTCATCTTTGGCATATGATCCGTACTCGTTCTCAACTTGAACAGCAATGATTGGGCCTCCCTCTTCAAACTGAAAAAACAAACAAGCAGAAATAAATGTTTGTCTCACTAAAATCTCCAATTATTCTTTCAGGAAATGTTTGACATGAAATATTATAACAAAACTATGAGTTTGACTTACCATCAGAGGTTTGATAATTGAGACAAGCTTGTCAAAGTAGAGGTTTACAGCGTCTACAAATCCAGGATATGTTGTCCTCAACTGCATGCCTTTATCTTGTAACAACCAGCTGAAAGAAACACAAGAACAACTTTGGTGGCTTACTGCTAATATATGGCAATATTTTAAAGCAATGGGAAGATTGGTGTTACCATGGCAACCCGCCCAAGTCCCATTCAGCGCAGATGTAAGGTCCAGGCCGTAGGATCACCCACAGACCCATCTCTGCTGCTAAACTGACATAGGCCCTGAGAAAGGCAGAGACACCCTCTGCTTCATTTACAAAAATAACCATTCTGCATGTTTTTTGGAAATATTTACCAATCTACAAAGAGGAAGAAAAATAATATGGAAGCTTTACTTGAGGTCCAACTGATCCTGAAAGTTGAATGTTCCTCTCTCAGGCTCATGCAGATTCCATGGCACATATCTGAAAATAGCAAGCAAGAAGACAATTCCTTGTAGCTTATACGCAATAGTGTGGTCCAGTGGCTTGCAAAATCCTGGTATTTGGTTTGTTTCTATTTCATTTTAATGTGAACCGTTTCATAAGGCATTTTACACAAACACAGTTGATTTAATCTAATCTGTGTTTGACCTTCTCCAGTAAAAGAACAGTGAAAATCCTGTGATGTGAGGCATAGCCAAGTTGCAGTGAGAGCCTACGTCGTGAGAGTATTGAGGCCACAGGCCTTCATCTTCAGCAGCCGGTCCTCCCAGTAGGCTCTGGGGACACGGAAGTAATGGATGGAGCCTCCCAGGATGTGGAAGGGCTCTCCCTCCAGAGTGAACTGAGACGAGTTGGCCCTCAGACCTTCCACACGGCTCATTCTTCTTCCTTCAGGGTGATGTCTGGTGGGGGAAAAAAACAGTTAAATAAAATATAATGGAAAAAATCCATCTTTCAAAGCAGGTCACATGTGTTTGATAATGGAATTTGAAGGTGTATAAGTATCTGAACACATTTTAACATGTGTAAAACTTTACAAACAGTAGGCTACTACTATTTTTTTTATTCAATAAAAGTAAAAACTTACCAAGACTTAATATGAATGTCCCAAATGCAGAATTACAGAATATCCCAATTACATCAAAAACATTGTCAAAGCTGTACCTTGAAGCTAAGCTCGCCAGGGAGCGTTTGAAGGGAGGATGGTGATGGGAGGCCTCAAACACTGTGGATAAGGGAAACTATTGTTGTTTCAGAACAAAAATATAATAGTGCTCTGTCTGTCTGTTTCTCTCTCTCTCTGCAGCGCTCAGTCAGAAAAGGGAGGCATTACATTGTACACAGTAATGTTGGCCTCATGGTATAGTTAGTTTATAGTTATAGTCATAGTGATGCCATATAGTCATTCTAGATTTAATCGCAGCCTACAAATAAGGGACCGTCTGCAACAGTGGTCATAAGTTAGTGCGCAATAGCATGAATGTGTGTGTGTGTTGTGTGTGTCATATTATTCGTCCTCTCTACCCCAGTTAGGATATAGGGTGTTTCCTTGCCTCGGAAAGCACATCAACATTTTATGAATATTGATAAGACCAAAAGTCAAAACCATAAGTAAAGAGCACCACAACAAATTACAGACCAAAAAGACCATGGGTTTCTAATATGGCAGGTTATGTATTTGCAGGCTACGTTTTCAGATATATTTATTTAAATAAATAAACAAACTATTGCATACACTGTTGTCAATGGAGAGCTGTCAAACAGCAAATACATTCAATAATGTCACACAAACATGCTGTTTGCAAACTGGGTATAGGGCTGAAATACTGTTTTCGACGTTGTCCTGACCTTGTTATTAATCACAAAATAAAGCAGATTTCAGTCAAACAAAATTAAAGCTGTGATCTTGGAGTCCAACTGAGGGAGAGGTGGCTTTGAGTTGTGGGACTGTAAATTTAGAAAATATTCAGTATATTTTAACAGGATGGACGGAGAGTTTCCCGGTTCGTTCACCTGCGACTATTTCAAAGCCGTGGTCGGGACCATAGATTCTAACTTGCACAAATCTCAGACAGAGAAATGAGTCAGGCAGTCTAGTCTAACATATTCAACTAAACAACCCCTATGCCCCTGCACTCTCTGTGCTACTAGGGGATGGAGAGGGGGATGACAGGTTAACAAGGGGAGAAGGGGGCAGAAAGAGAATCATCAATTTGAATTCTAATTCCAATTCTTGTTCATCTCTACTGAGTCTGAAACAGGGTTTCTGAAGAGGCTGACAGGATATTTAAAATACATGGATAAAATAAAACAAATGGATGGGACAAGGGAGGATTTTAGGGAAGTGTAAAGAAGAAGAATGAACTGATCAAAAGAATAGGTAGAGAATAGGACATACAAGACAAAAAAACATTTTGCACCTCATTAGAAAGCATCCTGGGAACTGTGATGGCTGGCATCTGAAGGAGACTGTGGGGCATACTGTATTTATTTAATTTGCCCAAATATGCAAGACAAAGACAGTCACTAAAAAGGAGCTGGAGACCAATGGTATGGGTGTTAAAACAATATTCCCTCTCAATTTGGGAAATGTAATTAAAAAAAACTTTCATATTCCTAGATTCATGACAGTCATAAGAAGGATTTAAGGAGAACATGTTTTGTAGTGATAATGCTCTTGCTGGAAGATTTTTTTTGTATTATTTTAAAAAGAAATAATTTCTAATAATAATAAATAATTTTAAAAAAGTAAGGGAAGTTATGAGTTTTAATTTTCTGCGTTTTTATCAGCAGCGTAATTCCGTGACGGTCCCTGCATGCGGACAGCAGTACAGTCGGGTGTGTGTAAGTTACCTTTGGACAACTAACGCTAGCTTCTTCTGATACAAACACTGTTTATATTAGCTACCACAATAAGAAACTAAGTTTATATTTTTTATAGACCATGTTTAGTTTTTCAAATTATTAATCCCGGAAGTAACGTTATGACTATCCTAGCGTTATGTGAATATGTGGTAGGTCAGCTGTCTTTTTTGACAGGTTTATTCGCGAACTGGATTAGCATATGTGACATACAGTAGGCTGCTCGTTTATCAGGACTCTAGTCGGTCCACCGGACAGGAAAGCAAAGAGAGGTTTTCAAAAGAGGACTGTTGATATGCACTTTATTTTGCATAAACACAAGAAACGTACAGGGTAGAGCTGTTACTAAAGTCGTGTTGTTATTGCCAATGGAAATCTTATCAATGGTTGGTCTTCGTCTGTCCCTAAAGCAAAGATATTTTCTCCTGCTGTGCTTCGCTGTCGGAGCGATAATTGCATATCAGTTTACAAGGTAAGGCAAACACTTGAACGGCTAACATGAGCCTAACCAGTCGTCAACTCTTAATGAGAGTCATGCATGAAGATGACTTTCTGGATGAGTACCCCGCCCACTGACACTTGAAATGTTAATGTTGTGGTCAAGCTTCTCCGTGGCTCTTGCCCTGTGCTTGAATGTATCTGCTTTATATTACTGCCTGTATTCAGAAGTTCGTACTCAGCTCTGTTGTTGCCTGTGAACTTTCACCTGGCTCACCTGCTGGCCTGTCAACATTGGACATGACTACACAAGTTACCTGTCATTTTGTTAGACCTCAGTTTGTCCTGTTTTGTGGTCTTAATGGATGAAGTCAAATGTCTTCACCCAGTTGCACTAGTTCAACAAGTTCTTTTTCAGTTGTAAACTGTATTTTGCCCCCAAGGAATCACCCTGAAGGAAGAAGAATGAGCCGTGTGGAGGGTCTGAGGGCCAACTCGTCTCAGTTCACTCTGGAGAGAAAACCCTTCCGCGTCCTTGGAGGCTCCATCCATTACTTCCGTGTCCCCAGAGCCTACTGGGAGGACCGGCTGCTGAAGATGAAGGCCTGTGGCCTCAATACGCTCACAACGTAGGTTTCCACTGCAACTAACAGCTGGTTGAATATACTGTACCTTAAAGCACTAGAATGAACAGTGTCAGATAGTTGTTTTACTGGAGAAGATTATACACAGATCAGATAAAATGTGAGGAAAGCGAAGTAGAGCAGAAATAATTCATGAGTAATAGTTTTATGAAGTACTTTTGTAAGAAAACAGACATACTAATTGATTATTTACAAGAAACAGTAAAAACCAATGAAATTCATTACCATTTATTATATTAAAAGCACACAAAAAGACAATTTACCTTCTTTTTTCAGGTATGTGCCGTGGAACCTGCATGAGCCTGAGCGAGGGGTGTTCAACTTTGAGGATCAGCTGGATTTAGAGTGAGGAACGATGAAGGGAAGACTTTTCTGAGACAATTCTGAGACTCTGTTGGAGAGCAGATGGACTCCTGCAGATGGCACTGTTGCATTGCAAAAGGGCTTAGCTTTCCACAGTCTTGAATCATTTAATACTGCTGAGAAGGTGTACGTTTACCCTCAAGAAATGTTTTTGATTAATTAGTTGTGCACTCAGTCAGTATCAATGATTCTTGATTTATTGATTACGATTGCATTGATCCATCAAATGTGTTGCTTGCTGTCAAGTGTAGCGCTAGAAACAGAGGTCATCTCAAAATAGAAATAAGCACATTTTTGTAACCTTCTCTTAGAGCCTACCTCCGCCTTGCAGCCAGCCTGGGCCTCTGGGTGATTCTGCGTCCGGGACCGTACATCTGTGCCGAGTGGGATTTAGGGGGACTACCCAGGTAAAAATCACACAGCCACAACTAAGTGTTACTTTTGCAGATCTTACAGATTTGAATCTGCCTCACAGCCATAATAACATTGCAATGCGTTTTTTAAAGATAGCCAGTGGGGTGCTAAGTTAATCACTTAAATTGGCTTGGAAATGAATTGTTGAGTCAGGTAATCTTTTTGTTAGTGGTGTCTTTGCTGCAGGCTGAATCCATTAAACTCGTGGAAATAATTCATAGTTTAGTTACGTGAATTATTTCAAGTGTGCTGCATCTGTCATCTATTTGGCCATTTTCACCAGACATGTCCTAAGAATTTGTCTTGGTGAGATTGGTCCACCTTACAGTGGTGTACATATATGATACAAAGACAACAGGGCTTTATACACTGTGTAAGACATATTATGGATAGAGGACATTATTTACCAGACTTTTAGTGAGGTATTAGAGAGAACAATAATTAAATCTGACAGGCAAATCTCCCTGAAAGGATGAATTCATTTACTTCTGTAATCAAAATAGATTTGGACAGATAATGGGGTGAATGTTGGAGGGAAAAAGACCGGAAGTGTATTTTTGGAGTCGTTTTGCCTTCAGGGAATGTGAGGTTGAGGTAATATTTATTTGATAATCATCAAAACGGAGTGTTTCTAGGGACACACAGTGAAGCATGACTTCCTCTGCACCGCATTTTACGATAGTCATGCTTAGGCTGGTGCGATTATCTCCAATAGCTAAAAACCTAAAGAGAGTTCACAGCAAAGCACTTTGAAGAACTTGTGTGATATGTTACTTTTTGGACATTTTAAAGGTTTTTTTGGGATCTCTTTTCAGTTGGCTACTACGGGATCACAACATGAAACTGAGAACAACCTACCCAGGATTCACTGATGCAGTCAACTCCTTCTTTAATCAACTCATTAAGAAAGTTGCTCCACATCAGGTACTTTCCATTTTAGCCGAGATTTAAAAAGTTATTTGATTGATGTACACGCTATAAGATATTCTAGAAAAATGACATGAGGCCAACTATATAATTAAAATAGGACTAAAATACATGTATGCTCAAAATAGACAAGCTTTTCCAATTTAGTTTTCATCGTTACATGCGTACGCACTTCTGTCAATTAATCTTTTAAAAAGTATCAACAATTAAAAAAGTATCCAGTCCCAAAAAGATTATTTTCATGAAAGAATCCTTGTATTCACAATCATATTTTACCCCTGAATGCAGTATTTTGTTACCACCTCTTAAAAACCTGCAATAACTAGCTGCTGTTGACAGTGTGGTAACCATTGTTAGCAATGCAATACACCATACACACTTTGTATGGTTGTTCAACTTGTGTCCTCCCAGCCATATTTTCTCATTATCAGCTTCATGCATCATTGAACAAGCTCTGATTTCCATTTCACAGTGTTAAAATTCTGCTATATTGTGGGTAGAAATGGTCAAGAACTGGTGCCAGGCCCTAATATGTGTCCTCTATTCTTTGGCTAATTAATGCGCAGTATTCCAAGGGTGGCCCAATTATCGCAGTTCAAGTGGAGAATGAATATGGCTCCTATGCAAAAGATAAAGAGTACATGCCTTTCATCAAGGAGGTAAGAAACAAAATTGGACATTTATTTCAACAATAACTGGTAGCTTATAGATGAGAGTGCGCTTATTTACTTTGTTCTACCTGCTGTTCTTTACTCACTCACTCTCCTTTACACTCTCTTTCAAAGAAAAATCAACAATACTATTTCAGAAAGAACCTTCACTGTTTTGTTTAGTTGCCTCAACAATCCCAAATCTTTCCAGGCGTTATTGTCAAGGGGCATCACAGAGCTGCTGCTGACCTCAGACAACAAGGAAGGACTAAAACTTGGAGGAGTGAAAGGAGGTATTGTCAGATAGGCTGACAGACAAACAAGACTGTGCATGCACACCCAACCCCCCCCCGCCCCAAACAAACACACACACGTATATACAGTATGGTGGTTGGTGTATTGTGTATTCACACGACAAGAGGTCTGAGCCAAGGGCAGCTGGGTGTCAGGCAGCTGCAGTTCAGAACCAGATTCTACACACAAAGGATTCTGTGTTGTACCAGAAAGTCTTTTTGCATGTACTCTGGCATAAACATTGTGTTGCCGGAAAATAAAAGTCTTTGTTTTCTTTTCTTTGACACGTCTGCTATTGAAATGCACATTCATTAGTAACCATTGTTTTCAAGCCATAATAAGCTTGTTCTTCACCGAGATTACGAGTGTTTCCGTTTTTATTATCACTGCAAACCATGCATTGTCATCGTCATAAGGACAGGAAAGGATCTTCCAGGGTATTGTTATAATAAACCTTCCTTTGGGAATTCACAAAATCTTTTAATGCATCGCTAAAACCTTTTTTTATAAACTATGCATATTTCTAAACCCTGATTTGCATGTTATACACACAGAAAGGTGAACAGTTGAAGTTTAATGTCTCGTTGGCTGAATACTAATGCAGAAGCTTACATTGGACCGTTTTAATGCCAATTTACTTTTATTTGAAAACAATTTAGGTTTATATGTAAGTTCCAGGTTCTATGTGGATTAATTGTAGTACAAGAAAAGAAGCATGTGAGGGTTTAAGTACAACTCTAAACAATAATCGTTCCATGTTTGATATTAGTTTGTGCTGATGTTCTGCTTCTTTGTTAGTTTGTATATGTGTTAACAATATTGTTCTGCCTTTTTTGTCTGAAGCACTAGAAACCATCAATTTCCAGAAACTGAACCCAAATGACATCAAGTATCTGGATGAAATACAAGTGAGTCTTATTTTTGTGTCACTACCTAAATTTTTAGGGGTTCATTGTTCATTATTGTTTGTAGATTTCGGAGATTTACTAGTTTTCTCATCTAATCAAACATTAAACAGGCACATCATTAGCAATCCTTGCTCTTTCCAGTGTTATTCCAATGTGACAACTTAGGGCTACTTACCTACCTTAAAAAAAAAGTTGGAGACCTGAAAGAATATCTTTAAGCTTTAAGACAATTTAGTCAAGGTTTGTCCTAGTGCAATAAGGCAGTTCATTCAGACGTATCTTTTGTTTAATTGACTGTGTGTTGCTTTTCAAAGCCATTTTTTTCTTCCACTAGCCTCAGAAGCCTAAGATGGTGATGGAGTATTGGTCTGGCTGGTTCGATCTTTGGGGGGACCTTCATCATGTGTACACAGCTGAGGGTAAGACAGACTTAAGATGGGCAGACAGGTTTTCTTTAGAGACAGCTGTAGGATCCCTGATAAGAGTAAGACAGGTGTTCACATGAGAGTAAGACGGGATTTCTGCTGATGGATTCTTTGTTGAGGGTGAAACAGTTTCTTTCTGTACAGAAGGTCGATAATACTGGCTAATTTGAGACTGGGGTAGGATGAGTTTTGTGCTCCGAGCCAATACAGAATCTCTCAAGGCAAAACAGACTATCTTGAGGGTTAGATAGAGTCTCAGTGCCTTAGGGTAAGAAAGGCTTAAGACAAACGTTTTTAGCTGAGAATAAAACAGTCTGTGCCAGGGGAAAGACAGGGTAAGGACAGACTCACTGCTATGGGGGTTATGTAAGATAAATTCTCCAGACTGCATATAAGACAGTCTCTCTAGTGCTATGGTTCCTTCACAAAAGGCACAGAGCCCAGCTGGGATGTACAGCTTAGCATATGGTCATTTCTTCCTTGTTGTTTTGGCTTTGTTAGAGATTTATATACTTTTCATGCATGGTAGGTTGTGAGCCAAGTATCACAAACCAGAGTCTGTATCCCATCCCCTTAACTTTATCTCTGGGCCATATATTTGATGTTCAGTGGCCAGATTTTCAAACACTTCCTCGTACAGGATTGTTCAAAGACGTGCTCCACTGATTCTGACTGTACTGAAGGCAGTCACATTCATCTCATGCTCTCCCACTTCCTCTGTATCCACATGTGCAGTAGCTACAGATACACATTAGGATTGTCTTGCCCTTGGCTGCATTAAATTGTTTCAGTTGATGGGAACGTACAGGATCATTGTGTACTTTCTTGTTAATTATATACTACAATGTCTTAGAAGTTACAGGCTGCACGTTTGCTACAATATTTAACACAATAGAGATTAGATTAGAGAAAAGTAAAAAAATAAATGTAAAAATCTTACTTAAGCTAAAATACATACATATTTTCAGAAAATTTTACTTAAAGTATCAAAAGGGAAAGTATTGAAGGCCCATTTCATAGTGTTATATACTGTATATGTTATATTATTGGATCAATACTATTGATGCATCAATGGGTAAGTAGCATTTTACTGTTAATATATAGTGGAGTAAAAAGTACAGTATATTAATATATATTCATATTTATAATATAAATATTTATTTTAGTGGAGTTGAAGTATAAAGTAAAGTAGAAGTAGCTCAAAATTATTTAGTAACTTTCCACCACGACCTGCGTGCATGTGCATCCTTGTGCATGTACTAACAAAACGTGGACCCACTCTTAAAAACAGTGCCCCATAGTGCTGCTAGTGGTCAAAACTCCACAGGGTACTTTAAACCTTAATGTATATTTTTAAATATCGTACAAAGATGTAGTTTGGCTTACTTTGTGTGAACATTTAAATAGGGCTGAACTAATAGTGGTTATATTATATTCTAATTTCTATTGTCATTTAATCTGACTGATTATTTTTTTGATTAATCGATTACTCTCTAAAATGTCAAATAAATAGTGAAAAAGTCCGTCACAATATCCCACAACCCAAGGTGATGTCTTGAACTTGCTTGTTTTGTTTTACCAACAGTCAGTCCATAATCCAAAACATATTTAATTTGGAATGATATAAAACAGAGAAAAGCACCAAATCTTTCCATTTGAGAAGCTGAAATGGATTTTCAGAATTGTCAATTAATTCTCTGTTTATTAAATAACCAATTAATCCACTGGTTCTTTCAGCTACATGTCACATCACATATGCCATAAGCTATTTAGGTTGGACCACCTTGTCCTGGGTGATGGAATGGGCCCTAAAAGTATGAAGAGTCCGAGTACAATATGAATGTAAAAGAGCCAGCTGCTAACTTATATGTACTCTACAGTACATCCACATACCAGCCATATAACACGGTCCACATGCTACAGCCAGGAGGGTGATATTTTTTGTATAATGTACAGTCGTGACATAAATGATAGCACCTGTTTCACAATTGTAAAGATTAATGGCAGTCACACACACCCTGCTATCACCATCTTGAGTGCTCTCAGAAACATCTTATTTCAAACACACAGTGCAGAGCCTCAAGCTTGCTTTTTACTCTCTGTCATTCCCAGCAGCCATCCACATCTTAACAAGAAAGGTTCTGAAAATGAAAGGGCCAGCAGTCTTTCTGCCTTATGTATTTTCTCGTCAGTGAGAAAGGGAAAATGGAAGAAAAAGACCCTCACCATGCAGAAAGTGTCACAGCTATGAAATGATTGCTGGAATATTCAGAGGGGATTCATGTCCTTGACAGTTCAGTGCTCTGCAGACTGCAACACAGCCAGCAGCTGGTCACAGCTAGTGCCACCACCATGAAACCAACCGAGTCCGGCTCTGTCACTCACCCTGCTCAATTGTTATTCACTAAGGCTCATGCCCTTGATTTAAATCATTAAAGTCGGTTCAATTTGACTACTGAAGTCCAATTTGAATACTTAATTACTTGCTCTGCTATGTTCGCTGCAAAATATAGGTAGCTAATTTGTGCAGGGAGGTAGGCAATTTTTTATGGGTGTGAGCACTGCCTCGTAATGAATTATAGGAACCTGTAATAGGATTCGTGGCTGAGGTCTGTCCATGTTTCAATTGAAGTGGAATTGAGGGCGATAGGATTATTGAAACAGTGGCTCTGGCTTGTTGTTTGACCTGATGTCAAATGGATATTTTTTAATCTTTTTTTTGTTACTCATGTTTAGCTTTGTATTTGTTATTCTCTGATTTACTCACTGGTTTATATCAGAATAATTAAGATAAATTATAGACTTTATATACTGAATGGGATTTGTTTGTTTCTTTCACTTTTTTGACAGACATGATACCTGTGGTCACTGAGATCCTTAAACTGGACATGTCCATCAACCTCTACATGTTCCATGGAGGCACAAATTTTGGCTTCATGAGTGGGGCGTTTGCTGTTGGAAAACCAGCACCTAAATCTATGGTAACAAGCTACGGTATGTGTAACGAATCTGTTTTTGACCAGTATTTTGTAACATTTAAATTAACAAAAACTTCCTGTGAGTTAGGAGAAAAAAAATTATAAACAGGGTTTATTGTTCTGGGTTGAACTAGGTTCATGCCACAAGGATTCAACACAAAACTACATTTTAATAGCCAGATCACAATAACATACACTTCTGCTGATTTTATCCCAATTTTTAAAGCCCACTGATTCTGAATGAACACAATCATCAAACAGTAACCTTTTGAAATACAGTCAGTAAGTACAGTCTGAGCCTATTTTCTTGAAACAAATGTGAATAGGAAAGGTAGATTAAAACGAGATTAAGATATTAGGATATTATATTAGGATATTTACTTGAAATGTCTGTAGATGGCGCTATCTCTACTCCTGAGCCTCTGACCTTCGGCTGCTTTGAAATTTGAATATGTAGTGAACACTGAATTAATTACCTAATAAAATGCATGGGAAATGTAAATTAAAGATGGTACAATGGGTTTTATATCCTCCTCTAGGGTACGTAACATTGAAATGACCTCGTTCTTGAAAAAAAGGAGAATTTTGAAAACTGCTCCGCAGTAGAGAAGGCCACCTCTGACCTTCAGCAGTCTTCGTCCCTGTGTTTACTCCTCTGAATGCCCTTTACCTTTTTGCCTCAAACGGCTCCATTTTCTGTCAAGATAACCCAAAATGTGTCTCGGCCCGCTGCTGTCTCAAGATGTTTGATAGGGGAGCGCAGTGAAAGCATCTGCCACGGTAAGAGGCATCCTTGCCTCTCTCTGGCTCCTGAGCCTGCTGTTCTGATAAGGCATTATCTTTCAGATTACGATGCTCCATTATCCGAGGCTGGGGATTACACCACCAAGTACCATCTTCTGAGGAATTTATTCAGCCTCTACCACAGTGAGTGTTGTATGTTGTTGCTGAGACGGGCCCCACATCTTCTGTCTCTCTTTCTCTCCCTTTCCTTTCATCTCCCCACTTAAGTTAATTCTCCTTGTAGAACCTGCTCTCTGTTGGCTAAAGTAGGATAACTTTGCATATGATTACAAGCACGGATTAGATATGGGTTTGTGTGTGTTTGTGGATGTGTGTGAAATTTCTGCCCAAGTCAAAGACCCTCAATTACTGCCCATTGTGAAAATTACATACCAGGCCTTATATCATGTTTAAGGCAATTTTCTCTATTTGTAAAACAAGGGTTTGTGGTTGGGGGCAGAAGTCTCAAGTGTTTTGTGGCCAGGACTGAAAATGTAGCTTTTGGCAATCTGGGATTGAATCCAGCACAACAAAGTAATAATTTGCCCAGAGTTGTGGTGATTGAAGATAGTTTGAAAGGCTGCCTGTGCGTGATTCATCCTTATGTTTTGTAGTCTGCTGAACAATGAGCAGTGGCCTGGATATGAGAGCGGCTGAGAAGGCTTTGTGTTCTACTCAGCAACCACAAACACATATAACACATGACCTAATTCTTTAATTAGATCAGCTTGATATTTTATTATTGTTTGGTTGTCAAATCATGTACATTGTGTCAGTTACTCTTTTCCCTGTGGTGTTGTTTCTGCATAATAGGGGCAGGGATTCAGACTGCTCTGTCAAAAGTCTAACACTGATCTTTGACAACAACATGGCTCTTAAAGTAGACCTGTGATATATACATGCTTTGGGGTTTTCTTATTACAAAGCTGTCAAAAATTGCAAAAATACATTATATAATATAAAACAAGCTACACATACAGTACATCTGGACTACAGTCTGACTGTGCACTTGTGGTATGCCAGCTCACTATTGATGGTAGTTTATCTTAAAGCACTTTCTGATTTTAAGTATTCATTCTTCTCATCAGTTGACAGTCTTCTGTGAAGAACATCAAATGTCAAATATGAGCAAATTTGAACCGTACCTGCATGTTTTTCCTTCCCAGCAACACGTCGCCACGGCCCATTCTGCACAGGATTATGTGGATAACTTGGGATAATAATGACTTTGTTGTGGGAAACATTCCATATCTGTGACATAGTTTCATAGAAATGTCTTTTCAAAGCACACTCTTCTCCTCATGGGGATTTGACACATTATATACACTACCAAAGGCACTGGCTTGTAAGCATTGTAGAGAGGAGAAAGGTGTTGGCCATTATCCTCAAAGCTTTCCTTAAATGATCCAGCTGTTACCGCTTGGTGATAAGGAAATGCTGTCAAGCCTTTTCCAGAGGGAGCGCTGGTGTGTCTGCATGCTTTAACACCTTCAAAAGCAGTTCGAGGGCATGGGCAACCGCTGTTAATTGTTGTAAAGAGACTGTTTTGTAACATGGAGCACAAACCGAATGCTGCTATGGATGGCAAATGGCTCACCCAAGGAGCCTTAAAAGCAGTTTCCAAGGCCCAGAAGAAGGTCCAATAGCTTTTTTTGTGCATTTTAGTGAAACGTAAGCATGCCAACAGTTAGTGAGTCATCCACTTTTTTTTTCCAGTACCAGCTGTACCCAAAATGTTGCTTTTAGACTTAATGTGGGTTAACAATTCTAATTTACAAAGCAGTGCTCTTCTGGCTCCCTCTTTCTTTCTCTCAGATGTGATATGTAGATGTGTAGATGCAAAGGTTTTTGCCTTTGCAAGTTTTAAGAGATTTCTTTAAAGATCAGAAATATCCACGTTTAACTCCCTTCTCTGACTGCATATGCATATGCTTAAAAATATAGATTCATGTCTATTTTGGGTTTTTTTATTGGACATATGTATGCATGTGGACAATGTATACATCATGTTGTAATAATTATGAAATTTCCTTAGAGGGTTAGTTTGGACTTGTTTGCCTGGGTAAATAAAGGATAAAGAAAATGAATTGATATACAGACAAACTGCAACCTACCCTCCTTTTTCCTCCTCGTTTTTCAGCCCAGCCTCTCCCTGAACTGCCCTCTCTTCAGGAGAGGAGAGCGTACCAGCCTGTTGTCATCCAGCAGCACCTGTCTCTGTGGGACTGTCTGCATTTCACTGACAAGGTAAGCTACGGACGCACAGAGAGTGCTGAAATTCGAGGCACTGAAATAATAAACATCAGCGTAGCATTGCTCAAAACATAGTGACAAGGTTTTTAACAGACAACAGTAATACATGAAATATGTAATACATAAGGAATACACAAAAGCCAATCAAATAAACTCTAAGAAAATTTGCTGTTAATTATGTGGATGTGTAGCCTGTTGTGGTCTGTGTACTACTTACAAAATGTATTCTCCTGCTCAAAGAGCCTTGCATAGCACATGAGGTTCTCAAGTGTGATTCCCTGAGACCGTCCTAGCCTGAGGACAGGTGTATTTACTGTACCAACAGTTACAGTAGCTCAAGCTCCTTGTCATATCTGCATGATAGAAACAACCCCAGCATTAGATTACAATAACACAGATAATCACTGCAGTCACCTGCGTCCTTGTACCTGTTGGCATTGGTTGTTTCTTCAGATTTATCTTTGAAAAATGTTTGGACAAGTAATTCTATGCTTGATGCAAGATGTATCAATGCTTCAACTTGCCATGCATCCACGTGATTACCTCAAACAAAGCTTTATTGCGACATTTTCGTATCTCTATTGAGTTGAGCGGGTTTTGAATATTATGCTATGATAAAACATTATCACATGGGAAGTAACCCACAATGTCCGCTGCACATCTTCTAGGACGTCATTTGGTCTATCCAAATGATAAACATCATAAGAAATACAGTTGCATATGTTCCTCTAATACATAAACTAAACTCCCTACAGAATCACTTTATTTATCATAAAGAAAAATAGAACAAACTAATTTGCAGCTGTGAAAATCAAGTCAAGTTACAGACGTGGTTGTGGTAATGTGAAAGTGAGAGAAGTGAGCTTGAAACCGTCATCCATTAACAGCTTGATTTCCTGGACCTATTGAGAAAGTCTGAGAGGGCAAGTACTAGAGTAACACTCCTCCCTTAATGAACAACTGCTGATGAGGTGCCCCTGAGCAAGATATTCTCTCCTAACTGCACTGCTGGCCTGCTCAGGGACCAGCAGTAATCAACAGTGTGCAGCTTTATGACTGTAAAGCAGGTTGTTGTGGAAATAAAGTATGAATGCACCAGGGAGTCTCCCCTTGCCAAACAGGAAAAAAAGATAGGTTAAAAAATCTTTGTTTGGAGGGTGTCATCATATCTGTTTGCTTTCATGTCCACCAGTCTAGTTTAGACAGTTACACCATGCTCTTCAGGGGCATTTATATTCTAGCCAGATGTAGCACGTCTGGCGTCTTACAACATTAATTATTCACTCCCCGTCGCAATAATTTGCTTCACTCTGAGACAACAGTTACTTTGCCCCTGACCAGCCACACGCCCTCGTTTAAAAAGTGGTGGCTTCAGAGACTGAGTGGGATGAGTTTGATATTGTATCTGTGTGTTTGGAGGTAGGTGGTTAATCGTGTCATAGCAGGGAGTGTTTATTGTCTTGTGAAGAGGGCATAATGTACCTCCCAAGGGTATGCAAAAGAATGTTGCTGAATAAAAGAATTGCTCTGAATGCCAGAAAGCTTCATTAGGTTTGATAAATCATCACTTTGGGCAAAACCATCTTGCAAGTGGGAGATTGTGCAGCATGCATCATAACATCCCATCTGCATTGAGAGTGGTTTTGAGATTCTGAGTGTTTTCACTTTAAATACAGTAAACATTATGTAACCATTTCAAAAAACGTCTCTAAAAATATACATTTCCGCAGCACACTGAAACACCTGTTTTTAGAGGTACATCGTATGAACAACAACTCTTGTGTCTGTCTTAAGCTCTTCATTTGCATGTTTTTTAGCCTTTGAAGTCAGAGAGGCCGGTGAACATGGAGAATCTCCCTGTCAACAATAACAACGGTCAGTCTTATGGCTACACGCTGTATGAGACCACCATCACCAGTGAAGGATCCCTCAACTCAAGGAACAACATCAGAGACAGAGCTCTGGTAAAGACAGGAAGACAGACACCGACATAATGCATCCGCAGTCACACATTTCTTTGTGAGAACATTTGGAAAGCTGTAATCTGCTTGTTATAAATCACACCTCTGATCAGTGTACTTGTGGAGCACAATTAACAAGCTCAGACTGTGACCAGTTGCTCTGGTATTAATGTCAAACAGTTATAGGAGCCTGCAGTTCTCAAAAGTTGACATCCAAAACCCTCAGTGAAAGACTTAATGTAATGTGAAGACAAATACTGTATATTAATGCCTCATGCTATTTTCATCTTTCAAAATATTTGCTTTGCATTTCATTGTTCTTTTTCTTCCTAGGTTTTTGTGGACAAACATTTTGTTGGCGTTCTGGATTATAAGACGCAAGAACTTGCACTCCCTGAAGGGAAGGTACCTTTTGTGTGTGTTCTGGTCCTCATGTAGTGTAGACTTAATCTGCTGTTAGCTTCCAAAAGGATAAAGTTGTTAATATTTAACAACACGCAGCATGTGAAACCTTCAGGGGATGCTGATGGATGTTTTTGGCATTAAGGTCCCAGTATTAAGCCAACAGCAAACCTTCAAACAACTGTTTATCTTAACAAATCTGACTAGCTGAAAGGAATTTTTGCCACCTTAGTTTTTTTTTTTTTTGTAAATTCTTTCCATTGAGGAATACTGCTGCATTTCAGTAATGCCTTTCATGTTTTATGTATTTTCCCACTGAAGGGAAAAAGAACTCTAAGTTTACTGGTGGAGAACTGTGGAAGAGTAAATTATGGGAAAACCCTGGATGAACAACGCAAAGGTACAAATTGTTCTGTAAACTGATGGCTTTGTAGCTGTTCAGTCAAGTTTTGCTGAATGATCTTTTTCATTAGAGGCCTTGAAAGAAACTAATTAACAGTGTCTTAAGATCCATAAGAAAACTTAAAGCAGCTTTGACTCACCTTTCAGGACTTGTTGGAGATATCGAGTTAAACAAGCGCATCCTCCGAGACTTCATTATTCGTAGTCTGGATATGAAGCCAGGCTTTGTAAACAGGTTTGTGTCTTTTAATTATTATCCTGTTCCCTTCCATGTTTGTGTTTCTCTGTCATTACACCTGCCTGCTCCTGATTCAAGCCGGCTGATTATCTCCCTGCTTAACACAATTACAATCGGAACATAGTGATAAATTTCAGAAACCAAAGCATGGCCTTCTAATTCAGCGTCTCATGTTAAACATCTTAAATTATAAGCAGTACAGTAGGCAGATTACATGGCTGAAGTCAGTTAAGATCTGTACTGTTATCAATGTTCAATAGGCTCAACATGACAGAGAACCTTTTACCTTTTTGTCACTGAAATTAAAGCGGGCAGATTGATCTGGTATTTATTTTTTACACCAGTGGTTGACAGCACAAGGTCTTCATAATAAACAGTATTAGCAGAATTCAAACATAGGCAAAGCATAAAGCAGAATTTTAAGGTCCAGGTGGATACAATGATGAAACACCATGTGAAACTGGGAGGTACAAATACACCTTATTGAAAGTTGAATTTTAGTTAGCAGCATGTGTCTGACAGCTTAAATGTAAGATTTCAAAGCAAAGTAATATGCAGTTTCCAAGGGCATAAAAGGCCCTTGGCTCAAAAGGCCACTTCATACATTTCACTTGTGCTGGGCTCAAAAACTGAAAACTTTCTGCATCAACAAAGAAAAACAGTAATTGAACACACCAACATGGATAAACCTTCAAAAGGATAGTTATAAAATACTAATATCATTCAGTCAACACAAAGCCACTGGCTTAATACAACTGCACATTGAAACCTTGTTTGAAACCTTACATTCACACAAATACATCACTAACTAACAAGCACAGAACATAGACTGCTGTGCAGTGGAAAAAGGTAAATGGTCTGAGTAAGATAGGTTTAGATTTTTTGGATGCCAAGGGCTGTCTTAACTGCTAAACATTGTGGTGGACCTTTTAATGTGGCACCAGTCCCATAATAGTCATTAGGTCTGGTAATTTCTCTACAACAGCCAAGTGTTATAAGGTGATTTTGCAGGACCCATTGCCCCCCAAGGTGCAAATGCATTTCTCTCATGATGTTTCCAACTCATATTAGTTGCACAGATAATAAACATTAGGGTCAGTAGGTTTATATTTGTACTTAATGGACTATCTAGATATATTTTCATGCCGTTTTTGTGTCTCTCATGTACTGAGAAATTGCAATTTCTTTACCTCAGCACCATCCTGAAAATGTCAAGGCCCGAAGCCCTGCATGAATGAACACTAAAAATGCATAACTGAGGAAGGAATTTTGGTCTTATAACATGGCAACCTTTTGAATTTACTTAGAGGCAAAATATAACCTACTGTATAGCCAAAACAAAGATAGTGATTCTGAATATTTCCCCTGGCATCCATGTCCAAACTTTCACTTGACATTTATTGTAGGCATATAAATACAAATGACATGATACACTGTATACTGCTGGCTGGCCACCTAAAAGTCAAGACTGATGGATTTGTTTGATAAGAATTGCAGAAGAATGTATCCAAAAAAATACAGATACATTTGTGATTTCATGCCATGAAACATACAGTGGGAAAGTGTAATGTGTGAGGATTTGAGCAAAATGAAAAGCGCAATGTATTCTCCTTTTGCAGACTTGAGAGTTCAGGCCACTGGATGTATATGCGTCAACGGCCCTCCTTCCCAAGTTTTTTCCAGGCCAGACTCTATGTGAACAGTTTTCCTAAAGACACCTTCATCAAATTCCCTGTGAGTAGGGCAGCCACTGGGCCTGCAGTCCAGTAGCAGCACTACAAACTACAGACTCAGAAACTGACATAAAGGATAGTATTTGTTACAGGGCTTTATTACTGGAGTTTGAAAAGATCAAGTTAAGATATTTGTTAAATCTGAATGTCAGGTTTTACTTCCTTTGGATTGAACAGAAATCAAGATATCAATACTTTCATATATAATTTAGATACTTCCAAGCTCTGTATAGTATACTGTACATTGTTTTGGTAAGCTATTTTTACCTGAGCTTTGGCCAGACCACTTTGGTAGCGTAGGACTGATATTTATTCATACAGTTCTGATCCAGGAAGCTGTCTTCACCATGTAGACAATATACATGGAGATCTCTCCTTTGCAGATTTGTTAGGATTTTTGACACCAGAAATTCAGATTCAGTGTGAATTTATTATATACAGTTAGCTTACGCTATTATTGTCATATCTCCATCAGAAAGATTGAAATATTACAATAGACTTTGGTTTGGTCATTATTTTAACTGAATTAGTCTTTACTTCATACTTAATAAAACATCTGCAAATTATTTTTTTAATTTTGAAAAGTCCCCTGAGAAATAGCTGTTTGAAAAGCTTTATGGAGTGCTGGCTCACTTATAATTCATTGGATATATTTACTCAATAATATTTATTTCATTTACTCTGGTAGTGAGAACAGAGAACAAATTAAAAGGCTCTTTACAGCAAAGAAAACGATGTTCTATTGATGATCCAATTTTTATGCAGTTCTACATAACATAGTTATTGATTGCATAAGTCAAGTGCCTCTTGATCAATCATTTCCCTCCTGTTAGACTGTATATCTCTCATGTTTTTTATAGCTTGTTACTTTCCCACAATTTTCCAGTGCTGAGTCTTAAAGTGAAGTGGATGTAGAGAAGCAAAGAGGATGTATTAAACAAAACATGCAAATCATATTAGAAAGGAAGATTTGCTATGTGTTGCTGGCAGTCATCCGCATGTTTCTTTTTTTACCCATCATTAATTGGCTGAACCTATCTGTTGTCATGGTGAATAGTCACTGGTTGTGTTCACAGGGCTGGAGCAAAGGTGTAGTGTTTATCAATGGCAAGAATCTGGGACGCTACTGGTCCATCGGTCCTCAGCAAACTCTCTATGTCCCAGGACCCTGGCTTCACAGGGGGGACAACCAGGTACAGGACTTCTGTCTTATTTATAGCTGCTTGCCATTCAGGAGATGATTTTATCAAAGTTACTTTAGCACATTTTAGCATTGATGACCTGATCTCAACATTAGTGACGTAAAGCTCTGTACAGGAACACTTGTTTTGCACTAGTTACCTTTCACTAAGGGTGTCTTCAGAACTACCACATGGTCACATTTTAAGCACTTTTAAGTTTTCACTCAGAACTCCTGAAAAAAGATTTTCTCTTGACTCCTTGGTACAACATGTACTCAAGTGTCTATATAGGCCACGTCCATTTCTGTATGCTCACATATTCCAACACTTAGAAGTTTTTTTGCAAAACATTTTGTAACACAGCCCAAGGATGACATCTTCAGATGTCTTGACCAACAATCCAAAACCCAAAAATATTCAACATCAAATCCTCACACTGTAGAAGCTTGAACAAGCAAATGTAAACCTTTTTTTTTGATACAAGACTCAAATAATCAACCAATTATCATATATTTCAGTTCTGGATATTGTTATGTTTCATCTCTTAGCGAATTCTCCAAAATTGGATGGCAATTGGCCTACAGGTGGCACTAGTAACATGACTAATGAAACTGGCTTTACCTCAGTGGTCATGAGTCTGATCCGCTTGAAATTTCACACAATTTATCCATGTACAATCTATTCATAAGCACCCACGCCCTCCTAGGTTTTATATTCTTAAAAATCAACATGAACATGTAACACTGTGTATTATGATGTAGAACCAGATGTAAATGAAAAACCTCCAAACATTTTGTATTATTGAAATAACAAAATTAAAGGACTGTGCATCCATGGCAGATGTACACATTCTCTGAGTGCTATCTAGTTCCTTCAGTCATATGCTCCTCACCTCCACTAATTTGGCAAAGTAAAAGCACATCACAGGTGGTCAACAGTATATAGCTACTGACTTTAATCACCTCTGTGTTTCTCCTTCTTGCCTTTTCCAACTTTTCTTTTCTGTGAGTGTGCATATATTGACATTGGCGCTCAACCACCCACTCTCACTGTCCTTTCATGACCTCGGCTAAGCTGGAATTTTTTGCTTTATTACAGGTCACAGTGTTTGAAGAGCAGGAAACAGATGGTAAGATTCAGTTCACCAGCAGCCCCGAGTATGGCATGACTGTTGATATCCTGTGAGGACAGGAGGTGAGAGGGGAGGATGGGTGAGGAGAGGATGATGATGGGAGAGTAGCTGAGGAGGGCACGACTGAGTCGTCTTCCCCGGCTGGGCCGCGACCAGCAGCACTCAAAAGTGACACACGACAGTGAACATGACAGTTTGTGTCCCAACACAAGACGCCAAAACAGCAGTGATCCAGACTACTTTTTCATTTTGTGACTGTATTTATGACATTCTGTTGAATAATTGATAATTGGAGACTAATGGACTGGGTGAGAATAATCTTGATTATGATGATAAGTGTTATAAAATCTCTTCCTCTCACAGACTGAATTTATAAATTACCGGCTGCTTTATTTAAAAGAACTGTTTGAATAAAAGGCTGGATTTCGACTGTCTTATGATATGTGTCAGTAGCCAAGGCCAAGCTGTGTTTGAAGCTTTTTTGAAATCATCTTTGTTTATGCCATCCATCCCACTGAGTCTGTTTGATGTAACACTGGCTGGATTTCAAATTTACTGTCTTATGATATGCTGTCCTGCAGAGACGTCAAGATCACAAGCTGTGTTTGAAGATCATTTTTTTTTAAACTCATCTGTCTTTGTGTGTGGAGCGGTAACACGGGGAGGACCAGACTCCACCCAGAGATACCATCACAGTTAGCCGCTCTTTCATTTCACAGTTATTTCATTTAAAGACTGATGCAAGCTAGCTGTGCTGTCACATTGGAATACTAAGCAGTGTATTTTAACCAAATGGCACTGTACAAGCTAATATGGATAGTTAATCTAAAAATTGATAGGTAGGCAGGTTTTGTGTGGTGCTGCTGATATCCTGGAACCAGTTGCACCAGCTGTTGTATAAGTTCAAACTTAGCCTAGTTATTTACCAAAGTGTTTGCAAAGTGGAGATTTACGCATCACTAAATTAAAACACCACCAATTTTCACCACATCGAGTAGCCTAGTTCAGTCTATGGTCCATACATAGAAATGTGCTGTTACAAAATGTTTCAATGTAGCTAAATGAACAACCAAACATTAGCATACTAACATTAAAAAAGTAATGTTAGCTTGCTTATGTATGTCCCTTTTAAAGTATAAAGAGTCAATCGAAAAACTTTGAAACAACTGCAGACTGTACAGAACTCAGCGGCTTGGATTTTAACCAGAACCAAGAGGTACAATCACATCACACCTGTTTTAACCTCTTTACATTGGCTCCCTTGCCAACTCTCGCGAGACAAATAAGCAACCTCAGCTTCAAAAGCAAGCCCAATATTAATATAGCCTGTTACGCCCTCGATGTAAACAGGCTCAATAAATGAGTCTGAAGCATATTAAAATGAAGCCACTCGGAGTTTGAAAAGAAACAGATTTTATTTATATTAGCTTTGGTGGTTATTCTTGTATTTTAGGGTGATGCTGACAACTTGGAAAACATTATCCAGTAATAATTACAATTTACATTGACAGAATATGTGATTGTTGGATTACTCACAAAGCGTGATGTAATCTGATTACATCTAGTCTGTATAGCCAGAAAATAAAAAGCCTGTAACAATGCTGATTTAAATTTAAAAAGGAAAACTAAGAAGAATCATGTGCTCCATTAACTTTTATCAGCTATAAAAAAAAAAAACTTGTAACTTGGCAGTAACCGCAATAAAACCAGATTGGTTAGGCTATATGAGTGACATGACATTGATTTTTCTCCAATGAGAGGGAGGAGGGGGCGGGATAGGTCCACATGGGGATTTGTGGGAAGGCAAAGAAATTAGGTTGTCTGAGTCAGTGTCTTCTTTTAAGTCTCTTCTCAAAACGCATTTTTATCGGAAAGCATATCCTGATCTTATCTGAGCTGTCTGTTTATTTTAATGGTTTTTAATGTATTGTTATTATCTCTTATTTTGTTTTTGCCCTTCATGTATTTTATCAATCATTGTTGTATTTTATTTATCCCTAACAACCCAATCCAGTCAAAGTTTTATAAAACCACTACTGAATTCAAGAAAATATCAAGGAATTGTACAAATGCATCACTTTGGACTCATTGAGTGTAATTTTATCAAATGCATTTGTAGAATTGTAAAATATTTCTCACATTTTATATAGTGGTGAAATATGCACTGTGTACAATTGTAGCATAAAGCTATCAGTGTGCATTTGAGATGCATGGCACTGTGCCTGTTCACGCATGCCCACAGGCCAAATGTGTCAGATCTCAGAATAGAAACAAGTACAACACACAGTGTAAAGACTTCCAGTGTACAGACACAATACTCCAGCACAGATGAGCTTCTTCTCAGTTATTTATTTCTCTTGATTCAACTAACATCTTTCTCTGAGACAGAATTGCTGTGGCAAATAAACAACCTTAAGAGTCACATGCATAAAATGTGAATCACATGAGGCTGGAAGATGACAGTGGAGATGAGGAAATGTTAGGACTTGTGTAAAGTGTATTGTGCTATAGAGAAGCCCTCAGAGGGCAATGCTCGTTAACTGACATTAAATATTGAATAACCTGTACTGCTTAAGTTGGTGTATAGGTAGGTTTGTTCTAGACTAATTCTTTGTGAGTATTAGATATTGCTTAATATGTCATCTGTTGGAGTTGTAACATCACTCTCAAAGTGAAGCCCTTTGAATTGTTCTGCTGCTTCAGTAAGTAACATCACAGAATGTTATTTAACCAGTCCAACCACACGCTAACCTGTACGCCACATGACATTTGTTTGCCTGCATCTTGACAAGAGCAACATTTAGAAGATGAGAGTGGGAATTTAGTTTCACATGAAAAGTAAATGATATACAACATAGCCTACTCAATTTCAGGAAAACTTGTTAGCACAAAATGGAAACAAGTTATGCAAAAAGGATAGTGTTCTAATTAAGTCTTTTACTCACTGGCATTTTCTCTTTAATTTGTTTCAGTGCTTAAAACATTTCAGGTGGATTCATTCATTTAGATTAAAAGGTGATAATGACCACTCACGTATAATTTAGATCAACAGCAATGTTTTAAAGAAGATGGTGTGTGTGTGCCTACCTGTTGGTAGCACTAACCTATTATTGATCTACAATATATTGATCTATTGATAATGCATGTGTACAGTATGCTGTATGTGCACATGCTTTTTTAGAGAGCAGTTGGAAAATGCAGATTTAAGGGCAAACACTGCTATGATTCAATTGCACATCTACACTTGAAATAAATACATAAATAAATATATTAATTTGATTTTTAATAAATAATGGGAGGCAAATTGAAGAATAGAACAAACCCAAAGATAGTCTGTGATCTCCATGACCGATCCCTGTGCAGTGTAATATCATGCAGTCAATGAAAACAGCCAGTTTGATGAGAGATACAATACAGCCATTGTCTGAATGTGTATCAAGTGAAATATGTAATAACGTGCTTTCTCCAGCTGATGAGCCCGAGAGACCGTAACGTCTTTGTAAGTTTTTATACTGCAGCAGTGTATTTTGGGTTGTATGTGTTGAAGGGGGGCGCACAGAGATAATCTGGCAACAGTACAGAGGCTCAGTATTTGAATTATCTCCAGCTACTTCTGCCGGGCAATGTTAGATAAGAACCACCAGTGTGTATTGCACTAGACGGATGATTTATCGAGTAGAGGAGAGATTCTATTATATGAGATGTAGAATAACTTTGTTACAGTGTTCAGCCGTACAGCGTCATAGTAGCTACTGATGTCTATCGTTAGAGGTGCAGCGACTCCCTTCTGTGTTCCAGTTAATGTACAACAGATGGATACTAATACAAAAAAACCCATGAGATTCAGACATCAGTCCACAGTACTGGAGATGGCGTGTCAGCGTTGCTACCAAATCATTAGCAAAAATAAGATTTATTTTTGTTGTGCTTTTCTTCAGCCTTCTGTCAATTCAGAGTAGCATGTATTATCTCATTTCATGAGTGGAAGCCAAAGTTGTTTATAAAAAAATAAAAAATATTTGGGGCCATGTATAAATTATTTTAATCTATTATTCATAACTTACACCAGCTGTTCGAAGGTGAGTTGTATTAAAAGTCAGCAGATGTAGACTGAGCATCTAAACGTATATTTTGGGGAATTCTGTCTCCCCATCACAGTAAAGTGTATTTTTTGGAGAGAAGGGGGACTAACAAGCCTAGTAAAACCAAATTCTTGGGTTTAGACGCTGTTTCATTCTGCTCTTTTTTGTACTTGCACACAGCTGACCCTTGTTAAGCGGTGGCTCGTGTACATATGAGCGTGCATAGACAAGGGGGAATATAAACTATCACTAAAAATGACACAGTTTCCTTGCAATGTCAAAAATTACACTTTATATGAAAGCTTAAGGTCAGAATTTGTGAGTCTACCATGTAGCTGATTTGAAGTTCTTGTCTATGCGTTATGAATGTGTCACAAAGTGGAGTTTCTATTATCAAATGAAATTGGTGATGTGCTATTACTCTTTCCATGTGTTGAACCTAGAAGTGAGCCTGTGTCTTGTCATGTGTCATTGTGAGGAATTCACCAGGGGGAAAAGAAAAGAGACTGTTTTTTGTTTTTGTTTTTACATATAAATACAGTAATTACAATGCTTTTGTCAAAATTTGTCATTAATCCTCTGATTGTTCTCATTTTGAATTACTATTTACACATGTTGCCACAAAGGAACATCATTTGTGTATTGTCTAAGTGCTAAGAAGAGTGTTAGGATTTTGATGTTTACATTTACATTTCAGCTCCGAAGCACAACAAATGGGTACATTTCAAACAGCAGTCTCTCCTCAAGTATAAGGGTGGCTTAAATGCATGAGTTATGACACTATAAAATGAACAATGATAACCCAAGAGTAAATGTAGGTAAGAGTCAGTATTGAACTAGCAAGTCAAGTGCTTGTAAAACACCCAAACCAATTAAATTAAATTAAAGCAAACATTTCATAGTTATCAAAAGAACATTCCTTCCATTGCTATGTTTGTGTTTGCTCAAAGGAAAATCCACATGAGACATATTTGTCCTTGGAGTCATGTTTTTATCCAGGCTGATGATGTAGGTCATGTCCTTAAACCCAAGAGGAATTTCTCTCTTATACCATGTGCAGATCCAGACAATATGTGTTTTCTTTCCTTAAATTTTTTTTTTATTTAATTTTTTTGAGGTGAAGGATATTCTTTAACCTGCTTGTTTGGTTGAATCTGCTGGCTGTATGCTTGTCATATTGTGCTGTCTCTTTTGTTAGGTTGTCCTCAGCAGGCCGCAGGTTGAAGGTGCAGGTCACAGACCCTGTGAGGCGTTCTTTATGTCGTCTCTTCTGCACTTCAGTCGTAGACCCACCAAATAACTGCCGCCTCTTACTAATCTGTGCTTTAATATGATACATTTGTACTGGTTTAGTCCATATTTTAAAAATGTCAGATTCAGTCAAGAGGATTAAATCCCCCTTCAAAGGTCCCCATTTCCTTTTTTTCTGATGATTAAGACATGAGCGCTGGTTGCACTTATCAAGAGACTCAGCCGTTTTCTTCCTGCGCAGGTCCAAGGCCAACCACCTGCAATAGAAAGGATTAAGATATGCTGAGAAAGAATGCTAAGCCTTAATTTAAGTTAATTGAACCTGTTTATTTAATTGGTGACATGTAATAATGGACAACAGCTGCTGTAATTGTGCCTTAACAGAAATCACATAAAAAAAAATGAATGTACAATGTATTAAGCAATATTAAGAACACCTGCTCTTTTTATAGTCCAGAGTGAGACCAAGTGAAAATGATCATGACATTTCCATTTCCCCTTCTGAAGGAAATTTTTTGATGGAGAAAAGAGGGTTCAGGTCTGTAATAGAAGGTATTTCACAATGTATAAAATGTTATTTATTTACCGTGGTCTGAGGGGAAATGGTCAGATCTCTACATTGGGGTCTGTGAATCCTTTTTTCCCCTCGTTTACAAGGACGGGTTTCTCCGTTCTCGTGTGCCAAACAAGTATCTGGTGAGAAAACAAAACGCAAACAGCAGCAACATTAGTAACATGCTGTTCCCTTAATGCACTCATTCGGTCTACTCTCCCTTTCAGCTCTCACTCTGCCTCATGTTCTTCAAAACAGTCAATTCTGGTTATAGCTCCCAACAGGACCTGTCTATGTGTAAAGAGCTACTTGAGCGTGAACCCTGCATTAGAAGGGAGTGAAGAGGGACTGCACGAGTGTGTTATCTTACAAATATGGCACAGCCCTCACAGCTTGGCCCATATAAAGTCCTCTCCTGACCAGAGGATAATGGCTACCTTCAAATGACAGCCGACTCAAAATGTTTCAACACAGTACATATGAGCTTTTTGCCTTTGCAGTAGCACTACAGTTCTTTGCACAGTTCTTCTGGGTATGTTATTGTGCTACCAAGCTATCAGACTGGGTTCATTTATCCCTAGAGGCTGGACAAACATCCAGGAAAAAGATGGCAAGGGAACAAGGAAAGGGGGGGGGGCAAAAAGTGTCAAGCTCATTTTCCCTCTTCCCTGTGTTGGAACCCTCCTTCCTTTCATCTCTCCGTGGCGGCGGCCATGAATTATGCATAGGGTGTGTTTGAGATGTGCCAGGAACCCACTCCCACTTTGCTCAGGTGTGCTTGAATCTGAAGTGGTAGATTATAAGGAAGAGAGATGCCCACGCACGACTTTCCATTTTTTTCTCCCTCTTTCCCTCCCGCCCTTCTGTCCGTCCCTGTGCTCATCTGTAATCAGTGTGACGTCCCTACCTCCCTGTTCCCCCCAACTCCAATTCCGCTCTCTCAGCCGTTCCCTGAATCCCCTCTTTTCATTTACCCCTCTGAATGGCTGGGGGAGAGCAGGAGAAAAAGCTGGCTGAAAGTATCTTTCTCTCCCCCCTCTCTCTTTGTGATTGCAGTGTGGATACTGGCTAGCTAAAGTCCTCTGCCTGACTCCTCTTCACCCAAAGAGAAGCTTAGTGATGTGACCCAGAGCAAAGGCAGGGATGGTGGAGTGCGCATGGAGAAGAACGTTGCTGCTGCTGCTACCCTCAAGCTTGTGTGTGTGTGTGGACAGTGCGAGAAATATAATCGATGGTATCCAACTTTTCAGCAACAAATTTACAATAATTCTGAACATTAGAAAATCATCATGTTTTATGGAATTTCTTGCAGAGAAATACATGAATTTCTTGCCTATTATACTGGTGAAGAGAAACATAGGAGAGGACTTGCAAACCAGTAGCCTAACAAATGTGTGGACTTTTGTTTTGTTTTGTTTTTTTCAGCTTAGGGAGCTTAATCAAGTAACTTTGAGGCATCAATAACTTAAGATATACCCAGTTATCCTGATTGGTGATCAAGGAAAACAAGCTCATTTGCTGCTAACAAACAACAATTGTGTAATTTTGCAAGAACATTTTAAGTTTCTCCTTAAGGAAAGTGCTGTGGTTCAATGTCATTTGGTCTTATTTTAAAGGAATAGTTTGACATTTTGGGAAATGCACTTATTTGCTACCTGCACCTAACTAAAGTTTATATAACTCTCAACAAGAAAGTGAATAAGCGTATTTCCCAAAATGTCAACCTATTCCTTTAATAATTCATTCAGTCTTATGTCTTATAAAGGAGCCATATTGGAAGTAGCTTCTCCTGCTGTCTTGATTCATTGTTTATGGGAAGTCACAGTTTCGTTGTGGTTTTGGTTATGAGTAGCACTGTGTCTTGCATCATCTATGCAGGGTGCTTGCAATGGTGTTAGTAGTGTAAAGCTACAAAGTTTGTTATTACATAACGTATGAAAACATAATAATTCTCTCTGTTGCTAAGGGTGACATTCAGTAGGGGGCCTGATTTCAACACTGTGAACAAATAGATGGTGGTTTCTTTCCACTTTCTTTCCTCTGAATCTGAATTATTGGTAAAATGTATTTTACCATGACAGATTTAACAAGACCTTTTCAAGGTTTTGTCACCTGGTATGCAGGTGATGTTATTAGTATGCTACAGTCAGAGGTGGAAAGTAAATATTTCCATTTTCTGCTTTTTTATACCTCTCCTCCACTACAAAAGTATATAAATAAAAGTAAAATATTGTACTTTTTACTGCACTACATTTATTTTATGGCTGTTACTCATTACATTACAGATTAAGAGTTTACATTCAAAACACATATGATAAGCTTATAAAATACAATGTATTGTTAAAGACTGAACCAGTTGTTCCCGACCTGTTTGGCTTGTGACCTCTTACTAAAAGCAGTGTGTAGTCGGGGCTCCGTGTTATTCAGATGTCTATGAGTTGTTAGCAGTTCCATTAAAGAGACATTTTCCCTCAAAACATCTGAGATGGTTTGATCTAAATAACTCTGAGGCCCAAAGAGGTCAAAATATCTAATATTTCACAAAAACAGTAAAGATTAGATAAAAGTCCAAAAACTTAAAACAGATTTGTGTATCAGAACTTTTACTTCTTTTCTACATCATTAAACAGCTCCCGACCCTCCAGATTTATCTTGTGACCCTTTGGAGGGGTCCGACCCCTAGGTTGAGAACCACTGCCACTAGACTAATACCTAACTGTATATAAAGATAGTTAAAACTAGCTCCCCCTACACCAGCCACAACAGTAAAATGCTGATTACACTGATGCATCATTGGTGTCCATTTTACTGCAGAATGAGTCTTTTACTTTTGATACTTCAGGTACATTTTACTTCAGTAGGATTTTTAATGCAGGACCTAAACCATTTTTACATTGATGTATTGACACCACTGGTTACAGCAAGTTTGATTCCTTCAAAACCAGTTTTTACCATCCTCACAAAGCAAATTCCTTAACTACTAACTTCTCAAGTCAAGCTGCTTAGCAGTGGTAAACATTAGAAAAAGGAACTTACCTTAGTGCAGTTGGCTGCTTTAGGCTCCAGGTCGTTGAGTGTGACAAGTTCCCGGAGCAAACTACTCTCCTGGTAGCCTCCCTTCACCCCACGAAGCTTAAAATACGCCTGTGGCTTGAAGAGGATGAGCCTCAGGTTGATGGCAAAGCCAGCCATGTCGATGGCAAAGGGCCGGTGGGGGTCGAACACCGTTTTCCAGCCATAGACCTTTCCGGCTGCATTGACCTTGGGGGACTCGTACCGCAACCCGCCCACAAAAGCCACAGGCCACACTGAAACTTTCCGAGTCGATCTCATCTAGCAAGAGGAAAGTCAAGAAGAGAAGTGGAGGAAGGAAAAGAGCGAATTAGTCTGCTGAAAATGCGTACATGACATTGATACACAGTATTTGAGCATCAGCTGCCAGCGTTACAGCAGAGCATGGACAGAGGGTTTTTAGAGCTGCTGTTATTATTCATTCTAAAGGACAGTGAATATTGACCAAGCCATTGTGCCATGTGCAGCTGACACACTGTTAAATCAAAGCAGATCACACACACTGTTCAACAGCTGCCCTACAATGAGATAATTAGACACAACCATCTTTAAAGGGAGTAAACGCAGACAGCGCCAAGAGGCTTTGAAGGAGCCAAGTCATTAGAGCAAGTGGCTCTAGTCGCTGGTTGGCTGAGGACATACTTTAAGGTAGAGCACCGCCATCCTCCTCTTTTTTTGTCCTTTAATCTTCTAGCATCAAACGATCTTGCCGCCCTTTTCTTTGTCTGCCTCTCAGTGAGTCTTTGCCATTCTGGCAAGAGCTGCTGCAGTCATAAAAGGTACGTTTTGACAATGAGGGAAGAAGAAGGTTTAGAAACAGCAGAGTCATTTAATCAAACTCAATGCAGCAGAGATAATGATGCTGGTGCCTCTCTGGTGGAAGGTCTATTTAAAATAAAGGTGCAAGTGCATGTACAGTATCTAGTATGTGTGTCTATGGGTATAAGATATATTGTGCTTACATGCTTAACAGCATGCATACAGAAAATGTCTATGCCATGTTGCACGCGTATTTGTTAAAGCATGCATTGTGTATTTTAAATGTGTGTTTGTACAAATCACATGCACATTTACATGAGCTGCTGCGTTAGATTGGTGTGTGATCTGATGGGCTGCTGTGTGGTCAGTACAGGGGATCAGAGTGTGAACAGCATCAAGCGAGCTGGGGGCTTATGGGAATCTGTGGATTTGAGCTTTAGGGAAAACAACTGTGCCAGGCACCTAGATAAGATCTGGCAGGATGTTCGGTCTTAATGAGCTCTGGGTGTTAATGGTGGATGAGAGCTAAAGTGCTTATATGCATGTGTCCATGTTATTGAGCTGCTATCATTGTATACACTGGATCACATGTTATTTTGGCTGACACACACACCTGTCTTCATTTTTTTTTGTGCTTTGTCAGCAATTTTTTTTTTGTTTCCTATATCAACACCTGGTTATAGTTCACAAAAAACTGCTGTTGGATGCTGAGGAGCTCTGTTTAAGTGCCTTCCTCAAGGTTATTTTGCCTGCTTTTTTGTAGCCAGGCCACAAATGAATCCAGCCACCAGACCATTTTGCCCAAACGTCACCTGCCTGCTTCCCTCAAAGACATACGTACAACTTAAATGAAAAGGAAGCATAAATCAGGCTCTCTGCAGGCAATGTCAAGAGGCTTGTCATTTCCCATCTATACTGAAAATGTGAAAATGAGTGTTCCGCCTGCTGCCTCTGGTGGGAATATCAGCCAGAGTAAAAAAAGCAAATGAAAATGCTTCCTCTTGCCCCATTCTGGTGAATATGATGTGTTTGTACAGAGTTTTTTCTTCACTGTTGCTACAGTTTGTATTTGAATGCCTCTGTGTGCATTTAAGCTCTACTTCCTGCTCCACTCAGAGAAGAAATCCCAAATTCTAAGAGCGAAAAAAGGCAGGCATCCAGGTTATTACATTAATCAGTCCTTAAGAGTGCAGAGATGATGAAACAAAACAGAATTGTCATCCACTGCTGCCTTTGGAGGAGTCTGTGGATTTAAGTCTTTGTCCAAACAATAGAAAAGTGCTGGAGTTATTTAGGTTATAAGATCCTGGTTAAATTTCCATTTCATTATTTAGATTGTCTTAATCAAAAATGTGTTTTTACAGCTTATAATATGCAGAATTAAGCTGATGGATATCACAATTTGCATTGCAAAGGGAGCCAGTTGTCTATCTAAATTCCAAATTAAGTGTTTTTTTAACATACAATAAAGAAAAGCAGTGACTCAGTTTTATTTTTTTATATTAATGAAATACCTTAAATCATGATACAACCATGATATTTTCATTACTAACAATATTTTCTGATTATGTGGTTGCTCCATTCTCCTGGATTCAAGTTGTTGACATTTATTCTTAAAGGCTGAAACTGAGAACAGAGAGTGTTGATAAAAAACAGCACATGCTTAACAGTAAATAACTTAACATAAATATTTCTTATGAAGCCTCAATAATTCATGTGGTTCTTTACACGGTGATGTACTGTGAGGAATGAATTTTTCATGAAGTTTTTTTAATTTTTTTTTTTTTAAGGCCTGGCCTAGAAAGTATGCATTTAATAAAGAACTGTATGCTGTAAGCCACCAAAAGAGTGAGATAGTATTCACACTGTGGGTATGAAATGAATAGGTGGCTAAGTTTATGTAACTTGAATGAAAGTTATGCATTCTCTCAGCACACTGCTTTTGCACTGACTCCCTGCTTTCATTACTGTCAACCTATACAGTATCACATGCTGTGAGCTGTAGTGTAAACCTAAAAAAAAAATAAAAAACTCACTGCACTGATTTTCATTTTTTGACTTTGAGATTAATTCATTTGGTGCAATTGAAACATGTTACAACCACTCCTGCATGTGTTTAAACTGTCCCTATGTCCAGATGTGGCATTTATGTTCAAAGCATAACAAATGTGCTTTAAGTGAAAATATTTGTGGGCTGCAACTGTCTCTGGTCTCATGTCATTTCAGTTTTTAAACAGCAGAGAGGTTTCCCTTTGTTCAACTGTATTTTCATTTGGTTTGATGCCAACAGCTTGTCAGCATGTAACTACTGTACTTCTCACTGGTTTAAATTGTTTTTTACATTAGATTTGAATGTAATTGCTCAAAATCAAAGAATTAGCTCACTTTAGATTAACCAGGAGAAAATGATGAGCCTATTTTTAACACATGGAGCCGTGTACATCACTCTTTCAACCTTGTCTCCACACTGGAGGAGTCACTTAAACACCTATCTGTTTTCAAGCTGTTGAGACACTCTGAATTTTTACTATGGGGTCAGCAGACTATACTGTAGTTGCAGTCAATGCTCTGCTTTCTGTCTATCTGGCTGTCACCTTCTCTTATTCTTTTTCTGTCTCTGTCTCTCCCTCTCCACCTGTCTCTCTCTCCCCCCCTCAGGGCCGTTACTCTGGCCCATAAATAGGCCTGCTGGAGGTGATGGAAGGCCTCTGAGGGAGATGAAGCACTTCGGCTGATTCCCAGAGAAAGGTAATGACAGGCCCCGTCAATATTCGGCGCTCCATTTACTACGGACCCTGTCTGCTCTACTAACAAGACTTGAGGCTAATACTCAGAGGACCTAGACCGTGTCCGCTCAGGTAATTCAACTGATGTCAAGATGGATGGCCTGAGATGTACTGATTACATGCCCAAACTTCTCTCCACTAACTCCAGATCCCTGACTGTGCTTGTTAAGAGCCAAAAAAAATGCTTCCAGTATATGGCTGGGAAGTGCCGTTTTGTATGTTTCACTTAATATATTTCACTTAATATATACTTTAATATATTGAACTAAAGTTACAGGGATGGATCCACAAGAAAGCATGCAATTTAAAATGTAAACATTTACATTTGTGCACGTAGACATGTATTTTTTTCCTGATCCAATATGACTCAAAATGAAGTACACATGCACAGTACAGAGTATCATTGGCAATATCCTTTTTTTTCTTCTAATGTTTATGCCATGCACTAAAAAAAGACACAATATAATACTTGTCCACCTCAACCTTTTCTATTTAAAAGTGCAGTCAGTTTTATTTTACTGGATCTTTGCACAAAATGACCATAATATATTGCTGAGGGTTCACTCTTTTTTGGCTTTCCTGATTAATTCCAGTCATTCTTCTGTTAGCTGAATGGCTGCTGAGCTTTCAAGCTTTCTAAATAGGCAAAACCTGCTGGCTTCTGTGTTTTTGCCGGGAACCATTCCATCTCCCAGGCCCCCTGAATCACCCACCATGATGTCTGCACATGGTTTGTCTTTCTGAAACTCAAGTGGACATCGGCGGTGCAGCAATTGAAAGGTGGATGGAGCTTGAGAATTTTCAATAGTGATGCAGATTTGGGAACATACCTAGTGAGTTCAAACCTCCTGTTTGAGTACCAAAGAGGGAGGTTAGGTATCAGCTTTAGATGATTGGGTTTACGCTTGTTAAGTTGGAAATACTTTAGAGGGTTGTTCAAGGTTAGAGGTGATTGGATTACGGTAAGAATCTGGGCGGGACTTCCATTTGTAAATGTAGCTACACTGGGATCTATAAGAACACTTAAACAACTATGATGAAGCTAATTCTGCTACCTGTACATGCTAGCCATTGTTTGCTGTTGATGTAACATAGCAAACGTCCACTCATCACAGCACTGCTCTGAGAAACATTTTGTTTGGATCAAACAATACTCCATCTTTGGGCTTTGTCTTGCTTGCCATTTTCTAGCCATTTCATGAGTTGAGAAAAAATGCATGAAATGAACATGAGTGATGAGTGAGCAGCAGGAGTGATGTTGTATACCAGCTCTGACCTCCTCAAACAGCTCCAGGCTGTACGTGTTGTCATCATCCGCAAAGTAGACAATTCCAGCTTGGCTGCTGTTGGCATTGAAGGTCTCCCTCAGCCACCGCAGGGCCAGATTCCTCTGCATGGTCCCCCTGGGGATTCTGGGGTCCCGAGTGTCACCCCGCAGCTTATAGTTCCTGGGCGTCTCTACATTGAGGTGGGTGTAGTTAAGCCCTGTTTCTCGGAGGAGCCGCGTCACAAGAGGCGTTCTCCTTTGGGAGTCCTCCACCAGGATCCAGTGCAGGTTGGGAATGTGGAGGAAGGTGTTTGCCAGCCGTGTCAGCTCCGCCTTCTGCACCGGTCGACTATATGTGGGGGTGATGATGTGGATGGTAGGCAGCACATCGGACCAGGGTGGCGGCCGCGTATACACATACTCTGTCCTCACCACCTCCACAATGTCCTTATCTGAGGCACAGTATTCCTTGGAGTCCTGCGCCTGGCCACCCGCCTCCCTCTTGCCCTCGACGCCATCATCTGCAGATTTGGGGATAAGAAGACATGTAAGGCATTAGTGCAACCTTGGGCTGCCCTCTGTATATTTGCCTCAGGTGACTTAAACCCAGTGGGGGTAAAGTGTACCTGAGAGCCGGTGGTGGCGGACTGCAAGCCTCTCTGGAATGATAAAGATCTCTTTTACTAGGTGGTGACAGGCTGCAAAAAGTGAAAGCAGGCACCGTGAGAGGATAACACAGCTGATGGACAGAGAGACAGCGCAAGGAAAGGGAGGGGAGAGATGAGTCCAGCTATTCCCCCAGCGTTGCCTTTGGGCTTTTCTTTATAAAGAAAGCAAAAAGTGGGTATGTGGATCCAGCTGACATGCCGTCTTTTTATGTTCAGACTCCATCACAGACTCCCTCATCCTCTGCGATTATTTGGTTATTCTGCTCTACTCAAACATACATGTCTACAGTGGTGGTTACTGCACTTTTATGCACACTGGTTATATGGAGTCTGGAAATTCAGATAACATGAAACACAAATTAAAAAGTAGGAAACTGCTCATTTTTCAGTATTTGAGCTAGAATTGGTGAACTATACCAAACTGAGATAAACAAACATTAAAAACACTGTAGAATTGTCAGAATTTGAAGCAGCTATTGTTTGGTGTTTTGTCTGTAGCCTCATTGTGTTCAATGACCTGTACAGACAAAAGCCGCAGGTGGTCAGACAGACAATGACTTTTGTTTTGGGTGGACAACACATAAAGTGTTTTAACACTTTCACAAGAAACCTTGGGGAGTATTCTTTCTAGCAAGACCTTGTTTATGCATAAAGTTCTAAAAGACTTGTAGCAATTTTTGTTTAGTTTTAGGCTTTTTTAGGTGTTAACTCAGGTTTTTGTTTAAAACAGGGGTGAAGGGAAAGGAGGTTATATTGGGTGTCGCTTTTGTCCAGCTGTTAAAAAGCTTAAAAAGATACTCACTATTTTAGAGTGGCACATAGGGTCAGTGCAAACTACAAATGTTCAGGGAGATTCTCTGGTTATCAGCCTTTGTGGTCATGTTTGACATTTGACGGTCACTACACAGAATTAATAATTAAAGCTCCCAGCAGCTGCAGCACTACAGTAGTGAATGTTATACTACTAACACACAGCTTTTTTCTTGCTTCTTTCTTCTGTACAAAGGTAATTATAATTTTGAATATGAGAAAAATGTGACCGCTTACTTAAGACTTGTGGTGAATCAGTCAGCTGACACATTGAGTGGACTCCAGTGGTAGAGGCTGTGATATGTTGTCCCCAATAGTTTGGTCATGATGAATAGTATATGATTATAGAATCATTAAGGTTGTTAATTTCTTTTCATTGTGCCACAGCTAATGGCAGTCTTTGTCACTGTTCTGCCTGAGCTCCATTCGCACCTCCAACATAAGGAGGATTTTCCTGCGGCACATAGATTAACACAATCTGCTGATGGCCAGATGTTCAGCAGCGGCTGCCAGCGAGCACGCTGCCAAAAAAACCTCTAGCTTCTCTTTTAAGAGCACACAAAAGGAAGCCTGTGTGTAGAGCTGGGTCAGATAGCACTAGCACTTTTTTTTTGTGTGTGTCTTCACTGTATCGCATAAGATATTAAAATTACTGTATGCATTTAATTGTCAACACCTTTTTCATAAAAGGGAATTTGGTGAGGAAAAAATATTTATTAGTACACTTTTTTTGGCAATTTTTTCTATGATTGTCAACTATTCAGACACTATTTTAGGTGTGTAGATAAACTGTAAAACAAATGATTTAATATAATTTGTAACTTCTGTTGACTCCAGACTGCCTTGGGTCATTTGTGTAAACCTGTTTTGTTTGTTAACCCCTGTACGTGCATTCAGACATTATAACAACAGGGAAAAGAGCTCTATTGATTTGCTGTCAGTGTAATTTGGGTTTGTTTACTCTGCAACATGCTTGACATTTCACACGGTTGGTTTGTGGTCTCTGGGGGATGATTGGGATGCTCATGAGTGTATTAATGATTCTAAGACTGGTGTACTGCTGATATTACACGTGGCCGCAAGATATTCCATGAAGCTAATCGAGCAGACATTTATTATGTCAAATTGCTGATTAAACAAACTATGAAATTCATTTCCAGTGAAATTGAATGAGTGAAATTGGGGAATAGTTTAAACCTTAATGGATAAAAAGAATGATCGACATGCGGTTTTATACTGCATGCTGTGTGTGCGTGTGGTTGAGCGTCACACCAAGAAGAAAATATGGATTGATGGGCCAAGGCATGTGAGTGGATAGGCTGTGAATGCTGTGAAAGGACATTGTTTCATAACATACTGTACTGCTCAAGTTATTATCAACAGAAGAAAAATTTATGCAGATTAAACGCAGCTGAACAATTCATTCTATTCAACTGACAGACCGAATAGATACGATTAAAATAATAACTCCTATATGTATGAGAGCGTATATGTGGTGGTAACTTAAGTCTTCATCATGCAAATAAACAATCCACACTGATGAGGTTTACAATGACTAGGCAAGTGTTATTGAGCTCTGATGAAGCTGATGGTCATGGTTAGTGAGTGCCTCTGAATGAACGACCTGTTGTCTAAACCTGAAGTGGAGTGTTAGGTTCGAGGACGCACTTCAGGTTTGATATTGCCAGTGGAGTGCAGTGCACTGCGTACCCTTGCGGATGGCGAGGAGTGGAGCTATAGCGCTTTGGTGCCAAACAGTGATGAGCAGAGTCCAGGGTAACACGATCAACACAATGGCAAGAATATCTCTTCTCTTCGGCATCTCCAGGATTGGTTATTTGGCTCGGCATTACCTGGAGAAAAAAGATGGATGTATTACCATTCATTCTGCATTTTATAACACTTGGGAATGGAGGGGTACATTCACAGGACCTTACTTATCATTAATTGCCTCAGAAACACCATGTTAGACAGTGGAGGACCAACCCGTTCTTATTCCCAGGTCGTCAAATACAGATGCTTTGGCCCCTTGGCGTCTCATACAGATGCACAAGGCACCCTTTAGCATCTATATGAGACGCAACGGGCTTTCAACTGACTCCCGGAAGTATTTTCCTCACTGTCAATTCCCATGTTAAAGGCAAAGGTCCATATCCCAAGCCAAATTTTCATGAAACTAGGAGGCATCAACCTCCTTCTTAGATGTGATTATGACCTAAAAAAAAGCTCCCTGTTAATTATATTTCATCAACAGGTAGATTACTATTGGAAAATGATCTACAAGTACAATTTAAGTCTCCGCAAGACTTCACTGTGGAATTGTAGGTATATGGTATTTAGAAATAAATCCTTATTTTATAAAAAAAATGGCTAGAGAAAGGAATATGGTCTGTAAAGCACTTATTGGAAAACACAGGAAGCATTATACCATATGAGATTTTTTTGTTCAAAATTGAATTTAAATGACCGAAAACAGTATGATAATGTTATCAAAGCAATCCCACAGTCTATAATTATGATGTCTTATAACTTATGTCAAAGTAATGTAAATCCGCATCTTCCTAAACTTTTGGTGAATGGAGATGCTCTCACTATTCTATAACTGCCCAACACCACAATCCGGAAAGCCTTTGTCAAGCAATTATATGCATTTTCATCAAACAGAAATTCAATTTTACAATATTTTTCCAAAGATGAGGAAGTTTCCAATTGCAACAAAAGTGAAGGAAGTCTACTTTTTTAAAAAAAATTAACGGAATATATCCCTCTGGAGAATTTTTAAGATATCAATTTAGATTATAGCAGTTGCTCATTCTGTGATGAACACATTGAAACAACAGAAAATTTACTTTATGAATGTAATACTAGTGCCTTTTGGGAAGACTTGCTTTACTGGTTATTTCCTAAAATTTCTCTCAATTAACAAAAGAAAATGTGATTTTTGGTCTGTTTATGAAAGATGGAACACATGACTTAGCAATGAACTTAATTATTATTCTTGGAAAATTCTTTTTACATAAAAATTGTTTTCTGAAAACACAACTGTGTCATAACTTCTTATCACTGAAAGTAAAGGAGAAGAAGAATGCTGTGAAACTCTGTAACTTAACAGAGGAACTTAAACTTGCAGAGAACCCCTTTTTTATGATCTTATTATTTATTTATGTAGTATTATTTCCGCCATTAAAGCCTCACAAAAAGACATTAAGAGTGATAATGGAGCAGGTGATTGTTGTTCAACCTATGCAAAAAACTGTAAGAAGTTAAAAGAATAAAGGTTGTAAAATAAAACTGCAGCTATGAGTGTGTCACAGCCAATGAAAGGAAGGTCAAAGCCACTGGAGGAGACCATGGAGCAGGAGCTTGTGCCCGCTGCCAACCTGATGAGCTCATCGGTGCCATTGCTGAGGACGGGGCAGTGACTTCATGCCCAGTGGTGAAACTATTCACCGGCCAAATGGCAGGAAATGATGTCACCAGACTGCGGGTTGACTGGCAAATGTGCCCTTTCCTCTGAGTCCAGATTATTTGGTTCAGCTTTGTATCCCTTTGAAAAATCTAATTACAGCATTAAAGACATTAACTGGAAATTAACTGAAATAGCATCTACAGTACAAATGAATGTCAGTGTATTTATGATCTGTCACAATTTGATTGAAATGGTAATGAGAAATGGTTGAAAAGGCTAAGTAGCTAATGTAATGTCCACATTTATTAAAAGGGTTAGTTTCAATGCATTGTGTTTTTTTTAAGTCTAACAGACTTGTTAAATACATTAAATTAACTCATTGACCTCATTTGACATCAGCACTGTTTATATCACCTTGCACTCTTCTCCTCTTCTTGTCCTCTCAATGGCTTAATGCTACTTTTTATGGCAGACTACTGCCACCAACTGTTCCTGCCTCCTCCAGTAAAGGTACAATTTGTGATTTAAATGTAAACAATGGATCATGGGTACCCAATTGCCCCAATTTGTGCCTCTCAAATGTTTTTGAACAACCTTCTGGGTTTTTCAAACATTTCCAGTTAAAGGCACAAACTGGGGTTAGGGCGTTAGCTCCACAAGTTGGTTGAAAACACTGTCTCCAGCCGACTTTAATGTTTCCTGCTGACTCACTCTAAAATGAGAACGGTCTTAAATTTGCATTTGATGACTACATACATGATATCATACTAAAACACTGAGGCTAAAGCTACATATCCCAGGCAAAAGTCAGCATCCTCAACTGCTGATGATCCATGTAGAAGACATGGAAATAAAGACAAGTTTTTCTTCATGTATTGCAGAGTAAAGAGTTGTATAAGCTAAAGTAGCATTATAAAGAAATATATATGATATTTATTATATAATACGATATGGAAAAAGTGTAGAGTGTTAACCAAATACAATGAAGAGCAGGGCAGCTGCTAACGTTACCATAAACTCTGATAGCCTCCAGGACCTGCTTCCACACAGTGGGGAAACAAGTTACTTCACTGTGGATGTACTAGCCATGAACGGGGCATTTATTTTATTTTTTAACTTAACCTGTTACCCTACCAACTATCGTGTTGATGTAATTATTTAAAGACGTGTTCCTTGGCCTATATAAGTAAGGCTGGGTTAAGTTGAAGCTTATAGCAGACAGACACAAGTGACAGACCTGCCATGCCAAGTTGCTAAGCTATGATTGGACAATCGCTGTTCAGGAGAGGAGTCAATTGTATTCAAATTTATAGTTGAATAAAAAATTTAGGGCCAGACCTTTAAAGAGCTGGAGTGAAAGAGGACTGGCATTTAAACACACGCCTTCCTCTTTTAACATTTTATGCACAAATTGCATGTTTCATGAATGAGACCCATTTTTTCCCCTCCAGCTGTATGTGTATGCAATAGTCTGCCAGAAGTTGTTGTGAAAAGGACAAATTAACATTATTCAGCTTATATACATTGATTCTACATTGTGTGATATTGAGACACCTTATACAACACCTTATATGCCACATACAGTGATTTCATCCAAACTTTTGAGTTGAATCAATACCTCTGGCACAGTCTCAGCAAACATTATTACATCATGTTTCAAATTGTGTAGTTGGTTTGTTTTGGATTGTATCATTATATTTCAGACTCTATTTATGTGTCTATTCCCTGTACTGTACTGCATTGCCACACAGCTCATTTACATTGAATTGAAGGGTGACAGACCCCCCCCCATCTCTCTCAGGTTCTGTCTCTCCTCCTTCTTAATGGGCTTCTGGCATTATGCCGAGGCCTAACTGTAAAAATGCAGTTATTAACTGATCTGCTCAATTAAACAAAGGAGGAAAACAGACATAATGTGAGCACAGGTGTTTAGAGTATTCATTTCAGCTTTACACATGAGAAAACAAGTCATCACATTTCCCACACTGATCCTGCTCCCACTGCTGGGGAAGGTGGCAGTATATTGAGGATTAACATAATTGTACATGCCAATTATGTTTATTGAGCTCTGTAAATAAATATACCATTATTGCCCAAGCCGTCAGGTGAGAACGGCATGAGTGTGAATAGTTCTAACACAAACCCTTCACCATACATAGTACATGCTTTCTGCTGATAAAGAAATTGGTCCTGCAAAGTTTCAAAGCTGTATTTTTTTCTACTTCAGAGGAGAGATGATTTACAGTGAAGTCCTCTGTGGAAGTCATATTGTGGGTGGCTCTGCATACTTACATAGAAGTAAAATAAGTTGTACAGAAAATGACATTACCCACATTACAAGTCCTTGAATGAATGGTTTGGGAATTTCACTGATAAACACAGTAAACACATCCCTTTGAGCCATGTTTTTGATGAAAGATACACAATCTTCAAGCACCATATGAAAAAAGTACTCAATGCACTTTTTTAAAGAAAAAGGTTTGACCTTGTAAATGCTACAGAAAAATTAATCTTTTATACCTTTTCATCATCACCTGAATTGCAGTTATTTTACATATGCTTATAAAAGCTGGCCTACATAAATATGTGAAAACCTATGCCTACTCTATTAGAAGCTAATACAATATTTTCCCCACTTAATTTGAGTAACAAACCCCCACTATTTCTGAACATCAACCCGTCACACAAAATTGCTATTGCTTACATTTTATGTGAAATGGATTTCTTGACCTTGCGAATATGCCCTTGGTATTGGGAATTATCTGTCTCTGTTAGCTTTATAATGGTGGCTAAAAAATTAGAGAAATGGGAGAAAACGTAGAAGTTTCTCCCAGAAAACCTAGAAAAATAATTTTCGATCGAATTCTTGGCCCAAGTCATTTTTTGATCCAAAAAGCCAGTTTCAAGGGGGAGCAAATACAGAGTGCCTTAATAGGGATACTCCAGCATATTAATGTTGCACTTTCAGAAAGTTGTAGGACACACGAGAGATGTTAAAACTAGCATGGCCAAAATTGAAGCAGCAGAGTTTCCTGACTTTTATACTTGTATAAGTCAAGATCCCAAAACATTGTATCCTACAATAGCAACTCAATAGCAACTTTTGTTAGACCCTCCCTGCCTGGTAATTACCCACATCTTTCAAACTCCACACCTCCAGTTTGTAGTCTCTGAACCGAGATAGCCCTGATTACATCACTGTGACATCATCAGGCTTATTTTCTCAGACTTGACAAATCTCCTCCAGAGACACAGAAAACATTATAAAACTGTTGAGTAGTACTTCTTGTGACCAGTCAACTGACCTTGATGTGTAAAATCAGTGGAAGGCCCATTTAATAACATCGCTTGCATATGGTTAATACCAGCATTTGAATGAAACATGGCTTTGGATGCTCACCCACAGTTATAACTGGATCATGGCACCACTGGTGATGCGCAGCTGGGAAGACCACACTGCATACTGGACAAGCTACGTAGAGGTGACATCCTCCATGACACTTCAGCCGACCATTTCTTTTTCCTCTTCCTCTGCCGTGTCTACTCACGCAGACAGGCAACACTGAGTCCAGACCTGTAAAATAATGACATTTTAGTGAATATGATTCAGTGATGACAGATTGTGAGTGTTTCTTTGTTTCTTTTCACAGTGTGTACCTTCATGTGCCCCCTTGCGTCTCTCGCTCACACCAGCATGAGACATTTGAGGACAGTCAGCCAGGTTTAAATATAGCAGTTTGGACAGGGTTTAAGAGTCAAATGCCTTACAGAGATTCTTGGCTATAGACACCTTCATGAGCAGTGTGGCTGTGTGACGTCTATTCATTATTTAACATCAAAGAGCCTGGGCTGTTAATGCGGCTGAGAAAAGTGTCAGTATAAAGTAATCATTGCAATTCATAAGAGGAATCCCTCCTCCTGCTTGTGCTTGCTCGTGTGTGAAATACTTAATACTGTATATATTGATAAGTAATTTTACCTCATTGACTCCAACTGCAGACAGTATTTTCTTTTTTTTTCTGCTAATGTGGAAACGGGAAGAGGGTTAGTCACAACTCCATTGCTTGCCAACAGTATGGGGTAAGGGATGTTACAAAAATAAACCAGCATCATGTCTTATTCAAATACATCTGAGGGAACATTGCTTCTATGGAGGCTTATCCTTCACTCAGCCAGTGATGTCTGCACGCTGCATCAGCTACGAAACTGGATGGCTGAAGACTGTATTTTTAGGGGCTTTGTAATAGAGAATCAAATAAACTGCAAAAATGTAGATTTTGGGAAATGAACAGCAGGACTCCCAGAATCATTTTACTGAGGAACACTGTAGTATAAACAGGCAAATTGCCTGTGACCCAGTAATGCAGTAGGGGGTGTTTGTGTTTGATGTGCACAAAATTTCAGAACAATCTATTTTCAGATTGCTCTGACTCATTGTCCAATTTCTCAAAGTGAAGGATCATGCATCTGAGGGTTGACATCAGTTGTGTGGAAAAAGGAATAAAAGACGAATACGATGGGTTAGTGCAGCTGCAATATTTGCTTTTTTATGACAGCGACAAGCAAATACTGTAGTGACAAAAAAATAACTAAACAGCAGCGATAGAAAGGCTTTACAATTGCTGCCAGGTACTGTCAAGCATGTAAACTTACAATGACAGTGTTGTCGCTCTGATTTCTGTACAACTCCCCTCTTCTACGCGTTGTGATGGAGCTAAACGGAAGGAAACACAGTAGAGTACAACAGCCTGCCAAAATCTCAGACCCTCCAACAGGCCACTGCAGCGTGTCAGTGTTAAATAATTTTTGAAAGAAAATGTTTGGGAAAACAAAACATTGTGGCAGCCGTTGCCCGCTGAAGGGAGCTGCAACTCATATTGCTGTTATGTACAGAATACACAGAGCTAAACTTGTTTGTTTTGTGATATGAATGCATTCATTAAAAGTCTTGATTTCTTCTTTGGCACTAAGTTGTTTACACATTTGACCTGAGTTGGGCCATACAAGATAAACTTGGCATGGCTGCAGGGATGGCAATGTCGGTCAGTCTACTCCTTTGGTCTTAACTGAAATATCACAACAATTATTGGACAGATTACCATTCAATTTAACACATACACTATATTTATGATACCCAGAGGATGAATCCTACTGACTTTGGGGATCCCCTAAATTTTCCTCTAACACTAGGTTGACATCTGCGGTTTTGAGAAATGTCTCAACAACTGTTGGATGTCATGAAATTTGGTGCAGACATTCATACCCCCCTTAGGATGAATTGTAATAACTTTGGTAATCTCTTCAGGTCAAAAATGTAATTGGTCCAATAAGCTACTTTGGTTTATAACAAAATACCTGCCACATCTATGTTTTTCTATCTATTTCCAATTGCCTCAGTTGTACTTTGTGTTTAGTGCTATTTAGCAAATGCTAGCATGCTAACACTTTAAACTAATGGTAAAAATTACAACTGCTAAAACATCAGCATGTTAGCATTATCATGTTAGCATGCTAACATGATAATGAGAACAATGTGCTCTACAGCCGGTTCTGACTGAGCTTGAGCAGTCAGAACTGACTGTAGAGGACACTGTTCTCACTTGAAGTGGATAATAGATGTACACACACAAAACAATACTGCATCTTACATTTTTCATTGTTTCTAATCAATTTTACTCTAATCTGTTTTGTCACACTAATGTAGAACTTTCCTCCATCTCTGCTCAGCCGGCGGTAAAATACTGACAAATAGGCAACACCAACAGATAACTACGTAAAGAGGAACTGGTGGTGGGGCCTCTGTGCCACACAAGCACCCAGGTGGCCTGTTTGTGTCTGTGGCACCTGAACTGTGTGATGTGGCAAGAATACGCACCGCAGAGTGCAGCAGCCAATGGCAGACAATGAAGCTTGACAGCCTTTCACATCAGCTGAGTTAACCAGCTGTGAAGGGAACACCTGCCGCTGATTAATAAAGAATCACAGCAACAATGCCATGTGTGAAAATTGTTGTACTGATTGTTGAACTAACACCATTAACCCCAAAAGGTGAGGCAGGGGAGGTGAAACAATACATCTCTCTAGTGGGCTTGAGTGTGTTAGAGAAATAGGTGCTGTGTGAGACAAAAAGGATGGGAGATCTGGACAACAGTATATGTCTAATGTTCTCACTTTTTTAGGACCTCATGTTGTACAACAGCTGTCTCTTTTTATGATCAGTGATTTTATTGTTATGAATGGACTCATGGTTGCTTTTACTCACAATTCCCATACTGTTACCATATAGGGTTTGCTTGGTTTTATTTCCTCAGATCTCTAAATAATCTTAACTCTTCCTATAACTGAGTTGACTTTTGGGAAGGATGTTTTCTAAATTCCAAAAAAACAGGCAAGGTCCAAGAAACAAAGCAAAAATCAGGGCATGGGGAACTATCAAAACTGTCCAGAAAAGCAAAAAAAAGACAGGAAGTAAAACTACAAAAGACACATGAGGCAGAACACTTATAAAATCAAAGAGGAAATAACACAACTAAAGCCCAAAACCACAATACAAGAAACCCTCTGAGGATTCATCAGGCAGCAACTAGAACAAAAAATGCTCCAAGTGACTTTTTTGGGGGACAGTAAGACAAATGTATTCCATATCATAAAGGGTAAAGATGAATTCTTGTAGCATGTGCCATTTTTTTCATTCTTACGTTGGTAATGCTAATTATGAAAGGCTTTGGTGGTGTAGTCCCTCATTCGTCCAGGAGTGTTCCATCGTACTAAGACTGAAACCTTTTCTACTATGAAAGGCTTTGTTTAAAGAAATTGACTTTTGTGATGTCACTGAATGATATTGTAGCCAAAATATCTTCATTTGTAATACTTTAACAAAAAAAATCTTAACTCAAGATCCTCTTACAAATGTCATTTTCTCTATTCTCATGAAAATAGCTCAGTTGTCAAGTATAGGACTTCACGTGATAGTGAACTTTACTATTATCTCCTGTTATTACCAAAGTTACCTCAGCCACGTGATGACAACCGAGCAAACTCAATCTGCTGACAAAGCCCACAAGATGTGATTGAAAGCATGGGGAAAAAAGCTAGGAAGTGGACATTGTGTTAAGCTTTCCAAGGTAAAGAAAGAACGTTCATGCTCAACCTTGTCAAATTGTTCCTAAATACTAAGTAAACTCTTCTAATTGGAAAAACTTACATTACTGCCTCTCCAAGTTTAGTCCTGGTCAATATTCAGTTTAGTATCAGTCTCCAGAGAAACAAGTTTATATGTGAAATTAACATTTAATACAATAATATGCTCTCTTTATGAACATATATTTGCATTACATTTTAACATAATACGTTGAAATGTTTTGAAATGCATTACTGTTGTTTTGGCTATAAAAAAACTTGGATAATGTATTACTCAGTTCCTCACACTGACAGGTAAATCAGCGCCATCAGGTCAGCACTGGCAGGCTCACACATTCTCCCGCTTTCCTCTCCCTCTTCACTCTCAGATTTGTAAAGCTGAGTCTTCAAAGACGAAGCGGGGGCAAGTTTCCAAGTTTGTAATCGAGTCTGCCTCTGACTTCTGAGCTCTCTTGGCCCCGACCATCTCCTTTTTCCCGAGGACCAATAATAACATCATCTTTTTCTTACTTGCATTGCCATGGCATCATTTTGATGTACTCTCCAGTCAGCAGGGAAGAGAGGCTCTCTGGAGATAGTGTGTCCTGGTATGTTCAATCGTTCGCTTTCATTTATGAATTCATTGGCCAACTTGGTAAAGCCCAGAACAGTTTTCAGGAATATCTGGGGAACCTTAGAAGACAAAGTCGCTGCAATAGATCATTATTGATGTTACTGTCACAGCCCCAAAAACCAGCTTCGCCTAGAGGTGTCATTAAATGTGAATTATGAATCTGTGGGCATTGATTCAAACAGGCTTAATTGCTTTTGAAGTACAGTAAGCCAGGAGTAGATGATCTGTCTAGGCTTTCTCTGACATTTCACTTCTCACATACTCCTGGTTTTGGATTTCAAGGCACAGAATCATCATAACATCCTCACAAGGTTTAATAAATGTACAGGCATTTGGCTTGGTGACACTGATAGATTTTGATGTAAAGTGACAACTTATAATGTTACATACTTAAATGCCTCATGGATAGTAGGAACAGTGTAAGACATTATAAGTGGCACTCTATACATGCCTTTATATACACACATTCTGCCTATGTGTGTATTCAAAACAGGACTGAACAAACAATTTTAGAACTGAGCAAAGTTTTTGATATTATTTGAATATTAACCAAAATCCAGATTGTTTAAAGATTTTCCTTCATACTTCCTATTTTTGGTAAGTGTGTGTGTGAGTGTTTGAATGCATGCATGAATCCCAGGTGTAATACTTCCCATTCTCCAAAATTTTGATAAAATTTAACAACCTTTAAAGTCAAATTTAATTTTCATTGGCTTATACATAGAGTAGTATATTTAATAACTCAATTTTATTTATAGGCTCATTTTATTAGTTACCCTTTCGACTCAGACAGAGAAACTGTAAAATATAATGGACAAAATAAACAATTAGAGGCTGCCTCATCAGTGTAGTCGAGAACAATCTTGTATTTGAAAGACTGGGGTGCACTGAGGCAGTTTGAATCAGTTTGACTTTTTGTCTTTTTCTCACAAACTAATTAAACTAATTTGTGGGCAGAGGGGGAACTGATGACATACTGTACAATGTTAATTTGAAATCTTGAACAGAGTTGGCAATTATTTGGCTTTTCAAAATGTGAACGAGTGTTTAAAGTTCTTATAATTATAAAAGGGATAAAAAAACTATGAAGGATCTCCATGTGACTTTCCTCTGTTTAAATGATACAAATGGGCAGATCTTTTAGGTATGCCTTGAATGAGCTTGCTGTGCTATCATTCATGTTCTAGGAGTTGGGTTCAACGAAAGGTCGCCTTCACGCTAGTTTTGTGTTACTTGTCCCATCAATCTAAATCAAACCTGCTGTGGAGTGAGTCTCAAAATTTGATCCTCTCCTCATGAAACTGCCTGCGCTGAGTCAAGCTAATAATAGCAATGCAGGGAAGGCAGCAACTGTGTGAATACTGTGGTTGGCTGTGAGAGGAAAAACAGCTATGTTGTTTACAATCATGAATTCAAAAATTAGCCAGAGAGTGTGGCAGCAAGTGCTGTTTCTCATGCTTGATTTAGATGAGGATGGCTGTTTAATTTTCAGGAAAACTTGAATAACCCATTAGCTGTGAGCATTGGCCCTGATTGATGGCCGCAGTCCATGCCTGGATCAGGCTGCCTCAGCAATGATAAAAGATTTAAGAGCACCTTCAGGTAGGTTCTCCTCTGCTCAAAACTGCAGGGGATAGCCTAGTGCAGTCTGCCATTAACTTATCCTGACTAATTTATAGTTTGGCTCGACCAGGGCACATTTCCAATGCTGGACCTGGGAGCGTGATGTAGCTGCTCACAGCTGGCTGAGCAGACTGAAGGAGCCCCACCAGGACTGGAAAGGGTACCACTGAGACCTGAACCTGCCATGTTGGGTCAGCACAGCTCAGCTCTGATCAGAATGGAGTCAAGGGAGATTTCATCTTGGGGAGACCACAGGGAGAGACGGAACGGACTAATAACAGCACTGCCTCATAGTTTTTCCTCATTGTGACTGCTAGAAACTGTACCTGATTAAGTAAGTCAAACATAGCAGTCATTGGTGTACTAAACTAATGCGTATTGACTGGACATAATAAAAGCATAGAACTCCATCAAAGGACTATCTCAGACTTGTACTTTTGCAAGTTTAACCTACTGTTTCGATATATGGGGAAATGCTTTTTTTGCTTTCTGGCGGAGAATTATTAGAAGATTGATACCACTCTTATATCTGTGCAGTAAATATGAAGCTACAGCCAGCAGTCGTTCAGCTTAGCTTAGCACAAAGACTGGAAACAGGGGGGAACAGCTAGCCTGGCTGTGTCCAAAGGTAACAAAATGCAAAGGTAACAAAGGTAAAATCACCTCTGTAGCTCACTAATGAACATGTTATGTCTTTTACATTATGTCTTGTTTGATCTGTAAGAAAAAAAACAAAGTAAAAATTACATAACTTCTTGAAGTCTCAGCCAAGCCAAGAAATAGTCACAAAACTGCATGTTAAACAGCAAATTGTCATACACTTCAGTTTTTGTATGATTAAAAGAATTATATATAATGTGTTAATTAGTTTTAGTGGTGCTGGTAGGCAGATTTTGTTACTTTTGGACAGAGCCAGACAAGCTGTCAAGCTGTCTTACTGCTAAGGTAAGCTAACCGGCTACTGGTGTTAGCTTACCTAACAGATATGAGAGAGGTATCAAACATCTTATCTAGCTCACTGCCAGAAAGCATATAAGCGTATCTGACAAAATGTCTAATTTGTTCCTTTAAAGTCACTGTTTTTAGAATTAATTAATGAGAATTAATGCTCTTCTTAAACAACACTGACCAAAATTTAATTTGTAGGGTGAACTTGACTATGACTATGGAAATGAATAACATATTTATGGTTTCGTTTTTGTTTTTGTTTTTTTTGTCTCACTGTTGCTGTTAGAGGTTTGGTTATAATGTAAATTTAAAAAATGTCATTGGTTCCTTTGTGTACCACCAATATGACAAGCAACATCAATCATGAAATGGAGGCTTTTGTTAAAAATTACTACTAAATCAATACATTACAACCTTTCAAGAGTCTCCAGGAATGATTCATGAGTATGGACTTCAACAGTTCCTAACAGTAAAAGGGACAGCACAGCGTTTATCTCATTAAAATCAGTTTTGGTGTACAGGGCATTGATTTCAACCGCATTTGACATGTCTTGCACTGTGAAGCACAGGATTATTATGCCTCAGCATAAGGTCAAAGGTTGTAAAAGGGAGCTCCCAGCTTCATTAGCTAATTAAAGCCTGCTTCCTGAGTGGGAGTTTAGGTGTTCGACTCTCTACTGCATCTTCTTGCTCTCAGACTTCAACATGCTAGCTCTACTGAGCTATGAGTTCCTTAATGAGGGTTAGACCATGGATTTCTCTGATGAAAGATTCCCCAGCGTCAAAGTCCCCCAATTACATGCCCTTATGAAGGGAAAATATATATAATCATGAATCTGATCATCACTAATTAAACCTAGGGGATTTGATCCAATGCAGTGACAGTGTAGCCAAGAGTTTGTTTGGGCTGTAAAATAATTGAGGTAAATAGAGTTGAAAAATGAAGAGACGTATGAAGACTTTCCTTAAGGAGAGTCTTTGTTAAGAAAGCTAACTACTTGTTTGACAATGCATTAGAATTGTTGGTCATCTGAAGGAATTTGGAAGATTTAATCACAATCAAACAAATAGGATTTTATTTATGAGAAATATTTAATACTTGTCCTGGTCTGCATCAGCCATGAAGAAGGAAAGCTGATATTTGAAAGTTATGACTGATGGTATGAAAAATGACATATGGGGACACCAGTAGCCTCAGGTAGGAGAGACAAACCAGTGGGGAAAATGGAGTGGAGCTCCGTGACCAACATAAGAAAACTGGGTGGCTCTAAGGTGTCGAGTGTAGTGTGGTTACATGTGTGAATTCAAATCAGGGAAGTGCTAGAGAACAGCATGCGTGCTCAGCAAAACCTACCACAGGATAAGTAGAGGTTTTACAGATATGTATGATGTAGAGGCAGATTAACTTGGCACATAACAATTATGGACTCAACACAGCTGCCAGTTTGCTCATGTCCATCTCTGGTGTTTTCTTAATTACATAATTAGTCAGAGTGTTGGTATATGTGATGTCCCTCTATGACATGCTGTCATTAGCTTTGAACCTGCCAGTAAAACACCACCCTCAGGAGACAGCCAATTTGAGGTGGAGACTCATTTAATAGCTTTGGTAATTAGTGGATACATCATTACTATTATTATTTCGCATGCTTACTGTACATGTGAGTCATTCCATTTGCTAATGCCGTATGCCGTGTATTTTATGAACACTGATATCCTAAAAGCTCATTACCTTATGTTTCACAGATGATGTATTTGCACTCATGTGTTGACACATTAAGGGCTATAGTCCAAACACTGTGAATAAAATAGACGTGCAATAGCAACTAAAATTATTTTTGTTTTCATGTCAGCATCTGTTTCCTGCTAGTACCAAAAGAAAAAAGACCTGATCTTTCTAATGCAGTCATATCCCATTGTACTGTATATGAAAATAAGTCTCAGCAGCAGCCTTAACATGCTCATTCCATATTATTATTTCAGATTCTATATTAAAAACAGTTTAGCACATATGCACCACTTTCACACAAATTGTATTTCTTGAGTACCACCATAAAAGCACTGACATTTAAAGATCTCTGGTAGAATGTCAAATAAGTGATGATGTTGAATGCAGGCCTAATGAAGTCAGCATAGTTTCCAGCCCAATGTAAAAACAGGCACCTTTGACATTTCAAACCAAGCCTTCATAATCTACTCTTTGCTAGCCTTTCAAATCATTGCCTATCACTTTCTATTATTATTTGTCCTTCTACTTTGCTTGTATGCGACTATGCACAGTCACATTCAAAGAGCACCCGGGGGTACAGAAAGATGACACCGACAGAACAGTGTTGACACAGCGACTGTGTGTCTGCTGATGCTACATTACAGAGGTGTCACTGACTCAACGGAGCAATGACTTTGCTGAGATAAAGAGCACGGTGGTGACTGATGGCATGTCTTCACAGGCAACACTTTCACCGAATCCATAGGCAATTTTCAGCATACTCTACTGTACATATAATGACAGTAATAATGAGTGACAGCACTTCAAGTACACCAAGACCAAATCCTAAATGTAACTTTAAACACCTTCATTACCAGACCAAACTAGACATTTTCTTATCTAACAAGCGTACAGTGAGCTAAATGCTAACGGCAGCATGCTAACATGCTCACAATTACAATGCTAAAATGCTCAGCATGCTAATGTTAAAGGAATAATTCGACGTGTTGGGAAATATGGTTTCAGAATTTAGATTTGAAGATCGATACCACTTTCATGTCTGTACAGTAAATGTGAAGCTTCTGCCATCAGCCTATTACTTAGCTTAGCCTCAAGACTGGAAACAGAAGCGACAGCTAGCTGGTTTTATCCAAAGGTAACAATATCGGCCTAACAGCACCTCTAAATCTCACAAATTAACATGTTACAGCTCGTTTGTTTAATATGTACAAGAACTAAAGTGTAGAAAGGACAAGTTGTGGTTTTACGGAGGGTTATGTGTGGGACTATTTCTTGGCCGTGCGCAGTTACTTCCTGGAGCTTTGTCTTGTCTTGTCATGAGATTGCCAGACAGCCAGCAAAGACTCCAGGAAGTCACTGTGCCTGGCCAAGAAATAGCATATACATTTTCACAGTATTTGAACCAGCGCTGTACCATATATCTCGACCATATTCCCTATATTGTTATATTCCATTGACAACTACAACAGCCATTATGATGTTCCCTTTAGTTTAGTTTTGATGCGTGAGTCATTTCTGCTGTGCCCATAGTGACAGAGCATGAATTTCCTCTTTCCTAATGGTGATCAATAGCCTGTAGGCTGGAGGAAACCCTACTGTATCTGTCACTGGACAGAACCATAGGACCCTCAGGAGGGGGTGGATGAAGAAAAGCTGAGGTGGGTCAGCCCAGTATCTATAATGAGCCCCCTCGGGGCTGCCACATTATATGTGGAAATGGCTCCAATTAGGCCATCCAGCTGTAAAGTCCACAGGATGGGAGGGCTGGACAATAACAAAGTTAGTGGGGAAGTTATGAATGGGACTGATCTTAAATCAGGTGTTATCAGAGCTGCATTCAATCACTCTGTGCATGCACTGCTTACCAAGTTTGCTGATTGCACAAATCAAAGGCATTTTTTCCCTCCAGTTTAAAGGCTCATATCATTGCAGAGTGAATCTCATCAGCTTCTCATGTTAAAGCAATGCCAATGCATGCATATTACATTTGAATAGCATCTCAATCCGCTTGCAGATTATCATAATTAACATATTTTCAGCCTTAAGTGAAGCCTTGTTGCAGATCATTAGTAGATTTCTTGGTTGATAACTAATGAAACTGACATGTTTTTAGGACCCCTTAGAGGTGATATGTCATCAAGCGTTTGATGAATGTATCCCTGAACTTTGACTGACCCCTCTGGCCCTTTGACCTTTATCGCAACACAAGGATTTCTAGTCGGATGGATGGAGTATAAACATTTACCAAGAAAACACAACCATTCATCTTGTAATCATGTAATAATGTCAAATGTTTACTTGAATTATGTGCCTCACCATAAGCGCAGCAGTGTTTGACAGATTTTCCACTTACAATATACAATCCACTATGTATGTGACAGTGTTTGGTTATATTTTCAAAATGTCACTGAATAGTTTGATTTACAGTGTTCATTGGTGATCATTCTGTCAATTTCTTTGCTCATTATCACGGAAACTGTGTTGTTTTTTTTTTACTGATGTTGTAAATGCGAACAAATTCTCATGTTTAGTTTTCAGATGCTGTCAGTCTTTATAACATAACATTTCTTATGATGAATTTGTTTGCAGAGACAAAAAAGATCTCAAATGTGATAAATCATCAAGTCAACATTGTGGTGACAGCGTTTCAACCAAAAGCATTATATCCTCGTTTGAAAATTTGCAGAACAGACCTTTAATGTGATTTTGAGTAGAAGGTGCTTTCCTTGCCTTTCTCATGCTCAATTTGTCTTGAGCATTTAGAGATGCCAGTGGGCAATGACCCTTTTTCTCTCTAATGCTGTTGCATTATGGAATAACCTCTGGTTGAGAATCGGTGAGGATGTCTACCGGCTTGCTGTTGATTATCTTAGTCCAACTCAGACTGACTGACTTTTCATGCAGCTGTGAGTCTTGGCAGAAGTATTCATCACCCCCCTCCCTGCTTTGATTGTGTTAAAATCAGAGAACAACTATTAATCTTCATCTATTCATTGGTTTGTTCATTGGTAAGTTTGTTTCTTTGCTTGTGCATCCACACACAATTGGCAGACACTAAAATATGAATTTGACAAAACTCGATAATAGTGATGCACGTCAGTAGTGGGTTTCAGTAAAATTACACTGATTGGTCCCAGCAAGGGGGCCACTACCATTACAGACCAAAACAAGGTGTTACTGATCAGCCCAGAGGTCCTACACCTGGTGGATGACATGTTCGCTGCTGCCTGGAATAGAAATCAAGCAACTATGTTACTATGCTTTAGCATCACAAACCCTGGCCACACTGGTCAGGCTCAACAGCCATTTTTCTTGTATAGTCAGTATTCTTTTATGTTGGCTGTACAATAGATGATTGAAGAGTTCTCCCCTGACTTGAGACATTGACATGAATCTTTCCCACTCCTGACTGAGGCTGCCCTCACCAGAAAAACAACAGTGTCATAGCATCTGACTTTGAAGAAAGTCAAAGCTATCTAACGCTTGACTATTTTAGGTAGGACTCATTTGTCATGAATTCTAGCTAAATCAAAACTTTTTTTCAAACTAAAAAACACAGCTGACCGAGCAACCCCGTCACATGGCTCAGCTCCCTTCACTCCTGCAGAAAATGTTTGATTTCTGGAAGGATTCAACAGTTACAGGGACATTTTACCGCGAAGCTTCATCTGTAACAATCCAAAAAACTTCCAGCACCATAAAATCACAGTGCAGTGCAGAGCTGTAGCGGAGCTGTGATGCTGTGGCTTCTTAATGTGGCAGGGCTCAGTATTTCTGCTAACTCCGTCAGTCAGGGTCAGGATAGTTTCTTTGGGAAACTGACTGACGATGTCCTCCCTGCTGTATATTTCCAACAGGTTACTGCGCACTCTAAACACTCTTCCCTCTCTAATTGCTCGCTCCACATGTTAGCAATTGTGAGCCATGTTTTGCTCTTTTGTCATTTGGTGCCACTGTTCACCAGGTTTCACTGATTGTTACCATGGAAACATTTAGTTCTGAGTTAGCCTGGGAGGTAGGGTGGCCTAAATCAAGTCAGTTTTATAGCCATTGGAGCAAAGTGTTCTTACTGTATGGGTCACTTTGGCTTTCATTGATAAACGACCTATGTTGTCATTTAGGTATGAGGACTTGTTGCTTATTTGGAATACGCACCACTTGCTGGGCTCTGTCGTTGTTTGTTGTGTTTGATTTTCCACTCTGCAGCTGTTCTGGCAACACTGATGTGTTTGTTCTTGATTATACACAAAAATCAGTTTCTAGATAAAATTGGCAAGCCATTTTGCACTATAAAATTTTATTTGTACAATGCCTCATTTAAATAGTTACTCGAGTCACAGTGAGTCATCGTCTGCTCCCCTCTGTTCACTGATTGGGCCAATAACTCCCACCTTCCAGGTTCAGTGTTTTTTTCGGTTTAAATCTAACCTGTGTGAGACTAACTATAATTCAGTGCACAAAGCTCTCATCATATGCAATAAAAAGTACCTTGTTTCTTCTCCCAAAGATTAAACATCATACACAGTGGCCATATGCTGGGCTAGAAAATAGAGCAATAAGAGCCTCGGAAGGGTTTGTTGGGGCTGTATAGCTGCAGGGCGAGATAATGTTGGCGTATCCATCTTTGCTTCCCAATGGAGTTGGTGCAAATCTGGGGGGTTGTGTTTTAGTTAAGGTTGGTGCTAGTGGGGCTGGCCTAGGGCTGTCTAATGGCACACACACACCCCCACTCACACTGATGTGGTCTGATGGGCTTCAGGGTGATTTAAGCTCTTTAAAAGCCTTCAGGATCTCCCGGTTTGTGTATGCGTGAAAGTGGATGCATTTATATTTGTGCTTGTGTTTTTGTGTGTGCACATATGGCTGCATGTTGTCTGTACGTGTGTGGGTTTCATCAGACAACTCAACACCAACTTTCACAATTCCCCTAGACCTTGCAGAGTCTCAGAGCAGTCCTAGTTATCAGGCACTCACTGTGTGCAGGTATACATACAGCGCTGCAGCCAGCACATGGATGAATCCCAAAATGTCTGCGAGACTGAACCACTTATTTAGGTCATGTTGGTTTAGGTGGAATGGAGTTGTTCAAATGCTGAACTTTCAATGATCTACAGTGCTCCTTTTGTGCTTTTGTGTGCTAAAAAATACTTGTTTTTCACCATGATTTGGCATTCTGTTCAGTGTTTCTTATAGTAACTGTGTCATACAACTCTGCGAATGGTTTACACTCCAAAACCTGGTTGATGTGCACTGAATAATTCAATGTTCAAGAGGGAAACATTAAGAGACATTTCTCATGATAACAATAAAATTGCAAACAGTTGCATCATGGCAAACACTTTTTACTCCTTCTAACCTTACAATACGACATTATCCATGTCTGAGAAATATGTGTCCTTGCACATGTGCTCTACATTTTGCATCCCAGTATAAAGCTGTTGCACACAGCACTTTCAGCAGTTCTTACAGTAGTTTTAAATATTTAAAATAACAAATTTTAACATTTTTGTACTGTTTTGCATGTTTCAAGAGAACTCTTGAATTTCTTCAAAAGTTAGCAATTAGTGGGTGGTTTAATTACAAGGTCAACGGTCTGCCTTGGTTTAAAAAACATTTAGAAATGACTGGTGGAATATATAAGATAAACTAAAAAGCACAAAAACTCATTCACAAGCATTTTCATGGCAGCTGCTTTTTCACCACAAATTTCTAGGTCAACCATTTGTATGCTTGCTTGGCTTGTAAGAATTATTACTACAGAAAACTGCCAAAGGGCCAAAAGTAATTGTAGTGTAGGTGGAAAAACCAAGTAAATATTGATGCATTTAACCAAGCGCTTCCTAAAACCACCAAATGTGTGTGTTATTATCTTTGAATTGCTCATTTTCCCTCCGTGTAAGTAATCACATACAATGATTGTGCGTCATGCTTGAAATTTCATCATTAATCTGAGAATGATTCAGCAGCTAATGCCCTGAAATTGAAATGAAAAAATGTCGCCTGTAGAATTTCGGCAGAGCAGGTTTGTGTCATTACAGAACAAAGATCTTGTGCAACAAAGGGAAGAAAAAAAAGCTGTGAAGAGCTCACAGCAGATTTGGTGGAGCGACAATGATGAGCAATGTCTTCCCTGTATTAAGAGTAACAAGTTCACCCTATCACTGAGCTGAAATCTAGGCAGGAAGTTCAGGGATTGCCTAGTTTGCAGGCATAAGGAGAAAATACAATGGATGCTTTTTTGGGAAGGCGCATTCTCACTTAATAATTTATGTTCCAATTTCTTGTTCTACAAAAACCTTGGTCTCTAGCGTGTTTATCATCCAGGGCAAGGCAGAGACACAGGACGCTAGAACACAATAGGAAATGCACTTACTGTTAATAACAATGCCTGGAGGTGGGATGTAGAAAATGATGGTCTATTCTAAATCTGCTCTGCAGCCTTAGGTCAGGATATACATTACTGTAATCTATTCTAAACATAGACTGCACTGTTCTGTATATGCATAGCTCCTTAGACACTGGTATAGTGTGCCACTGTTTAGGAGATTAGTCCAAATGCTGCAGCTGATAAAGACTGAGGACGATTAACACAAGTACACCCAGTGTTGTTGGGTTTTTTTGCATCTAACATACAATATCTGAATTTTTTTCTCCTCTATATGCAGATGGTGCTGTATTACCTATAACTGCTGACTATAGTGTTTATTACCAGAATCCTGATACTTTCAAACTGCTAGACAAAGCCCATAACCATATGAGCAGGCACTGAAATTGTGCCATTTAGAATTGTATAGGAACTCTTGAGTCACATGGATTATGATCTGCATCTGAACATGGTCAGCCTCTTGAGTACACGTGTCTACAACCAATGGAGGCCCAAAGTGTTCAAAATGAAATACAAAAATATGACACAATGAAAAATATTAATATAAATAAATACAAATAAAATATATATCCATAAAATTGTGAAAAATTACAATTGTTACATTGTTTTGTATGTATGAAAATCCAAAGATATTCCATTAACAATAATGTTATGACAAGGAAAAGCAGCAAATTCTCACATTTGAAACGCTGGAACCATCAAATGACTTACATGATTAAAAGTATTAAAAGTAGTTATTTTTCTGTTGCTCAACTAATCAATTAATCGACTAATCATTGCAGCTTAAACATCCAGTAGTTTTTATTTTTAAAAGCGTTCTTTTACAAAAGTCAGATTTCATATCAAAACACCATTTTCCCCCAATGTCAGTTTTATTTCATATTTCATCTGTCAATCAACCAAATCAGACCAACAGGGCAGAGCAGTTACGTGACTGGCTGTTGTTTTGTCACATAATCATGCAATAGGCTCTGCCCTGCTGTTAAAATAACATTTTAAAATATTGAGCTAAGTTTTTAACTTATTATTATAGTACTGAATTGTTTCACAATTTCATGATCACGTCATATATTTAGGCCTGTATCCATTCGTGACTATTTATTTCATTTCTCACTTATTTAATTTCTCTCTGTAGAGTTTAGATTACAGTATCTGAACACCCTACTCATCTGATAACATAAAGAACATATTTAAGTGGCATTTTTAACATGCAGTAATCATTTTGGATGTATTTAACCTTATCTGTATGATTTTTAGCCAGTGTTGGCCAGAGCAGAGGGAAAAGAGGAATTAGATGCGTCTGCCCTTAGCTTCTCTGAGCTTTCTCTTTCATCCTCTCTCTTTTTTCTGTCAAACCCTCTCACACGTGCACACACACACACACAATTTTATCTTCCCTCCCTCCTTCGTATTCTAGTGTCCCCCTCTTTCTCCACCTCATCTTCCATCCCCCTCTCTCACAGACAATTTCTTCTTGCCTCTTTTTTATTAACTTCCTCCTCCTCTCCACCCAATCTCCAACCTCTCTTCTTTTTCCTCTCTTCCTCCATTCATCTGCCTCTCTCTCTCGCTCCCTCTGTCTTTTTGACTGGTTCTCTCTGGGGGCGGATGTGTCTCTGTGGCCCTCTGCAGATCTGGAAAGGACATCCTCTCAGTTTAATTCAAGTCAACCCCGGTCTCCTGGTGCTCCAAGACGCAGCATGTGTGACAGCTCTACAGAGACAGCCAGAAGGAACAGACAAGTCTCATCTGCATATACGTATGAGTGTGTGTGAGTGCGTGTGCGCGTGTGTGTGTGTGTGTGTGTGTGTGTGGGTGGGTGTGTGAGGGGGAGTGTCTTTCAGCCAGGCATCTTTCAACATTCCCCTGCAGACTGAAAGAGTTAATTTCACCCTGGCAGCAATCATAGCCGTCTATAAATCTGTGATGAGAGGCTGCCATGTTGATTAGTCAGTGCTAATTCAGCTCACACCAATTAAAGGGGTTGGGATTGCTATCTAAATTATTACATAACATATGCTATCTGCCCTAAGCTCGGTGGAGAGATTGTAAATAAAACTATGATCACGAAGATGTTATGGAATCGTGCCTTTTCTCACATGTTGAAGCCACACAGGAACAAACAGTTTGCCCGGCAGCCACCTAAAGTGAGGCTGCCTATGAGAATGTTGCACTACTGTGTCTTCAAATGTGACCACAGAGTTGAATCATCACCTCTATGCAGCAGTCTCAAGAAAAATAGGCCTTAAAAATTTAACTACACATTAAAAGCTTAAAAAATGTAGGATTTATTGCAGGGCTGTTAGATTGCATTACCCTCTTAGGCATTGCTGGTAATTTGTTCACCCTCTCTGATTACTGTGCTTTTTAGGACTGACCAACCCAGTCACTTCCTTTTCTGCCTTCTTCCAAAAGTGTACAATGGCAACATTCAGCCACTGTAAAAGTTGAGAACTGAGAAGTGGCACATTCGGCTTTTCCTGCTTTCTTGTTCTACAGCAGCCTTTCTTTGTGCTTGCTGTAGATTAGTGCACAGTGCCCACTACAGTGTCGGAAAGCAATGACAACTTATTGACCATGATCATCTTTGTTTAGTGTGTTAGCATGCTAACATTAGCTAATTAGCACTAAACACAAAGTACAGCTGAGACTGATGGAATGTCATAAGTTTTGCCAATCTTCAGTCATAAATCAAAGTACTGGACAAATTAAAATTTTAACCTGATGATGGTGCTAGATGAAAGGTCAGGAGATCACCACAGCCATTAGGATTCATCCTCTGATTAACCATTTAATGTCTGTACTAACCAATCCATCTTGTAGATGTTGAGATGTTTCACAGGATAAGTAACTTTGAACTACTGGTGGCGCTAGAGGAAAAGTTGGGGAATCCCGAAGACATTAGGATTCATCCTCTTTGGATCATAGATATTTGTATTAAATTCCATGGCAATTCATTCACTTATTTGTTGAGGCATTCCACTAGAAGCCAAAAAGGTCATCCTCATGGTGCCGCTAGCGAAGGATTCATTCTCTGGTGACCATGAATATGAAGAACTATATATACATCTCTTCTGCCTTTTAACAAAAGTATAATTTTTATTTCACTGTTATGCTGTCATTGTCTGAGAGAAGAGGATCTAATAGTGGATACTTCTGTTTAGAACGAAACCCTTCATCTGAGTATCAGGCATGGGAGCTTAATATTTGGTGCAGTGTGAAGCACTGCTATCGACCGGTGGTATGATCCCAGGGCACTGTGGTTTATGTAAGTCCTGCAGATCTGTGTGCTAACCTGTCTTATTTCAGCTGTGTTTGCACTGGGCAAAAGGCAATATGAGAGTATAAGGTTTAGATTCATCTTACCCTTGGCTTGCTAGTACGAAATCATGATATTTTCTTTGATAGTGAGGAGACAACAGAGCCTTCAAGCGATTTAACAGCCAAACCTCTCTCTCTCTTTCTCCCTCCCCCACCTCACTATCTCATCATTTGCTGCCTCCACACCTTAAGATTATTTCCTCGGCTTTGTCATCAGCAGCATCGGCTCTTGAGCTCTCACACCTACCCCCTCCCTGTCTTCCTCACCTCCCAACCTTCTCCCCCATGCTCCCGTGCATTATGCCTACAAATATATCAACCTCTAATAATATCAGAGGCCAGGGGGATTGTAGACAGCAGAGGTAAGTGGATCGGTCAGATCATTTTGCCCATGTCCTCCACCTAATTCCTCTACTGGATTTCCTGGTGAAAATGGAACATCTATTGGACAGGAGGCGAAGACAGAAAGTAAGAAGACGGCCGTGAAAGACTGAGACAGAGAGTAAGAAAGATGGGTGGGTGTGGCGGTACTATCACCTGCATCCTCCTTTTACCTTTAACAACGTCCTTTGATGCTCAGAGAGTTTTAAATTTAGCTGCTGAAAAAAGAAATAAATAAGGCAGCTGTGTGTTTGTTCATGTGGGATGTAAGTGACAGTGAAAAAAAAAAAGAACTAAGCAAGATTGTCAAGGTTAACCCGGCAGTCTGTGCATCAGACAGTTTACACAGAGATAAAAAATATCCTCACATATTTGAAAAACGTCTCTGGATAGAAATACACTGCGTCTAAGAAACAAATCAATACCTTGCATTCATTCTTAGATTAAATACTTTCTGGTTATGAACTTCTTATTTACTGTGCTAGAAAAACATCAACTATATGAGAATGGATAGCATTGCCCTGGTCAGCTGTATGGAAATGTGTTCCCCCACAACAATGAGAACAATAAGATACTCACAAGCAGTCCTCTGCCTGTCTGCAGCAAGCACAGGCCCCTCCTCCAGTGTACTCCTGTCCTCCTTGCGTCACTGTCGTCAAATACTGTCACAACTCTTCCTCTCAAGACTGCCTTAATTGGTGCCGTCTGGAGAGTAGAGATGCGTCCAATTGAAGGTGGTCCAACGCAGTGGAAGCTGTGTGACCGGGGACATCCAAACTCTCCCAATAGTTTCACGCCCTCAGGGCTGGCCACTGGAAAAACAAGAGCACGAGAGATGTGAGTAAGAATGGGCCCCCTCTTCTAAACACAATGAGGGGCATTGAAGAAAGGGAATGAGCAGGATGGCAGCTGGGAGAAGACGCTGCCACACTATAACAGCCACTGGGTCATTCTCAGTGCCTCGGTGATGGAATTTCTGTTTGCATCTGGACAGCTGTCAGGAGAGATAATCATTGTGTGTCTCTATTCCTCTGAGGAGGTGCAGTTACACTCAGTTACACGCTGCTTGACAGACAGGAAATTGATGAGATTTTTTTGTTTTGATTCATAGGGTGTGCCTTTTAGGACTACACCCATGTAGCTGACTTCAGCTGGATACTTATTTGGGTATTTCACATTTTTGTCATACAGTATGACAACCACCTGTGTGGCCTTTAAAAAAATCTGAATTAAAAAAGTATATATTTATATATTTTTCTGTGTTATTAATTTGTTAATTTGTCCAGCTCTCTGGAGAAAAGGTGACAGAACAGCAAAGGAAAATGTCAATAAATGCTAAAATATGGAAAGGAACATACTGTATCTAAACAGCAATTTTACAACTTAGTCAGCCTATCAGCTATTAATAGCTTCCTTCCTCTTATGCATGCCCTCTGGGGAACATCATTTCAAAATGTCCATTTGGAAGAAATTAGACAAATACACCAGCTGCACTTCTCACTCACTCCACCACAATTCCTCTGTACCGCTCCCCCAGCTACCGCTCTCCATTATTGATGAGACTTTCTCTGCCGGCCTCATCTGCCACAGTGTTGGTTGTACTCACCTGTGGGCAGTCACTGTGGTGGTAGAGGGGGACCAGCTGATGCCACACGAAGAAAAATGAGACAAGGGTCGGGCACATTAACAGCCTATTGACAAGATGCAATGCAGAGGGCACGCAGTGTCGCAGGTTTGTTATTGGCCTAATCTAAATTCAATAGGGTTGTCATAAGGGAAGAAAGTAATTATCTCAAAACCACGGAGAATGCCCCTTCTGTAGCTCCAGCTGACTCACAGATACTCGACTTGAGCCGCAGGATTTAAAACATGCTCCATGGTGCCAAATTACAACAATGAAAGAGGAAAGCTGGGAGCATGGACGCAGAGCTAAGTGAGGTAAAAACAAGCTGCAGGGTCCCAACTCACAGATTCCCATGCAGGCACTGTCCCTGTGTGTTCTTTAGTGTCATTGTGATGTGTATCATGCATTTTGCTGCAATTTGTCTGCATTCTGTAGCCAGAAAGACATGAAATCAGAGAAGAGCATCACTCGCACTTGAATTAGGCTTCCCTAATAAACCCTTACAACATGCACACTGTCCACATATTTAGTTATATATTTTATGCAACAATATAACGCATCATAAATGCATGTACTTTATATTTAAGTGATGTTAAATTAAATTCATTAAACGTGGTTGAGTGTGCTACATGAGAACAAATCAAACTGCACTAGTTATGCTAGTTGTGTTTTACTAACTACACATACTACACTGTTAAAATTTTAAATAATTTAATATACAGATAATTATACATCAATTTATGTTCTAATAACTTAATGCATCTTAAATGTCTGTAAATCATATTCAAGTAATCTTGAAATACAGTATATCTCGAATGTTGAAATGTGTATTAAGAAACTGAACTTCATACTGTATTTTAGAAAGTACTTTTGAGTAGCCGCATGACTTCAGGCATGAGTCCTTTTTTTTTTTCTTGGGCCCCCACACCATCACACGTACACACCCTCCTTCTCCATCATCAAAATTCTGCTTTGACATGATGAAGATTGAAAGGCCTGTCCAAACCTGCACCTCCTGCATGCCAGGGAACAATATATCATTGTACCACCAATGCTACTTCATGTTGTGGTTCAACTGACAGCTGATTTGTATTAGTGGGTCTCCTATAGAGGCTCAATGCACTGTTTGTGTAGTACCATTATTACATCCCCACAACTATAGCAGGCTAAAAAGGAAATAGTTTTAAAGATATATAATATGTATACAATAAAATGAAAATCAACATAAAACAGAACAAAACATTGCATGAAACAATTCGAACAACAGCTAAACAGAATACAACGTAGACTATGATGTAAACTGCCCAGAATTTAAGTCAAGGAAAATATTTTAAAGGACACTGATTTGCCCAGCAGGTCACCGCAGTGTCGAGGAACATTGATGGAAAAAGCTCAAACAGCAATAATCGTCAACCCAGACTGTGGAGCGACCAAAGGAGGCCGAGGATCTCAAGCTGTGCCGCTGCTCATCGGGGGTTAAAAGCTCAGAGATAAAACCAGGCACTAACCCAAAATGTGTCTTTGTGCCATGCGTAGCTATGGTTACTACACTGAATTTAAATTGGCTGCTGATAGGAGGTGTGATACTGTGAGAGCAAATGATAGTGATTGTTTTCAAGATAGACTGATGATATTAAAGTCCTTTAAACGTTTTATTCAATTGATACATTTGTTTAGATACTCTGAAACATCCAGGCCTGCCTATTAGCCTACTGTACAATGAAACAGGCTGTCTGGGGCTAATTTAAATAATGAATTAAATAATACAGTAACATTATTCCTGAGCTACAACTGTGATTGGCTATTGTTAGCCACACCCCTTAATTGACAAAGATAATGGTGGTTCAAAATGAATGTCTTTATCTTGTAGCAGCTCTGAATGGCTTCTTCAAAAAAACAAAAAAAAAACAAAAACATGTAAAACCATGAAAAAGACTAGACACATTCTTAAGTACTTAAGAAACACCTCTGGGTGCAAAATCCAGCCTAAGACTTAAAGTACCCTTAAAGTAACCATAATAAATACAGTTTGTAATGGTGATTTGGCAATTTCTTATGTAAACACCACACACACATGCACTAACTTGCAACTCATTTTCTTTTCATGTTCAGATGCTATGTTTTTAAATATAGATCGTCCCTGTGTTTCAAAGTTCTTCAGGGCATTGTGATAGGTTAGAGCTAAGTTCGGTTTCATATTTTACCTAGCTCCTGGAAAAATCACATTCTGGAGATGTAAGATGTTTACCCAGCAACAGAGTAATGCATTTAATGTGTTATTAACATCTGCAATGCACTCAGACAGGACTTCAGGACTTGATCACAGCACCGCAGCGTGTGGACCATAGCAGGTGGCTATAACACTGTTCAACCAGCGTTCTGTCATGTTCTGCTCTATGACCAGTCACCAAACACACAGACACACACACACACACACACACACACAAGTGTATGTGCGTGGGAGCACACAGACATGCACACGTTTTGAGACAAGCTTATAGTGTGCAGCGGGCTGCGGTGGCTCTAACGTGGGCTGACCACTGCGAACACGACAGTCTGTGCAACTGACAGTGACGGATGGGGGATAAAACATGAAGGCGGAGGATTGGATGGAGGGAGCAGAGAGAGAGAGAGAGACCAGACAGGGTGGTGCTGGTATTGATTGACTTCAGACCTGCTAATGTAACCCATCAGAATAGAGATGGACCTGCGCACACTTTCACACATGCTGTATATGCACACAAACGCATCATCAGGACTTGATGCTTCCTCATGCAGGAAGAAATCCAACTTGCTCACAAAATAAAATCAACATAAAAAAGGTGACTGTAGTTACTTTGCCTTATTGCAGTGTATATTGTGATCTATGTTTCTATATGTACTGACTGCCACATGGTTTTTGATATATTTTATAATCTAGTCTGGAGGAGAAGTGGCAAGAGTGCTGCAGGGACAATCTTTTCTAATTCTGCTTCCATCCAATGGACCCACCGGGAGCCATGTGCAGGACATCAGTATAAAACACACACACACACTGTTAAAGTATATGGGCCCACGGCAAGAAAGGCAACCACGGCAAAGGAAGGGAGGCACATGCTTATTTTCTGCAGAATTCACTACAGTAACTGCTTTTATATGTATGTTTGCATCCCTGGAGCGTCAGCCCTTTGCTGGACTCCACTGCAGAAATTACCCAGACATACAATAATCCCATCACTGACAATCTCCTCTCAGACATCACTAATATTACTCTTTTAAGATATACTGTATATTATCCCCACTGTGGAATAATTTCAGCGAGTGGAAAATGTCCTGCTGAGAAAAAACAAAAACAAAGCCTGTCCTCTGCTGAATGTTTGATGGTGCGTCAGATAATGCCAGACCTGGTGGCCTTTTTTCATTCTGAAGACATCTGTCATTTAAGTGAAAATTGCCAGGTTTGTCATGAAAGAGAATTCATCGTGCCTTTGAGTATGGCTCTATGATTAATTCAGGCATGTCAGTTGGTGAGTAAATGCTTCTTTATTCTCGTGTAAGTGGTCAATATTAATAATGCACACGCGGGTCTAAGTTCAGCATCCGTCTTGGCAAAGTTCAACATGGAAGGTTTCAGCAGCTGCGCACGCTTGTCACCACATTCTTACTCTTTCTCTCTCTCTCTGCCTCTCTCTTTTCCACTGCCACTCCATCCTTTCTCTCTCTTTCTGTCCCTGGCTCTGAAAGGCGCCATATGCCTCTGATGCCTATTCTGATAGAAAGATGTGGCCCATCAGCAGTAATTGGAGGAGCTGTGGTGGTAGGGTTTCTCTAGGAGGCGGCGGCGTGATCGATCCCATGGATGGTGGAGGTAGGCAGGCAGGCTGACAGCGCTGCGTCCCCCACAGCTCCTGACAGCTCAATGAAGGCCAAGCCGCAGAGCACAGGATGTCCTTTTGCAAGAACAATCATCACGCGTGCAGGTCACCCTCGAGCCCCCAGAACTCACAGCCATCCAGTTAAATCATAATTACCCATTTAGTCGATTATCAGCTGGGTAGAAGCACGTTGAATTTAATGTTAGCCTTTCATTATACACACATTAAAGAATAAAGGAAATGTCAGAGGCTTAATAGCGATGACGTGATTTAATTATCTCCAAGGTGATTTATTTGGAAGATTTTACAGCAATAATCTCCCGACACCCTCATACATCCTGTGAAGTATACAATTTAATTACGCACTGTGTACCGACACAATAAAATAGCATGAGATGTGGATGATGGATGCAGCACAGACTTCACACAAGCAGGATAATTTGCATACTTGTGACAATACGCAGGCTGGTGTCAATACGGCGCTGCCATCACAGCTTTGGACAGCAGTCTTTGTTTGTCCTCCTGTTTATGGTTTTCTCAAGACCAAAACTGTACTGTGCTGATCTCAGCCTGGCCATCGGTTGCCATGGCGACGCACAGCAGCTGGGACTGATGGCATGTTAGAAAAGCTTGGCACAGGTTAAGTCAAAAGAACGATTTATTTACCTTGCACAGTTGTCGTTGTCCTTATCGCTGCAACCTCATGTTACCTATTGTATTGACAGAGACCTGGTGACTCTGTCTGGCAACCACAAGAATACCAACATATAAAAATTGCATTTCATTGACTCTGTTGAATAAATGAGGAAATGCACTCAATACACACAATCAGAGTAAGAATTGAAAGAGCCCTACAAAAAAATTGGCCAAGATACTGTGTGTCCTACATATTTCTTATGTAATTAAATCTTACTCCTTGCTGTTATCCTTCTATCCTGTCTTCCTTTTTTACCCTTTCTCATTTATACTATTCTACTTATTGAAGAGTCTTAATAAAAAGGGTGAAAACATGCGAAAATTTCAACAAAGTCCAGTGTAGACTCCAATAGACTCGATATCCAACAGTCCAAGCAGCGATAGTTCCACTAATACACATACTGTAAATGCACGAAATATTAATGAATTGCTCCACTGGCTGCCATTTCTTTGACAATATCAGACCTTGTTGCAGGGTTTCAGCCTTGTGACCAGTAATATTGTAGCTGCATCGATTCATGTGGCTCTGACTGCACCAAAACTCCATGTTCTGGCTTATAGTTTGTTTAAAAAATACATGCAATACCCCTTGATTAAATGAAACATGGAGTATAGGAATTTTAACTTGCTTCTATTGTCATCTGATTCAAACATATTTCACCTGTAAAACACAGAGAAATATGTTTTAAATTCATAAAACTAGCATTTTCTTACCCCACTGGCAGCTTCATTTTTATACGACTGAGTTAAAGATTAAATTAAGAGCAACCCTCATCCTCCAGGAGTTTGGCAAATACTTTTCAACAGCCTGCCCTCGACGCTACCTGCTGATCCCCCTCAGGGAGAACTTCTGACAGAGACGGAGGACAGGAGAAGGTTGTGGCTTTACAGGCAATCCCCCTATAATATTACCTCTCTTCCCCCTGCCACACACACACACAGACACCACCCACACCCTTTCTGGAATACACTGATCCCTGTGAAGAATTTCCAGCCTGAGCCAGAGCTGCACAGGAATAACATCGGCAGCCTGAAGGTGCTGCTGAGTGCAACAGCCAGAATTTCAGTTGGTCTCTGGGGTATAAATAGATTACAGCTCATGGTTGTGTCCTGTTGGAACACACTGCTACTCTGAAATATTGTTTCAAATACTAACAAGAGCTCCTCCTGTTTATTTATGTATTTATTTACATTCTTCTGGCCTTGTGTGAATTAAAACTGTATCCCTATAGTCCTTCACCCTTGTGTGGCCGATACGACAGTCGATGTTTTAAGTACCATTACACAAATCGCGCACTCACTAGTATGCCTTTCATCTTCACAACTGTCGCTCAACCTACCAGGATCATTTTCAGCCTCTGCAAGGGTTCAATTGATCCCTGAGAGATAGTCAGGGAGGGGGGGTCATTTTTCCCTTGGCTAGTAGGTAGGTAACTGCTGTTGTTTGCACTTGGCAGCTTTGCCTCTCATGTTTGGTTTGAGGCATTACACCGGCAGAATGGGAAGAGTGGCAAGGAGTGCCATAAGGCACTTTGGAGGGAGACTTTGGAGGTGATGACATGCTCCAGGCTTGCAGTTTAGTCGCTTTCCTGTGATGAATGTTTATGAGCTGCTATTAACACAACTGTGGTAGTCACTGTAGACAGACAACAAGCCTATGCTGCTTGAAATATTTATCACTTTATCTCACCCGGTTTGTCCTTTCACAGTATCATACTATATGCGATTACTGTTCACAACACCTCTGCTGACCTCAGCTCTTTAGTGAGCATCATAAGGATTGTAAATGCATGACTGCATGAAAGAGCTATGTTATTAATGATGCATTTAAAAGAAAGGCAGGCCATTATAAATGTATCACTCTTTATCCACACTCTTGACTTTAAAACTTGAGTAAGATACTATGTATATATCAAATTTCATTTTAAAATAACTTGCCCTATGGCTGAAACATGACTAAGAGTCTAAAGCCATGGTAGCGACTCTATGAGGCTGTACTTGCACAACAGCGTTTTGAGTTAAATGCTAAAATCAGCATGCTAACATGCTCACAGTGACAATTAGGGGGTATGTATATTATTAATTTAACAACAGGTATCTGTCGATAAAGAGTCCTATCCGATACTTATATTTATCTAAGTGATACAGCTGCCCAGTGCACACTCAAGCTACAACCTGAAAATGAGATGACTAATCTCAACCCGAAAGTTTTTTCTTTGCCAAAGATGCTCAGTATACATAATAAAAATAATTCTATACATAGCAGCAGAAGATGTTGCAGTGATGTTTAAATATATATCTGACACATTGAAATAACAGCTGTAGCCTTGCACACCTTCTTTTTCACGAGCTACTTGATCCAAATACTGGGGGTCCTGGCTCAAAACTATTCAGTTCATAAGTTTAAAGTGTTGATATGTTAAGAATTTATAAAATTTTTTGGCTCAGCCATCAAGTTACTCACAGAATAAATGTTAATTAGAAACAGCTGATATGACCTTTGTCATTTTAACTGACAGAAATCACGGTCAGTGCCAGCTAAAAATGACAAGCTGCTACCTGAATGTTTTGCACACTGCTCTTTGCAAATTAGAAGGATAGAGTAGAGATAAATTATTCAATAATGGTTAGGTAGCGTCGGAGCGAATCTATGTATTTCACGAGCCTGGATTTCAGAACTCAGTCACTCGCACCGAAACACTCAAATTTTCACTTGCATATGCAGTGAAATGCACACACTGTATAGCCTGGCTGTGTTGCAACACAAGCATCCTGAAGTGGACAAACACAGTAGAGTACAGTATTGAAAGAATTGGCATTTGATCCAGTTTATTTTAACTAACCGTTTTTTTTTTTATTGTTTAGCAGGTATAATGTTTACCATGTTCACCATCTTAGCATACTAACATTTTCTAATTTGCACTAAACAAAAAGTACAGCTGGGGTTGATTGGAATTTAATCAGTTTTGAGGGTATCTGTTCATAAACCATGCCACTAGTGTGGCTAAAAACCTAAAAACCTTTCTGAGAAATTTGAATGTAATGGCTGTAAGACTTTAACAACATTTCACTTTTCATTTTTCCATGGATTTCTGTAAAGTGCAGTCGAAATTCTGCACATTTAATGAGGTGCATGAAAGCCTGTCATTTTGGCAAACATTTGTAGCGCCTAAATATGTTGCCTACTGTTGGGACAGTGAAGTGTGTTACTGCGCTGCAATGAATGCCTCTGCATTAGAGCTGACCTCTAATCACGTATCATATTACCTACATGTTTCACTCCACAGTTGCACACTGACAGTCCGAACACGACTGTGGCAGCCGGTGCAGTCAAGCAAACAATAAGAAAATCTCTCTAACATGCTCTAACAATTGAATCCAGTGCGTGCTGCAATTATATGTTGCTCCCCGAGGTACCCTCCTTGACACCCTAAAAAGGTAATATACCCTCTGCCGTAGAACGCAATCACATGGTTCATACTCCTAGTCTGCATAATTACAAGGGCTTGGGGAAATTGAAGGGCTCCGCTACCGGTAAGACTGGGGGCTTAAGTAATCTTGTGAGATGGGAGGCATTAAGAAGAACATGGATGTCCTTGTTGGATCAGTGTTACTGCATAGCTTGGACAACCTGCCACGTTTGGATAAAGATGAGGTTAACAGTTCCCTCACGGCATCGTCTGACAAGCAGCGGTGTGAGCGGCATGACTCCTACACCAGGTTTAAATATAACAATGGGCTTTATGTAATACTCAGCTGCAATAATGTACAAGTACAAGCTACAGATGTAAAGATTTATTTGGAGTTTTAGATAGTTTAAGCACACATCTTTCTGTCTATCTTATCATTATTAACTCAAAGTTTTGAGACAGAAGGAGTACTTGTGACAGAAACTGCTTGAGCGTATTTCTCACTAGATGAATCTCCACTGACAGGTCCGATCAGAACAGAGACAAATGACGAGGCATTCTCCCACATCTGTCGTCAGCAGGCCTGACAGAGCACTGTCTGGTTCACTTAGTGCTCTTTCAGGCACTACTTCACATTCGATCAGGGGATTTTGACCTCTGCATTCCTATTACATGATGCTTCCTCCACAGTCACAACAACACAGTGCCATCGCTGGTGACTGCAGAGGGTGCTGTGAGTTGATGTTGACGAGAGTTAGTCAGGCCTTTCATCTTGATTTGATACAGTGATATGGTCACTTGGCGAAGGACACATTTTTTATCCACTGACCGGGGAGCAGGGAAAACATCATACTCTGTAGAAAGGATGTGGTCGAATCCATACTGATAGATCTGGAGGTACAGTATGAGTTCATTTATCTGATAGCTGATTTGACAGGACTGGGAGAGGCTACAGTGCCTACTTCACACCCAAACTTTTTAAAATGCGGAGTCCAGCACATTTTATGCTCCCCTCAGGCTCTATTCGCTGAAAGTCTTTTAAAAAGTCTTTTGCAAACCTCTCAAATGGATTTTTATCATTTCATAATGAGGCTTCTGCTCTATATAATCTTCAAAACAAATCATAAAAATGCACCCTGTGGTGATTTTTGAAATATCTGTTAATTGATTTGATTCACTCCAGGGACTGCCACTCTAGACTTTTGCTCTTGGCATTTACATAAAAGTTTTTCTCAGATGGGAGATCTCTGGACTGTGAGCCATTACAGCCAAGGCTCGAAATGATCAAACCCAGGAGATTGACCATCATTCGGGCCTAAAGATGCCTTTCATTTACCAGTTTTCCAGAGAGCCTGCATGGGAAAATGGCTCTGTATCGGTTTCTTTGTTCCTTCCACTTAATTGCTGCAGGGCTGCAATATGTCAGCTATGTCCACGGGAAGAAACTGCCTCTGTCGATGGGTTTTCCTGCCATTAAGAAGATCCTCATTCTAATTGCAAGTATTTTGTGAGACAGCCACTCTAATGAATGGAGGGATATGCCGACATAGCAGATCACATTACAAACATCGGAGGTAGAAGTGTGGTTTAATTGCTGACTGGGATAAAAAAAAAAACTATCTATTTGCAAACTGCCGATGTTAGAAAAGATAAATCCTCTGATCTGCATATTTCACTGAGCAGATTAATGGCAAGTGAGATTCCAATTTTGATTATCTTGCTGAATCCAATTACCCATCCATTGTGCACTTCACATGTGTTTTCCACCATTTACCTTCACCTGAATGGGTGTGAACGTCTGTTCTTTTTGGCATGCAGCAACCGTGTGCATACAGTACATGTATGTATACATGCAGTATATATTTTGTTATGTAGGTGTATACAGGTATGTCTTCAGTGGTTAAGGGTTGTAGGAGTAACCTCTATTTGGGAAGCGACCTGTCACACCGAAACTACATGTTCACTGAGGCTCCCTGTGGACACTCAACCATGCGTAACACTGGCTCAAGGCAAAAAAAGAAAAAGAAAAGCGGCTTTATGAAGTGACTGATAGGATGTACTGCAGCGGTTTGTATGAAACCTAGAATTCTCCACAGTGTTACCACAGAAAAACTGGCCTCAGTGTGAGTCAGTGTGAGTGACTGACATTGAATTGGAGGGCATGGAGGTCTAAAGCTTACTCTTTTATCTGATCTCAAAGGGGAAACTGTGGTACGACCTGCATTTCTGACATTTTTGTGCCTGCAGCATACAGCAGAAACATTTATCAGCAGGTAAATAGTGCACTCCTCCTAATATTACACAGCACTACTTCTCCCATTACACACTCAGCTTTGGGAAATACGTGTACAGATGTAAAGTTCTTGCAACAGAGGAAGGCCTACTGTTCTATCAAATTTATGTTTCCAAGGGTTTGGTTACTTTGAATATTTTATCTTGAACATTTTGAAAACAACTGGCATGCTGTGGTTGCAAGGGAGTGTATATTAGTTTTGATTTCAAATCTGTTTCTGCAAAGTGTCTTCAGACTGAATGCAAGTTAAAAGTAGGCGACACTTTTTTTGTAATGTTTTTTGTAAAGACGTCAGACAACGGGAGTAAAAAACGAGAGGATCTGCAGGAAAATAAGCAAAGCTTCTGGAGTTTTAGGCAAGTTTAAAATCCCTCTGAATCTGAGCTGTAGCACACTCTGTACACAGTGTCAGTGCATGTTGTTAGCTAACTACAGCTCACGTCCAGTGGCCATTTGTGGCGGCACTCCAGCAGACAAAATTAAGCAAATAAACCAAGATCACAGTTTGCTTTGTATTCAGTTTGAACACACTTTAAAAATAAAAAGTTCCACCAGGGATGCTGTTAAATTGTTTAAAAAAAATCTTAGTAAGTGAGTGAATAATGATTAATCACTCTTAGCTTGTTTCCTCTTAGCATGATTGCACTTACACAACACTGCAGTGTATTTTTGCAACTTGAGAATGTGTTCTACAGTCACTAAAAACTGTGAAAATTACAAAACGCAATGTTTCCAAAACAGAATCTTTAAAAACTGAAGCATGTAAAGTGCATAAATATGGTGCAGTGCACTGTTAATGATATTGTAGTTTCTTAATAATCTTTTTCAAACAAAAGCCAAGCAAGAAATTCAATTAAACTAAACACATTTCTCAAATCTAATACATTTCCATATGAAGCTGCAGTGCTTTGAGCACTAAGCACAAAGTGCAATTAAACAGCTCTGCCTCAGTAAACAAAGCTAAACTTGCAACGAAGGCAATATATCCACTGTGATCATTTACCCCCCTGAGCACTCAGCAAAAATCAATAACATGCACAGACATCAAACCAAACAAGATTTGCAAATCAGTCTTCATAATGCAGAGGATAAAAAAATCCTCTTAACTACACTGAGACACATCACAGAGCCACTGGTGATAAGAATTATCCTGGGAAGTTTAAGAGTTTTATGGATTCCTTTGCATTTGGGGCATGGATGGTTTAAGCTGCAAAATGAAAGTCAGAGTCAAAGTCAGTTCATAATCAAGCCAACACAAAATGTGTATGTATGTGCATGCGTGCGTATGTCCTTGCATGTATGTGTGTGAGACAGAGAGAGAGTGTATGTGTACATGCACAGCTCCTCTCTCTTGACCTGTAACTGGAGAAACTGACACGTACTACCCCTCACATTTAAATTTAAACCTGCATTAATCAATAGTTTTAATACTGACATTGAATAAAGTGACTGTATAATGTGAAAGGGTCGATCATAGTCAATAATAAAAAACTACAAATTATGTGTCTGCTGAATATTAAAGTAGGCAATGTTTTCTAAAACATTAGCCATAACAACTAAGCTAGCAATAGAGTGGTGGTTGCATATCTGTTAGCTTGTTTTGATGTTTTTCTATCCCCTAGTGACCAACTGATACCACAAATTGATTAATGCAGCTTTAAGATAACTATGAACAGCTACGGTCAACGACAGCCATCCAGTAAATAGATCAATAGATAGCTTTTTGAGTTGTGAAATGAAAGACTAAGATTAGCAATTAGCTTCATCATTGGCATCATGGAGATGCAGTCGCAAGGTAAAGCTATAGGGAGGACTGCCAAGCAACAGAGATGAACAGCACATTAAGTATTCTATAAAATGCCTCAGCAATGGAAACCTTCAGTTTAGATCATTTACTGTAAAAGGCATGAAGAATAGAACATGTGACTAAAACATGACTGATGAGAATCCTTACAGTAGCTGTAATAATAATGTTGAGGAAGACGAATAAATAGACTGTGCTCCCTCATCAATTACAGCGAAGGTGCCCTTGAATAAGATATATAACCCCAAGTGATGGCTTGTAGCGCTGTTGTTGTTCTGTTTTATCTCCCAGTACATAATCCAAATATTGACAGACCAACAAGATTCAAACTATGCCGCTTTCAGTGAACATGATATACTCTCTCTAACAGTAACAAGGAGCCTGCCTCTCTCTATAAGCGTGTCCCTACATAAAGGACAACTAAATTGAACATCATACAATTCGGTCTTCATGGTCTCATTCTCCCTGTGTCGACCAGTAATGTGCTGGAAAGAAGTCTGCAGTTTGGAACACTAAGGCAGTGTCGTGGTTACACAGTGCGTAACACCTCGATTGCTCTGCTACTGTTTCACAATATAAACCCCACTCTGATTTCTGGGCAGAGCTACATTTGTCTGGCGGTAAAGAAAGCCATAAAGTCCCCTGAATGATCACCTTTTTTCCAAAATGTATTTATGGGCTCTGTGAAGCTGTTATGTAAATGTTATGAATAGACTCTTTTAGCAGCTAATTCAGTACAGTAAGCTATCTTCTGAGGATATTAAAATATATATATACATATATATATATATATATATATATATATATATATATATATATATATATATATATATATATATTTATATACTGTAAATATATATATATATATATATATATATTTATATACTGTAAATTGTTATTTTTGAGTGAAAGTTTTAAAGTGGCTCCACTACAGTTGCTGCTCAGTATATGCACACATAATGAGTGAATTAGGATGTTTTGAAAAGGCAATCATTTTTCAGAGGACTTTTCAGGGCTTTGAAAGGAACGTGTATTATTTCTGTTTCTTGGCCAAGACGTTCAAGTCAATGTGTCTCCCCTCCGACCAGCACACTCTCCTCCCATTTCAACTGACTTCTAACAATATGCATTGAAACCCCCAGTTGATATGGGGCTTCAAATAGAATCACTTCTCCCTGCTGCCTGCCTCCTTGCGGTTCCAAATGCAAAATGTGATTTACGTCGACATAAGTCTCCACAGCCTCTTTCAGCTGCATCTGTCTCATTCTTGCTGCACACTTTTAAGTACCAATTTGGGGCCTTATTGAACCCAGCTTAAAGTGCAAAGAGCAATTTGTCATGCAATTCATTGTTCAAGACAAAAAGTTCTCTTGGAATAATAAGCAGCCAGGGGAGCACATATGGATCAAATATAAGTGGTCTCTGTCCTTTTTGACCAAGCTGGGACTTCCTCCAAAGCTCCTACCCTTCTCACCCCCCAGCAGGGACTTCGATCCTCATTTGTCACCTGTGCCACCAGGCCTGAAGAGATTGTCTGGTTTTGATGAATGGAGCGAGGGCTTCTGTCCTTACTCTGCCATCCATCAACTGCTGTGGATATACAGCATTAAAGACAAACAACTCTTGCTGCCTCTGTGACTCTGGTAGAGTTCTGACACCTATAGTCCGAGATTGTCAAGACACGAATCTTAAAAGATTCAGGTTGGGCTCTGGCTAGAGTAGGGCTTGGTTTGTATTTTTGGTTGATGAGAATTTTAGGCTATGTGTTGTATTTTTGACATACATCTACAGTGGGACCTGCAGAGTGTTCTTATAAGCTACTTTTCCATTGATTTCTTTTTGTGCACTTCCACAAAGAGGACATGCTAGCCCAAGTGATGCAATTATCAGTGCTTACCTGTTTAAATTCCCATGTGTTCGTCTGAGAAAAAGCAAAATACAGGCTGTACTACCCTGTTACTGATGACTTCATCCCCTGCTGATATTTGTGGGACAGACTCCACTTTTTAGAAAAGTAGCTGAATCCTATGGAATCCAATTAATTAGGATTAATATTGTGTGAAGAAAAATGGACAGCAATCACACTGGCCAGTCTTTGAATTCTCTCAGATTCTTCCTTTTTCCAGAAGGATAGCAGACATTTTTCACCACAGTTCTAAATGTGTGTTATGTGTTGAGCTGAATTGATTTTCTCAGGGAAATGTCGCTCATAAAAACTACGAAGGCAATACAAGCTCTAAAACATTTACAGAATCTGTCAGACTCGTATCCTTGGATGGAAACTTTGTGACAACTCAGACTTGGGTATTTTTTGGTCTTTGGACACACTGGTCCTGCTCATTCAACCTCTCTTCAAGTGTCGCAGATAAGTCAAGGTGCACAGCTTTGACAGAGCACTTTCACACACAAAAAAAAATGGAGCCCAGATGTGTGTTTGTAGCTGCAGAAATCAGAAGTCTTTTCTCTCAGGAGCAGAGGAGCACAAATGAGGCTCTCATCTCCAGCTCTGTCTTTGCATGTTGCACCATTGGGAAATTAATGCCAGTACTGTAAATGTAATTTGGATTAATGTGTCGTAATCTATAGACAGCATGGCAATCCCTTAATAAAAAAAGATGTGAAAAAAAATGATATTAATTTTCATGAGCTTGTTTTTCTGAAACTTCTGAAACACAGGATTACCATTGATGGCACTTCATTTTCAAGTTGAAATTCATAAGCTTGCTTTTTTGGATTTCTTGCATCTACAATGAGCTTTAAATGCTTAAACAAATTGCCTTTCCCCCCCCAGATTCCATCTTTCCTCTATCTCCAAAATGAGACAGAGAATGGACCCTGTCATGACATTGATTTAACCTCTCACATACTAGCAAAGGTTCATCTGGAGATAAGGTTACTATTACTGCAGGTTCCCTACCTCTCTCCCTCTGCCCTTATCTCTCTCTATCTCCCTAGTCTGGGCATATTGCCGCTTGTCCGTTCATCCTGACCGCCTGTCTCCTGCTTCAGCTCCATCTTCCTAACACCAGACTATGTTGCAATTACATTACAGCTCAGTGGTATCAGGTCAAGGTGATACCATGTGAGAAAACACCTGCATGTTCACAATGACCTCCAACCGTTGGAGCAGTGTGAGCGGGGCTCTACAGCTGACACCGTGTCTCGACTCAACCTCAGTGCCTTCAGGCAGAACGGAAGCCCATACAGACGCGTTTAGGCTGCTGGTTTCATTGGAAGGCTGGATGGAGATGTAGGTTTGTGCCCCAGAGAAAAAGAAACGGCTCAGGTGGTCTTAAGAAGCAGGTCTTCTTTCACAGAATAAAGACATCATGCTTAACCTTGAGATGTTACCTTGGGCAAATAGATTTGAGTTATCATTTCCTGTCATAATTCAGCTGTGAGAAAACTCAGTGTTTGTAACTCTGTAGGCTACGTGCTGTGTTTGCTAATCTGAGCTGGAGGAAAATGTTCACTCTTTGTCTTTCTTCTTTTCGTACCATTAGGGATTTTTGATAAAGGAATATCCTCTCCTGCCATACTTCCACATAGGATTTGGATTCAGTCACTGCTGGCAGATTAAATGGCAGTTTTCAAGGTTTATTAGCTTTTATTGTCTTGATTATGATGTAGGTGCACATTTCACTGCCTACTTTAGTTTTATTATTAGTTATCTTTTGATCACTTTTATGTAGGTGTTAGTGACTCATGATTGCACAGTTATGAAATGAAGAGGTTACACAAATGTGATCACACTAAAGAGAGACAACTAGAGGCTCAGGATGGGGCACATTAAAACTATGAGTCAGTGATTTCAATTTCTCATTGTTTAAAGCAGCAAAAGTTTAGTAGTTAGTAGTTAGTTAATAAGTTAGAAATTATTTTTGGCTCTTGTTGGACATTAAACAGGTATTTACAGAGAAAAAATTAAATGCAATTTTGATAGGGTTTCATTGACACAAAGGTCACGCACATAACTCTATATATACATATCTTGGACATGCAACAAAGCATCTGCATTATATTTTAAGATGTAAACACACACTGGAGATATATGACATTTTGGAGACACTCTTAACCTTTCCTTTGCGACTTTTTACCTTGGCTACAATCTTACTGAAAAATATTCTGTTGGTTGGATCCCAGTGAGACCTCAACAATACTAATTTATCTCTGCCTGTTGCCAATAAGGAACAGTGTGAATAGGATTCATTGATTGGGTGGTTAGCAAAGCAGAATGCTTTGTTGCATGTCTCAGTGATGACAGGGTGTCTCTAAAATGGGTTCTATAATGTTGCACTGACTTAATGATCAATACTGTATTTGTATTTGAATGTCTGGCACTTCTTTCTTATGTTCTTGTTGAAAAAAATCATAAGATAGGCCCTATTGAAGCATTTTACACCATGCCCGTCTGCTGCTACAAGACTGGTTTATGCGAAGCTACTTTGGGCACAGTGCACTTATCTGATTGGTGTGAAGCTTAACACCAGCCAAACTTTAAAGGTCTTTCCTCTTTATTTAAATGGCTTAAACCTTCTTAGATTTAGCCCTTTGGCTGACGTAGTGCACCACTATCGCTGGGTGCAGCCTCACTAACCTCTCATTACACAGCATTCGGGACCAACAAAAGCACAAGACTCAACCAAAACATTAGCATTGCTTCATTTAAGCAGCTGCAACCTCACGTCTCATACATTATACCTCAAATCTGTCCATACACTGTCTCATTTGAATAATGTCGTCCCTTTGCTTGTTTCGGCAGTAGCACATAGAGTTTTGATGATAGATTTTGTTCACATCAGTGAAACTAATAAATCTGCGAGTAGCCTATTTTTGCTAACATACAGTACAAAACACAAAGTGCATTCTAGGTTGAACAAGGTCAAGATGTAAATGGTTAAAGATGAATGAAGTGATGGAGTATGAAAGTGTACTTTACCGAAAGTGACTATGATAGCTCGTTTTCAACATACATCCTGAGTCTTTTCACTGTAGCTAAAATGGGGACAAAGCACAATAGCAAATTCTTCCATGTACAGTAGTTCATATTTTTAGAGAGCCTTACAGAGGGAAGAGAAATGAACTCACACTGAAGTGAAAGTTGATGAGATTTTGAAGTGGAACTTCTCAGTTGAGGTTTACATTTCAAAAGAACTCAGGAAGAAATGTGGTGTGAAAAATAATACTCACACTTCTTTGTGATGCCTTTCTCCTAAAAAATAAGGTTTTAAATTTCTCTCTGGAAGGCAGAGAGAAGGGAATTTGACTTTTAAATCAGCTGCGGGACAGTGTCTCAACCTATTTGGTTTGGTGCAACAGAAAAAAAATGACATAAAAATGCCACATTTTTATCTTGGACATTTTGCACTACTGACTGGAGCATGTCATAGCCCAGTATAGCCTACAAATGTTGATACAAGCCATCACTTCCCCTTTCTCAGCAAGCCCAGCTTTGGTTACTGTTATGTACCTTTACAACATTCAACATTGGGGAGATCCCATCCTGCAGTCAAATTTGTATTCCTTGATGTTCTTTTTTGGCTAACGACAGTGGCCCCCCCAACTGGTTAACTGTGTTGCCATAGGAACTGAAGTGATATTTTAGTGCCTGCCCAAACCAATATTGCACCAATCAAATTACCAATGCTGTTGTTGTCAGTCAGAACAGAAATTCAAATAAAACTTATATAATAATACTTTTTAAATTTCTTGTTTTTGGTAGCGAATTTTGACCAAATAAGTGCACAAGTGAAAACAGACACAAGGATATATGCTATTGTTTTCATAGAAAACAATTTCTTTTACTTTCAGTTTGACTTTACTTTATGTGTCCACTCAGAATAACACAAAGCTATATAAAAAGTGTGCACTCACAGCAGCAAGAACAACATCCATGTTTCAGCCACATAAATATGAGCAGGTGTGACCTATATTTATAGCTAGCCAGGTCCCATAAATATCAGTCAATGAATATGCTCTGATTCAACTGATTATTATATATCCTGGCTGTGTGATATGTGTCAGTCTCAATATGAGGTAATAATGATGATGAAGGCCAAGGGCAATATTTGTAAGTCAGCCACACAGGAAATATTTGAGGCTGACTTACAGATATTAAAAAAGTATTACAAACTTGAAATTCATTCTTACTTAACTACAAATGCAATAAACCAATGACAAAAGGTATTGAGATTATCAAAAGATCTACTGTAAAATATAAGAAAAAATGAAAATGTGTCAGACTAGTGGCCCCATGTTTCTTTATCTGACCGGATTGACCGTTGTTGACAACCACAGGCTATCACAACGGTAACAGCATCCTAGACAGCCACGGATATCGTACAACTGGTTCACCAGACAGATATATCAGGGATACAACACGTGACCATCACAGACACACATACACACACACTGCTATGAAAGGCTCACACACACAAAGGCACACCAGGAAGCCCGATTCAGAGCGGGTGTCTTACTGATTACAAACAATGCGAGCCATCTAAAGGCTGCTATCCTGCTTCTCTCAGCATGGTAAATATTGTAATGTTGCGCTTTCTCTCTTATTTCTCGCTGCCATTTCCACACAGTGTTTGGCTTTCTCGCTACGTCTCACCCACCGTTTAAACAGAAGCTCATCTATATTTTGTCTTGTACCTAAGCTGGCCTCTGACAGCTACTTATTGTACAAGAGCAGCAGCAGGCAGCTCTGGCAGCAGGATTCTAAACTTGAGAAAACCACATTTACAGTACTGTGTATGTAGCAGATTAAAGGAATGGTCCAATTAAAAAAGTATATATAAACCATACAAAGTAGCTATTTCTGTGCACTTTACAAAGTGATTGAACACCTTGTAATGGAAGTCAAATGTGTAGAAATACACTCCCTGTCCTGTGTACTCATCAATCATATCTTGTAGCACTATATATAAAGATTTCGGCTCTGCATGGGAATAAAACACACCCAGAAATCCATATCCATTATCGTGGCATGCATGCTTTTCATTTGCAGTACGGCGTCGCTGGAGCCATATTGATTTTCATCCCTTTTACCCGCTTTGTACATGGTGTGAAAGCTTGTTTTCCCTCTCTGTATTTGAATTCAGCATGTTAAAAAGCACATTTGGACAGTATCTATCAATCATAGGTGATTATGACCAATGTTGGTGGTGCAATGAACTCGGTGTGTAGCCAGTGAACCGCATAATTGACAACTTGTGTGTTATTTATATTTATTTTATTTATAAAGTAATTTTCACCATAGGCTGTTTGATCATTGTCTTGTTTGGGGGTTGTTTTGTTTTTTTTACTCACCACTGAAAACATGCTAGTCCTTCTGCCTGAAAAATGAGCAAAGAGAGTATTATTGCTGTTTTTTACATGTGTAAAAAATTTGGCTCTCCTATACTGTGGATTTAAAATTTTACAAATGTATCACTTATAAAATCGCGTGTTTGAATTTAAATAATGAGAGCAGTAAAGGATTATATACCTTACTCACTATCACTAAATTTCAAACTCACTATTTAGGTTTTTGCATTAGCAAATGAATAACTTGGAGAAGTGCCATTGCCGGACTTCATGTGTGCACTATTTTAAATGTAGGGTTGAAAAAATGACAGGCAGCAGGGGTAAATCATTGTAGTGCTTTTGCTATTAAACTATTTTACATATTTAACCTTGAATAAGCCTCATTTACAGTTAGAGATCCAGCCTTGTTTGTGCTTGTATATTAAATAAGAGCATCTCAAGTTAATTTCACAAATGGTAATAATAAATATATTAAGACTAATGGGCACATGCGGCACATGAACTCACACACATGCTCACACACACTAAATGCTTTGCTACAAAAGGAAATGTCACCCTCTTAGGGCAAATCTGGAATCACATGAAAAAGAGGCCAGCCTCTTTCTGTGATGTGCTCGTCTGTGGAGGAATTGCAACGACCCCGCCGCTCCCCTGTTGCCTTCCTGCCCAAAGGCTTATGATCAAACACTACAGCAAATTAATTTTTATGCAATTGGACACTGATGGAATTTAGTGTTTTCCCTCCAAGTCTTTAGTAGCACATAAGCAACACAGACACTCCCGTCTCTTTGTCCTCTAAAAACAGTCTAATGCTGCCAGATTCTGTATCTCCCCCTTCCCCCTTCCATGACTGACGGCTTGTCCCCTTGTGTCTTTTGGTGTGCAGACAAGACTTGAGTGACACAATCATAAAGCAATCAATTAAACACACCTCCTCTGAATGTCCTTCCAGGAGCCTGATTGTATTTCCCTGCTGTCATGCTTATAACAGAGCATCAAAAGGCTTAAAATTCACTGTGTTGAATCCTGGTTAAAAAAAAATGTCAGTGCTGGTAAAAATGAAGCTACAACATAATCAAAATCCAACTCTTTTGTGTTTTGCTGTTTTTTTTTTTTTTTTTTTTTTTTTACATCTTCTGTTAAAGGTGGGGTCTGCGATTCTGGAAAAATCCACTACCATGACAAATACCATGATATAGAGCGAACAACGACACAGCAAGTAATGTAACTAACATTTGCTAGGTTGTGGATTAGCAAACTGTCACTACAGTTGCTGCTGCAAAGCTAACATGCAGAGAGGACAAGACAACTCTCCTGCTATTATAGCTAACAACACAACAACAGCATGACTTGGCAAACTAGAAAATTAGCTGAATGTCCGCGGGCAAGTCATTTAACGTTACCTGACACACAAATCATGGCTGGAATAGCCACACAGAACGGACAGCTAGCGGACCGTGAGGAGATATTCTCTGTATTAGACAAAAAGATGTGTATTGGATTAGAATTGCATACCCCACCTTTAAAGTGTAAGAAGGTTTAACACTAGGGGTCCTGAAACATTGAGCATTTTAGTTGATTTTGACACTGTAAGTGGTTAGAGCAATATGTACCTAACACATAAGAATACAAATGTTATGAAGAACTTGAGCACAAAATTCTTGTGTAATAAAACTCAACAGAAGAACAAATTTGCACGTTATATTGCAATGCAGTAGTGCAACAGTAATCTTAACAGTTAGGTGATGAGAAGAAGACCAGGTATTCACTTCTCCTAAGCCCTGTGCTTTCTCTGCCCTCCATTTATTATCAGTCACTGTGTGCAGCTCAGACATGCTCAACATCACACATGGTGTCCAGCCCTTCTTATCCTCTTAGAGCCATCTTGGTGAAGCATGAAGGTTTTAATTGGTTAACCACCACACTTGGAATGTCAGCGGGTCTGTCATTAGCCAATGAGCCAAGGACTGCGGCAGCTTCAGCAGATACTGTAGTCCCTAAACTGGGCTGATGGTCATCCATGCTTGTACAGTGATTTGCTTTGTCACTAACTACATTTAAAGGTGCTTTCCCATGCTCATCTGTTAATGTAAGACTGCTTGCTACACAGCCCGTCTTGTTTGTCTTCAACTAGAAAAAGGTTTTCTTAGCTGTGATTGTTAAGCAGTAAGTACCCAACTTGTCAGAGCCCATCGCTAGCATTTGATTTGAGCAGTGTTGACCCTGATTGCAGTGGTGGGCGAAGCAGCTACTTGCTGCGGAAGAAGAAACAGCTCTGTTCTCAGCCAAAAGCACAACTTGCTCTCTTTCACTGGGTCTTATATGTGCATGTCAATACAGCCATTGCACACGGCTGCATATGCCCCTCTGGTATGATTCCTTCCTGACTCAATCGATTCAGGCTCTGTTTAACTCATTAGCTTGTAGTGTGTAATCAATCAAGCAAGGGCATTTGTTTCGGGCCTCCAACCCGCTGCGTATTATAACTCAGCTCCTATCCTCAATGTGAACATTGTTCTGTCTCAAGTTATCTTTAGCGATGACTGTTACACTGAGCAGCCTGTAACTGAGTGCAGCCTCTTGGCATTCATTCAAATGATCCTGTTTCAATAATGCTAAGTGATGTGGTGTCCATGCAGGCAAAGAACAAAAGACACATATGCATGAAACATGTGCACACATACACGCACACCTGCACTCATGATCATAAAGAATTCTAAAATCTGCTCACTTCAATGCTTAGAAGAGTAATTAACTAGGTGCTCATTTTGTCTGTGTTTGCACTACTAAAATGATGTGCTTTCATCTCTTCTTTTATTGTTTTCATTAAATCACAAGCTTGAGCTAAAATCCATTTTCCCCTCATATTATGAGGTTATCATATCAAACTTGATCACTAAATTTAAACTGAAAGCAAAAGGAGGTATTCCGGACTTGACTGAAGTTGTTGTGTACATGAGTCATATCAGGACGACAGGTGTGGGAGCACTGGACACCATCAAACGGTGGCTGGCTACAGAGGGGACTCCGCCTCAGGCCAAGCAACAAATGCTGCAATTTCACCAAGCCACTTGGATCACCATACAGTACTTTCGACATACCACCCCATCACATACATGCGTCACCAGGCAGCACAAACATCTATTACGCTGTCTGAGATACCTATGGCATTTAATGGAACAGGCACTTTTCACAGTCGCTTCACAGTAGTAATTTGTAAGTGTCTCTGGCAACATGCTTTTGCTCCGTTCCCCTTGTACTTCATAAAGACGAGGCAGACATAAACAAGACATTCACTTGAGTCTCTTATGGGAACAAAATGACTACAATACTAATTAATTCTCATTGAAATCCTCTCAAACTATACTAGAGTTTTGAGTGGAGAAAATATCATTGGCCCCTCATTGTAAAGTGCTGTTGCTGTGTTAAAAACAAAACTAGACAGCTATTCAGAAATAACAGAACAGAGAAATTACCATCCTTGAATAACTCTGTCACAGTAGCTGATAGTTTCGTTGTCGTTAGCATCTTGCAGTCGTTTTTATAATCAAATCACATATCTCCTCACTATTGCCAAGAAGATCAGGCTTATTTCATCACTCAATATCTGCTATTTCATCTGTTGTGTTTGTTATTTTCTTTATCATATACCTTATTATTCCTTCATTTACTCAATTATTAGACATTTAGCTATAAATAAATGTCCTTATTTAATCAGAAAGAAGGCGGCTGTGTATTTTCTTTTTAGCAGAAGACACGGTGAATCTTTCAAAAAGAATTCAATCCTTCTTAGAGACTGATCAACCTAAGGATCCGAGTTTTAATTAATTCGGTTTTGTTTTGTTTCACGAATGTATTAAAGTTTATTTATTTGATTAAAGTAGTTGATTCTCCTACAATTTGCACCATAAATGTATTTTAACAAACATTTTACAGCATCATAATCCATATCCAGCTCATTTTACTGGTCTACCAGAAGCAGACCATGCTTCAAGGCAGGACCCCAGACTCCAACTACATATTGGGCATTTAAATGATTTTCCTTAATATGAATATGAAGGACCTGTTGTGAGGGGGCACTGAACCCCAGTTAATATAAACTATAGATTGCATACTATTCACAAGTCATTGCTCAACTTCTGCTCTAATAATCCCCACATGTTCTCAAAGTGATAATATGCCTAGCCATCATATCTGTAGTCAGATGGTACGGACAGGCTCAGTAGATGTTGCCTGAGGGGCATCGTGCTGCAGCCCTCAGGACTGCATATGTAAACTGCATATCAAACCTGCTGGTTAGCATTAAGCGCAGAGGAATGAGGGTGGGCGTCTGTCAAGTCTTTCCCCATGATTTGAAATAAAAATATATATATCAATAAACCTTAAAAAAATCCCTACCATTAAAGTCCACCTCATTCATAACTTGCCAACCTTCTTTTGTTCACAGACACATCACTTAAAATGATCATGAAAATGATTATGAGCATGAACAGTTTAAGCTCTTTATTTTGTATCTCTATTTTACAGTCTGTTCACGGTAATTAATTCTTCTGCCAAGAAGCTCAGCAAATTAATGCTGGTGCAAGGCAGGTCAGATTTGCTGCTCATTGCTCGTATAAAACTATTAATTAAAGCCCAGAGCAGAGAGGTGATAAATGTGCATGGTAGATGCTCCAACAGTCACCTTGTCCTTTAAAACTTTTGACATTAAATCAATTTTGGAAATTGGTTGGATTTCCGACAGCTACACACAACAAGCCACATCAAAGCGGCTTCCCCTCCTCAAGAGGTTGAGGGTTTGTCAGAGAAAATATTTCATGTAAATAAAAGTCCAGGGAAATCAGAATCCACTGGACTGGTTTAAACCCACATTTGAATGGTATATTAGCAACAGACAAGGACACGTTGCCTGCATTGCCCGTGTGCCAGTGTGATTCAGAGATGCAACACTGTGAGTGAGAGGTAATTGGTGCTTTCTGCACATGAAATGTCATATAAGCAACGACAAGAGCAATAACAACAGGCTCGGTAAGGCCTGTCATCTCTCACTCCTCAGTGTGAAGCATGACACCGTTTGGCAGCTTTGATCTGCAGAAATTCTGAGGCTTCTTAACTTCTTCTACCTCTCACTCCTGTCAGTCACACACATTAAAGTGTTTAAACTTCCTTTAAAAAATTAATTTCACAAATTTATGGCTGGATTTGGATGTTGGATGTTGGAAGTACTAAACAAGACCTATATAACAGTAAAGTGGAATACAAACAAATTCCTCTCCCTGCACTGACACATTTCCTTCTGTATTTGCTCTTACTTGAGCTTTTTTTTTTTTGCTGTGTTGGTATTGTTGGTCTGGAAATGTAAATATACCACACAATTAATATTTAATCTAGGGTAATTCCCAGCTGCAAATGAGTGTTTATCCATCTCGCTCAGTCAAAACAGTCACAACTGCTGCCTACATTACCTCTAGTAACTCTGAATAGGAAAACCAGACAGCCCTCTCTGTGCCAATCCTATTTCATACTGTGTAACAAGGATGATTGCACCATGGCAGAAAATGAGTTCAGCACATTCAGCATCGATGGATAAAAAATAAAAAATAAACTGTCACAGTTTTAGCAGTGTTTTCATGGGGTAGATTAGTAAATCAGATTGGTCTCAGATCTAGAAAATCATTTCGAAAATGGAAGCCATAATGCGCTAACCCTGGCATTTATTCTTATTTTGCACTCATCAGCATTTTGCAGAGATCCAGAGCAGCAGTGTACACAACACTGCTGGACTGGGATTCAGGGCTAGAAAGTGTGCTGTTGTATTTGGATCTGTGACTCTACTATAAACTACTTCACATCTCATGAACATCCTCATCAAGGCACTCAATCACTTTATTAGATCTTAAAATCATCACTGAACGTGGAAAAGAATGCCAAAGGAAAAGATCATTTCATCTTCTTTAGTTGGTCACGCCCATGGGTGCTTGTGCCTCGAGTATGCACTGGACATTGTGTTAACATCCATTTTGATTAAATTAGAGGCCTTTATACATAATACAATGACAGAAACATTCTCAAATTTATATATATATATATATATATAACTTCACTTGTTCCTCTTACAGTTTATTGGGTTTGTAGCAATAAAAATCAGACCTTTCAAGAGAAATACCTCATTTCAATATTTCCCTGAACTCAGCTTAAAAATAACAAGTAGTCATCTAAGCATTCCCATCCAGCCTAGAGACATAATTTTTGTCTGACTGACAAAGGTAGTATTTGTTAATAACACCAGAACAGTTCATGTGTCCTCTATCAAGATCAACACAAATGAGATTGAGTCTGTTGATGAATTATTATACCTTGGTAGCGTCATTAGCACTGACAATGGATTCCCAATACAAATCACAGGCGCTGCTTAATAATGAGCAAGGTGTCTTTTGTAGATTGCATCTACATTTACATAATACACCATGAAAACAAAGATGCAGCTGTATACAGCAATGACAAATCTATACTGCAGAAACATGAGGGTAAACAAAGGTGAAATATCAAAAGTTGACAGCTTCCATACAGATAATGTCTTTACAAGCTCTCCATCTTTTTGGCCATATAAGCCTTCTCATCTACGAGGAGGACTCCATGCTGTATTGGCTTGTGTTGGTGGATATTCATGGTGGAGATCTTACATAATAGCTTGTTTAATTAGTCTCAAAACCCGCACACATAAAAAACAGGCGCTTGCGCATGATACGTATGAGCGCACAGTACAGTATCTGTGAGCAGAAAAGTATCCTCGCGTGGGAGCATTTCTGCTCCACATGCACAACTGTGATCCCGCGAGCACAGGGCTGTGACGAGCGCTCGCAACTGCTCGCTCGTTGGTCAAGTTGACTTCTAAGACTTTGGAGGCGGGGATGGAATAGACAGTGGCTGATATCTCCGCTCCTTTGATTGGTCTCTTTCAACACCCACAGTCTCTGGCCTGTCTGTGACCCCCTTTTTGGCAGCAGAATCATCAAGAAAATGTGGGAGGAAAAAAAAGGTAATGTGAGGAACAGCCAAATCCACAATGCCCTTAATTATGCTATTTGTGTCGACAGCAGTGGCATATGTGATCCATGTAATTTACAATTGCTACGAAATTTTTTTAACCCAATGCATAAGTTAGTTAAAGTCAGTGCTAGAAACAGCCTGTCTTCGACTGTGTCAGTGATCAAACCAAACAGGCAATCAAATGTCATGGTCAGTATTCAAAGTGACCAATCAAAGCAGCGGAGACATCAGCCACTGTATTCCATCCCCTCTTCCAAAGTCTCAAAAGTCAATGTGACGAGCGAGCGAGTGTTGAGCAGTTGCGAGCGTGTAGGGAGGGTCAAGTTTGTGCTCGTCACAGCCCCGTGCTCACGGGACCGCATTTGTGCACCCGGAGCAGAAATGCTGCCTTACGAGGATGCTTTTCTGCTTTCGGATACTGTTCTGTCCACTTGTGTCATGTGCAAGCGCCTGGTTTTTATGTGCGCAGGTTTTGAGACTAATTAAACGCCATAAGTACGACCAAAGATGCCCTGGAGAGAGATGTTGGCTGACATGTAATTTTTTTTATTTTGCATTCCAGAGAGACAAACCAGGATACTACAGTAATGATGGGCGGAACGGTTCTTTTCACATGTTGGTTCCTTCGAGTTGATACATGTAAATGTATCGAACCTTTCGAGTTTTGATACTCTTTGCAAAATGTGGCGTCAGTTTCTCATTGACACTCCGTTATAGTACATGCACCTTCAACAGCCAGTGCTGCCCACCCCACAGAACTTCTCTTCAATGCATTACCAGTTATCATGTATAATTTTACATTAATAAAGATACAAATTTTAATTTTAATGCTTTGACACAGCATCCCACTTGTATGTAGGTAGGCTATGTAAGCTCAATACAATGTTACAGAAATGTCGCTGACTAACAATCTGACGTTCTGTGAGCCAGCAAGTAGCAGACGTCCCGGTTACCTCCGCAACCTTGTGATGCTGCTGCATTCATGTGATGTCTGAATAATCTGAAAAATTAGTTAATGATCATATTTCATGGCTCATCTGATCCGTTTCCTTTGCTCTTCGTTATCAACGTGTTGTTTAAATGTTCTGAGCAATAAAATACAACACATCTTGTTTATAGCATCCATGCTGATTCCACATTACATCTTCAAGCTCATGAGAACACCGAAGTCAGAAGAACGACCATCCGAGGATGAATAGTTTATATTATATTTATTATATTTCATTTTCTAAGTAGCGAGCCCATGCTCTTATGTAGGTAGCCTATGTAAGCCCAACAAATGTTAAAGAAATGTGACTCGCGTCCGATTCACTCACTTCTCGTTCACTCACTGTAGGCAGCGTGAGCAGTACCCTACGATAAGGGCGAGTGGGAAAAGTCGGGGATTCATGAGCAGTCGGACGTTCGACTGGCTGACCCGGTACATACCGGACACTAAAAAGAATAATAAGATCAAAAAGATCTGATCGTTCATTTTCGCCCATCATCATAATACAGAGTACAGCAATGTTCACCCTGATGCTAAGGTGTGTAATCAATCAAATGTCTGACGATGGAAGAAAATTCTTGAATCGAGTAGATTTACATTAGAAAAAAATAGAATTATCTTGTTTGGGAGCATATGAACAAGGTTGACTACAGGGTAAAGCAAGAAACAAATATTCTTAATATGTCCCTTGTCCCTTTGCTGTCCACTTTGCTCCTATTACTGCTTTTACAAATCCATTTTGTCAATCAGTATCTGGTTTATTAGGTGTTAGAGAGACGCTAATCTATAAATGCCAATCACTTTGTTTTTATTGTTTGTGTGTATTACCTTCTGTAATGTTCACTGCTTAGGGGAATTACAGGACAACATATCTTTATTCAGAAGAAAGGATTCTGATGTAATTTGGTGATTTTCTAGCTATTGCAGGTAGGATTTTGTCCCGTCATCGATTCATTTATCAGATTTCACATAGGTACACCGACCCCAACTGCTGTTGCAACTGGGTATTGTTTATAAATCTGTACATTGTGCAACACTAGGTAATGGTGATCTCTTCGACTGGCCGGTGTTGTCTTACTGAGGTTACTGAAATAAATATCCCAGCATGTTCATAAATGATCCTTTCCCCCTACAGAGGTGGACAGACTCTTATAGTTCTCGTTAAGGCTGAGGGATTTACGACAAAGCCTTGAGGATTTTTTCAAGAGGGTAATTGAGAGAGCATGTTTGTGCGTCAAAAACCAGGACTTTTTTTTGTTGTGCCGTGTGTTTGCCATCACTGTTGCCTAATCTGTGAGTAATTACAGCAGCGATCCCTGGAAGGAACTGGATGTTTATCACACAGACAAAAAAAGCATAGAAGCTCATATGGGAGATTCACTGCCAAAACCATCCATATTTGGTAGTCTTAACTGTGAATAGACTCTACTTGGGTAAGTATAATACTTCGGGTTGAAAGTTTGGTAACTTTTGTGCACGTTTTTCCATACGTCTGATCATGGGCTGAACAAATGACTACATTTAATGTTAAGAATGATTTGGTCATATTTCATGATTTTTGATGTCAGCATATATTTATGACATCATGTATGTATACTGTCTTACCCTAATTATACTGTCAGGTCACATCATCAGTGTGTGGACAGGGTGATGAGCTCTGTCATTATGTGAAATGATCATCTCAGCCTCCTGACCTCAGACACCCGCTGTTAAGCAGAACATACAGTATACTATAGCCTCACACTTAGCTCCATGCAACTCCTCCTCCCACCGAGCTGAACACCCCGCTGTAGACACAAGCTGTGCCATCTCCATCACGCTGATTATTGGTTAAGCTCATTTTGCCATGAAGGACAGAATGGAGCACTTCCTATCCCCTTTCTTATGTTATGTAATTGTAACACTCAAAGAAAATATCAGAAGATAGAAGAGAGAAAAGAAGTGTTTTCCACTCTATTTTTCTTCTATTCTTGGTCACTGTGGATGGCTGAATATGGTTTGACAGTGGGGGAGGTAAAGCTCGAGGGCTGGGTCAGGAGCTTTGCTTAGTGTTTGTGCCTGTAGATATTGACTGTGTGCGTCTTTGTGTGTGTGGGTCTGTGCCTGTGTGATATACAGTGCGCTATGTGACTGCACATAGTATACGCCTCCAGTACCATCTCTGCTCCGTCTCCTAATCTCCAGCAGGCCTGATGAATGTGAATACAACAGATAGCACACTGCCAGCTGTCCCTAATACCTTCTTTTTTCTAACACAGCAGTACTGCCCCCAGGGACTATGGGTAACCACAAATAAACATAATGAGATTATACCAAAAAAATTCATTAAGAAAACGGGGAAACTTATTTGAATCGTGCAGCATTACTGATTGAACTAGCATTACAGCAGCCTTAGCAGTAAATCCCTGTGAAACAGAAATGATGCAGTTCATTTTATTGACACTCACACCAACTTGTTCAGCAGATGCAAAAGCTGTTAGCAAAATCAGTCATTTGCTAACATATTACAGGTTTTCGCAATAAAATTCCTCCTCATGAACTGAAACAATAGAAACTAAAACCTGCTCTCTTAGTGTAGCTGTAATTTATAGCCTACAGATGCATCACAGCATCAACAAAAAGAACAACCAAACCCAAGGGTCTCTACTCTTGGCAATGAGCGATAATGTCATATTTTCAATTGAATTAATTGTGATTTCCAACACACAAATACCTCCTACACTTTGGCTAATGTTATAATAGGTGCACTGGTGAGTGTCACGAACATAGGTAGCCTATCAAAAACAGCTACCTCTGGGAGACACTCATATTCTGAAATTCAAACATTTCTCGCAGAAAAAAAGAGGAATAACCACAACTGCACAACATTCACTTAAAAAGTCCTTTCTGAAATACAGCACAATGTGGAGAAAAAAAAGTCAAACAAAAAATATGTTAACATCCTACTTTAATCAAACTTCAAGCACTCCATTCATCTGATTTTAATGCACTTGATTGTGACTTGTGCTGCTTCACTACTTCCAGGATAGCGTCCCATCCTCATCTTATAAACCTCGGTTTTCAAACTCGATTTCCCATTTAAATGAGTGGTGATGTCCTACACAGTGATTATATTTGGTAACTTTTGCTGAAATTGCTGAAACAAGTCAGGATGAATTTAACAGCCATGGCAGTTTGGAGGAATTGAACATCTAATTATTCTGTGTTGCTGGTCACTCCAAGTTGCTCTGATGTACCTCGGGCAAACAACTGCTGTCCCTGGAGGGAGAGAAGCTGCTGGAGAGAAGGCAGAGAGCCTCTGCCAGCGCGAGTCTGTGGAGCACAGTTTATTCTAATTCCTCTGCAGGACATTAATGAGCCAGAATAGTGGCTGTCTTAATGGGCAGCCAGACAGATTTTAAGTGCCCCATGGAGTGTAATCCACGGAGGTACAACAGCACTGCTGCAAGGCCCAACAGATTGTTCTTAGTCTTCATTTTGCTTTAACTTTGCTTTTAAGCTGCTCATTAAAAAGGGCATGTGTCCAGTACGTTTTAAGCCCCGGCCTTTGGGACCGCCATAGTCAAACCATGCCATCACATATTTTCATACAATTTAGACTGAGTGACTTACTATATGTTATTGCAAGAGCCAAACACCATTGTTACAAGCAACCTTTACTTATTAATGTAGATCTTGCTTCCCTCTAATTGTGATTCTTACCATCTGAACAAAATCAAATAATATGTGACAAGGGATAATAGTTTATCATTTTGCAGGCTGAGGTGGAGGATAACTGTTAACTTCACAAATGTATAGTATATTAAGGACTCTTTGGCTTTTTCTTTTTCAAAACAGTTTCTCTTCACTTTTGTTGCTGAAAGCATTCTCTAAGTTGCTCTTCTTAGAGGACCGTTTACTATAAACTGCATGATCTGCATATTGATGCTGTAGGAAATGCAGCAACCTTTGGATGCAGGGGGGCTTAAAATCATTTTACCTAATCTAGTCCTTTTAAAAAAATGGCGGTATTTTTCACTAAAAATGGGTAAAACTGAAACAACGAACTTCACTTATATTGTTCATTTATTAACTTGGATTAAGCACTTTGAATGCAATATCCTGATCCTTTTGGTATGTGTCAACCAATCTGCACTTGACTATGCAGTATTATATTGCTTGCTGATATAAATAGTATGATAGTACTTAGTAGTACTGTGTAGTAGTGTAGTAATACATACAAACTATATTTGCATCCTAAACTTGCTGTCAACATGCAACCCTTAGATTCAGACTGCAGGAGAAAAGATCAGGCTGTTGTGGTGTCACTCTGGAAAACAGTCGTGGTATATTCATGATCATGAAGATTTACCAGGGGAAATGTTCCACCCAGTAATCACAGCACTTGTTTTCCCTACAAAGACTGCTACTGAATTACCATTCCTGTAGTGGATTTGGCTTTCTGATTCTGATTGTAATGAAAGCACAAAGTGAGTATTTGTGTGCTTTTCCAATGACTATATTTTCAATAGCAAGATGTGAGAGCCCATGTAGCTGTGACAGTGTGTGAGTGAGTGAACTACTCTTGTTATATGTACCTATATGTACTTAAGCACACACTTTATTGTACACACTTCACACTGTGGGTTGTTCAGCTATGCAGAGCATCTAATGTATGTGATGAAGGCAATGTTTTATTCTCATGTCTGCTCCTTTGCCACTCTGTTGCCGAAAGCTGGACAGCTCCACGACTGAATCTGCAGAGAACCTCAGTTACCTTCAAAGAGAAACCTACAGCACTCACTGAGCAGACATCAAATAAAAATGAATTTTGCCCACTGGTGTGGGGTTCAAAAATCTGTATCTGTGAGCTCTCAGTGTAGGTAGACATGCTTTACACGCACCCACACGCTGCCCTCTCTTTCAAACCTCTGCAGGCTTGTCAATAGCATTCAAAACATTTGTGCAAAGTCTAATCCCTCTGTCTTGTCAGGCTTTGTACACATTATTACACTGTGCAATGATGTGTGAAATGCTGCTGAGCTACTGGTAATAAACATGCATACTCCACATATGAACATGCAATACCTACAAGATCATTTATACCAATACACCTGTATTGTACAAAAATGTACGATATTTATTGCATAGTGCTCCCTACGTTATAGTCTAGATGACGGAAAAGCTAATATTTGTAACCACTGTGCTTACTGTGACCAAGTATCAATAAATTGTTCATTAAGACTTAATAATGTGCCGTTATAATGCATTTTAAAAAGATTTTTTTGTACAGAAATGGCAATGTGTGGCGATGTACTGTAGCTGGCACTGTCTTTGTCTTTCTGAGTTCCTAACATTTATTGCTTCACATTTTAATGCTTGTCGTGAAGTAAAATGCTTTATTAATAAAGAGTTGTGTGTTCTTCCACTTTACAATAACCCGTCAGCTGTCCGGTTACAATGTTTTTTGACCTTCTTTAAGAAAGTAGAGAGTTAAATAGGGCTTTTTGATTAATTGATTAAAATGATAAAATGCTCTAATAGCTCTATTAAAAAAGCAAGATACACTAGTAAAGCACATAAACTACAATTACTATACTACAAATACTACAACTGTGGATTCACAACCTGGCCAACCAAAAGTCATTTTTATTAATGAATTATAATGGTTATAACTCTTTGGTAAAGCATTAATATACTGTAAGTATGCCTTGTGAAAAGTGATACCAATAGATTTACTCTATTCTATTCTACACTATAACTCATGAGATACAGTGGCAGAACTGCAGCCACATCATGTGTGTGTGTGTATTTCTGGCTCCTCAGCACTTTATGTATTGTGTGGCCAAGGCGAGGGGGCAACCATGAACACAGAATGAAATGACAAGCAGTCCGCTCCCATAAATGAGATCTGGATGCTATTTGCTGACATTGCCAGGCTGAGCAGAAACTAAATATATACATGGTCAGAGAGTGCAGCATTATAGAAGCATGCTAACACCCATGTGAGAAACAGCTGGGAACACGCATGGCTTAATTGCATGTGAGCATACTGTACTGGCTGAGAAACAGGCGCCAGGTGTTGTATGTAGACTGTGTAACAGATGAGAACTTTAGAGAGGGAGGAGCACAAATAGTTCATTCAGTTGTCTATGTGGAAGAATATATGCCATTGTGTGGTTTATTGTATTTCCCAGTGTGGATTAATAGGAACACAGCCCTGTAGTGACCAGAGGTTTGGTTTCACCTTCCCATGAAATACACATACTCACAGCACTATAAGGCTCATTGGGTATACTGTAAGTATCTATCAAATAGCTATTAAATGGTATTTTGATAATAATAATTCCACAGAAAAACAGTGGCTTGATTGTGAAAATATAAGCTTGAGAGAAAGCATATTTGCCCAACGTGCCTGATGTCATGATGGGTGTCAGCAAGCTGTGACTGGACCAGTCAGAACTTCCAGGGAGAGTCAGGTTGATGTGTCTTGACAAATGAGTAAGGACTTCAGACCATAACCCAGACCTTTGGCGCTGGAACCGCACTGTGCAAGAGTTTCCACTGAGACTAGTGAGAGTCCCTGCTAACTACAAAAATGCATATAATTAAGCACTGATCCCTGTAATATTGATATTGCCAGCGCATGTTTCACATGCACATTAGACTGCTATACCTGTTGCCCCCATCACTATACTGGAGCAATATTTCCTGCTTTTGTCTAGTTATGCCATACACACCCAAATGATCATAACAGAGTAAATGTGCCATCATTGTCTCATTAGTGGACATAAGTGGAACATGGGTTTTCTTTGAGAAAAGAGCCAGGGTTTCTTAGGTAGGTGTCAAAAATGAGAGCGTACAGCCCACTTAACTTCGACTCAAGCTTTCCTTTTCTCAAGCCAGTGCCCCCTTTTTGTTGCCTCTGTGGACAAGTTGTTATTTTCTGTCTGGAAGGTATAATGTAAGGCTCCCCAGGGTCACTAGTGAAAGTGTTCTGTCAGCCTTTGCTTTAGAAAACAAGCACTGTATTTTGTTCAATCCCTCCTCTTTTTTTTGAGTCTTCATACTATATTTTATTTCTTTCACTGGATTTTGAATGTGCACCATAGGAAATCAAATTCATATTTTATGACAAAGTGAATTTAATTTGCATTTATCAACTGAACTCACTGAATCAAAATTCTAATTGGACCTTGTGCGGCAACAGCTTTGCTGGTCAGTTAAGAGAAAATCTCTCCATGCCGCTCTGCTATCTCAGCACCCAAATGCTCATCATGAGGATTATCAGCAATTCTTTTCATCAGGCCGACAGCGACTCTTCTTTCTTCCCCCAGCTCACACTGCCTCTGTGCGGCATGCAACATGCATAGATCTCTCCTCACTTCCACCGTGCTGCTGTACACAGCGACACAGGGACAAAGATGGCAATCCCCCCACTGCTGTTCCAAACCTGATCAGCATGGAAATTGGTTCAACTCAGGCTTATGTGCATGCTTTCAAGTGGCTCTCAGATGTATAGGCTATCTGACCCTGCCGGCCAATCACGCACGGACTAAAAAGGAAGATAAAGTGGTATCATTATTTTACCTCATTCAGAGACTTCAGTGTGAGACTGCTATTCCCAGCACATGCGGCCGAAGGACTCCCATTCATTCTAGAAATCCCGTTTTTGTCCCTGCTGTGTGTTGTCCCCCACTTCCTCTTCCTAGCCCCTTGTCGAAAGAGAGGCAGCATTCAAAGCATCCTTTTCTTTTATTGTGGCGTGCCAGCTGACACCCGCCTTCATGCCTTGGGTGATGGAGATTAAAAAAAAAAAAAAAAAGACGGGAATATAAAGCAAAGAGGACACGAGCTCCCAGGATTTATTTTCCTCCTTTCCCTCCTCTCCTCTTCTTGCGCTCACACAAGCCGAAACAGGCGCATGAGGGGAGACGTCAAAGTGGCAGCGATGTTTTCACCTCTTCTTTCTCTTGCTCTGCTTTCCTCCCTTCTCCTCTCTACCTATCTGTCCCTTCTCTGTCTCTCCTTGTCCGCGGTTCGTTGCTTCACACAGAAGCAGGCGGCTCTGTCGTGACGGGTTAGACGGCTCTACGCGTGTAGAGACATCTGTGAATGTGCTTATGTTGGGGGACTAAAGTAGCCTCTTAGCTGAGATTGAGACCACCCTCTCCTCCTCCCTTCCAGAGATGGGCTTTCTAATGGCATGTACCATTAAAGCTCGGAGTAGGGTGGGTTGCAGCACTGAATGGAGAGAGGGAAGGGGGAGTTGCCCAGAGGAAGAGAGGGATAGAAAGAGAGAGAGAAGAGGGAGGTGGAGAAGAGGTGTGGTCAGATACAAAAGAAAGAGAGAAAGAGTCCATTTTCATGGTTTAATAACTGTAGTCAGCTAACTATGTGTAAGTGACAAACAGTCAGTTCTCGTTGCAGTTTGCAGATGCACACATGACCTCATTGTACAGATCCTTCATCCCTGATAAAGATGTTTAAAGACAACAGCTTGGACATGTGCAGTATCACTGTATAAGACAAGAGCATATGTTGGTTTTGGCAGCAGTGAATTCATTCTGGAAGAGCTGCAATTGTGTCACAGATAAAGCATTCCCATATGCTTGACTGACTGCACAATAGCACACATGCAGAGACATATTGCAGAAATTGGGTGGAATGAACAAAAATTTACATGCACAGACAAAAGTCATTTTGTGCACAGCCTGTATGTCCAGATGCTACCGTAGCTCCAGTGACTGGCAGGGGCTACCCGGATGCCAATTCCACCTCAACATTTCCATCCCCCATTAAAAAGTGCACCATCTAATTTCAGACATCACTGAATAAAGAGCCTGTCTGCTTTGGAGGTGAGAGCGCGTCTGGTGTGAGGATCAAAAACCACCACCTCGGCCAGCTCACCTCCTCTGAGCCTGGAGAGCAGACCTGGAGGAGCTCAGCCAGGCCAGAGAGACGAGAGGAGGGCTGGAACACAGAGGTAGCTCTGCTCGAGGGAACCACAGTCCTGGACGTTACACCGTGAAAAAGAAAAACCATGAGGAGAGGCAGGAGAAAAAAAAAAAAGACGTAATTTCCCTGAGTGTGTCACATGCATGAAAATGAACAAACTCATACAGACATCTCTAGACATGTGTTTTTAATTAATTCTGATATATTAAACCTCACAGATATTTTATTTTGCTCTTACAGTATGATGGGGGGGGGAAAGCAGTCAGTAGCCAAGAGGGAATTGAAATCACTAAACTGCTGTTAAGAGCGCAGCCACTAATATGATAGTGTGTGTGTGTGTGTGTGTGTGTAAGCCTGGATAACCTGAAGAAAAGCTGTCAGATGATCTAGCAGCTGCGTGCTACATTTCGCTGCAAAGTGTCATGCAGGTATTTTGAGCTTCAGTCAGTCAGTCGGCTTGGACTCATGACTTGCTGAATAAAAAAAAAAAAAACAAGCCTGTGACAGATATTCGACAGAACAATTCACTGGAAAGGGATGAGTGTTCCAGGGTGGCTTCATCATGGGTAAAAAAAAAAAAAAAAAAAAAGAGGGGCTGTTTGAGGGTCAAAGCATTTAGTATCAGATTTGATCAGGGTGTTGTATTTGAAAAGTAGACTATATTTTTTGTCCGCTTGCTTGTGTGTTTTGAAATCTGTTCAGTTCAGGAGGCAGACCGAAGAGCAGAAAACACAGGGGTAACTCGTCAAATTAACAAAAGATGACTTCATTACTTACTATGAAGAAACACAAAACTACTAAGGGCAGCTGAGAAGTCCAGGAAAAAGTCCAACAAGAGTAACAGAAGTCCAAACAAAGAATAATCTAAAAAAGAGTCCAGGGAGTAGGGAACACAGGGAGAAACACAGAGACACTGGAAACTAACACAGGGCACATGGTACAACAATCTGACACTGAACAAAGGAAATACACAGACTTAAACACACTCAGGTAGGGGCACAGGTGAAAACAATGAAAGCAATCAAAGACAGGAAGCAAAACTACCAGACACAAGAAGAAGGGAGAATATTACAAACTAAAACAGGAAATAACAGGACAAAAACCCCAAACCATGACAAAATCAGTGCATAATGGAAGTGAGTTGTCATTATTGTTATTGTGAAACTCTAGTTAGGCTCTAGTTAAGAAAGAGGATTCATTTTAGATTTATGTGGCAAAGGATTCAATGTATTCCACTCTTTATATGGTTTTAGCACATCAAAGTGTCAGTGTATTCTTATTCCTTCAGTAAAATTGGTTTTCTGGATTTCTGAAATAATGTAAATGTGAAAAAGCCAACAACAGGGAGCAACCAACCATCCAAATAGCTTGTGATATTTAGAGTTGCTGGTAGCCTATATTGATTTTTTTAACCTTCAGACAGAGCCAGATTAGCTGTTTCCCCCTGTTCCCAGCTTTTTCTAAGCTAACCTAACCAGCTGCTGGCTTCATATATACTGCACAGAGAGACATGAGAGTGATATTGATCATCTCATCTAACTCTCTGCCACAAAGTGATAAGCATATTTCCCAAAATGACAAACTATTCCTTTAAAGGTACGTGCTATATGTAAGATTCTGAAGCATTTTACGTATTAATTTTATATATAAATCGCTTTTTATTGCCAATTTGTCAATGGGATGTAACGTCACTTAAAAAATTAGACATTCCCGACTTTCTCAGTTGCCTTTAACAGCCTGTTGACTGATTTCTATGTAAATGACTCGGGTCAGTTTTTCCGAGAAAATCCAAAGGATGTGACGTTTATGTGTACTCCCGAGTGCCTTCTCTCTCCACTTCCCCACAGTGTCAACCGTGTGTGACTGTGACACTAGCTAACGTTAGCTTAGAAATGGAATCCGCTAATGTCAACAAATGACCACTACAACACACAGTCCAACACAAAGCATGTGAAATATAGTATTGTGATTTTAGCAGGCAAACGTTAACTTGCCCTCTAACACGGATAAATTGCTAGCTAGCTAACGTAGCAAAATACTGTCTTGGGTTGATAACGTCAGCTAATTTATCCAGACTCCAGGGGCTGCTCTGGTTGATAAATTGGTTGGCTTGCCGTTTGCAAGTTACTTTGTCGGCTGGCATTGCGGGGCGGCCCGATGCATGCAGCATGGCTGGGTTAGCTGGCTGGCTAACTTTAGCTTGCTTGCTCGCTGACGTTATTGCTAGCAAAATACTATCTGAGTGGATATGTTATTTAGCTAGCTTGCCAAATTACTTCACCATCTAATGTGATCCATGATATTAACTTATGTAGCCTATTAAGACAAAGTGTTGATTTTAGCCAACAATAAATTATGTAATGGTAGCTAACTAGCTAACTATAACCTAAGCTAAGCTAGGGTTGGCCGGCTGGATGTGGCTTGGCTGTGCGGTGTGGGTCTGGCGTTGGTTGCTTGGTGGTGTTGGCTGATGGGGTAATTTGCAAATGGCAAGCTAGTTAGTATCATGGAGCCAATGGTCCAAATAAAATATAGTAACATTATTCTAAATATGATTGTAATTTATTTCCAGCATTCAGAGTTCATTTCAGCAAGTATGTCACTTTTGGATGATGCCTAGGATGATGCTCGCTTGTGCCTACAGTGTGCGAGCACGAGCGTGGGCAACAGGATGCTGACTGCAGTGCACTTAACAACCAAAGGTGTCATTATTAACAAGGGTTTTCTGAAAGTTACATATAGAACCTTTAAGACTGTTGCCACATAAGAAAAAAGTGAATTAAATCCCAGCCTTGCTCCACTCTGTGTGGAGTTTTCATGCTCTCATATGCAGGTCAGGTGTACTGGAGACTTCAAATGACCCATCAGTGGGACTGGGAGCTTGAGTGTGTTTGATATATGAATCCTTTGAAACATGCTTGTGTAAAAGGACTATAAATAAACTTGACTTGACGATTTAGTTTGCAAACAGAATATGATTACGTACACAGTGCCTGCTCAGACATATCGTGTAGCCACAGAGTCAAGGTCGTGTGTTGGGTCAATATATCAAGAATCCATCTTAAAGACTTGACCGTCTGATTTATCTACTGCTGTCAATCCTTTCTCGGGACATAACGCTGTTTGTACAATTCACCAGCCAATGAGGTCTTTATGTATGTGTGCCATGTATGTCTTAAATCTTTCAGAGCTCTACTATGGCTGTGGGTGGTGCCTCTTTCCCTTTTGGAGGAGTATGATTTTTTCCCACAAGCCATCTGGTTCGTCTTTTCAGGCCTAATAAGAGGGAAACAGAGAGGCATTGGAGTTCAGCAGATGATAGAGATGGGAGCTGAGTAGGCCAGCACACACACACACACACACACACACACACACACACACACACACACCCACACCCAGGACAAGGACAACAGATGGAAGGGGCCCCGATATGCTGCCGGTGCTGGAGCTGGGCCCGATGGGCAGGCCCCACTGGCCTCAATGGGGGTCCATTGATATCTAATGTTCTGACAGACGTTGAAGTGGGAAATTGCATCCATCCAGAGAATGAAATTTTACTTTGCCCGGCAAACTAGACTGACTTTGGAAATTGTTTTGAAAGTATTCATCAGTCAATATCTCTGAAATAGAGTATAGCTTCATTTAAAAAAGTGTTATCAGTGTGTCAGACACACACTGATGTTACCCACTATTTCAACTACAGCAATTAGTTTGCTACTTTTTTTCTGCTACTGTGTTATTATCTCTATAAATAGTCTTCATTTAATCCACTATGTTTTTGCATTTTGCCTTAACCAAACAAATCCCCCATCAAAGATTTTAAGTTTTTCCCCATATTGCACATAAAGTACATCCCATGTACATTGTAGTGACTACAATTTAATTCCAACATGCAACCAGTGACTACATGCTCAAAAACAAGCCTTTATTTACAATGTCCTGCATTTTTACTTCTGCTTAACTGGTGCAAAGCAAACCAAATCCAAAAAACTGCCAACATACATGTCAATTTGGAATCTCCTATATCTCAATGCGAGGAAGATAAATGCTTCCTGCAGTGTGTAAACAATTACAGGGATCATCATCTAAGAATTCCTTTTTGGCAAAAATTTTGTTGTCAAAAGCTTTCTGAATTCAGTCCACAGTTTGCGCAGTGTTTTTCATGTCTTGCAGGATGGCCTAGAGGCACACACTTACCAGGGAAGAGGAACGACAGAGTGAGAATGGAAAAGGGTAGTGTCAGGCCTGTGTCAGACACAATTATGCTATTTCTCTGAGCTGCAAAAGAGTGCAAATGTGCATGTTTGTGACCAATAAAACAGTGAGTATATGCAGACTGTGGCAGCATGTCACTGTTTTCCAAAATGTCTGACTCATATGTGTCTCTGAACCAGACGCCTCTAAAATAAACTCCCTGGTGTGGATGAATGACTCTAGCTTGTATGTGATGGTTATAAAGAACATTAAACTGATACATGGGCAGGTGGCTGGCCCAATAACAGCCTGTATTATAGCTTCCCTGTGTCCACGGCCTTGGTCTGTATCATTACTTGAAGGTGAGTGAGCTGCCAGGTGACCCCCACAGGTAGTCCCCAAGACTGACAGATAGTGAAGGTGCACTGGCCCTGTTTCCTGATAACAAATGAGTAGCCTTCCAGTAGCCAAAATTAAAGCAGCTGTGGAAACGAGAGTAAACCTTATCATTTGACTACAATATTGTTGTCAATAAAAGAAATAGCTGCTCTGACCTCTATATTCTGAAAAGTTTCATTAGTAGCAGCAAATGAAAGCAGATTATTAAAAGTTACATTTTGTTCCACTTTTATCCTGGGCGGGGAGTTTTCCTCACAGTATTTGTCCAGATGGGTGTAGTGCATGTGGTCAGTTGGATGGCTGTCGTCATATGTATTTCACCATTATGTAGGAAATGATGTCAAATGGGTGTGTGGTTATGAGATTGTCCCTTGGCAGCATTAGCTATGGGTGCTCACATGATACTTTGTGTGTTGACACAAATTCCTCAAACATAGTATCATTGAAACATTAAAACAACAGGTTTTTGGAAAGATTATAATTACCTGCATCGCTGAAAAGCAACAAAGCGTCAGTAGTAGTAACAGTTGAAGAAACAGAATGCAAGGCAAGGAAACGAGATAAGTTAGACATGTTTTTGATATTCATAGTGATTATATTATCCATTTTAAAACAGAAATTAATTCTACAATCCCACAGTCCAGCTGATCATTTGCTAAACCCTTCCTTCAAACAGGGATCCCAGTCACAATGTAGCAAAGACTTTATTTTTTCTTCAACATTGAAAAGTAGTAGAGTATGTAACAATGCCTTGTTACATTTGAAAGGTACCCTCTTCAAAACGAAAAATACAAAAGCAAAAGTGTAAGGAATGGATTAAACAGTGTTCGTCTGCTCTAATGTAAGCAGCAAACGTGTCCAGTTACTTGCCTAATATCTAACCCAGCGTCATTGCCAAGGCCAGGATCCTTTCATACTACACTATTTTGGGGTTACAGGTTATGTTAAAAAAGCCCCATTCACAATTAGCACATCCTCTCACTAATATTTCCCCACTGTGTAGGAGCCGGTCCTGGATGCTCCTATAGCAGAGTTTAGGCTAATGTTAGCAGATGTCCTGCTCCTTAATGGATTTGGGAAACTATACACTCCAGCAACTCCAGCCAAACTCATTATAAAAACCAATTCATGGAGCTAATGTTAGCTTAATTAGCTAGCTAGCTGATAACACCTGCTAGTAGCAGTTGTCATTTCAGCCAACAAAAGTTACGGTACCTAGCTCAAAATTAAACAGCTTTTGTCCACCTCTGTCTGTTTTCCTAGTTTTTGCCATCATTATTAATTGTGTCAAATTCAATGGAAAAGGCAAGAATTTAACCCGAAGAGACTAAAACGCATCCTTCAGCACAATTATTTATGATTTATTTTTCCAAACCTAGCAGTTCATATTACCCTACATATGAACTGAGCGGATTTATTAGCAGTATTTGTTTATCACTTCTTGCAATGCAAGTTGTATGTGCCAGCTTCGTGAAGCTCCACTATAAAACAACTCATAACCTTTTGACCACAATCAAATAAATGGAAAAAAAACATTTGACTGATGTTGAAAATGATCTCAATCATCCCACAATGGTTTAATTCACAGGAGAAATGTAGTTTACAGTGATTTCAAGAGCTCAGAGGGGAGTGGCGGGAGTGGCGGGAGGCCCACTCTGCCCATAGAACAGCTGTCTTTGGCAACAGCAGGGAGGCTGAGGAGGGACTGTATTTACAATGAATTAGGCCATCAGTTGGACAGGGTCCTTGGCATACAAGTGACTCAGACAGATCAACAAACAGCCGTCTGATGCCTGTGATTCAAGGGCAAATCCTTAGACAGCTACAAATCACAGATTGACACTCCTGCATCTGTAAGAGGGCTGAGCTCCTGACATACACCAGTCCAGATAAAAACACTGTATGTGTCTGTTATTCTTGCTCCTACAGTAGACAGCAGATATGTCCTTTCTCACCTGTTAGCAAGTCACTGGTTGTGATATTGTGTTGCAGTGGCAATGTCATTTCACACTGCGAACAAACTGAGTCAGTCCATTCTGGCTGGTGTAATACAAGTCTCAGAATATCAGAACTATAATGAACAAAACCTACCTCAGGGCTTACAATCAAGCCCAGCGATGGAGGCAGCTAGTCTCCAAAACATAATGTTTTAGATGTTTATAGCTATTTTTCATTGGGCAAAATGACACCAGTAGAAGTCGAGAAAGCTGGAAAATCTCAGCTCTTGATGACAAGTTAATAAGCACTCTGTTAATGCAGAGTCTCTATGGTTTTTCAGCTCTGCGGGAATCCAATAGATTTCCAAAGATTTGGATAATAGTAGGTGCATTATAGCATTAGCTGACTTTGTCATGTATTTATAATTATTGTAATAGGAAATATATAATTTGCTGATTTTTTCAGATATATGTTCAGTAACCCAAAAGCTCATCAAAAAACATGGGAAAATGTGAAGAGAAGTACAATATGTCTAACCTGACAACATTTACTTAACCCAATCTCTTATCTTTTCCTATTTATCTGACAGGCTTCCAAGCAGGTGCTCTCATTGATTTGATATTAAGTTTGATAAATCAAACCTGATAAATCATTTAGAGTTTGTGTAACCTGGTCTTAAAGAAGGTGGAAATATACAGTATGTAGCTAACAACTCTCAGTAAAGAGGATGTTTCTTTTGTTCTGAAGGCAAAACCTTCTATCCATTAAGGTTTTTATGAACAGTTGTGTCTTTGTAATGACCATAACTGTATCCTTACAACTTACATTCACACTTATTCTAAAACATATTTTGTACCACAGGTGGACTGTAAACTGCGATTATAGCATAATAAGTTAATCTTGTTATCTTTACCGTAGTAATGGCATTTTGTGGCAAGGTTAGACTCAGTATTTTGCTACGACGGTTGCTCAGTAGGTTTTGAGAAGGCACGTTTGTATAAGTACAGTACAAAAACATACAGACGGTCACAAACACACAAGTACACATGCTAAAATCTCTGGGTTGCTGCAGGTATTTGACACAGAAAAACAGTGTCGATTTTGGTGAGAACAGCAGGTAAATGCCAGTAAAATTTTGTGGTGACTGGATGTCCCATAAGATAAAATCACAACAAGCCATGAGAAAATGTGAGAGTACCACATGTCTAACCCTACTGGCATCTTCCATTGACAACTTAACTAACCTTTCCCCTCTCTCCGGTGGGTTTCTGTGGAGGTGCTCACACTGGTTTAATATTGCCTTTGATAAATCAGACCCTATGAATCATTCACTGTGTGTGTGTAGCCTCATGCCCTCTCTAAAGAATGTATTTGGTGTAGCAGACAACTCTAACTTAGTAATGAGGATGTTCTTTTTGTTCTGACTGGCAAACCTTTTTAAATAGTCCACTTGTTAACTCACCACCGCTGACTGCATTGCTGTTTTTGGTGAAGCTGCCACTGTTCGATTAAAATGTTTACTTACCCATTAGCCACAGAGGTCAAGCTTAAGGTGGAATATGATTTAGCAAAATGATCGATCAGCTCACCGAATACTTGCAACAATAGTTTCTGTGGAAGTTTGTTTTGTGTACATGACAAATAAATCAAATCAATAAAAAGCTAAAGCTGTTGTATAGTATCACTCTTAAAATATACCATTTATTTTACACATCTGTATGCATTTTTGTATATGGATATGATTAGAACAGAATGAAAAATGTTTCCTTAACTTTTCACTGATTATGTAAATGTTTCTACAAACAATCCTCTATTTCATTTTCCCCCATAATATGATCGGCGTGCACCATCTGTTTTTTACACTGCATCATTAATGAGGACAGAAACACGTAGGCTATATGTCCCGCCCGTTCTCATTCCCAGGGCGTCAAATACAGATGTTTTGTCACACCCCTCAGCGTGGTATACAGATGCACAGGGTACCCTTTAGCGTTTGTATGGGACAGGGCTGCCAGAAAGCCTTAAGGGAGTCAGGTGATGTAGTATAATGAGAGACATAAAGAGCAAACAAACACAGGACTTTCACCCAGGAGACCGGGGTTCGTGTCCCATGTGAAACCAAAGGTTAACGTAGAGCTATTAAAAGTTACATTATGTTACAAGACACATCAAGTGACTTCCTACTACCTATTCAAGTAGTTTTGTGAGTAGGGTATCTCTGCAGACTAGAGACTTTGAATAGGCGGGGCAACTGTCAATCGTGTTTTAATTTGGCCAATCAGAGGCTTACAATCCTCTGTCAATCAAAACAAATTTCACCAATACACCCCTGAAACAGCTGTCAATCACATGTAAAATTTGGCTAATCATCTTTCTCATAGGAGAAGGGGGAGATTCTACACAAAGAAACAAAATTATCTCAGTATCAACAGACAGCAACGTTTTTAATCAACATTTTAAAGTGAATGTAGAGAACTTCTGATCATAACAGAATATAGTAACTTTTACCACTGCTCATTTTAGAAATCACACGTCATAAGTGTTTTTTGGAACAGCATTTGTTGGAAAGCTAGACTCTGGCGGCTAATGAGCTACCAAAGGCTCCATGCAGTAATCTGCAAGCTAATATTAGCTAACTAACTAACCTCTATGGGAAATTATAGTAGTAAGCTAAAAGGGCTAGAAAAGCGTTGGAAACCGTAAGTGCAGCAGTGCCCTTGCCTTACGAAAGTCAGAACAAACAATTAAATTAGGCCTTGTAGATCTAATAAGAGTGAAGATTCAGCAACTGGATTGCTTATTTCTTGTCTCACATTTGTTCAGAAACAGATTTTGGTGGACCGCTAAGGTGAAATAAGTAAAAGTTTACGTAGCCTACTTCAAACCCCATTGGCTCACAGAACTAGTGGCCTCAGGAGGGAGGGCTGCAGTTGGGCACAAAATCAAGGCAAGCTAGCTATGCTAGCTAATGCTGGAAGCCAGAAACAAACATCTATGATCAAGGAGTTGATAAGCAGACAGCGTGAGTTGTTTGTGTTCTCCCCAGTCTATGATTCCCCCCTTATAATACTGTGAAGTGGTTTGCTGAATTAAAAAGTGATTGACAACTGGTTCAGGCAGTGTATTGGTGAAATTAGTTTTTGACTGACAGTGGATTGTAAGCCTCTGATTGGCCAAATAAAAAAAATATTGTCAGTTATCATGCCCTCTTAAAGTCTCCGGTCTGCAGAGATACAAACTTGAGTTTTGTTGCCAAAACCTAACCACGTCATTTACTTCACGTGACTTCCCATCACCTTACCAAGAACTTTCTGAAGGCATCTACAGACGCAAAAGTAGTTTCTGAGAATAGGTTGATATGTCTTATATCAGATTCACTCACTACACTTCCTGGAATTATGTATAACTGCATAAATAGGTGTTTACTTGCAACTGTGCTCACCCAGTGCTGTATTTTGATGATTCAGTCTGTGTTCATTTTTCTAAGAAAATACTGATTTATGTGCGAGTGTTCAGAAGTGGTGAAAGGTGTGATTTCAGATGGTGACATAGGACATGATCATGTTGTTTCTACACACTGAACAGTAGGTGTGTTTTCATCAGTATGCATTGGCAAATGGTTAGAGTCCAAGAAAAATATGATCATTTATGACTGGCAGTTTGGAAGTGAAGCAAAATGACTCAAAACTGAACTCAACAACAATTTTTTTTGCATATATGAGATGATCTATTCAGTGACCCCAGGCCTGCTTTCAATATTTGAAAATCCAACACACACCACTTTGTCGATTTTTCACACCGTAACAACCTCCCTCCCTAATAGTTGAAATCCAAAGGCAGCACTTTTAAATCTGAGTTTGTCAGCAAAGCCATGCTTTGATTTTTATTTTCCATACATAAGTGTGATACACCTGTTTGAGAGCTGTAGGGTTTTTGTAGGTGTAGGAAAACAGATGGGGTAAAATTAATCCTCTCCAAATGATGAAAGTTACAGCAGTAAGTGCTTTTGACAGCTGATCACATTACGAATATTACTTTAGCCTGATTTTGACTACATTAACCATTTTTCAAAATTAATTTAAAGCGTATTTTCCTTTAAAATAGATCATTATATTGTACATTTATACAGTGCAGTATGCTTTGGGGGAATCAATCAACAGATATTCTGTCTATGCAAGTGTTGGATGATGTGAACATTGTGGTTTTAGTGGCTGCTGAGAAATAAAAATACAAAGATTGTCATTAGTTTAGTGCCAAAATTAAATCTTTATCTATTTAAGACATTTCAATTTAGTTGCACAACTGAGCCTCTTTATGTAATAGATTGATCTTCATTAAATGTTTTAGTCTCCAACAAGCACATTCTATGTACAGTACACTATGTATTACTGAATATGAATGTTTATTATTTTCATTACCGCTAAGAGCAACAGCAGTATAAAAATGGAGTTTGCAGTTTTGCCTTGTAAGCCCATGATTTGCTTGCAAGGCAGGTTTGTTTTAAATTTATGGATGAGGTTACTGGAGTGCACTCAAAGACCTGAAGAAAGCACTGTGAGAAAATGCAGGAAAAAGGAAAATCCTGAAACCGGTGAGGTAATCAATGAAGCACTGGCTTAAAACAAACAAAGGCACAGTGATCTTTTTAGCCTTTTCGCTTTCCACCAGCCCTATATATGTACACGCACAAAATAAATTTTAAATAATGAATTCGGCCAGCATTTTTGTTTCATCAAGACATCAAAGCTCAACTCGCTTCAGATCCTTAATAAATGAACTTCACTGAAATGCACTGTGGACAAATGAGGAATTATGTCCATCCCCAGTGTTTGATTAAAGGACTCTATCTGACATATGTTTTATGTTCCCATCCAAAATCTCAACACTGGATTTTTGGCGCAACATTGCGCAATGACCTCGGAAGCCTATTGTATCTCGTGACTTTTAGGTTGCTGGGTTGCATGCCTGGACTAACTGGGGATATTATTGCGAGGAACACTTCCTCAGCAAGAGTTGTCGAGCACTGAAGCGAGGCATTTAACCCCCAACCTCTGCTGAGTGACAGCATTGTAAGATTGTGGCTGAATGAAGGCAGCTCCCAGATGTAAAGATGTGAAAGTGTGCTAACTGCAAATGCGTATCTGTGTGCGCTGAGCTCCTTTTCTGAAGGTTTACTGATGGCAGGGGTGGCGAGGTTAAATAGGTAATTCAATCCACTTTATTGACGTGAGGATCAATTGTTCAGAGGGAGATATTCATGTTTCAGCACTTAAATAAATGATGCATCTGACTGTACATTAAATATGATACATTATTGACATCTAGTTTCACATAAAGTAGTCTGCAGTGTGGGCCTTTAACGAGAGCCAGGTTGTGTTTAAAACACAGTATACAATATGGGGTATGCTATTTGAAAAAGCTCATGACATCATTTCATAACACACGCATGACACGGTCATGAATACATCAATTATTTGTTCGCCTCCTTCTTGACCTTTATCCAAGTCATGTGATCTTGCATGCTCTTTTCCTGCAATGCCCTGCTTCATATTCACAGTGTTCCATGTATTCAAGGCAACAACATGTCAGGGGGTGGTTGCCCAGTGCAACACAGTCGGCCACTAAGCAGCTCCATTAGAGCGGAGGGCTGTTTTGTGTCTTGATCAAGGGCACCTCAGCAGTACATGAGGGAGGGGAGGCTGTATTAGTTTTTTTTTAAACTCCTGTTTTCTCAGGTGGTCCAGGAATTGAAATCTGTTACCCTGTGATAACAAGCCCATTTTTACAGTATGACCTCTAAGAATAATGCAGTTCCTGACACTGCCTGCTTTTAGATGACTCGCTTTATATTTAAGGTTTTGCGGCGCCTATCAATTGTACATTTACTCTTGCAGTTTGATGTCAATGAGACATTAGCAGTTAAGCTGCAGCATTAATACAAGCTGCTTATTGGTTAAGTAGTTGTGCTGTACAATATGTGTTTGGATGCACACACTGTAAGAAATGCTGCACAAACTTTTTATTCCATGCATTCTTCTTCCTTGCAAAAACCTGGCAGACACATTACCCACAATGCAACTCAAGCACTGACAGTTCAGTGTCAACAAACTGTGTAGTCAACACAGTAGTGTAGTCTGCAGAACGAGTTTTAAATTTTTACTTTAAGGACATTTTGCTGGTGATAATAATTGTTGTACTGATATTTTTACTTAAGTAAACAATCTGAGTACTTCTTCCACCACTGAATGTTACAGAAGTCTGCGAAAAGTGTCATCACACAGTGTCATGCATTTTTTTAATGAATTTAGAAATGAGCTGAGAACAGTGTAGGAGACAGCCTTTGCGCTGTCTGTAACACACTCAGTAATATGTTATTTTAGGCAGAAAACAAGAGGGATTCAGCTGCTTTATATACATGTCATACACTTTGAACGTGTATTTACTGTATAAATGTGTCCTGAAAATTATTTTTATTATGACCAATGGGACTCTGTCACTGAAGCAAAATATGCGTATGTGTGTCTGTGTTTGTGTGAGCGTATATCCAAAACCTCAGTGGTGCCAAGTCAGCACTGAAATGCTGCGCTGTCCAGGAAAACAAATCAACAAGCAGCTGTGCCCAACTTTATATTTATTCATACTACAGCTGTTTGCAGCATTTCTTGTGTCTACAATATAATACACAAGAGTTCAGTGACAGAGGCAGGAGAAATGAGAAGACAAAAGCAAACAGTATGCGACAAACATAACACAACAATGCTCCCAGTATGTGGTACAGTACATGATTTGGTTTACAGATTAGAAAAACTGACTTTTGATGAAGTGATCGCCAGGTCAAATTGTCAAACCAGATAGAAAATCATGAAAAAGAAAGAGCATTGCTCTCCCATGCCTCAAGAATACTGTGAAGGCAATAAAGCTGCAGTTGCTCCACAGGGGCGAGCTCATCATATAAAGGCTAAAAAAAATCTACAGTGGAGTTGACATACAGGTGGAGAGGTGGGGAGCAATGAAGAGAGAGCCTGCAAGGGCACAACTTGGAGCTTAAGGACAAACCGCATTTCCTCACTCGTAAGGGGGTGAATTGCTTCAATAAATCGTGGAAAGAATAACCACCTCACACTAACATTGATTTGGTCAAGGAGTGGAGCGGGTGTTATTGTTGCATTGATTTCTCTGCTTCTTTGTTTGCCACTGTTCAAGTCCTAACTACGGGCCTTACCTTGAAGGTGCAAGGTGAAAGTGTCAAAGCTTTTACAGTCACCTGAAGTAAGTGTGTTTATGTACAGTTAAGCACACAGCCAAAACACTAAATAATTCCACTCATCTATCCATCCATCTTTCACCCTCAGGTTCAGGTCATTGTGGTAGCAGGCTAAGTAAGTAGTCCAGACTTCCTTCTTCCCAGCCTCTTCCTCCAGCTCCTCCTTGTTGGCAACTTAGCTAGTTTATAGCTAGATGTAGTGGCTGTTCAGACTTTCCTGGCAGCTTTTATTCTTAAGCAACAAATGCAGGGCCTTTTCCACCTATGGGGAGCAGTGCTGATAAATCTGTACTGCTGATGCATGCTTCACCAACTGATCACTACTACTACTACTCTCTGACTACGCAGACGCGTTTATTCCACAACACACATTAGCTACTGGTTAACTACTGAGTGGGGCAAGCTAAAGACAAGATGATGTATCCACAAGAAAATAACACATCTGAATCTCTGTCACTAGTCTTCTTGGAGCCTCAGTATGAGAGTTTGATTAAAACAGCAAGGGAATGCAAAGTCTTCACATGTTTTCATAGCTGTAGCACTGGGTAACAATTTATCAAAAGTGCGTGGATGGTATAAAAAAGTGTTGTTTCCATGGAATGTTTTTCCCACCGTACATATCCTTTATGTTCAATCAGGAAAACTATGTTCATGCTGTTTATTTAGATATTTTCCTTCACCTTCAGCTTCATTGGAACCAGCAGACCACTGTAAAATGATGATGTCACAATTGATCTTGATTAAATATCACAGTATCTTTTCAGCCTTTCCTATTGTGCACCAAATACATTTAATAACCCTTTCAGCCCTTCTTTCAATTTTTCTGATTTAAATACCATGTTTGCTCTGCTACAGTAGAACAGGGCAACAACTCAATAAATAAACTGGACTTGTAGCTGCTTGCTCCCATGATATTACTGCGCTAGTTCTTGGTATGGTTGGTGATTTCTTTTTACTTTCCACTAAGACCACCATATACACTGTATATTCTACCAAGCTACTTAGTAAAACATTCCACTGTATTCAGGGAAATAGTGCAATAAAGTCAAATGTACCATATGTGTTCTGTAATAAAGATCACTTTGTACTCATGCTGCTGGGTGAAGTTCCTTGCTGGATAAATACATGTTGTGTAGGAAATACTGTGAATACTGCAGGATATTTATCTTTGCAGGGCTTGAGGGACATTGCTGGAGTGGCAGAGGAGACAAAAGGAGTATGAGATTTGTTGATCAAGTGATTTCAGCATGCAGTCACATGTGTCGTCTCTCTGTAGAGAGGTCATGGGTTTTGCTTTAAGAGGGAATTTGTTCTCTGTGAAACTCTCCCCTCTTGTCCTATGTAAATAGAGAATACTACTGTTGTTTGTGCACCTCACTTTTGTTTACTTTACCTTTTACCTTGAGTCCCACTCTATGAATTGTTTATGGACATTTTTTCCCTGCAGCTATTTCCAAATGATTGTCTTTTGTACACAGGAGAATGTGCTGGTTAGCATGCAGACAGAAAAACAAAGATATTTTATGGAAGAAGTGGAAGATACCAAACAAATGCATTTTATGCATTCATGTGATTGCTGGTGTGCATGTTGCAGTCCACACCTTGTAGTCCATCCACCGATCCATGTGGTTTTTCATTATAGCCAAAAAAGGACTGAACAAGTGCTATAACAAAGATGAGGACTACTTCTGCTATCAGCTCTTTTAGGGAGATTACTGGTGAAGTGCAGTTTTTCTGCTGAACCAGAAAATATCAGCCCATGGGATGTTTTCGTTGACCCTCATTTCTCCTTTGGTCTCTGCTGCATTTCCCCAGCAGTGTGTGCCTTTTCAGTAAGAAACTCACTGTCATTTTCCCCCCGTGGAAGCAATTTCCCATGCAGGCTTTTGGCAGGACAGCTAGTTAAACCTCCCAGGACCCCTTTACCTCACCTTTGTTCAAAGCCTCAAAGTGCCTTTATACAGTGTGTGAGTATATACAATATGTGCGTATGCATTTATGAGCTTGTATGTGGGAATATGATAATGTACATACAGTGGATGTGTCGGACTGGAAAGAAAGCCTGTGCCTTTACCATACAGTTAATTCTGCTATTTATGTGTTTGGTGTATGTCATACTAATCTTCCCTTTTTATTGGAAACTTTTGACTTTCTACTGCTGATACTTTGGGTGTATTTCTGTTTACATGTACATCATAATATACATGGCTTGTGTCAGAAACCTTTCAGTTTTTGATGTAATGCTGCTTTCTTTGTCACATCTGTCTTGAGACGTTTCTAAATTTCCATTGAACTGCTTGTAAAGGAATAGTTCGATATTTTGGGAGATACACTTCTTTCCAAGAGTTAGATGATAAGATTGATGCTATTCTCTTGTTTGCATGGTAGATATACAACCGGTCAGCTTAGCTTAGCATAAAGACTGGAAACAGGGGAAGCTGTCCAAAAGTAACAGAATCCACCTATCAGCACCTCTAAAGCTCTCTTTTTAACACATTATATCTTGTTTGTTTAATTAGTACAAAAACTGAAGTGTAAAAACAACAACTTATTTGCAAGAAAGCAAATAAGTGTATTTCCCAAAATGCTGAACTATTCTAAACTTCTACAACTTTCAGGCAGAATAATTAGTCACACCCTCCTGCACCTCAGTTGGTCAAACTCTCATCACAGTCCTTGCAGCTCATCTTGATGATCTGTCTACCTTTAAACAGCTTCAGTAGGAAGTAGGAAGCGTCTGTAAAGTCCTCTCCAGGAACAGGAGGAGCAGACTGCATAACAGAATTGTTCGTAACAAAAAAAGGTGCAGATGTTCATCTGTGTTTTTTTAAATGGTTTTGTCTGCAGCAGTAAACATGCAGACAAGATCTTTTCTTTCATCTCTGCATACCTTCTGTTGCTGTGACTTCAGTTTCAGCTTGTTCATTTCATACACTTCTGCCTTCAGGCCCAACACTCCAGCTTTCCAGATAGTGCCGCAGAAGCGCTGACACAGCTAACCCAAACCTCTCTCACTTTCCTCAATCTTCAAAGAGGTCAGTCTGTCCTGCCCTTTCCTCTCCTCCCAAAGCATCGTTCACTGCCCCCCCCCCACACACACACACACACACACACATTCATAAGTCTAATGAGTTCAGCTACCGTCCACACAGCCAATGTCAGCCGACAGTCACACTTATCAGCCCTGCAGCCCTCACCCAAACAGCCACTCCTTCAAAATGTGATCTGCATCTCTGACCAGATCGATACCGCAAGAACAAATCCTCATCATCGCTTTCAAGGTGAAAAACATAGATAAAAAGTTTGTTACTCCAGATGCAAACCCTGACGCTTGCTATGGCTCATATTGAAATCTAAAGTTTAAATCTTTTTTTAAAAAAGTATGAGATTAATGTAGGTTCCATGAAAACAGACTCAAAAAGAAAATAAATTCACATGTAGTATTATTCAACTGCCTTTTAAACCCCCTTCTCCATCTTTAATTTACCACTATATCAAGTGACGCGATTAGCAAAAGCTAATTTTAGGCTTTAATTCCTGTTCCTGGTTCTCGCTGTGCTTTCAAGGACTTTGGTGGTTGGATTTCAGCAGACAGCACAGTTTGGTTATGATCCGTCTGGGGAGGAGAGAGAGCTGATTGTGGGTCGTCTCTATTGGGATTGGGACTGCTTTCACAGATAAGATAGCCCTCGGAGACATGCTGCCTGCAAGCGTATTGTCTTCCATTTCCAAATCCAGTCGATCACATCTGGGTCAGAATATTTGGCTAATTAGAGGGTAAAATAGTTTTTCATAATTCCACAACAGGGGGATGTACCACAAAGAGCATATTTTCCAAAGACAATAAGACTGTGACTGTAGATCCCTGATGGGCTTTTATACCCCCATTTATAACAACGTATCTCCTGCTCATCAGCACTATAATTTCCTGCAGAAATTGCGTTTAGGCACTTGGTATTCAATAGAGGATGTTTATCAGATTATATGAGCCTGTGCAGTCTAATTTGCATCTTTCTGTGGGGCTAGCGTCATGACTTCAGTGCTCGCATTTGAAAGCAGGAAAGAGCAGGCAAAGATTTGATTTTGTCTTTGAGCTCTCAGAGCATCCCATTCAAAAGAGCCTGAGTTCAAGATGTTTAATTTCTGTACCCCATCAGATATGCCCCGAGTGCAAATGAGATGTACACACATCGCACAAAAAGACATCTAGATAGCACTAATAGAGCTCAGCACTGCTCCCTCCTCTTCCCCAACAGCTCATCTGTATTCTGTAAAAGAAAACAGTAGAAACAAGCTTGAGGGCATTTTGTCTACTTTAGCAGAGCAGGTTATTTTAATAAAATAACTACATAATCATAAAACAAATATAATTGCAAAAATATATATTCTGTCAGTCTAACTTTCCCAGTCGCTCTAATATACAGCATGTGACCATACTACTTGAATCACGATGTCCATAAAAACAGGACCATATTATGCAGGAACTGAAAGGTTCTGTTGTGGAAAGCTACAGCCATTATGTCCACCAACAAACCAAGGTGAGTGTGACTCAAAGGGGTTTGTGCTCCTCTTACCTTCTTTTTTAACATTACTTTGCGTTCCCTTCTACAGTCTTTTTCCTAATGCAGCAGAGGTCTTGTGCGTGGTCACACCTCAGCATCCCGCTGACAGAGATGTAATCAATAGAAAGAAAAGTGTTGCGTCCCCTTTGGTGCCTTGGTGTCATGTTTAAGCCCTTTTTTTATTTTAGTTTTTTTCCCATCAGGTACATGTTCAAGTAATCTGATAAAGAGAAAACTATCACAGGGATTTAATGTTAGGGGAGCTTTGCTTCGTGTGTTGCCGTCTGCTCTTAAAGATGGAGTGAATCACTTCTGTGTGAGCACCTTCAGGAGCCGAGATGGCTGCTCTTACAGACTGGACAGCTTCAGTTACAACACAGCGCTCCTGACTGTGGATGACTGATTAAAATAAGGAAGACAAACATTATGACAAGATAGTTGCAAAAATAACGTGTGTTCAGATGGAATGCATATGTGCGATTGCATATGTGAGAACGAAGGTTGCTTGCCTGTTATATTAATACCATGTTGAAACTTTTGTACACACAGGCACACACAAGCAGGCCTCGAAGCTTAGCACTTAAAGGCATTGCAGAATTTGACTAGCTGTAGCAACAAACTTACACTTATACAAAGAAACAGGAATATCAGAAAAAAACATCATGTACTGAGAACATTATGTACTTATGATCACAAGGAGATGTAGCAGTTATGGGGATCGGCGCAGAGTCCCCCCCCCCCTTTTACAACTAGTCAGATAACTGCACATTTCTATTATAAAACCCTGTGTAATGTGAAGAAGAGTACTCTTTTCTAGGATGTTGGCTACAGACTAACAGCTTGCTGACTGTGGTTTAACTGAATAGAGAAGATCCTTGTACAAGATGCTTTTGATCCTCCAATGCTTTAATAAACGACAAATTGAGAAATAGACTTTCTCCGGACTGTTCTTCCACAAATAAACGAACGCGCTGACACATACAAAGTCAATGGCAAGACGTGATTACAAGTTTAAACACAAGTTTAATAAAATGACTTGAGCGGACAAACATAGCGCAAATACCAAGGCTTTATGAATCTGCTTCATGAGTGTACAAAAGGTAAGAGAAAAAAGGAGAGAGACTGGAAAGAAATAACAGAAAGAACTGGAGTTTCTGGTGAGTTCTGTGTTCAATCAGAGGCTGAGCTGAACACAAACACACAGGCACACCATTGCTAGCTAGCTTACAGCTAGTATTTGTACAGTTGGTACATTGGCTGTTTGGGTAAAGTCATGAGGCTGTACAAGATTCTCACACCAGCATGCAAACATACTCACAATGACAATGCTAACATGCTGATGTTTAGCAGGTGTAATGTTTACCATCTTAGCTTAGCATTTTAGCATGCTGAAATTTGCTCTAAACACAAAGTGTCATTAGTTTTGCAAGTACTTGGTCATAAACTAAAGTATCAAATTTTGACCTGAAGATGGTGCTATATAAAAAGTCAGAAATTTACAACATTCATTTCATGGCAATCCATCCCCATGGTGGCACTAGAGGAAAAGTCAGGGGCCCATCAAAGTCAGTAGGATTTATGAGCACCATAGATTTATACCAAATTTCATGGCAGTCAATGCTACCTGCTGATATCATGGCTAAAAATGGTAATACATTGCAATCATCAATAACAAAAATTATCATATTTTCAAAATGCGATGAAATGCATTACCAGTATCATTGAGTAGTGTTTTTGTTTAGTATGAAAGCCTTGATATGGTAAATGGACTGTACCTATATAACGCTTTTCTACCTTAACTGACAAAGCACTTTTACCTCTCACAATCTCACAATTTACCTCTCATTCACCCATTCACACACACACACGCGCGCACACACACACACACACCAATGGTGATAGGGTTGCCATGCCCAAGGACACTTCAATATGTGGACACGAGGAACTGCGAATTGAATCGCTAACCCTGTGATTAGCGGACGACCCGCTCTACCTCGTGAGCCACATCCACCCATACAGCCTGTCAGCATTTTCAAGAAGGCAACCTTTTGCTACACATCACTGTATACAGTATTTACTGACTGATCAATTGTGTGTGAATCCACCAACAAAGATGGATGACACAAATATCCCCTGCCTTCACTCGACCCTGTCCATGACTTCCCAGCTCTCCTTGTTCTCACCAGCTAATGGTCAGTGATGACTAAGAGTCCTTCATACAGCATATTGAAGGGATTAAAAATAAGGCAAAATCCAACTCATTTGCTGCTCACTCGCCTCTTCAGCCTTGCATCTATGGAGAATGACCGTTTTCCAAGCTAATACACTCTGGAAGGACTGATTGCTGGATGAGCTGCACTCTTCCATCAAAGTTCACCAGACAGAAAAGGGACAAGCGGACTCATCATTCAGTAATTCAGTTGATAGAATAGGCTTTGCAAATGTGGCTGGTGTTTACAGTCGTATCACTGGTGTGTGATGAATGGAAAAACCTTCAATGAATGAAAGCAACCCATCTGTGAGACTGGCAGCCATGCTCTATTGAAATTTTATTTTTTAACACTTTCATGGACCATGACACATGCTCCACACATACAAGCCCATGATTTTGTTTTAAAAAATAACTGAAAATAACAATAATAAAATAAATAACATAATAAAGTAAAATTACTGTAAAATTAAAACGCGAATTCTGTTCATATTTGTACTGTCTGAAAATAAGTAGGAAAATCAAAATGTCCTGTGTTCAGTGCTGTGAAGGACACATCAAAGACCCTTTTTTTGGGGCTCGCAAGCATTGTTTCTGTTGGAATAGTACCAGACAGGGGATCTGAGGGAACAGGATGAATATTTAATCAGTGTTACCTCGTTGGCATCCGCTATGCCATCTTTTTGCAAAGTTGCAAGTTGGGATTTTATTTCTACAAGCACAGCAGAATGAAAGTTGAGTATTTTGTGTGGATTTTATTGAACATTGCTTGTCATTTCCGGGTGTTGTGCAGAACACATCTCAAAATTTCACTGTCCTGAAAACAATATGAGTCAGAAGACTAACTGTAAAGGTTCAAAATAACATTCTTTTTATACACATAATTGTCTGTGCCAGGACTGCTGTAATTTCTGACTGAAGCAACACAGGAAACAAACAGACAAAGACAATATAACATATGGCTTTGTATCTACGTATGTTTGATTATTTAGCAGTTTGTAAAAACACTGATGTAAATATGTTCACTAAACCATGAGACTCACCTCTGTTATTCTTTAAACCAGTTATGACTAGTTATCAAAATCGGATTGTGCATTACAAAGCTTCAATATGTCTAAATTATCCCAGCGCACAAAGGCAGAGTAGCTATTTCTGACAATATTGCACCATCTGACCCGTAAAGCGTAGCTAGTGGTGGCTCTGCAGTTGTTGTGCAACATACATCCTTTCATCCATAAAGAGGTAGGGAAATATCCTCTATTTTGTGGCCCAGCAGACAGATGGTGGGTTTCTTCTGTGAAGCATAATCTCCCAGCAAAGCTGAGATAAAACAAGTTTAATACTGTAAAATCCTAAGGTTTTATCCCTGCACTGATGATAACACACATATGGCTCAACATCTGGGGGGAGGGGGTGAACAGTGGCTGGCCAGACGTCATGTGACAAGTTAGGTAACTTCAGTACTACTACCACTACAGTTAATAATACTAATAATTACTGCATCATATTACAGTTTTTCTCCATTGGTTTGGCTCATTTCTTGAAACAGAAAATACATTCTCAAAACTACATGGACAAACCTCTAAACCACTTGGCAATTGTTCACAACAGAATTGAATTTCTCATTCATTTTGCAAATTGCAAATGTCTAAGTACATGTCTCAATGTCTCAGTACATCTTTGCGAATGATTAAGTACAGGTAGCCTACATTTAGCACAATTTCCAAGTGAATAGATCTTGTTGATCTAAACTGATTGTTGATTCTCAGTCTAATGATTGTTTGCTCCAAAACGTGTCAGTGTCATTTCATTGTATAAGTCATCACATGCACAATAGTTTGTTCAATTGTCAAAATTACTCATGAACATAATACCATGAATACCATATATGAATCCTTGGAACATTTGATAAATTATTACAGCAATTGGCAGTCAGGTGAAACTAGAACTTGACTAATGAAGGAGGAGTTTCACACATCTCAGATGACCAATCAAACAGCATGTTTAGTTACCTGACAGGTGCTGTCCATGACTGTGAATGCTGCCAAACATGTATGTAAAGAGCTTGACCATGCAGGACCAGTACAGTTTCTGAACATGGCGGCACCTGGCCAAGTAAATGAACAAGGGCAGCTACCTGCTCGAGGAAGAGGAAGAGGAAGGAGAAGAGGAGGAGGAGTAAGGGCGCGTGGTGGTGGAATAGGGGGAAGAGGCAGAGGAGGACGAAGACACCATGCTGTCCCGGATGAAATTCGGGCCACAATTATAGACCATGTCATCAACCATGGCCTCACAATGGCCTACCTATTCCTATTATGATACTAAAAATGACTAGAAAAACATTGGAGAAAATAAACTATGGAATAGTATATTTTCTACCGTATTGATGATACAGTTTACAGTAGTATTCCAGTCACTGTGCACTGATGCATTAGAATTGTGGTAAAGTTACTGTAAGTAAAACAACAATACAATTGCATAGGTAACTCATTCTGTAAGGAATACATAAGGTATACATTACGAATGAAGTGTCCTTTGAATTCCTACCACCTTACTCTCCTTTCCTCAATCCTATTGAGGACTTTTTCTCCGATTGGAGGTGGAGAGTGTATGAGCGTAGGGCTCAAGATCAGAGGTCCATGCTCCATGCAATGGATGCAGCGTGTGACGATATTACAGGTGATAACTGTAGGGGATGGTTGAGACATGCACGTTGTTTCTTCCCACGTTGCATCGCAAGGGAGAATATACGCTGTGATGTGGACGAGAATCTGTGGCCAGACGGACAGCAGCGTGTGGATGGCCAGGAGGGTAAGGACGGTGGCCAGGAGAGGGACGGTGAGGACAGCGACCAGTAAAGAACCTTTCTTTACAGCACTGTAGGCTGCATATAATTTTCATTGTTTTTTGTTTGTGTGTTTATATTACAGTATATTATGCTGTATACATTTTCTTTTTACTTTTTTCTTTTTTCTTGTGTGAATAAAAATGGTTACAATTTCCTTGGCAGTATGGGTGCAATGTGTGATGTCAAACCTTGGAGGCTACTCTTACCCTAAAATCATATTTCTTTTTTTCAGTTTTCTTTACACCATTGTATTCTGTTAGCTAGACAAAAAAACAGTACAGTAACCATTGTGCCATAGTGACAAAACATCTAAACATTTTGACTTGCAGTGCTTACACAATGCCAAAGGGACAAAGCCTTTTGGGGGCACTGACTGTTTAAATGAGAAGGAAATTTAGTTTTGACACATGAGTAAAATGTTTTAGGAGATGTATGAGCTTTTGCAGGTAAACCATGGTGTTGTGCCGAACCATCCACATTATTTTGACAAAAGCACCAAGACTGTTGAGAATGTCTGGTCTGTTTTGAGAAATGAGCCAAAGCAATTGAGAAGGATCTTTGCCATTTCTGTGGCACTGACTCTTTATTTGGAAAAGGAATTTAGTTTTGAACCATGAGCGAACAGTTTTGGTAGAGATATGAGCTTTTCCAAGTGAGCTATAGTGTTGTGCTGAACTGTAAGACTGTTTTGCCAAATTATCTTAGAGTTTAGAGAATGTAATTTCTGTTTCAAAAAATGAGCCAAACCAATGGAGAAAAACTGTAACTGATACTAATGGAAAAATTATGAATGTGCTGATTGGTAAATTTGAAATGATCAGTATTAGTTTATATTTGATCATAGGCACTTTTTGTATTTATCAAAGGATGTTACAAATTGTTTTAAGATGCAAATATCTCCGAGCTATACTGAAGGACGGGGAATCATATTACAGTTCTGATGCCACTCTGCTATAAGGGATGCAAAATTGATTGATAACATTTGATAGATAGATAGATAGATAGATAGATAGATAGATAGATAGATAGATAGATAGATAGATAGATAGATAGATAGATAGATAGATAGATAGATAGATAGATAGATAGATAGATAGATAGATAGATAGATAGATAGATAGATAGATAGATAGATAGATAGATTTTCTCTGGTGGATAACTCAAACAAAGTTTTAATGATTGGTGTCGGTGTCACATTAACACCAAGGTTTGTGTGTTGTTTAGCACAGAGAACAACCACGCTTTCTGGTTCACCATCCTTGAAGAAAATCTTGTGGGATAATGGGCTCTTGAAAGCAAATAAGTAGTACATTGAATATTTGGGTATGAAGTGCATTCAGTGGAAATAATGGTTACTGCTGCATGCTTGCTCTCAACCAAGGTTTCTCAAGTTTTAATAGCTGTATTTATTATTTCCATATTATCCAAAAATAGGGTCAGGGTTGCTGAAAAACCTTTTGGGTACTGCGTTTTCGTGCAGACCGTATGGCTTTCTGCTGTGTATTGTGCCTACAACTCCCATACAACAGTCAAGATCATGATCGCTCTTTGAATAGACCTAATAAACCTAATGCGTTCCTGAGATTTTGTCAATCACTCCTTTAACCTTATCTTAGCTTTACAAAGAATTTTAGCTTTTGGTTGAGAGCAGAGGGATGCTGTGAAACAGGCGTAAACTAGAGACACGCCTTTATTTCTAATCTCCTTTCTTTTACATAGTGCACTAAATTATATTTTAAAAGCCTCCCTATTTCCTGATTTTTTCCTATATTCTGATTTGCTGTTGTTGTTTGCTGTAAATGCAAACTCAAAATTTCCTCCATTTTTACATGTGGTATTGATAAATTTAGGACAATATACACAGCACTAATTCCATCAGTACAACAACAGCCTTGTCTCCATCTCATCTACTTTTTTGCTTTTGAGATTGCAGTTATGCTACTGTCAAATGAAACTAAACACTTCCTGCAAGATGTTTCATATTAAAAGCCTTCCAGTTGCTCAAAGTCATCCCTCTCTTTCCTAATAGGCATTTGATTTGAAATGTATACAGGACATTTTTTAGATTCATTGACGAATGCTTAACAGTGATCACAAAAAAACAGAAAGGAGAAGGAGAAAAAAATCAACGAATAAAAACTCAGAGCAACCGACTGGTTAGTACGACATGACTGTTGCTGGACTTGTGGAAATAGTACTATGGTAAAGTGCATTATGCTGAATTTACCATGAATTTAACACCATAGCAGTACACGCATACATGATTATATAGAAGCATGTTACTCACCAGCAAACATCCTCAGATGACAGAGACATTTTTTTGGAAGGAGGCTCCAGAGCTGGAAAGGAGAAGACATTTATAGCTCTATCATGGAAATGGATTTCACTATTCATTACCCCGAGGACTGATGACATGACTTTTAATGTTGAATCATTGTACCATGACTTATCCTATTCATCTTGCCTCTCAATACTGTACAGCAATGAGACATCTTGCATTACAGCATCTTTGTCATACTTAGTGTACACATTAACAGTATGATAACTTATTATCTGTTATTTGACAGCTTAACTGTCAAGCAGCAACATTAACCTGAGCAAAGGGATCCAGTAAATATCTGCTTTAAAAAATTATCATCCAATCAATTCATGCCATGATCTTCTAGGTTTTAGTCAGTCACTGTTACATTTTTCAGCTGTGGATCTTTCCAGCAAGTCATTCCAGTAGTCAACCCTCCCTCTTTTTTCAGCCTCCACAGAACATTTCTAACCCTTTAATGTGCCAATAAGTGAAAGGATGCTGTGAGCTGAAATACCCAGAAAAATGGTAGCGGCAGATGGACCTGACAGTGAATCAGACCTGGTGGCGATACTGATGGTGGAAGTGGAGAGGAGGAGGGTGGGTGCAACATCACGCAGAGGGACACAGAGAGGACGATGAGAAAGGGGAGACATGAGAAACGGAAAAGGGTGAGAAGAAGATGTGTGGGCGTCAAGCTCGGTGACATGAGACAGACTGATTCGCGCGGGAAAGGGCATGTTAAATGAAAGCCGGGTCTGTGACAGCTCCAGGAGCATGCCATATGCATTGCACCCTTATCAAACCCAGATGCACCCATTTCTCCTCAAAGGCAACATACACACACAGACACCCACATCTATGTATGAGCCAGCAGTACATCCCCTCTCTGCTCCTTTCAAAACTAAGAGTTTTTCCTGTTTGTGGTTGTAAACTTTGTCTCCAGCTGAGGCGGTGAAATGTTTTGCTACTGTATTGTGATTTGACTTTGTACTTCGGTGTTTACAGCCAAGCTTGGTGCTTGCAAACAGCTCCACAGGTAACCTTACAGTGGCATAGCACACTCATACTGTTGTTTTGGCATTTTTTTAGTGCCATATACAGATGAATCACCACATTTAAAACTGATTTATTACTCAGCTGTTATCAGTGGCCTGTGCGGACTCCTTACAAGCACAGGGTTCCTGTTCTAACAAGAGGTGCAATGTACTTGGAAAGGGTGCAATATTAAACTCTAAGATGCGTGGCGAAAGTACATAGTGTTGTCAGAGTTACCACGCATTAGATGTGGATGCTTTAACATATTTCTTTTTCGTTTGAAATACACATTTTATTTCACCAAAATTACAGTACGACAGAGAGATGCAAATATAGTGATGACAAAAGAAAATCTTATTCAACTCTCATTTGTTGTATTGGAAACATAATTTATCAAATTAAACATGTAACAGCTGGCAAATTATGCACCAATTACACTGTAAATCACAGATGACTCTGCAGCATGACAGTGACTGCACACCGCTGTTAAACCTTTCCCCAATCACTGTACCCCAGGAGTGAGCGAGTATCCTTTCACACAGCGACCGACTTGATTTAAACTTGAAACACACACACCTCCATCTGCAAAGCCCCACTGCAAGCAATAGCATCCCAGAGCTCAGGCGTCCCTATTCCCAAGTCTACATTTTACTCTGCTTGGCTGGGTTTTATTAATGCAACCCTTCCACATTATCCATCATTTCTCTCTGGCAAAGTCCTGACAGTTAATTAGATGCCACATTTGCTAGAACTATATTAGGCATTAAATGGTAAAAACAAAACCTTAGAAAAAGCCAGCAATCATGACCTACTGTATGACTGCAACAAAACAGACACATATAAAAGGAGAAAGTGAGATACAACACAGATAAATGTTTTAGACTTTTAAATCTAAAAGGGGAGGAACATCAGATGGGCTCCACACATCACTGTGTCTCACTGTGTCCAGACTCGCTGAGGTCAGACACTGATGAATGATTCACTGTTTCAAAACCCACAGCTTTAGGACAGTATATTAGTACACAAACCATACTGGATTGTGTAAAAATAATACTGCACTACAGCAGCCAAGATTAAAGTGTCATTTCACCCAAATTACAAAGACAAAAAACATAGTTTGATATATGGCCACGTAGAATGCAGATAGTATGAAGACGTCTGTTGGCACTCCAATACAAATAGACGTGTGATAATGAGGTAAATGGAAATTTGTTTGAGGTACTCACGGCATTAAACAATTAAAATTTTATTCAATACTCAATAGCAACATGTTTTTTTTTTCCAGAAAGTGTCCAGAAACAATATTCTTTTAAACAAAACACTTCCTTGAATTACAGTTGGACTACAAATGTAATTCAGTTGAAATCATAACTCCTAAAATGAATTTGTGAATACTGCCAAAATGATACCTGCTGATTACTTAACTCTGTAGAGCTAAAACTTTTCACCACAAATCAAATACTAAGCATTAAAGTAGGAATATAACAGTTTAAGCTATGTTGTTTTATAGCTTCTGTTGTTGCTGTATTTGCAGCGTATTTTCCAAATGCTGCACATGTGTTGTCAAATCAATGAAGATGTTTTCTTTATTTGCTTGTGTTTTGTCTATTTGCATGTGTTTTTTTTTTTTGCTGTGCGTTTGCCCTTGACTGCCACCGTACCTAACAGTGGCTCTAATACTACGGCGTACAATTGCATGGAGAAGCTCTATAATGGGCTCCAGTGGTGGAGAAGCCCTTCATACACAGCAAACATATGTGCCATCCATGACGTCCTTTGGGGAATGAAGCCCAAGAGGAGACTTGCTTCTCATGTGCAATATATGGAGCGCTGAATGAGTCATCCATCCCTGATCCATCCTACTTTTAACATCCCACTTTGATATGATAATGTAAAGGTATTGTACATGTTCACTGAGTAATACTACTGTTTGGTTATGCAAATGTATACCATAATATACCAAACACAGTCATTTTTCTTGGCTGCAGCTTATCTAGGTAAGCATAAAAGCACTTCAGGATGCCCCTTGAGAACATGATTAATGGCAGATGTTCCCAGAGAAGTATAAATAGTGGCCCACATAGAGCAAGATTATGATTATAGTGACAGGCAGTATAGGTTTTGACTGATACTGTCTTATCAACAAAAAACAATCCAAGAATGTAATCGGGAGAAACCATAAATATACAAATCAAAAAGTATCACATTTGGGTTGGTATTTTCTAGGGCTATATTTACATTATTAATTAATTTTGCAATTAATTCATACATTATTTAGTAAATGTCAGAAAACAGTGAAAATTGCTCATCACAATTTCCCAGGAGCCCAAGGTGACGTCTTCAAGTAGCTTAGTTTTGTCCGACCAACAGTCCAAAAATTAATTAAAGATATTTAATTAGCAATGAAATAAATCAGAGAAAAGCAGCAAATCCTCACATTTGGGAATCTGGAACCAGTGAATGTTGTGACATTTTGTATTGATAAATGACATAAATAATCAATTAACTAAAACTGTCCACTAATCTCATTAATCTCATTAATCATTTCTGTTGCTCTCTGTTATTTCCCTGTTCACCAAACTTTGGTTGACAGTCATACTAACTCACCTTTGAGAAGTTGTACAGCCTCACAGTCTCCGCGCATTCGTTTTTGTCCATGACACATTTGCAGAGCTGTCGGGTGCAAACAACTGTTTACTACTGAGGCACAGAACAGATCAATAAATAAGCTTAACTCAAACCTAATCATAAGAATGTGCAGTGACCATAATCTCCAGAAATGCCCTTGAAAAATCTAAATCCAGCAAATTTGTTTTTTCCCCTCAGAAGTCTTCAGCTCCCACAACATAAAACCTCTTACTGAACAGCATAATTATTGAATTTTCCTCCTTACTGGGTTATTCTTTAATGCACTGCCTAAAATTTAAAATTTAAATATTAGAAATCAGGTATTTTTCCTGTTATATACAATATGCAGGTAATTGCACATGAAAGGTTGAGCACAATTGCAAATAATGAGTGAAATACAACAATGACTTTCAAGGATACAATTTCATAAAAATGGACATAAAAGCCAGAGGACTGAAGGTCCTCACTGTTCCATGTTCGCCATCCAGAGGCTCTGAGCAGAGTGAAGTAATTATAGCTCCAGAATGACCTCCTTTTAGTTAGGTTTGACATAGGGCGTAGCTGTGCGCCTCTAAAGAACACTCATTTCAATACACTGGGTTTGATTTGCATGAACCTTTATTCAACACTGCACTTATAATGCCTTGAATTAACCCTGATAAGGAAAGAAGGCTGTCTCAGACTCCCACTGCTGTCTTAGTTTCTGCAGTGCTCTATCAGAATGTCAATTCACGAGTTCAACCGGTCCTACATATGTGCACTGTGTGTGTGTGTGTTAGTGTCATGGCCTGTGATTTATGCTGCTCCCTCTAAAACGCAGTGATGTGCGATGCAGCTTTATGAGCTGATGTGAATAAACAGGCTGTGGCCTAAGCTGAGGTTTGCACCTCGACTTTCTCCAAAGTACAGACAGCAGCTTCATATATCTCAAATTAGCATCTCAAATTTACATATCTGCTTGCATATTCATGTTCATATCCAGAGCGATTTAAATTCCCATGCCAGTCATGCAGTTCACCAGAGACAATAAGCTCCAGCTTCCTGGCTTCTTCTTTTCAGGCTATTACCAATTTCAGATGGTATCCTGTAGCTGCTGACTTTTTATATTTCATTCGTTTTTTCAAAGCAACTCCTCCACCTCCTCAACGATGTGCACTGATGGGCTGAAGCCTTCATATTTTATCCACTCCCTCACTGAAGTCCTCCTTTTAAACATCACAGGAAATTAAGGGTTTTGTTCATTATCAAGGAGTCAGATTTTTTAAATGTCTTTAAATTACAGACATGAGTGAAACATTCAGCCATGAGTGGCGGAACAGAAAAAAAAATCCAAAGTAAGGAATTCTGTAAAATTGTTTACTTTTATGCAGAGTGGACAGTCTTCAGGTCTTTTATGTTTTTCTGTGTTCTATTGAGTGTTTTTTAGACAGCAAGAAAACAGGAATGTACATAAATGTTGGGGCGGCTGTGGCTTAGTGGAACAGCGGGTCGTCCACCAATCGGAAGGTCGGCGGTTTGATCCCGGCTTCCCTCAGTCCACATGTCGAAGTGTCCTTGGTCAAGACACTGAACCACATACCCTTCGCTGTGTGTGAATGATTAATTAGTTTCTTTGTACTGATGAGCAGTTCTGCCATCAGTGTGTGAATGTGATGTGAAGTGCTTTGAGTGGTCAGAAGACTAGAGAGACGCTATACAAGTACAGTCCATTGGTGAGACACGTAAAAAGTAAAACAAAATCTACACATATATCATGCATACTTTCCATGTGTGCACCTTTTTTTCTATTTTCAGTTTTTACTCTGCCATTGTTTTGAAAATGCAATCGGTTCAGTTTGGTGAGCAACAGAAAGGCATTCTGAAATGCAAATGCACGACTCAGCCTTAATCAAAGTGAATAATTATTCACGGCTTGTCAAGATCCATTGATCTGATTTCAGCATGGATATGCCCACATTTTTTTGGCTGAGAAGTGCTGCACATTGGACATAATTTTTTTTTATTACAGAGACTCATTACACATACACTGCACACTGTTAAGGGATGGTGTATTATATATTATGTTTTAATATAGCTCAGTGGTGAGCATCATTTAACTCTTAAATCTCAAGGAGGCTTTAAATTAATGTCTCTAAATAGCACTACTGCTATTTACTGCTACTGCTCAAAAATTGTGCATTGGTTACCATACGAATATGAAGAAAAACATTTTTTTACAAAAGACTACCATACACCGCATTTGGAAATACACACACACACACACAAATTTCTCTCTGAGGTGAAACTTACATGTGTGTGTCTGCCCTTACAGAAACATTAAATCTCTTAACATGCCTTTCATGCCTGTCATCAATTTGGAGAATGTGTTACTATGGCAACGGTGGCTCAGGCACAGCCTCTGGTGACAGCCTCCAGCTAGTCCTCACTCACATAGACACAGATTAACACACACACACACACACACACACACACACACACACACACACACACACACACACACACACACACACTCAGAGAGCTGGAGCATGAGCAGGTGAAATATCTGCACATCAAAGAGAGCCACACTGACCTGCCTACTGCTGTTTTAAAGCACCAATAAATTTCCCACTGATCTCTGTCTACAGGTGGGGGAGAAGGGAGCGACTTCAAATGCCTTCTCAAAACAACAAAAGGTGAAAACATCTGAGGCCTACAATACTGCCATTTTCTGGCAACAGCAACACACAATGAATGATTATAATGGCATTCCTGAAAAGTGCCATTATATGTCATCTAAAGGTGGCAGCTTCCTGAGATGACCTGCTTGGCATTTAGGCCACATTGTTATGCTTTACATTAAAAGGTCCAAAATGATTCTGCTCTTTTCCAGTTACCTAGACACATGTCCACTTTTTCCTTCTTTTGTTATTGTTTCTACCAAAGGCAACCCTGTCTCCTAAAATGATGCATAAAGACAACTAATATAGGAAAATATGAAATGTGATGTTGCCTGAAATACGCTTATATTGAACGGGTCATAAATCCTGAACCATGTGGCTCTAAAATCTTTGGTTCAAGCTTTTTTTTTTTTTTACTATAGGCCCACCCATTTCACAAAAATGGATAGTCCACCTTTTTGAATTTGTCATTTTTTTCAATACTCTTGCAACAAATTGTATCAAATTTCACTGAATTTGGTACATAAATATTTGAATGAACCAAAAAAATATTTGTTATGTTTTCATGTGCCACACCATACCTATAATTCATTGCCCAATTCCTCTTGGTGTGCCCTATTTGTCATAAATTGACATAGCTCCAAAATGCATTGTGTACTTGAGTAGGGCGGATGTCTACTCCGAGTGTTCCTGTGCTCTGATGCATTTTATACATTTAACTCAGCCAAAACTCAGCGGTCATGAGTCTGACTCACTTGAAATTTTGCACCTTTGTACAAAGCTGTTCCCAGAACAGAAATCAGCGTGATTATCCATTGCTAAGCTTATTTGATGCAGATTCTGATTCCTGATTCAGATGCAGATTTAAAACTTTTAAAACATTTCCTGTTGCTACAATGAATTCGGAGGATTATGCAGCCTTGTTGGAGGTATGTGCTCTCTGAGTACTTTCTAGGTTCTTCATCTTTTTAAATTTCACACATGACTGTAAGGCACTTTGCTTTAGAAGAATGCAAATTGGCAACTTGCAACTAATAGAGAGGTCGACAGAGGGAACAGCAACAGTCTGTCAGATGTTGCAGAAAAGAGAAAATTTACCATCGACAGACTTCAGAAGGTTTCTGTTTTAATTGCCTAACAGCACAATGTGTTCAGTTTAACTAACAAAACCCATTTTTCCTCTTGTCCACGGTGTGTAGTTACAATGTTACAATGAACTCTTTAGTTGTTGGCGATTTTATCTTTTTTCCATTTATATGCTAAGTCTGCCACAAAATGGTTTTGTGCCAACATCATCTTCAATCATCTTAATCTTTCTGACACAAAATGGAAATGCAGCATGTGTGGCCCTGAACTGCCTGCGCTGCTCAGATCCCAGCCATAGCATGTAGGCGAGGGGTCAAGACCTGTCAGTGTGGCACCAGGCTCCTTCTCATGTGACTGCTGGAGAAAGTGTTGAAACTTTGTGGCAGGACTGCGGAGTGGAGTTTGAAAGAGGATTGTTTCCGACAAGGACCACGAGGCCCTGAAAATTATTGCAGTCCTGAGGGTTGCAGAGAGAAAATGAACAGAAGGACAAATGAGAATGTAGAAACTCACAACCAAGAGAATGTGAATGCTCAAGAGCCTCAGGACAACACAGTCATACAAGACAAGACCAAGTGTCTGAGGACAGATATGGTCTGATCACTTCTTGTAGAAAAAAGGCCCAAGGCTGGGAAACGACAGATGGTAGCTGTTATTTGTAGATGGTTTCTCTTTATTTCTTTTGTCTGTATCTTCAACCTTGTCCTGGTACTAAGAAAACACGTAGAATATGAAACTTTAAGCTTTTATTGACCCAAACTTAATGAATTTTAAGGTATTCTCCAGCTGACATTTACACAGAAACAGTATTTAGTTCTCTATCTGTCTCTGTAAATATCTACCCATCTGTCCAACTATTTCTCTACAGGGATTTGTAAGGCTGCAAGCTTTTTTATACATCTTGATCCTGCACATTTTAAAAAGCTTGTTGGTGGGAAAAAGAACCAAGATGCTGCTAGCTAGTTACTTTACAAGAGGTAGCTTGACAGACTTGATTTAAAAGCCTAATGTGCAAAAACACTTTCCTCTACAGTGCGGCAGTACAGTGGAATAATCTGCTCACAAATCCGAAATTGAGTGTTTCGCAGAGCACGTTCAAAGAAATGGTTACAAAGTACCATGTAGCATAGCTTTAATTTGAACTTTTTATAGCCAAGAAAACACGAGCATTCTGACACAGCTACCCCGCCTCCTGCTACTCCTATTTCTATGTTGATTGTATTGTCTTTGCTTGCTCTCTTGTTGTTGTTTTGCTTTATCTTGTGGTGCATTAAGCATTATAGAGGGCCACACTGGAAAGAGGCTTTCGGGCTTTATTGTGATTTTTAATGTATGTAATGGCTGCAGTGTAGTGTTATACGTTTTTTAGTCATGAAATAAATTAATTCATCCGTTCATCAGTTTATGTAATCATTCTAGTGTTTCAGAATGAATGTAAACATGATTTTTCATGTTTAAACCGCACCTCTAATGATCACATGCTTTGCATTCGTACGCAAGCAGCAAAGGATGGTGGGCCCGACCCACGAAGCTCTCTGGTCCTGGCCCGTAATGTTGCTCTTTTATTATTCCCTGGATGCCCAGAGAAACTAAAGTGAAAGTATTTTTGGGGGATGCAAGAGGCTTAGAGAAGGCTTGGCTCATCATTGGCTGCTGCATGCTAACACTGGAAACCTTAATGAAATATTCAGCGTTGTGCTGGAATGTCTGAAGCTTTCTCCTGTTTCAACAAGATTACTTACATTTATTAAGACACAACGATGGGTGAGGCAGAGGAAGTAAAAGCATGTACATGCTCCCTAGGTATTTATGAGGACTCAAATCTATCAAAGTGCACTTTTTTTAAAAAGACAAAACACATGTAGATGTGTCCTTTCTTAATTCATATTTCATATGCTGCACTTGTGTGCTGGCCTTACACGCTGTATATTCAGCCCACTGAACTTCTTCTTGTTCCATGTGGTGAAGGCGGTTTTCATTATGCATCGATGAACATCACTAAAAGGAAAGTTTTCACTTCATTTGGAAAAGGAAAAGCATACTTGGTCTCTTTCATGATCGAATGACTATAATTAATTCAATATTCTTAAATTTTGTAAGTTGATGGTCCTTACATTCAATGAAAACAGACAAGAATACTCACCTCACTGGCTAGATTGGTTGTTGACTGAGCCTCTTGTCATGTAGCGATGACATAGTTGTATGTCTGTTGACCCCACAACTCTGCGCTGGTAGACCATCAATACACACTTCCCTGCTTTTCATCCTACTAATAAAACAATCAATTTGCTGTTGTTTGAAGGTGCAACAGGATCACGTGCTTGATTTCTTAGGACTAAACTACCGACTCAGAGTACTGAGGAGCTTGCATATGAATGCAGACAGACAGACAGACAGTTCTTCTAATCAATTCCAGGCCTGTCAGTTTGAAAAAAATATATATATTTTTGCCCTACCCAAGGACTTCAGCTGCTCCGTCAAGCCTCGAGCTGTGATTGAGTGGCTGTGACTGAAAGGGCGATGTGGAATGATAACATCATAAAATAGAGAAAAAAACTTGATTGCTAGAGAAAAAAAAAACATGGTTCTTTTACCTCCCCCATAACACTGACTGTGAAAAAGCTGCTTTTAGCTTTGTAGGTGAATGGCTGTCTTGTACCTATTGTTGTGTTATGTGGTTCACAGGATGGAAAGTCACACTTGTGTTCTGAAGAAAATGATATACTGTGCCTCATCATCTCCACTGGCTCCATCATTTAACAAGCTAGCCCACTTTCATGTAGCTTTTAACAAAGCTCGACACCAAATGTTCTGAATCACCAGAAATCAGTTTGTGAAAAACGATTTCTAAAGACTTCTCTCTGGGAAGCAGTGTGTCCCCAGAACCTCTTGGCATTTCTAGGGAAATGCCCTTTTAAAACTTTCTTTTCACAGTGTTTGTTTTATTCAACAGTTCCCAGTGAGAAACAATTTCACAGACACAGGAACAAAGGTTACAATCCCGACTTGGATGCAGCTCAGTCAGCAGGACATCTAAGAAACTGCTTTTTGACAGAAATGTGCCCCTGATCCTCTCAGAGTCTGTGGGTTCACAGTGCAATTCAGATCGTCATCTTTACAGCAAACTCTGTTCGACTTATTTATTTTAACATTGTTTAGATTGATAAAAAAAAAGATGATGACAGCTCCTGGTGGATAAAATACCTTCCTCATCAAAGGCTACCTTGAAACATTAAGCCTGCATGTTCCAAACACCACGAGCCGCCTGTGGTGGAGCACACAGAGGTTTTGGCTTCCTGTTCATCATAACTACAGGAGGATGAGTCTGGCAGTGCATCTCTGCAATTATATCTCTAAAAGTGTGTACACACCCCCTGCCAGTTGGCATCAGTTATTGCAGTAATAGCCTATACATTGACTAAACCTATCAATCTCCAAAGTTGCCTCATTTTCTTTTTCTTTTTATGCAAAGTTAATGTCAGACATAGTGAACATACCTTTATTAATTTCTGAATTATAAGAAATAACATGTGGAATCTGGTGGTCCTTATTCGTACTTTAATTCGGGGGAAATGTGCTCATGCTGCAATAACATGTATGGATAGACATTTGTTACAGTAACAAAAAGATTTATTATCAAATATAGTGATGTAATTTGTGTACCGTTAATAATCCCATTTTATTAATCACTGTAACTTTATATATTACATTCATCGTTGTTTATAATCAGTTTGTTGTAATCCATTGCTGTGTTTGGTAAACACTGAACATCCCTCGGGTCAGGAGGCTGAAATTCTTTCCTCAGCATGTTTATGAAGCCAGCTGTGTTACTTGGTATCATGAAACTGTATCTTTGAGCAAACCCTAAAGTAATATATATCAGACAGCCCCACACTTGTTTGGCTTTAGACGTGGGAGACTAACTGTTGAGCTGAATCTCAGGAGTAGGTCTAAAAGAACTACACTTCCCAAAGTGCACCAGCAGCAGCAAACTGGCTGCTTATGACCAGATCAGTCATTGTCACTGATTGAAAGCACCTGTAAAAACATGGAGGTTATCATTCATTTAAACAAAGAAACTTCAGAGAGAAGACACTCCAAGTTCACTCTAAGGTTCAATCCCAAGACGCCAATGGTCGGTGAAATGTTTTACTTAATTATATGATGTTTGAAATGCTGTTTAATTGGACAAGTATGTTTAACTGCTGTGTAGATTGGCTAAGAAACACACTGCAGCATTGACTTCATTAATTTTGTGTTTAAATGAGTTTGTGCTAAATTTTATTTTGAGTTTGAAAAATGTAAATGCATAAGATAAAAGGATAGTACAAGTTAAAAATGTTAAAATTATGTTAAAACTTTACTAAAACATTTGAAAATGTTTAGTCAAAATGGTAACTTTTGTTTCTCTGTCTTTAAAGGTTTACAACCTAATTTACTGATCAACTGACAAAGCCAAAAAGAAAATTAAAAGTGATTAAGTTGAAAATTTGAGTTGTCCGGGTGTATTTTGGGAAATTGAACAAGAGGAGGACTTGACAGTTGTAAACCACGCGGAGCGGCCTGGCCCTGAGGATAAACGGCTTCAGATCCAGAAATAAGCTGTTGACGCAGAGTAAATCAAGATGGCAGAAGATGTCTTGGGAAAGTCGGTCCAGCAGCTCAAAAGGAGAGGACCACTGCAAAAGCAACTTCACCAGACAAGCCAACTTAATTTCAAGAGAAGCAAGCAGCATGCTTCAAGTGGAGTTAAGGGAGGAATTCACTAAGCTTTCGAACTGTTTCAGAAAGATGCTCGATGCCAATGATGACTACAGGATTGGACTAGAGGCTGACATCAAGACTGAGGATAAGGAAGCAGGTCTTGACGAACAGCAAGAGGCTGACATTAATAGATCTGTAAAAGAAGGCGAAACAAAGTTGGCAGAGATAAGGCACATTGTTCAAACAAACCTGTGGTCGAGGTATGGAAGAAGTGAACTTCTTGTGGCAATCGTAGAAGCAGAAAAAGCCAATGATAGAGCGGCTGATGTACCTGTGGAAAGTGCTAATTTGGAGGGCTATGAAGTGCACCTTGCTCTCTTGGAGAAGAGAATAAAAGAGGCCATCTCAGCAGTGTCAACATGGGAGAGATGGATCCTGTGGAATTAAAGGATGAATTAGATGGAAGAGTCAAGGATGTAAGAGCATCCTACTACAGGCTAGAATTAAGGAGAGCTGAATTTGCCACTGCACGGACGATCAATGAGCAAGGCACAGGAGTGAATCTACCACCCCAACTGGCAGCATCCGCACCATTAGTGAGAATCAAGCCAACCACTCTACCTATCTTCAATGGAAGCAAAAGAGAATATCACAGATGGAGGAAAGACTGGGAAAGCCTGCAAAGGCAGGGAGAACCATCCGGATCACCTGAAGTTAAGAAAATTCAACTCTTGGAGAGTGTGGATGACAAAATCTCAAAAGACCTCAGACTTTCAACATACAACACTGCCAATGACATGTTCAGAGTCCTGGAGAACAGATATGGCAACAAGTCAACCATCACTGTGGAAATCCTTGAAGAGCTGGAGAAGATGCCACATGTGAAGGGCCATGTGAACCAGCCAAGAAAGGTCATTGACCTCATACAGTCAGTGGAGAAGGCCCTAGCAGATCTCACAGAGTTAGGAAACTCTGGAGCCATAAAGAACCCACTGGTAATTAGATCCATTGAAAGCAAGTTGCCTGACTTTATTAAAAGAGACTGGTTGATGTTCATGGTTGAACCCAGAAACAATGTCACATCAGATAACCACTTTGACATGCTCTGGAAGTTCCTTAAAAGTCAAGAAGAAATACAGGAGAGACTCGAACAGCTCAGAACTGTGGAGAAGATGGAGAAACCAGATCGTTTAGACAAGAGGTATGAGAGAAAGATTGCCTCAACAAAACTACAAAAGAAAAGAAGAGCTTGATGAGGGATGTGCTGTATGTGGTGATAGTGGGCACAACAACAAAATCTTCTTCTGTAGAAAGTTCAAAAGACTTAAGCTACCTGAAAAAAAGCTGTATTGAGAAAGCTGGGAACATGCAGAAAATGTCTTGTATGCCATGATGGAGATGGATACTGCAGAGACACTTTCCTATGCAGAAATAAAGACTGTAGAAGGGAAGGTGGTGCCCCAGACCACCATTTTTTCCTCTGCCCAAAAGGAGAAGTGAAAAGAGGGAAAGAGAGTGGAAAGGATGGCAAATGTGAAAGCAAACTAACTGAGGAACAAGAGGAGATCTTGTCTGAACTTTCCCAGAAATGGCAGATCGATGCAGAAAGGCTTTCACCAACACCAACAAAACTGCAGTGACACTTGATGCTTCAGGTCAGTCTGAGCTACTGCAGAGAAATGGGCTCTCTGAACTTCCTGTCATCATGATGTTGATGCAAGTCACTGCAAACGCAGGGCAGAAGATTGGGACTTTAATTGACCTGGCTTCAGACACAAACTACATTACCCATAAGGCTGCAGAAAGACTGAAGCTAAGAAATGAGAAAATAACTTTAGTTGTGCATGGGGTTGGTGGAATGACCATGGAGGTGAACACACAAAGGCATCTCCTCAAGGTCAGAGTTAAGACTCCTAAAGGAACAGAGAGAGCTCATGAAATGGTCTGCTACGGCTTGGATGAAATCGCCAGAGTGCATCAAGTAATTGAACCTGAAAAGTTGAAAAAATTCTTCCCAGAAGTCAAACTTAAAGAATTGGAAAGACCAGAAGAGGTTGAACTTCTCATTAGCCACAGAGAGGGAAGACTCGCTCCACAGAGAGTAAGAATCATCGGAGACCTCGTCTTGTGGGAGGGTCCATTGGGGAAGACAGTGGGTGGAGCACATCCCGACTTGTTTGAAGAAGTGGAGGTTGCAGCATATAAGTCCAAAACACACTTTGCTCGCTCCATGAGGACAGCAGCTGTCAAATATCAAGAAATCACAAGTCCAACAACTGTCACAACCCAGCTACAGCAGGAGGATGTGGCTCAGGCCAAATTTACAGCTGCTAGTAACCGTGAGTTCCCTTGAGTGGTGGCACTGGGACAGCATCGGAGCTGCATGTGAGCCAAGATGTGGAGGATGCCGATGTGGAAACTGTCCACCAGGAGGAAAAGAAATGACCCTGGCAGAGGAGAGGAGCTTGAGGTCATCAAGGGAGGCCTCACCTACAAGAAAGGGGATGATCACACACCAGCTCCACATTGGGATGCAAAGTATCCTTGGACGGTAGATCCAGCCTCTCTCCCAAACAACAAAGGTGCAGTCCAGGCTTGTTTCTTTAGGATGGAAAAGCAACTAAGCAAAGAGCCAGAATGGAAAGTCGCATATGCTACCCAGATCCATGAAATGGTGGAACGAGGCGCAGCCATAAAACTCACCAACAAAATCATGGACCGATGGAATGGACCAGTGTGGTACGTAAGCCACCTGGTGGCGCCAAACCCTCATTCGGTGACAACACCAGTTCGTATTGTATGGAATAGTAGCCAGAAATACAAAGGTGTGAGTATGAATGATCTTCTTCTCAAGGGACCAGACGTTCTCAACCCTATCAGAGCTGTCCTGCTGAGGTTCAGAGAAGGGATGCATGCCTCTCTAGGAGACATCAAAAAGATGTACAACTCTGTATGGCTGGAGGAGCGTGAGATGCATCTTCACAGGTTCCTCTGGAGGGACAGCCCAGATGAAGAGATAAGTGAATATGCAATTACCAGAGTCAACATTGGGGACAGACCTGCTGGTTGCATTGCTCAGTTGGCTATGAGGGAAACAGCACGGCTGCCCAACTTTATTCACTTGGAGGATGAGCGCAAAGTCATTGAAGAGGACAGTTATGTGGATGACCTCTTAACCTCCCAAAATGACCTAGATAGACTGGAAAAAATCACAGCAAATGTTGAAGAGATCTTAAAAGCTGGAGGTTTCTTTCTCAAGCCATGGGTCCGGTCAGGGCAAAGTGGGAGGCAAGGAATAGAGGCAGAGGTTCTAACAAAGAAACAAGGTAAAACCACCTTAATTCTTCCAAATCAAATGAGGGACGAAGAAAACAAAGCCTTGGGCATCGGCTACCAAGTGGATGAAGACAAGCTCTACATGTTAACCTCAGTTAACTTTTCCAAAAGAAAGAAGAAGATGAGAGTTGGAAAAGATCTTCTCAAGGAGGAGGTGAGAACTGAGACACCTAATCCACTGACTAGGAGAGCTCTCTTAAGCCAAGTAGCTGGACTGTATGACCCAATTGGATTAGTTACACCTGCCAAACAGAAGGGAGCCATTCTTGTTAGAAAAGCATTCCAAGAGGGAGGGGTGGGAAACTAACCCAAGAAACCTGGGACCAACCTCTCTCAGAAAGGCTCAGAGAAGAAGCCATACAGCTTTTTGAAGAATATGTGCAGCTTGGACAGGTGAAATTCCACAGGAGTCTCACACCAGCTGGCTGGGTAGGGAAACCGTGGGGCATCACATTCTCTGATGGAAGTGACAAAACCTTTGGAGCTGTGATGTACTTAAGATGGGAGACAAATCAAGGCACTGAAGTTCGATTCGTTGAATCAAAAGCCAAGCTGACACCCCTGGATCAGAAGGAGAAGCTGTAAAAGCTGAGATCTGTGGTGCTGTCTTTGCAGCCAGGATCAGAAAGTATGTGGAAAAGCATGCTCGGATGAAGATCGAGAGATGGTTCCATCTACTTGACAGTCAAACGGTCTTGGGAGCCATTCAAAGAGTCAGTTATGGGTACAAAACCTTCTTTGCAAATAGAGTGGGTGAAATCCAGAAGGCTGGACCAGTGCAAGACTGGTGGTGGATTAGTGGAGATCTAAATATAGCTGATATTATAACAAGAGGGGGCGCTCCTGAAGATTTGAAGGAGAATTCCACATGGCAAAATGGACCAGAGTTCCTGAAGTGGCCAGTGGAGGAGTGGCCTATAAAATCAGCTGAAGAGGTTGCAGCTCATGCCAGGGAGAGTGTAAACAAGCTCCAGAGGAAGGCATTCTCAGGTGCATTAACACGAGCTCAAGCAAGAAGGGGTCAGCAGAAAGAAGAACTACAAGCTACTAAGGAAAGTCCAAAAAGTCGAACTCAAGAGGAAAGACCTGTGGTAAACCCAACTCTTTCTCTAAAAAGGAAGCCCACTGGCTGGGTTAAAGATCTTGTGGAAGTAAGAAGATTCAGTAGCCTGTCAAAACTGGTGAGAGTCATTGCATGGGTTTGTCAAGCTGCCAAGCAGTGGCTGAAGAAGAAGTGCCGGGCCCCTAAACAGTCAAAGTGGGAGGTAACATCACCCAAGCAAGCTGTGCTGACTGTCAAAGAACAAGAAGATGCACTCAAAGACCTCTTCCTCGCAGCTCAAGAAGGTACAACCTTTTCAGACACAACTCTAAGCAGACTGGTAGTATACAAAGATGTGAAGTCTGGACTGCTAGTTTGTGGAGGCAGAATTCAGACGTTCAATGAAGATAAAACAGCAGTGCCAGTTTTACCATTTGAGGCATGGGTGTCTACATTGCTGGCACAAGAATCCCACAAAGTAAACCACGAGGGAGTAGCAGGAACTCTTCTCCGGATGAGGAAGAAAGCCTGGGTAATAAAAGGCCGTAGACTTGCCAAGAAAATGGTTGATAGCTGTGTGATTTGCAGAAAAACAGAGCAAAACGGTGTCAACAAATCATGGCTGACCTGCCTCTAGAGCGAACAGCCCCAGCTGCACCTTTTGAATTTACCACCATGGACCTGTTCGGCCCTTATGAAGTGAAAGATGAGGTCAAGAGGAGAACTAGACTCAGAGTATGGGGAATAGTCTTCTGCTGCATGGCTTCCCGAGCCATTCACACTGAAGTGGTGAGTGACATGTCATCTGAAGGATTCCTACTAGCCTATCAAAGGTTTACTTCACTGAGAGGACGCCCCAGGAAACTCTGGTCAGACCCTGGCACTAACTTTGTGGGAGCAAAACCTGCTCTAGAGAAGCTTAACAAATTCCTTGACTGACTAAACAAATCTGAACTTGAAGTCACAGCTGCCAAGCATGGTACAGAATGGTCGTGGAAGATCCACCCTGCAGACTCTCCCCATAGGAATGGAGCAGCAGAGGCAGCTGTCAAAGTAGTGAAGCGGGCATTGAGCAACCTTTGTGGAGATGGTGTTTTCACATGGGGAGAATTCCAAACTTTTCTCTTCATGGTAGCCAACCTTGCAAATGAGAGACCCATCGATGCAAGAACTCAAAGCAGAGAAGACTGTGTAGAGTACATCACCCCGAATTCTCTGCTTTTAGGACGTGCCAATCCAAAGGGAGACCCTGGAGATTTCCAGTTTGATAGCTACCCTTACAAAAGACTTAAACATATTCAAGCAGAGGTAAGCAATTTCTGGAAGAAGTGGAGCCAATTGGCTGGACCTAATCTGTTCATAAGAAACAAATGGCACACCAAAGAGCGAAATGTTGCGGTTGGAGATGTGGTCTGGTTGGCTGACCAAAATGCCCTGAGAGGACAGTACAAGCTGGCTAGAGTGGTCAGTGTCAATGCTGACAACAAAGGCATCGTAAGAGATGTGCTTGTGAAGACTTTTCCCAGCTATCCTGTTCACATCACAAAGGCAAATGGCAAAGAAGGGACCACAAGAGCAAATAGTGAAAGAACCAAGAGGCTTCAAACCAAAATCCCAGCCACAATTCTTCATAGAGATGTCAGACGCCTTGTCATTCTACTTCCCATTGAAGAACAAGCAAAGGACCAAGAGCTTGTGTGACCTCTCTGGATTTGGAAAAACCAGGAGCTCAAGTGGGAGGTGTTGAGCTGAATCTCAGGAGTAGGTCTAAAAGAACTACACTTCCCAAAGTGCACCAGCAGCAGCAAACTGGCTGCTTATGACCAGATCAGTCATTGTCACTGATTGAAAGCACCTGTAAAAACATGGAGGTTATCATTCATTTAAACAAAGAAACTTCAGAGAGAAGACACTCCAAGTTCACTCTAAGGTTCAATCCCAAGACGCCAATGGTCGGTGAAATGTTTTACTTAATTATATGATGTTTGAAATGCTGTTTAATTGGACAAGTATGTTTAACTGCTGTGTAGATTGGCTAAGAAACACACTGCAGCATTGACTTCATTGATTTTGTGTTTAAATGAGTTTGTGCTAAATTTTATTTTGAGTTTGAAAAAATGTAAATGCATAAGATAAAAGGATAGTACAAGTTAAAAATGTTAAAATTATGTTAAAACTTTACTAAAACATTTGAAAATGTTTAGTCAAAATGGTAACTTTTGTTTCTCTGTCTTTAAAGGTTTACAACCTAATTTACTGATCAACTGACAAAGCCAAAAGAAAATTAAAAGTGATTAAGTTGAAAATTTGAGTTGTCCGGTGTATTTTGGGAAATTGAACAAGAGGAGGACTTGACACTAACATCCATACTACCGTACCTTCCTCCGGTGGGAGGAAGGTACTGTAGGGTTTTCTTGATTTAGACTTCAACCTTGAGAATCGATGAGCCTCACCCCCTCCTAACAAAGGAAATCCAGCACAGTGGCCTGAAATGCATCATGGTTTAAATTCATGGTACATAAGTCAATAAGCAATTTGAGATTAGGCTCCATTGTTGTCCTCACTGGGTAAAAGATGCAATAGACAAACTGCAAGGCAATGTGTATTGACTTGTGCAGTTTGTTATGAATAAAATGTTTAAAAAAATTGTCTGCACCACAGGTTTTATTTTTGACCATTTGACCATCCATAATGAATGTAACTTTGCTTTATTTATTTTATATTTAACATATCTGAGGGTTATTCATTTTATAAACAAATTCATAGCTATGACTACATTAACAAAGGCTAAACCAAAACTAATCAAGGATAAACAAGAAATGACTCAAAGTTCTGACAGTGGTAAATAAAGCTGTGTATAAGAGCAAAAACAATGGTTTTTACTATTTGTCTCTCTGTGAGACATCAGTTATTCTCACCCTCAGGATCAGGGCCATCCATCTGCCCGTCTACCCCTGTGTTCATCATCATTTTAGTAGCAAACATATGGTAGTTGAATTTGCTTGTATTACTATTGTGAAATGGATGGATATCCGCTGTCCACTGTCAATAAGCTAAGAAGCCCACTAGAAGCACTGCTTATAGGAGAGATCCAAGTAATATAGCGTTAAGTCTTCTTTAGCAAGAAGTCTAACTTTAGATGAACAGTAATTTGAGTGCATACTGAACCACAATCAAAATCAGTGTAGTGTTTTTGCCAAGAAAACCTATGGACCACTTTCACACTTGTGCTCTTTTCTTGCTGATCTTGTGAAACAACATCAATAATATATATTCAGGTGTTTATAAGGTGACATTCTCTTCAGGTGTTTCAAATAGTGGGCAAATAAATAAGAAGTTACTTATTATATCATATATCTTTTTTTATTTCTAACTTAAAACGATTTGAGGTGTGTTTTTCGTCACTGTGACAATGACCAAGAAATGTGAAGCTTCCTTATACTGGGAGTGATTTTGGTTATTTCCATCTAGATGTATGACATTTTTTCCTCACCTTAGCCAATGTTTTCTGTTGGGATGGGTCTCTGATCTGACGCTCCTATCGGCAGGACGACATCATTCAAAGCCAAAGTTTCAAGGTTACATTCATGTTAAAAAACAAGCCTGTTAGGATGTTGTTGAAAACAGAAAGGATGAGCCTGCTTGTTTCCACTGACTGTCTGATCATTTTATGCCCATGCCCTACACATGCGTAAAATTGTGCATGTGAATGTGTGTGTTTTATTCATACACTCCCCACGCAGGACCAATTTGGCCAGTAAGTAGAAGCTGTACTCCATTTGCAGGTTCCATTCCATTAGTTCTATCAGCCGTACTGGAAAAACCCTTTCTCCCATCAACCCGCTATGTATAATTGAATCACTGTTGTTGTCATTTCACACATTTGTGTACTGTAATGTGAAATACAATTAGAGAATCATTGTCGTCAGCTTTGAACGTGAAACCAGTGCACTCGACAGCTGGCTCCTCAGTGGCCTTTTCCATTAGCAAAAGTGGAGCAAAACACAATCACATTTGAATTTGTTATTCTAATTGTAATTCCATTTTTCTAATATAAAAAATAATAATTCAAGGGTTTCTTTTCAACAGGATAATATTTTCATAGCTTTAAAGGGATAGTTCGGGTTTTTTGAAGTGGGGTTGTGTGAGGTACTTATCGATAGTCAGTGTATTACCTGCAGTAGATCAGCTCTGTATTGTTGTGACCTAAAAAAATCCTAAAAGTAAACGCTATAAAAGTAAAATTCTCACCGCTTTACTGTGCTGTCAGACAGCCCTTTCCTTTGGCACTACTTTTTTTCAACCGTGGGACTTCTGTATTCCTACGCATAAACGCTGACATGCTGACTATCGATAAGTACCTCACACAATCCCACTTCAAAAATCCCAAACATAACTATAACTACAGTTATGATATCATGTTACCCACCAGCACCATAGACTGTCTTGTATTATGTCTTGCAAGATGCTTTTCTTTGGCATTCCTTCTTTGTGTATCCTCTTCCAATTGGTTGGAGGTCATCAAAGTGAAGTCGCCAACGTCCTTGTAGTAGTGGGTCGGAGGGTTAGCTATTGCATTTGGTATAGTAGAAATTGGATTGTACAGCTTATAGGTGAGCCACAAACCACTGTAAACAAAGGTAGCTTATCCTGCAAGTTGAACCACAAATACATCTGCAATGCAGCGGGCGATTTGTATTATGGAATTTCTAGATGAAAACTGTTTTAAAGTTCAGGTGTATTTTCATTGCATCTACATGAATCTCCCAACCCAGTCTCCTCAAAATTGCGTTTATATACTTTGTTTCGTTCCGTCGTTCCTGCCTTGATTATGTTCGGTGGGAATGTTTTTTTCAGGGATCTATAGGTAGGAAAAACAAATAAAATACATTCTCACTTCTCATTTAGCAAAAAAGTTCACTTTCAACATTTTGCGATTTGCCAGATATGTTCACTAACAATGTTAGTTGTTGCAAATTAGTAATATATAAACAAATTTCTAGGAGACATGGGTGAAATCTCCATATATGCAGTGATATATACATACTCGGTGCACAAACAGGCAGGTATAAAGTGGTCGGACACAAATGCAACCTGAGTAAATCAAATGGATAAAACCAAACCAAGTGGTAAAAGAAATTAAAAACACTATTACTAATATTCATATGGGACTTAGGGACAGATAGCATAGATCGCTGGGGTTTTAGGACTTTGACACCCTGGCAAAAGAAACTGTTGCTCATCCTGGCTGCGAATCCTCCGACCAGATGGCCTTGCAACAAAGAGGTGGTGGGAAGACTGAGAGAGGTCCTTGATAAAGCAAGAGACACAGAAAAAAATGGACGGCCTTTTGCGCTCCTCATTATGTGCTAGAGGGACTCACAATCTGATGCGTAACAGGTCCTGTTTCCCTTTAATATGAGGAAACACAAGCCTTAAATATCTGACTGACCTCAAGGAGTTTTGAGAAAAATGTTACTTACATGTTTATACTTACAAGTTGATTACAACTTCTTTTAAATACAGAAAACGAATAGCATCTGACAAGTAGTATGACATGTAACTTTTTAATACAACAGGCTTCACTCAGTGTAACTGCTCCTTTTAAGTTAACTTTATAATAATTCTTGTGGAAATCTTTTAAATTAGAATTCAAATCTGATTTATTTTATTTCAATGGTAATTTTACATAATTTAATGCACGAAGATTGAAATATAATAAAAATTGTGAACTTGCAGACACTGAACACAAAATTTATTATGGTTCCATAAAAACGCTCAGGGAAGCGGCGGTGTGCTGCTCTTTAACAGAGGTGGGAGAGTTCACTGCTTTTTCACTTTATGATAGAATAACAACTAATTAGTGAGACACATTAACAGTTTAAAAATGATGATTGTGCATTAACACATTTACAAGACAGCAGGACTTCTGATGTGCCACATGGACTATAAAAATGTCACTGTCAGTACAGTCCCTCAGTCGCTGTTCTTCCCTCCCATATTGTATAGGAACTCTAGCAACAAGCTGACTTTGCATGACTGGATTCACAGCTGGGAATAAACTGAAAAGGATCAATGAGGCTGGTGGAAACTACACAACAGGCTTGAAAATTGGATGAGCAAAAAATAAGCCCCCTAATGAAATTCAAGGGTTCAGTGAGACACTCGACTTGCTTCTCTTGATGAAGAAACACGCTCTGATGGGAAGGTGAAATAATGAGAACTCGGATGCCTGAGAGGTACAACGTAATTGGGATGGGCATATTCAATCAAACACACTTCTATTCAATTTCCACTCTTGCAGGCTTACCTCGCCTGTAATTTCGTTTGATTGCCACCGGTCGGAAAAGGCGGAGGGTGCAGACTATTTTCCCCTCATCAGGGAGTGATGGTCAATCTGTATCAGCATGAATATAATTAGCCAGATCACTTCACTGACCTCTGAAAGTCATTTCATGTTTGGACAAGATGTGACTGGCTGGAAACTGCATGCGCTGTTATATTGATGGGTACAAGTCTCTCTACACAGGATGATATGACACATTATATCTCCTCGGTTGATCATTTTCTGTCTTTTATAGCTGCTAAAAGCCATAGTTTTTGTTGGTATAGTATGCGTGTGGTGCTGTCTGGAGCATCAGACGAGTCAAGTGAACCACATCTTGCACTTCCAATAGTCACTGTATGAGCACCTACTGCCATCCACTACAACAATTAAGGCCTCAGATATTACAACAAATTTGAATCAATATCTCTCTGACAGAGTACATTATAAACTTTACAGAGGCTGTAAGGCTATTGTATTGCATTGGATTAGACTGTACAGAAGTTGCTGTTTCAACCCACTACAAGAAGGCAAAACCATAAGTGATTTATAATTACTGTTTGACCCTCTCCCTGTTAGTTGCATCTGTTAAAGGACATTTCTATACAAGACTAGACACTATTTTTGCTTTTGCTTTCTGTCTAGACACATCATCTGCATTTGCTTCTCATACAGTCATCACTGAGGGCCAGCGTTAGAACTGCTTCAAGGACATAAAAGCCACCATGACAAATAAAATGTGCCCGTTTTTATCAAACCAAAAACTGCAGATTTAACACAGAGTGCCTCTGTTACAGTTGAAATACAGGGCAGTGACCAATAGAAGGATTTAGGCCTGGATAACAACACAATGGGCTACTGCACCAATTTTTAGGACTTTGAAAAGGTACAGTATAAAAAGGTTATGAAATGTGTATCTGCACAGTATACACAGGGGGTGGACACAGGTAAAATAAAATACAATACAATGCAACAGCAACAAAGAATGCCCTGTGGAATATAACAGAAACAGTCATATAACACAACCCCATACCACAATACAGGAAACTAGAACCTCAAAAGGTACTCAAGTTGAACACCTCTGACAAAGTCTCAGCCAAAGGCCAGCTTTATAACCTTTAACAAATGGTGCTTATTGCAGGGCTGCTGTATTGTATTGTACAATAATTACAGCAGTTGATGTTGTTATGTCCATTTATACCACTGGAGAGTGACATACAGTACGCTTTCAACCAACTTGAAAAGTAGCACTTCAGAACCAGTATCAGATTCAAAGTAGTGCGATCTGTGTCGTATCAGAAGAATCTCACACCAGACTGTAATGGAAATGAAACCTCTCCTGGTGTGGTGATAGAGATGGTGGAGAATACCACAGACTAACTACAGGAAGATGCTGCAGCTTGAAAATCAGTTTCAACATTTTTTCTCATCCTGCATTTAATCTTTTCATGAAATGATAAGTAGATAGCATGATAAACATATTTCTATTAATGTTGATGTGATGTTTGTTCAAACTAATGGCTAAGTTGCAGAAAGAGGCAGCTTTACACAGCAATTGCATTATCCTGTACTTCCCATTGCTTAATATTTACCTAAAAATGTTGAGTCCGACAAGCCACCAAACTTCAAATGCACTAAGACACTTGTGCATCCTCATCAGGGCATTATAAAAGAAGAACAAAACTCAGCTCAGTTCAGGTATCTGTCCTGATTGACCTTTTTTCCTGAACACCACTTACTATATTTCAAGTACCATGATAGTTTCCACAGACAAAAACACAGCTGCACCATGGGTTCACCAGTGTCTCCCATTGTGGCCAACCTCTACATGGAGGACGTGGAAAGGAGAGCCTTTAGTGCATCCTTGTGAACAGCACTTACCCATATAGGTTCATATATGGATGAGCACAGAAACAAAGAATGCACAGCAAAGAATTAGCAGGCTACCTCCATCCAAAGGACAAAAGATAGAGAACAGATAAGAGAGATGGTTTGAAAACGGAGTAAAGGAGGTCATCTATGTCAAACTGAAGCAACCATCACTGAGCAGAGAGGGACTGCAAGGCCACTGATCAACTACTTCCAGTGCCATTCTGATGCCTGCCATGTGACCTTAACGACTCACACTGACCCACCTCCGTCAGCAGAATTGACGTAGCCTCTTTGATTAGTGGAGAAACACTTTGAACACTAAAACAACAAATCCAATTGACCATTTGCTGCCCCCCAACAACGATTGTCCAATCATAGCTTAGCAATTGTAACTAGGCACGGCATGCTGAAGCTGTGTGCACAGGGCTGTAGTAACATACTCGGTATGTATAGAGTTTGTAGTGTGGTGTCTTTTTTTTAAGCCTTTCCAAAACCAAAATCACAGAAATTAATAAGAAATTAAAGTGAGTGTTTATCTGCTCTAAACTGCAAATGTTAGCATGTCCAGCTAACTAGCTTACTGCCTACAGTGGTAACCCAGTTACTCAAGGCCAAGGAGCATTTCATCAGCAGACTGCATTATTGTGTGGGGTTACATGTTATGTTACAAAAAAAACCTGTTCACAACTAGCAGTACTGGTTGTGTCACAGCCTGTCATGTTCTCACCAGCCAGTCGTCACACTCACTTGTAATTAACCTCACACATAGCACTCCCTCATCTGAGCACTAATCCCAGTCACCTGTCACTTAATCATCACTCCACTCCCCTATAAAACACCATCCCTCACCTCAGTCAGAGTCCGGTCTTGTTTGTAGTAGGACAGATCTTTGTATCCAGCCATCACTACGTCTCGGACTCCTACCTCGCATCTGCAAGTGTCTTCCCTTCTCCTGAGTTCCCGATTCCTGTCCCGTGTGTCTTCGGTCTCCAGTTTTCAGTCTCCAGTGTGTGTCACTACTCCCCCAGATCTCCAGCTAAGCTAACCAAAGGACGGTATAAGTACCATCTCCTCTTTGTCTGTTTACATCGTGTGTAATAAAAACTCTATCCGTATCATCTTGGTGTCTCCAGTCTGCTCTGTCCGTAACAGGTTGCTACTATATCACAGTGTAGGTACATTAGCAGTTCTGTCCTGCTCTTCATTAGATTTTGAGGAATACAGAACAATAATAAATCTTACCTCTGTCAGTATGCAAGCTAAGCATCCAAACAAGATTATTTTAGAAATGAAATAACAGTCTGATCCTACATTTATCCCTTTCAACAAGCTTTTTCCCCTTCATCTTAAGTAGGTCTTCTTATTGTGAAGACAAAGTGAGAGAAAGCATACCTGTTTCAGGAGAGATGATACACAGGGAATTTGATAATTGTGTATGATGCTATTTTCACATGCTGATATATTTTCTATTCAGGGTCAGCTATTATTGGAAGGTCTCTCGGGTAATACTGTATGTGCTGCTTTGGTTACCATGGTAAAGAAAATTAATTGTTTCCTTCCGCCTCACCAAAGGACTTAATTGAGCATTTAAAAGCAATACTGGGTCACAAAAACCTTTTATTAAGCACTGAGCACAGCCTCGCATTTCAGCTTGTATATATAGTATAATTGGATAACATGTTTTCAGCTGATGGAAGAAGAGAGGTCACTGCTGCCACAGCACATAAAATCTTCACATTCAGACTCTAAAATGGTTTTGGTTCAGTTTTGCCACAACACCAGTGATATTTTTACATATCATGTCAAATTATGGCACAGCTGGCAGGAACTACGAAGGACAACCTGAATTTAACTATGTTGTAGCTGCCCTAAAGCCATCTATAACATAGCTGTTGTCTATTGTGTGGTCACTTTAAGCATTATATGGCAAATCTGTTTTTGGACCAAAAAAAGAAACCTTGAAACTGAATAGTTTTCAAGGAAAAAAGAAGGAATGCCATTTTTTAAATTCATACTTTATACCTTTTTTGGAAATACTGTACAACCAGCATTTAAAGGTGATGAAAAGCACTCAATTTTTTACAGACAATGTAATCCTTCAGTTCATTAAAGAACTAAGCAGTAGTAAACATGTTGTCCCAAAGGAGGGATTGATGATGCATCATTCCATTAGGTTTTCAGAATAGCCAATCAGTGGAGTCTGGTATATCGTCTGTGAAGTGCAGCAATTAAACCAATTTTGTAGTGATGCTTTTAGTCTAATCCTTGTAATTCCCAAAACACATCAACAGAGCTATGACTTGCATCCACTCCCCGAAGTTTTATCACAACCTGATCAGTGGGTCCAAGTTATCATGCTTGATGGATTGATCGACTGGCGCCCATCCAGAATCACTCCTCCAATTCCATCTTGAAAAAACTAATTAAAACATCAAGACTGGTGTCAGAGGATGTATGTCTTATAAGCACATTAGGCATGGGCCAGTGGTAGCCCTGAATGAACTTTCCAAAAACCTTTTTAAAACCTTGCTTTAAGCAAAAGTGGGTTTTATGGGCGGTCTTCTTGGTGTTTGCGAGAGTAACAGTAACAGAGAAACTAGTTCAGTGAGGTGGATTTGTGGCTGCAAACTGTTAGTGTAAGGGGTAAGCTGGGAATATTGCTGTTGTTATTCATACTGTAGTCAAATTGTTGACAATGAGGATGGTATTTTCTGTTGCTGGCTATACACAGTAAAATCTTGTTAACTGATAAATGAGCTGTCCTTGGTACTGAAGTGATGTTGATGCAGTTTTGCAGATTACTGTGAGGGTTAGTAGCTACTAGTAGTAAAGGCCAGTAACACTAGGTTGGGTGTGGTGATCCTGATGTGGGTGTTTTATGAATATCCAGCTCTGGCTGCTGCAGCAGCACCTGTGACTGCCAGACAAATATCTCCCCCCATATCTGGAGACACTCTGGATGGGACGCACAGACTGACAGTCAGTATCACATAATATTGTACAGATATGAGAAAAATATCATCTAGTCAATGTTGAGTAGCTACAACAGAACATAGCCTATGTTACTGCATGATATGATAAATAAGTACTTATTTACTGCTACTACTTACTATATGAATATTTTAAAGAGATATTAGAAATTACATGCTAGAATTTGTTATTTTAAGTAGTGTTCCAAGTTTTTATAATTTGGTAGGAATACTTTTGGCATTTTCTGTGCTGTGTTTATGAACAATATTACTCATTATATTATTCAGTGACTGGGGAGGAGGGCCCACAAACAAAGCTCTGCCCCCCTTCCACCAGTAGGCCTGTTCCACCCCTGCACACAGGTGTCAATTCAAACCCAGGTCTATGCGGAGTCTACCACCCTCAATTTGCTGTGTTTGAAGGCTGCAGGATGGCAGAGGTTCTCGACCTTGTCACCGCACTATAGCAATTTGCACAATATGTGGTGGAAACTGGATGGCAGAGTGAACCTCCCACCTGTTAAGGGTTGTGTATGCTTGAAACAAACTAGGTCATATGAGACATCGTCCACACACGTCTAAATCCAAAAGTGTTAATACAGGTTCTGAATGGCCACATTTGAAAGCTTCCTCATGGCTGCATCTCACTGCTTTCCAAGAATTATCTGTTTTGCATGTGAGTTGTATGGAAAATTGAACAAAGAAGAAATTCAAACTCTGCCTTACTTCCACACCTCAGGGCACTTGGCCAATTGCTGCGTAAAATGGGTATGACTGTTGAATGATCTCTTTCGGAGAGTTACAGAAACAGCATCCTACACTCCCCCAGCACACACACACAACTACACCCTCTTAAAGTGTGAGAAGCTTTCTTTTCCCATTCCCAAGCATGAATCATGCAAACCAGAGATATTTTTTAACTCATGGCAGTGGCAATGGCCTTGTATGTGTCTGTGCTGTATTGTTCTATATTCTATTTTTTTTTTATGCATGTAGTGTGATGTTTACTTGCTGAGGTGAGTCAAAAGATACATTTCCATGCCTGGTTGGAAAATGGAAATTCTATTCTAATCACTCAATTATCCTCTCTACATGAATATTTTCTTCCAGCACTGAAACTGCGTCTGTAGGCATTGCAGGTATCCAGTTTGTGGCTGTTACATGTACATAATGAAGCACCGGGATCTTTGGAAAACAGTGAATGGTAAATTAATCTGTCCTACCATGGGTTTTGCTGGCCAGTCAGCAGTTCGTCAATGTGATATCACTGCACATTAGATTGATCCAAACAAGCACTTAATACATTGCTTTCTGGTCTGAGGCACACGGAGCGGTCCGGAGGATGTGGAGACAAATAAATCAATTGGCTTGATAGAGAACAGAGAGAAGGAGCAAAAAGAGAGAGACTGGGTAGGTGGAGGGAGTTGGTCCAATCAGACAAGATGATGATTGCCCGTGTAGTAATTACGTTTTTATATGAAGGGCCACAGGAAATTGGTGAGCCAATCAATATCCAATCTCATCAATATCAGCAAGCTTTACTCCAAAGCAGCAATTTCTTAAAAAGCTGCTGGCTGGTCGTGTCAATCTTTATCAATAACATTAGAGGTGGAGTCCACAAAAGAAGAAGAAGACAGTCGTGTAAGTGAAAGAAAAGGGTTTGTCTAGATTATAACTGGTTCAGATAGAAAATACAGTTCTTCTAATTAAATGATTAAATATCAACATTAAGTAATTCTTTAGTTGTTGGTACACTTGTTAATTCAAGTGCAGCTGGTAAGTGTCTGGGTTTTTACAAAGACATTGAAGCAGTACTCGAACATCCTCTCATATACAAAATTCCATTAAACAGCTGTTTCTTTTTTCGTGGAGAGACGGCATCAGCACCAAAAATAACATCACTGCATCTCAGGTACAGTAAAGATTTAATGCCTATACTGTGGTCCTAACTGACAAACACAGAGCTCTTATTATTAGTGATTTAATCAATGGCAACTTCCATTCTGACTTTGACCGTTAAACCCCTCCCCCAAACAGCAATTGCCCAATCATAGCATAGCAACCATAACTAGGCAGAGCAGGTCTGTCAAGCTTTGGATTTCTCCGCATGCAGAAGTGGCATGCATGGGGCTGTAGTAAGAGTGATACTCCATATATAGAGTTTGGAGGGTGATGTCATGGATGGTCTTCATCCGAGATAGTCTAACACACTGGTTAGAAACATACTGTTTGAAAATAGGAACAATAAAATCTAACCTCTGTCTTGCTTCTCCACATATGTAAACTAAGCAGCCAAACAGGGTTTATGTTAGAATGAATTAATAGTCTGAAGTTGCATTTTTCCTTATCATATGTATAATACTACACTAACTAGCTCTACACTGCAATACAAGAACAATGCCGAGAAAATCAACGGTTTCCACGTAGAAATGAGACGCATGCTTTTTTCTACCTCTGTCTGAAATCAAGGCCCCATTGTTTCAAACATTACTAAGAATTTCGAGTGATAAATATGCCACAGTTTTCATTGCAACTGCATGTGTGCCAACAACAACTACTTGCAACATTAGGATAATTAACTGACTCAGCATATCAGCTGTAAAGTAATTAAAACATCTCTGAGACGACCTTTTTATGACACAACAGAGATTGCTAATGAACACCTGACACTGAGTTTCTATTCGTTTGTATAATGGAAGACCAGATGATGCTCAGGTGGGTCAACATTTACTGAAACTAAGCTAGCTGATGTGAGGGTGTTAAACCTCATGGAGTGCTGTGATACCATAGGGTACAGTTGTGTGATAAAAGGCAGATGTTCCACCCACTTCAGCTTCTAATGTTTTTCTCTGCGCTCTATGTTCTACATATGCATGTGCACATGTGCTCACACATACATGTATACTGTATGCATAGTCATACCCATTGAAATCTAACCACTTCTGTCTGTGAGTTTACCATACCTTTTTTATCATGTATAATAACATACATTTGGGAACAGTTAACTTCTAATGGGACCCTCTTCAAAACGAGATGATACATATCAAGGGGTTTACCCTGACAAGAAAATGTGACTACTAAATCTGACTACTAATGTTTTCCCGCAGAGTTTTGAAAGTGTCACACCTGAGCATGTATGTGTTAAAGTACACACAGCATGTCATTGAAAGTTTGTTGTCCTGACATCAGAGGCCTGCAAAGTGGAGCATATATAATCACATTTACATCCTGACTTTTTCGTAATTACTTATCAAAGGTTGCTTAGTGTGAAATGTTGTCAATGGAGTCATTGAAGGCAGCACAAAAGACAGGACATATTATAATTTTTGGGGGGAGCTGGGATATTATGAATGTTTTGTCAGTTGCTCTTTCAGAAAAGTACTCTGTACAGCACGTTAAAACGATTTGGCCTTGCTTCTAGGATCTTTGTGAAATGATACTTAAACCTATTGTGTGGGCTTCACAGAGTATTTGTTGAAGTGTTTATTTTAGTCATTCATTCTCTTCAGCATTTTCCAAAATGGCACGTAACTCAAATATTACAAGAAATCTCTTCTCCTCTGTCTTACCAAAAGTAATTATTTGAATAAGCTGCACTACAACTTTATAGCAATGCATTTCCGTTTTTATGCCAACCCTCATTGTAAAAAATGTATCAATTGTTCAACAAATAAAATACTTTATGGTCCTGCTCTTCATTAAAGTGCCTATTTTTAGGTTACACCTCACCCTGAGAAATTCTTGAGGTTCAGTGTTGGTGCTGACATGAAATTAATACAGTCAACCTGTTTGAATCTCCAACTGCAAATGAAAAGTGTCAATGAAATAAATAAATAAATAATGAGCTTTTTGGATCATGCAGGCGGCCACAGTGTGATGAGAACTATACATAAAATATTAAATAGGGTATTTTGTTCATTATCGATTACAAAATCAAATCCAAATATACATGTATGTAAATACATATCTCACTGATTTAAATACGCTTGAACATTCAAAATCTACATATGATAAGATGTGCATTGTTGGGCATTGGCCAAATCTATCTGACTAGAAACTGTTTTCTATCTATTTATAAATGTATTAGCAACTTTCTGATTTATCATTAATTCAGTTCAAAGATGAGTTTTCAAGATCATTCACCATTGCAAAACTCATTCTAACCACTCACAATATTTAGTCCCTGCTGTTGGGCGTTTATGAACACAGTATGTTGATCAGGTGAATTATTATTATGGCAGATATTTCACCTGCCACGGGCTACAGATTATACTGCATGCTATCATTTCTTGCTTTGCACAATTGTTTAAGAGCTATCTGACATTTACGCAAAATGAAAATATTGTTACGTACTCTTAAGAATTTCCCATCAGAATATCATATTAGAATCCAATTGAGAATGACTTCCAGATGGGAGTCGAAACGTCTTGATTCTGAAAACAGTGTCCAGATGACTACAACTGAAACCTTTTCAACGATATTAGAATCTATTTAATTTAAGGGATACACCTAGACTGTGTACCATTTATTAATTATTCATTAGATGAAAATGTATGAATATGAATGCACATCACTGACTGGTGGATACCCAGTTCCAGCTGTTCTGTAAACCCCTGTGTGTATACATGCAGTATGGCCTCAAGTGGCGTATCCTCTCCAGGCAACAGAATACCTCACCCCGATAGGGCTTCCTGCTTCCATTTATGTGTTTTGTGAAAATGAAGCAGCCAGCTAGAAAATAAAATCCTTTTCCCTATTAACCAGATGGGTGCACAGCCGGTCGCCGGATCTCAGAATTAAACACTAAATTTTCAATTGTGTTTCGGAGCACGCCCACTCCAGCCCCTTTACCTACACTGGAAGTCTATTTTTTTATTTATTTATAAAACAGCAGCCCAGCCTTGTCTCTCAGTGGAGTTACTCTCTTGTTCACTGAATACGCTGCATTATGTTCTGAACACTGCAATGTGTTCTCAGTGAAAGAAACAATTACATTACAGGACTGTATTAGAAAGTCCCAAAAGTTTTATACCCTAAACTGTAAGTTTTCAATGGTCACATACATGTACAGTAAAATATTTTTAACATTTTGTTTCATAGTTGTTTTTCCTTGAATTGTGCTTTGTTTGCACAAATCCTTAAAAAGATGTAACTTTAACCAACTTCTCTCTAGTGTTGCTTTCTCATCTCAAGTGATGCAACACACCAACTAAAATGCATCACCAGTACTTAAATGAAATGAAAATTTAATTTTGTGCATCATAGAGAGCTTATCCAAAAATGGGTTTAATCTCAGTTGACATTATCTGTGGCCAAATCCTGCTACTGAAGCCAAAACGGGTGACCACTTCAACCCCTTTAGGCTCAGCTGACTGTATTATGTTGCCACTGGGGATACATAATCAGCTCTCACAGCATCTGTTTCGCCACATGGATTAACAGAGTCAGTGTGGAAACCAGCAGCACTCTAATCAGGACCAGCCAACCTGGTAGGAGACACTAAAATGTGGCACCATGGTGCTCTCTGCAAATACTGCACAGAGACTGATATTTCAGCTTCCACTTTAGCTGACAATATGGTAACATAAGTTATATTATATATAACATATTAGGACTAAGGGGGAGAATCTACAATTAGTTTGATTAACAGCATTGATTGTGAACTGCTATAGCTCTTGGATCCAAAACACAATTCAAAAAATTATCACAGCTTGATCTGCTGCTCATTGCTTTGCAAGTTTATCTGTCTGTGTGTGTGTGTGTGTGTGTGTGTGTGTGTGTGTGTGTGTGTGTGGTGTGCGTGCGTGCGTGCGTGCGTGCGTGCGTGCGTGTATGTTCATGCATGTGTGCCTGATACTGTTCACATTACATATTGAATGTGAAAACAAATTACAGCTTTGTTTCATAACTGCCTGATTAAAATGATGGGCAAAATTATAAACTCATTTATAATTTACAGAAAATAAAAAAGATCAACAAATCGTTGATGCTGTTACTAAAATAACTCACTGGGTCCATTATTTTGTCATTAAAGGAGAATATGTACTTTATTTTATTTTCTAGTTTCTCATCCAAATGTACCCACAGCAGCATCTGACCATTTTTTAGTTTGATATTGATCATGGATTTACTTATTACTTTCTATATTTTTTGGTGTGTGGGTGTTATGTGCATACATACAGTATACTACAGAGTACAGAATGTTTTCTGAATAAACTGTTTAGTGTCTTATCAAAAGTCAGAATATGAATGTGACTGTGATCAGGGACCAGCTGAAATGGTTTCCTGTATTGTGCTACTGTTTTCTTGCCACCCAAGGCAACAATTACAGTAAATTCATTACTCCATAAAACCTATTATACTACCATTAAAAGTCCATTATGAGAGGGTGTTGTTGGAAGATACAGAGGTGTTTGCTGGCCCTCTGGGTATCAGTCACAGATGCTTAAGAGGCAGACAATTAGAGGACCTTAACATGTTAAATAGCTTTTATCGTAATAAATCAAATTAGTAAGTGATTTATTCATATATTGCTTAAGATGGCCAATCTGTCTCTTATTTAGTTCTCTCAGGATGAAGAGGACATGTGGACCAGCTGCATGACTGACCTTAACTCCTTTAAAAATAGATAATAATTTAAACAACAATACCTGTCAACTGCATACATCTTTGAAATCATGCAAAGAGACATAAGAGAGAAAGAAAAAGGACACAAGTGGCAACAAGAGAGCTTGCGGGCAACAAAAGCTGTTCACAAATTTTTCTGTGTCCAACCTCATTAAAGTGACAAATAAGCCTATCAACACATTAAATTCAATGTCGCTGTACTAATTTTATCATGGACAAGCCAAGGGACTGGTTGATGATGAGATTAGGTTTATGTCTCCGCCACCTGGAATCATGTGCTGTTTGTCAACACGCTGTTTAGTTCCCAAGTAATGCAGTTTGTTCTGAGTCAATCACCTGACTGTGGCGCTCCTAGAGTGTGACACTGCCTGACTGACGGCACAGATTCTCCGTGTGAAGGATGGTGTTTTTCTGCCCAGTATGGACTCATTTTATAGTATAGATATTGTGTATAAAAAAGCCCACTTCTCTTCTACATTACCGCCTCCTGTCTGGAGTTACATTTAGCTGCGAGCATGCCTTGCTCTCTCTTCCATGCAACAACACATTTATCTTTTGTTCTTTTGTTTTGTCTCCGCTCATTCCGAGGAATGTCACTTACCTCCAAAATTGCGGTGCCCGAGGCAGAAGGTAGAGTATTTGTTTTCACTGTCTGTTTCACAAAGCCGGGCTCATTTGTCAAAAAGAGCGTGATCGTAGGGCCCTGGCCCAACACCGTTTGTCTTGTATTGATCACCTCTTGTCACGCCTGTCTTTCTTGAAGGTGGTGGGAGCTTTCTCTTTTCTTTCATGCTTGATGGGTTTGCTTTTTAAGAGCTCTTTGAGGACACAAGAGTTGATAAGGTTGTGTTCTAATGTTTGGAGATGGTTTCTTAAGTTCACCAGTTACGGAGTTTGATGTGACGATGCAATTATAATCATGATCCAATAAATGTTACTGAACATACATAAATACGTTTCACTAAAAATAATTCTATGAATCTATTAAACGTTGAGTTCACATGCATTGTAGTAACCTGTAAATCTATGTATACATGGAGCAGGTCCCTAATCAGATTTTTCCCATACTCCCCATCATATTGTGGAAGCATTTCTTACTTATTTTAACTGTATTTGTGATATGATACGGTGCTTCCTGGCATTTTGTGTGCATATGAGTACAGTATGAGTGTGTGTGTGTCTGTCACAGCAGATTGAATGTTCAGCGGCTGAAATGGACTTATTTAGATTTCCAGAGGCTACTTTGTGTGTCAGTTTTTGTCTGACTTTGGTTGGAAACATTTTTAATATGAGGACACATTGTTACATGTTATGATGCTTTTATCCTGCCACACTGCTGTCACAGATACAATTTCCCTGTCTGAAGTCTTTTCCATGCACATCCTCACATGTGAAAAGCCAATTAGAAACTTGATTATACCAATACATGACCAAAAAAAATGTCTTTCTCCTGAAGAGATCAAGCTAACTGTAACCACCATCAAGGGGTGTATGATATAAAACTGTGGAGTTGTAATCCATGAAATAACTATTACACACTTGCTAAACACAGTGTTAAACAGATTTCAACAGAATTATGCTATGATGCACTGAATTACAATCTATCATCTCTGTGAAGATAATGTATTTTGAAGAACCGGAGGAAAAAGCACATCTATTCTAGTGAGGTGTTGGCTCGCAGGCAGACATCATAGAAAGAATGGGAAACTGAGTGTGCGTCCTTCCCACTCTTCCTAAGAAAAGATATTTTGCCTTGTCTCATAGCCCCTCCCACTGACAGAACACACATAACTTCAGGAGGAAAGAGTGTACTGTAAATATAGTACAATTAGCATATCAGGCTGAATGCTTTAAAAAGAAGCTTGTATTATATAAAGATAACAATACCATAAAGTGTATGTTGCATCCACGGGGGCATACTCGACTCGACCCGCAATTAGAAAAACACACCTTTAACTTATGGCAAAAAAACCTCGTCCTGTTACAGAAGATATTGAAAATGCCTCAGTTGAGTTTTTGACTGGCTGTGCAGCTGTAACACAGAGGGAAATGAAGAATGTGTTATGCTGAGACGTGGAGGAAATGCTGCTCATGTCAACGATAGAATCACTATCTGTCCGACAATTCAGAACAAGATAGCAATGACAGACAAGCACTGGTATGACTTTTATAAAGGAGCATATAAGTGTACTGTACACCATAAATATTGTAAATAACATCTATTCTTTTCATTTAATGTGTAATATATACTGTAATTTATGTTAGGCCCCCTGGGCCTGAACACATCCCTTTGTAACTGGATCCTGGACTTTCTCACAGAGAGACCCCAGACAGTATACATCGAGAACATCACCTCCGCAGCCACCATACTGAGCACCGGTGCCCCACAGGGATGTGTGCTCAGCCCACTGCTGTTCACACTATTGACCCAGGATTGCGCCGCCAAATGTGACTCCAATCATATTATCAAGTTCGCGGATGACACAACACTGGTGGGCCTCATCAGCAACGATGATGAGATGGTGTACAGAGGCGAGGTGGAGCGGCTGGCACTCTGGTTACAAGAAAACAACTTGTCTCTCAATGTCGATAAGACAAAAGAGAAAACTGACTTCAGAAAGGCCCACGGTGCCCACTACCCTCTTCTCATCAATGGCTTCTGCATGGAGAAAGTCAGGAGCACCAAGTTTTTTGGTGTGTACATTGCTGATGACCTCAGCTGGTCACGCAACTGCACCTTCCTGACCAAGAAGGCTCAACAGCATCTCCACTGCCTCCGCCGTCTGAAGAGAGCCAGCCTCGCCCCACCCATCCTGTCCACCTTCTACAAGGGAACCACTGAGAGAGATAATGTTGCATCATTCATTCTGTGACCAGGAGCAACACAGTTTCGTTCCTCTATGTACTGTACTGCAATGTATACAGATGGATGTCAATAAAGTCTCTCTGATCTCATCTCTTAAATTATACTGCATAGTATCGAACAGATGGTGTGTCTGCCTTTTAAAAAGAGCCCAGGTATGGCAATGTCAAATGTTGTCTGTTCTGCCTGTTGTCCTTGTTTGCATCTCTATTTGTCTCCTGACCTTGAATCTCAATCTCATCCCCATGTTATTATGTCGTGTCATTAATAGCCTTGAAGTGTTAACCAGAGGGAAAATAAGGAATGACAGGATGACAGTGAGAGAGAACAGCAGAAAGAGAGGTTTTCAGAATGTCTGAAAGACATCAATTACTCAAACGAATGAGGGTTATCTGCCAAAGTAAACAATCATAAAATGCTCCTTAATGCGGGTGCATGTGTAAGTGCTCCCCAGTGATTGCAGACACAGCAATGCAAAGGCCATTAAAGGTTTATCAGAGGTTTGCAGTAGCTTGGCCAGAGCCACTCACAAACAGATGAATATGTTTTTTTTTTTTTGTGGTATTAACAGCATCTGCTTAAATGGCTAATTGAGCACCCACCTTTCTCCAAGGATAATGAGAGGCAAGTCTAAAGACAAATGTGCTCATTACTGCTGAAAAGAGAAAACCAGCTGAATGAAACCAAAAGAGGCAGCCTTCCCACTGGTGTTAGCATCAAGATGACATCACCATGGTAACCCCACATCACCACAGATTCTAGATAAGCCCCCAGGTCCGAAACAATAAGGTGAGGACATGACCCACATTAAATTCTTGCAAGACATATGTGTAAGGAGCTCCCATTCCCACTCGCCTCTGTTCGTGCAGATGCTCCCAGATGCAGCAGCTTAACACTCTCGCTGAAGAGGGCTCAGTTTGCAAATGACAGCACCAGCAGAGTTAAATCCCTTTAAATGTCCTGAAATGACTCACACAGATGGGTTTAATAGAACTTATATCTGAAAAGGTCAACAGCCACCAGACCCAACAGCTGTAATGACCGTCACCAGACCTTGGTCACACTGGACCTGCAAGTAATCCCTTGTATTTATTTTATCTTGCTGTGCTAGAGGGATCAAACAGGTGACAGTCAGACGAGGAATAATCCACATATATGATCTCAGTTAAAGAGCAAATTAACACCAGGCTGAAAAGCAGTGTTTCACTGACTTCTCTGGTTGAACATTTCAGCTCTGTTTCATCTCTGACAGCAACCCGTACCACTATTGTATGTGGTCAGAAATATGCTGTCATCGACAGTGATGTCACAGTGAAGTAACACACCCTGTTGTACACGTCTACATCACATGCTAGCAGCTCTATGAGGCTGTACTGCACGGTGGTGCTTTGAGCTAAATGCTAACATCTTAATGCTAACATGCTCACACTGACAATGCTAACATGCTGATGTGTAGCAGGTATAATGTTTACCATGTTCACATTCTTAGTTTAGCATTTTAGCATGCTAACATTTTCTAATTAGCACTAAACCCAAAGTACAGCTGATGATGGGAATGTCATTCGTTTTGCAGGTATTTAAGCCAAAGTATTGTACAAATAAAAATTTGGACCTGATGATGGTGCTAGTTGAAAGGTCAGATGATCATCAAAGTCATGCAATACATTTCAGGGCAATCCAACCAATAGTTGTTGACATATCACTCAAAACCACAAATGTGAACCTCATGGTGGCGCAAAAGGAAACGTCAGAGGATCACCAAAGTTAGTGGGCTTCATCCTCTGGGGACCATGAATGACTGTACCAAATTTCATAGCAAGTCATCCAACGGTTGTTGAGAAATTTCAGTCTTGACCAAAGTGGTAGACTAACAGACAGACAGATCAACATTGCCATCCATGCAACCATGCTACTAGTATAGCTAAAATGAGGCAAATCTGGCCCATTTTGTACTTTATATAAGTTAGATTAAAACAACATTAGTTGACCACACCAAAATGGAATAACCTGTAAAAGCAAATAAAATGGAGGGCTGTAATGAATCAGAATCAGAATCAAAAATACTTTATTGATCGCCGAGGGGAATCTCTTTTGTTACAGCTGCTCAATATCACGTCAGTGCACACAGGAATAGAAGTACTAAGCAAATCAAAATATAATACATTATAATGCAGGTAAGGTAAATTAAGTACAAAGTGGATATAAGTGTAAAAGCTAAAATAAGTGTAAGTAATGTGATGTGAATGTCCATTCCTAATCATAAATGTTCTCTCTGGTGTCTTTCATTTTACATTATTCCCTAGAAAACAGCATACTGATACCAAATTTGATTGCTTTAAAGTCAATCCAGTCGTGAAATCAGGTATGCTAATTGACAAAGTGGGGTAGAAAAGTCCTTAAGGCATCTTATTGATACTTGTTTATGTGATGCAGTAATTTACAGTATGAACCACAATTATGAGTTATTAGGTTAAAGGGGCACTGCATCTGGCACTCCACACTCTGTTTCACACTCATTAGCAGCTCATTAGGAGAGTAGTGCTGGTCCAACTGAGCTTGCAGAAATATTAGGAAAATATCCTTGTAACTACTGCATACAGATGAAGCATTTAAATTGAGGCTTTAAAATCCCTCTCCAATTTGACTGCTTTTTATCTAAAAGTAAGATTATTTACCATCTTTTGTTAATCTATTTTATTGAACTCTTACAAATTAAACCTCAAAACTCCAATTACAGATTTTTATCAAACAGTAACAATAACCAACCTATTATAGCAGATTTGGTGGTGTGTAACTAGAAATATATCTTCAGAAAAGGTCGTAAATGTTCTTAAAGGGATCAGTTGTTCTTGAGGTATGTCTCAAATAACACCCTGACATCAGTTAGCTGAATTGGCATTTTGCAAAATCCCTCCCATGAGCAGCAATTGTCCAATCATAGCTAAGCAACCACAGCTAGCAGGCCTGTCAAGGTTTGGATTTCTCTGGGGGCTGATAACAGATCTACTGTATGGTATTTCCCCACTGGTTTGGAGCCTGGTCCTATATCAGCATTTAGAGTAATGTTAGCGTTTCCGTCCTGCTCTATTGGTTTATACTCAAGCAACCCTGGCCAAAGTCTTACATTTGCCAAACCCTTTGGTTAGTCCTCATCCAAAAACGTCTTTTCTCTTGTTCAAGTATGCCACGCAGCCAAACAGGGTTAAATTAAATAAAGAAAATGTATGGTCAGGCTCATATTATACTTGTAATAGGACTAGGATTAGCAATTACAATACTGCAATACATGAACAATGCTGTTTCTTTATTTCCATCTTCTACATCTTCACTGGTGAGTACTTGCCTGGGACCTGTTAACTTTAGCCTCAGTGTGTGAGCACAACATTGTGTATGTAGCCAGTAATTGCATATTTCAGACTAATTTACAAGGTTCTCGTTTTAAAACAAGTCAGCTGGAAACATTTAGCAAATTTAGCAGGGGAGTGTGTTTTCAACATTAGTTTAATTAGCCAGCTACCTACAGCTAATATAATCTGCCAGCAACAGTTGTCATTCCAGCTGGCAAAAGTGATAGTCATCAGCTAGAAATGAGAAGCCTGCTTTTGTCTTGCTCTTTCTGAAATCAAGAACCCATTGTTTCAAAAATCACTGTGAATTTGGAGTGGTAAATCTGCCATCATTTAATAAATAATAATAAACTGCATATGTGGAGTGCGAGAATGGAAAACTTGACAGGGGTAGTGACAGTAACTAAGAGGTGCAGGGCTTTGCAAACAATCATTTTTGACTGAAAATCGTATGCCAAAGAAAATCAACAGTAGAGTTTCACCACGTGACTAGACAGGATCTCTTTCTGGAGTCTAACAAGGGGGTCAAGTGTGAAGTCAAACCACAGACAAATGAAGAGCAATGTGTATTTTCTAACCTTGGACTGATATTCCTCTCCCTGAGGTGCGCTATGACATTCCATGTTTCACTGAAAGTGCATTTGAATGAGTCAGTGCCGTTCGGCTACTCTGCGCTCACCACTGCTCTCTATTATCATAATGATGACTCAGTCCTGTTCTCTACCATCCCGTCCTGTCCAATCCTGTCTCAGTCCTCTGCTCTCATGCCTTCTCCTCTCCTCCCCTCCTCTCCTGCCTCTCCTTCCACCGTCCTTTATCACCTTGTCCTGTCATCTCCTATTCTTAGACTGCTCTGTCATCCCTTGACCACTCTCCTCTTTCCACATTGCTCCTGTTCCTGCAGTTACTCACTTTTTCAGTTTGCTGACACAACCTCCCATAGTTGTCTGTTAGAATTTTTCCATTACAGTCAGGTAAAAAGATTTGAATCGTAATGTTGTGTTGTGCACACTGATTAGTTCAACTAAATCGATGGATACTGGCCAAGTGTGTAACCAAGCTGATCTACCTTCAGCCAGCTCTGTGTTTCCTCACCCCTCCCAGCAATCAGACCTCATGTGCTGAGGCTGAAAATAGAATCTGCTGCATCATATTCCCAGTACTCCTGGTAAAGTACCTATGTTAACTGCTGTCACTGCAGGTCCAGGTGAATCTGTCCCAGATTTGGCAGAGGTTTTTCCAGAGGGACAGCACTAGACATACCGATAGGAATAGGAATCTGCTATCTTCATTCCTGAAAATGCACATTCTGGAGGTTCCCAACAAATGCAGTGGTATGCTCAAGGTAAAAGCAATTACATCTCTGCTCTGACTGAAGCTGCTGGTGTTAACGTGCCATTGTGCTCTGTCTCCAATATTTGATCTGATAATGATCTTTATTTCTTACACCTTCATCAGACCCTTGTTAGATATGATATATACTTTCAAACACATTGCTAGAAATGTAATGTGGGGTCAAAAAAAAATGCAAATACTAAAGTATTGCATAAATGGCAAAAAGACTACAGCCAGCTATATTGGTTTCTGTAATGCATAGCTTTTGATAATAAACATAGTTTAAATAGAAATTATTTAAATATGTTAAAATACAGAAGAGAAAGAGAAAAGGACTCAATCTCTCTTTAAAATACTCATCAAGCCAGTGTCAAAATACCACCAGGATGGTTACTGTGAGTAAATAAATAAATCAAATGGGAAATTTTATTTTTGGATGTTTTCTGGCAGAGCTTAAAAACTGTTAGATGGCAGCATCTGATACACTGAACATGCCAGAATGAAAGGATAATGGGTTCAAACCAAGGGCACAAAGACAGGCTTAGCCTTCAGTGGGCCATGTAGGTCACATCAGGGCCATAGCAGGCAAATACAGACACCATTCAATATGTTTGACATATAGAACACATTATGTGGATCTGACCAACAAATTATGAATGAATCCCCTACACATTCTACAGGACTCCATAATAAACATAATACAAAACATTTGAAAAAAATAATTAAACCTGCATATCAAATTCAAAGGAATTGAAGCCTTGACAAACTATTGGTTAATGGTGTAGAAAAAACTATGAATACATTAAGAGTTCATGCATGAAGGTTAAATGTTTTAATGAGTTCAGTCTCACAAAAGCAAAAAAGTGCATGTTTCATATACAAGGGAGAGTTTCAGTACTGTGATTAAAAGCTGCAAAAGCCTGTAAAACTGTTTAACAGATGTTTAGCAAATGTACTAACAAATAATGTATCATACATTAGTAAAACAAGAGTGCAGTCCAGTGCAACAATTTAACATTCATGAATAATTCAGTAACATTTGCTTAGTTATAATTCTGATTTATAAATCATTAGCAAAAACAATGATAACTTTTTAGGTTGACACATATTGTAATACTAATGAATTAGCAATGATCTACTAGCAAAATGTTACAGCAGTTATGATTAAACACATTTTATTATGTTCCACTTAGCACCAAGTATTTGTAATATAGGAACCAACCCTTACTTCATTCAACTTCTTCTCATAGTCATTGTTTTTAAAGCTGTGCAATTTTCAATATTCTCATATGATACTATTTCCAAGAATTCTACTTCAGTGTTTTGGTGTGACAGGCAAAGTGACATTAAAGAGGGAATCAAATGTCTTGGCACTTCCTTATGGGTTTGAATAACCAGCATTTCAAGACATTTCAGTCTTTAAACTGCTGTACAGATTGAGGTTGTATGATTCTCTGGACTCTTCAAGGTTTCTTGTCACACTGTCAAAAAGGTGTGCACATTTAACTTACTGATGAACAAATTCAAATCTATGTCGTGTTTCTACATCTACATCAACATATTAACAAACACTGATCATGTAGATTGCAAACCAGCCAATGTGGTATCAGTCAGGACACTTATCGCTTGTAGTCTGATGATATTGCTGTGTCTTTATCCATTGTATTGTAAAATATTAGGTGAATCCAGGACATCCATCCATCCATTTTCTGCCACTTATCTGGGGCTGGGTCGTGGTGGCAGCAAGTTAAGCAGGTAGTCCAGACTTCCCTCTCCCCAGCAACGTTTTCCAGCTCCTCCTAAGGGATCCAAAGGCATTGACAAGCCAGATGAGATGTATAATCTCTCCAGTTTGTTACCCTGGGGTTTACTACTAGAATCCAGACAGTAAAAATAATGTATTTCAAATAAGAAATACCTATTTTCAGTTTTAAAACCACTAATAAAGAGGAAAGAACAACATTTTTAAAAGGTATACCTAAAAAGTTAAACAATGGCAGTTATCTGACCAAGGCTTTGATTGTTATTTTTGGTAAAACAGTAGAGACATTTTAATAGATGTGACTAAATTCATGGTTTAAGTGTCAATCATCAACACTATCATTACCTTAATGATTGTAACACAAACGCTGTTTACCATGTCCAGGTCAGTTACAACCTAATGCTGTAAGCTGTCTCCAGCAAAGTTCCATTAAGTGATACTTTGATGTTAACATTAAATCCAATGACCCCCTTTAATGTGAATGGTTGTTATAGCAATGCTGATGAACTGCCCACTGTGAGTCAACACCCAACTCTTCACCTCTATGCAGCCTTCAGCTCATTGTTTATAGCTAATGCCAGCAAATCAATGGCTGTTACTATTAAATTTCACATGGTAACCTGTCCATGAAACCACTGAGAATTTAAATTTACCATGTGTAGATTATGACCACTTGTAGCGTTATGGAGCACCTTTTTTATACGTAGAGCCTCATTTTGTTTGTATGGGATGTGCATGATTCTGTCTCCTGGATGTGTAAATGGGCATTTATTTAAAAATTTGATAGGCTGATATACTTATTATGGCTCATCACTTTGATTTTGTTTATGAGTCTTTCTCCTTCTGGTGGTCAAAATTGATTAATTCAGCTTTAAGTGCACAATCCAGCAGTGATGAACTGCAACATTATGGGAACTAAATGCCTTAAAAAGTAAAACTATTACATCATTGTTGCATGGCAGTCTAATTTTTCCAACATTGTAACATGCTGGTGTAATTTAAGTGTGTGGCAGCAATTACGATTCTGTCTCTGTATACTGATCTTTGATCTTACAGTCCAAAAGAATTACCACAATATCAAAGAGACTTTACAGTCATTCGATAGAGTCCTCGTCTAGCAATCCCAAATTATAGCCCAGCAATTAATGGTCTTGTTCAAAAGAAAACACACTTGATATTTGCCATGCAGCCCAGCTTAGAACCCCGACTGTGAGGCTCCGGGTTTCATCTGATCGTGGTTTGACCTGTGTGATTCACTTATGATCAAAGCTTGGTGAGTGTTAACCTTTATTTGGGCTTCATCCTTACCAGGAAAGTTAATTCAAGGGACCCTTGTGTATATATTTGAAAAGGTCACAGTGTTTGTCCTCAGTTTCATTTGTCTTTATCAGATTACCATATCTTTATCTAAGATGTGGAGAATATGAGATACAAGCTCTGTGACTGCAAAACCTCATTTAGAAAGTGATGAATGTTGTTGTTGGTCAATAGTGATTCAAGATTTTGAGATGATACATGATTCAACATTATTACTTGGCCAATTCCAAGTTTTATTTTACAGTCAGATTTTTAAATAATGTATATAGTCCAAAATGCAGATGTTCCACTCAGCCACATTAAGCAGCTTACAATCGAAATCAAACAAACCTCTCCAGATCACTCACTCATTACTGTGTCATTCAGTGACACACAACAGAGGTACTCTTGATGTGCCTCTGTGTAATTGTCCACATTCACTTGATCTCATGGACAATTACTGTCCCAGCTGATAGCTCTGTGTGTGTGTGTGTGTGTGTGTCTGAATCTTGGTGTCAGTGCATACATTTGGGGTGATACAGATGCTGGCAGACGGTGTTCGTCATTCTCCATGTCACCATGTCACCATGGCATCTGCCGGCCCACTTTCCAGGCGCTGTGGTTCGATCAACAACAGCTGGTTATTACAGCAAAAGGACGAGAGCTAGCTCAACTCTTTAGGCTTCAACGGGCTCTGGGTGACGCCTCAGTGGTCTGAAGCCTGTGGCTTCACAACTAAAAAACGTATTTGAATTCTTTCTTTCATTTGTCCAAGAAAAAAAACATTGGCACTTTCTGTGGCTGACATTCTTCTTTTTTCTTAGGGCGAATGTAATATTCTGAAGATATGAGTCAAATAAATCTCAGTGTTATGGGGTTTACAGCGTCGGGACAATTCACATAGAATTTGATCAACTGAGAACCACATTTTCAGATATTTTTCTGTGTTATTTTCTACCTTTTTTGAATTTTGACATTTTTGTTCCTTAACAGAAAAACAGACACTCATGGGGCACTGCAATTATTTTGAAAAGATCCCTTGCCATTTGCACATGAATTTGCTTGCACTGCCAACAACACAACAATAAGCACTGCTTTGATACATTAATGACCATAAAGGAGGTTCCACCCATAAACTAAACTGATCTCTCAATAAGACTCACTAACGTCCAGACATTTGTCATTATGGGCAAATGATTAAAATGTGCTGAAAGTTACCTCCACAATCATTCATCACCTTGTATTAACAACAGATAGGCATTTCTCCTGGAGGCCTGGATTTCTGAAAACCACAGTGATTAATTTCCATACAAACAAGCTTAGAGCAGGAAATGCATTTTTGCCACATTTCACCCGATGGACAAGCAAATAATTTTTCTGACTTTTATTTTCAAAGTGATTAAATTAACCATGCACGCTTCCCCCTGCATGGTGTAATTTAAATTTTCGACATAGTAGACAGCCACATACGTCAAGCTGTCAAAATGTCATATATAACCTTCTGAGGAAATGTACAAAATCAAACGGACTGGGAGAGTTTACAGAACACTCAAGGGTGTCATCATTGGCTATTAGTTTAAAGCTTAACTGTATGATGGGTTTTAGAAAAACATCAGTTGGTAAACAATGGGATGGACTATTGTGAGACAAATCAATGTTTCTACCACAGGCTGCATGTGAAACTACAACCGTAGGTTGGTGGAATTTAAATAGGTCACCGTCAAAGCTCATAATTACTGCTAAAGGACACAAGCTAGGCAGATAAGATGCTAAACAAAGTGCTACAGATGACCCTTTGGCCGGCCATGCTCTGCATGCAAGAGCCCCCCTGATACAGACAATATAACACTTATCTGCACAAATGCAGATAAGGGGATTCCTATCCCCAAGAGAAACCTTTCTGTCACAAAAGACATGTATTTGTGTTGTGTTGCAGCAGTACAGTAGCTTGTGCTTAAATATGCAAACTATGCCAGGGAGTGGCAATATGGTGCAGCACTATAAATCACACTTGGTCATTGACAGAATAGCCATCAGGTATGTGCCATTATATTTTAGTTTAGTTTTGAACAGTTTCTTTCACGAAGGATCAATATCCCCCAAATTTTGCCGATGCAGGACAGAGATTTTGAAATGGCAGAGCCCTCCAGTGCAAGAATGTTTGTTCTGGGTGTTCACAAAGCTAAGGACAAACTGCAGCTCACAAAATAGTCTCGCCTGACACTAGCCTGTCGGTGATGATGTTTTAAGCTCTTAGAGAAAAGGCTTTTCTCAGAGATTTAGAAGGCACAGCGGGAAATGCAAATGCACCCAGACGATTTCTCTCTGTCAGACTTATGAAAAACTGTAGTTAATTTTATTTATCATACTTCTTATTCATGTGTCATAACATATAAATGTCTGACTTTGTAGATTCTGTGAAAAGCACTGTGGCTGAGGCGACTTTTCATAATTCTAACCTCACAAGTTTAAGGCAATAATACATTTCAAGGGCAATATTTGGAAACCGCAAAATGAGGCTGTAGAGAGCATAATTATATTTTAATTTCAATTTGGTTCTAAGAAAGTAAGCCAAAATTATGTGAGGGAAATAAATTGAATTAAATAATTATATTCAGTGTGGCAAATCTATGGCACTTGATGTCATACAGAAGATAACTACACTAATATTTATTGTGTTTCCATGTTTGGATATGTGCCAAGTGGATCTTTCTTTGTTTCCACATTCTAAGTATTTGTAATAATAGTACATCATTAGCGATGACTGTTTACATCTTATTCATTAGAAGACTGTAAATTATTCACATATTATTGTAAATAGATCATTACACTTATATAACCTGCTTAAGGGAACTAAAAAGTTAAATCCATAAAACAGTCGTTTCTGACACTCATGTAAATATAATTACTTATTTGTTTGATAAACATTTATTAAATAGTTGCACATGCTTCTTTTGTCATTTGTCTCTCTAAACATTTACTAATGAGTCAGAAATGTATTTGCCATTTTAAAGTTTCCATAAATAATAAACCTCAGATATTAATAGAGGCTGCAATAGATACAAAATATGTTTTATATTCAGCTTATATTCTAAAGTACAGTACTTGTGATAAAATGTGATTTCATACAGATCATAAATACACATGAAGCAAGAGAGAGATTTCGAAGGACTTGATGATTCCTCTCTCTCTTGCTCTCTGTGTGTGTGTTGTCATCCATACCTTTCAAGGTGAATCAAGATGGCTCCTATGTGTTTGGCTGTGATATCAGTGAGTCTGATATTGCTCCACTTGGTCTTTAGACTACGGTGGCCCTGAGGGTCACACAATGGCATTTCAGAAAACACAACAACATTTCACAAAACAACAACATTTCAGATTGCAGAAAAGGAGGGACAACACTTCTTGTTTGTGATTGGACAGAGTGTGTGGTTGAGCGAGTGAGAGAGAGCGAGCATACTTGGCAAGTGTTGGTGAATGTAGGCGGAGCAGAGGAAAAGGTTAGCAGTACGTTGTCAATCTGGCAGTAAATACAGTGTAGGTTAGTTTGTCAGTTATTAAATGCTGCAGCTTCTCAAGTTGCATCTGTTGTTTCCCAACTTATGGAAAAGTGAAAAACAGATCTAGGGTTTAGGTACATGTTGGCAGTGTTGGGCAGTAGCTGCATTACAAGTAGCACCGTTACTAGTTTAACTACATTTCTCAGTAGCGCGGTGGTAACGTCGCTGTTTACGGAATCAAATAGCTTTTCAGTAGCTTAGCTCTTTTATTGATCAAGTAGTGCGGTAGAATCCACACAAGCTAACGTGACATCTCCCCAAACATTTCAAGTAAACTTGAGCATTTCTGAAGCTCAAGCGCAGCGGAGCTTTCTGCTGCGGTCTGAAATAAAACTGCTAAGGATCAGTTACGCAAGCTTGAGTTTATACGTGATTTCCAAATGAGCTAACACAACCATCTCCAATGAAGCTAACCATCACAATTCAGGGCAGTCTAGCTACAATTTCTTTCTCGTGAAATAGTCATGAAATGTATTCTATAGGATTCAAGGACACGAATTTTCCTTTTTTTTGTGACGATCAGCATGACTTAATGTATTTCAATAGATATGCAACATCCGATTAGACTTGCAAAATAAAGCTTGCTGAGAAACATTCCAGGTGACGGTCACAGTTTGGTTAGGTTTAGGCACCAAAACTACTTGGTTAGGTTAAGGAAATTATCATGGTTTGGGTTAGAATAAATACTTCCTTAAAACAATCAACGGTGACTATTGGTTTCACATGGAAAACAAACCCCGGTCTCCCATGTGAAAGTCCTGTGTTTGACCCATTCATCCACCCCGAACTTTTTATACTACGTTCTAAGAAAGTCGTGCTAAGTGTCACGAAAAAAAATGGAAAATTTAAGTACACGATTCGACAGATAAAATTTTCACAAACTGCTTTGATACTGGGTTGGAATACAACAATCAAAACCAAATTCTGTGTTGTCATTTTGCCAGTGAGGACACATCAAATATATTATAGAGTACAGTGCCAGTTATAGAAGATGTTAATAAGAAGATGTTTATGTGTGAAAGGCCAACTTAGTGAAGAAATGTCATGAAACTGTCAAGTAGAGCATACTCACCTCCCATTCTCATCTGCTCAGACAGCCACAGTAATCGTCTCATTTGCCTTTTCACTGCCCTCTCCTAAATGTGCCCAAATCTGTAAATTGATTTGGAACCTTTTCGTTAGTAGCTGCTTTTCATTATCAGCCTCGGCGGTTCACACTGCTAAGAGACGCTGGCACATTATCTAAGCAAGTACCCACTTTCAACGTCTCCCCCATCCCTCCGCTAATCTGCTTATCAGCCACTGATAGCATGAGGTTGAATGGGCTGCACTAATGGCAGCTACTCAAATAATGGTCCCTTCTGAACAGTAACACTGAGCAATATGTTGCACTAAATGGAACATGTGCTATATATGCACCTACCTTAAGGATTCAAAATAACACTCACAAATAACGAATCAATGTCTTTATTTATTTTTTTTTTTTTTTTTGTGCTGGGCCTTAAAATGCAATATGTGATTTTTAAAAAACAGTGTAGTCTGTAAAATGTAAAGTAATAAACCTTGCCCTTTCATTTGGTGCACAATGAATTTTATGTGATCAGTGGGAGGCAAAAGCACAGAATGGCAAATATTAATATGCAGGTTGTCACTCTTCCTTGTGTTAGTGTGCTCACTGATACTGAACCAGCAGCCAGGAATATTACTTGAACATCATAGCCCAAAATAGACCTTTCTCACTATGCTGGCTATTATATTAATCAAATTAGACACACTGTAGTACAACAACATTGTTCTGCGACAGCATGGTGATATGATGATGACATATGTTGCGTCAAATTAAAGGCTAGTTAAGGAAGATGTGTAAGATTCAATAAATTATATAAACTTATATCAATAATATGTACTTCTAAATGCAAGTACAATATCTGAGACTTTCTTACCTAAGATAAGTACATTACCTAAGTTACATAACTAACGTAATGTAACTTAAAAGTTTAAATACATCAACGTTGAGTTTTGGTTTCACACAGGACACGAACCCCAGTCTCCTTGGTGAACGTCCTCTGTTTGTTTGTGCCATCCGTCCAACCTGCCACCTCCGTAAGCAGACTTTCTAGCTCTTCATACAACATTACCTGACTTCCTGGTTTGCTCCCGTCACTATTACGATGACCACCAGAGGTCGCATTCTACAATTAACTTAAACATGGGTCGTAATAAGCTGCTTGCACAAACGACCTATATGGACGTTTTTCCGGTGAGGACATTCTGGTTGCACTGGATAACATGTTCTTTTATTAGGATAAACATGGGCACTGCAGTTTACTTTTGAGTCAAGCCTGCATACACCGTCCTGCTGTAAATTCACTAGAGCACCAAATGTGTATTAGTCTGCTGCAGAAAATAGTCCAAAATAAATACACTGTTTATTCCTGTTTGAGTAAAGTTTGCTTAAACCTAAAGTGCCTAGCTGTTTCAGGAAATGCCTGAGACTTTAAAAAAAATAAAACCATATATTTGTGACCCACTTTTAAAGATATATGTCTTTAATAGAAACAAATGGGCATGGTTGATACAGACAGGCTGGGGAAGTCAGAAAGTATTGAGAGATGGACTTGGACATTATTGATTTTTGTCTATTCATGGGATTTGTTGACAATGACAGAATATTCCCAGACATATCCATTAAGTGAAGGTGTACTGGAATAAATGAAAGTGGATGAATGTTAACCATCAGAAAGTTTCGCCGTACAGAGAAAACAGCAAATAGAAGCTCTACACATAACGGCGAGGTTGATGTTATAACCTCTGAGCTATTGCTGCCCACCAGTTTATAAAATTTTAGTCATTAGTCAAGTTCACCAAAATGAATAACTTTTGAATTATAATGTAGTAATCTAGTGTTCACATATTTCTAATGGGAGCCTTAATGTTATGTTAAGTACAGAGATTTGGGAAACCCATTTACTGAAAAATGAATGAATGAATGAAATTCACAGGCACATTTGTAGAATGTATTATCTAACATACATGAATTGTTACAATAGTTAATTTCTTGTGTGGCAATATGCCATCATGATGCATTTACAAGTGTAATGGATGAATGGAAACAACATGTAACAAACACAGAGCTAGTATTTTTCTTGTGTAAAGGAAGTACTATAGATTCCTCAGGTATCACAGGCTGGCTCCTGAGTAGGATAGGACTCATTAGATGGGGATCAACCAGCTTATTCCCCTTCATTTGATTTACAATGGCCTATCTCTGTTTGTGGAATTTGCCTACATGATAGTGCTGTCAGATATAACAAAGATAAAATGTCGGTGCTGTGTTGGGCATATCTACAGGGATTCTCTCTGTGTGATTATAGCTAAATCTTGTTTCCCTATAAACCCAGCCGCTGGTTTTATCCCCCTGCATCTCCTCTCTCTGGGTACATAACAGAATCCTGATTTGATGAGGAACTGATGAGAGATATGAGAAAAGCTAAAACACATGAATCACTTGTTCATATCTAGGGTGACTTCAATTCCTCTGTTATTTCTGTGACTGTTTTATTGTTTTTTTATTGTTTGCTTTTGTGAGGCATTTATAAGTATGGTATAATCTCTAAAATATCCCAAGCATTGTATTTCTCTTCAGTTACAATAAACAAACAGTATAAACATAAAGCAACCACAAGAAGGTTACTAGTGTGAATGGAGGTCAGGTCCTCCAAATTAAACGATAAAATACATTGTTTGTCAATGCCATTTTGAACGAAACATAGACGATTTTTCTTATCTGACACCCCCTTTGTCTGTGGCCTCCAAAACCAATACAAATCACGGTTAAAAAATAAATCTTATAATGTGACAACACTATGGTTAGGTAAGGTTTAGGCACAAAAATTACTTGGTTAGGTTTAGAGTTATGAGAGGTAGGGGGTTAGGGTTCAGGTTTGGGTTAAAATAAGTCCTTTGTTAAGACTGGGGAAACATCGTAGTCATGGTTACAATAATAAACACATGGTTAAGATTATGGAACGATCGTGGTCATGGTTAAAAGAAACCAACGTTGACTGTCTGAAGGAAACAGGAAACAACCCTCCAATGTTTTGTTGACCCATCTATCCACCCTGACCTCCTCCCTATATGGTCTTTGTTGCTCTGTAACAGTACACAGTCTTGTACACATGTAAGTTCTTCAATATATGGCACTGTACTGAAGAGTAAACAACCTTCAAACCCAAATCTGTGGGGACATCACTTGGTACAAAAGACCAGCCAATAGATGGACCATTCTCTAACTGCTGTCAGCAATAGATATCAAGGTTTTTCACAGGTTTGGTGTTTGGCTACTTTGGAACACATTTACTCCCAGTCTGTGTGTCTGGATGTTTGCACAATTTACTCTATAGAGATTTGTTACATTATTCCAACCCACTTGCCAAACAGAGCATTGATATTGGACATTCTGCAAAAACCCTGCATTACATTAGATGACAACATCTTTAAACGTTCACATTTTAAGCTGATTATTCCTACAATATCCTTGTGCAGCAACTATGGCAAGGTTAAGGTATTTTCAAGTTCATGCAAGTAAAACTACTTAGTATAGTCACATTTAGTGAGCGGCGCACTGCAAGGTTAAGCTTTCTTTCTTTCAAGTTAAAACAAGTCATCATGCTGTTTAAAACCTGTGGGACTTTGAACTTGATATAGAATAACACAATTCTCTGCTATTTCTTTTGAACACCAAGCTGGAGATTCTGCTCATATTAGCATGGGATTTAAAACTACTAACATGTTTAAATATTTAAAAAATAAAAAACTCTAACTGAGTCTTGGCATGAGATGGGACACAAATCTGGGCCTGAAATGTCAGAGGTGAAAATGTTACATGCCAATCCACCACCCTGACCTGCAGGAGTGATGGAGTGATGTGTTTACCAGCACCAGGCTGTATTAACAGCAAGAGTGACACTTTCATTAGAGTAACAGGAGGTTGTCTTAAATGGAGTGTCAGTATTTTGGATTCTGATGTGTGTGATGTGTGTGTGTGTGTGTGTGTGTGTGTGTGTGTGTGTGTGTGTGTGTGTGTGTGTGTGTGTGTGCGTGCGTGTGTGTGTGGGTGTCAGGGATGAGCTGGTAACAGCTGATGCCACTGTGAACAACAGATGACTTACTTCTCTCACTGCACTTTCACAGTTGTTTGTTTCTGTGGATGGAGGCCTGTTACTGTGTGTGTTTTTTCTTCATGGTTTCATGTGTTATGCTCAGTACATTTCCAAGTAACCTGCTGCAGTAACTTAAACTTAAAGAGGCAAAAATTCATCACTTCTTATATGTAATAATATGGCGTGGTAATAATTTATTCTATGCAAGTTTGAGTGCTAAAAAGATTTTCTTCCAGTTAAGTTCATCATTTTGACTCGGTATCCTTTTTAAATTGCAGGTGCATCCCTGAAAGTATGGTGCCATTCAGTCATTAGAGTTCAGAGGCTTAAATTCCCATGATTGAAAGCTCAGGTATTATTCCCCTTTTTGGACTCTGAGGAAAGAGACGGGCATAACAGAAAACTGGAATGCAGTTTTAAAATGTTACTAAGCTGCCATTTTGCTCTCTAAATTCACATGAGGCATTTAAATGTTAAACACCAGTTATCCACATCTCTCAGTAACTGCACTGCAGGGCTTCAGAATACCAAACTCAATTAAACCAGAAGCAGAGACCATTTCTCTGTCACCCTGCCACATGTTGAGGCAAAAATGTTGAAATGCAAATGTCACATGTGGTTCAGACTTGAGTGGTGCATCACAAGGTTCACTTGCCATTTCTAAGCTAAAATGAGCAACCATGTTGTGAAGACCTGTTGGAATCTGAATTTAATTTAAGTAATACACTTCTTTGCTATTTCTTTTCAATATGTATGCCACACTAAAGGGCATTAGGATGGAGGTTCTGCTCACACATTAGCATGGGGTTGAAAAAATACTTCCTGTGTGGTTTAGACTTGTGGTATTTAAGCTGCTCTACAGGAGGTCTAAATACACACTAATCAACTAATTACCACAAGCTGCACATTCCATCAGCCAAAAAGATAATTAGCCCATGTGTAAACAGCCGTGGTGGCCATCCATCCATAAACCTCGAGTTTCATTCATAAATGTGAGTGTCATCTCCTCTCTGACAATTTCATTTAAAAATAAAAACTAAATGTTGAAGCTTGCTGGGAGCTGATTGAAATAAAAAAACATTACAGTATGTGAGTGTTAAGATGCATTTTCACAGGAAATGCAGTTCAAAGTCAGTCTCTTAGATAAAGCTATTACCACCCCTGCTTCCCCTGCTGCTCTGCATCTACTCCCATCTCATCTCACCAGAAATGGGTATGCAGTAAGAAATTTGTGCGTGCGTAGTGAATCTTTCACTTTGTAAATTAAAGGAGACAGGCTTTCACTACTCTGCCTTAAAAATGTGCATCTCTCCATGCTGCATAATATTAAATTTGAATGGCTTTAGAAAGTGTTTATTCCTAGATGTATTTTTGCACTTTGTCATACTGATAGCATGCACGGTTGACCAGATTTTAAGAAGTGCAATTTGTTCATAAAAGAACTACACATTCACAGACTTTATTAATCTTGAGAGGTGTCTAGCCAGTCAGAGTGTGTTTTCTCTTTCTGCTACACTGTTAACACCTCACTCACGTTTGATTGAATATGAAGGAAATTGCTCCACTAGCCTCTTGAGCATTCAACCGAGAGGGAACTGCAAAGCGGGCAGGAGTATGTATGACCCTGACTCTTAATAGATGGAGTTTAGGTCCAAGGTAAAATTGGAAATACTCAGGTAATTTCATCCAGTGCATGACCTCTGCCCTCTGGGACTTTATTGCCTCTAATTCATCAAGGGTTTGAGTTGGAGGCAATTATTGCTGCTGATCTCAGTTCTTTGCTGGCGTACAGCAGTGTATTGGGAGTGGTAGCATCATTTCATCTTCACTGTAAACTGCAAACTCTGCTCACCTGACAGGTCAATAAGCCCAGGTAGACACATGATTACTGCTGATAAGCTGCAACAGCTTTCCTACTTCACCTGTGCTAGAGAGATGACAATTTGTGAAATAGATTTTGTAATTGTCATTCTGCTATGAGCTGTGATTTTGTGATGCATGCAGGTGTGCTGAAACTGATTCTGCCTTCCTTAATATTCATGACACTGTCAAGACTGCAGCTATAATTTTGTAATAAATATCAAGTTAATTACAAGGCAATCTCATAAACCGAGATATATAATGACTCCATCATTTGATAGTGTGTCACTTTCATAAAGAATGAAAAGTGAGTGTGTTTATATGCAAAGTTGATTAAGAATAAAGGGTTTAAATCCTGGTAATGGTTGTATATCCATTAATAAACCATTGTTATGTAACAAAAATAATATTAAATGCAACTTGTGTGTGTCACCAGTGTAGACATCCTCCTTATATATCACATTATATTGTGAAAAAAAATATTGACCCCTGTGACAGTCATTGCACATTAGACTGCCTGATTTAAATGTTATGTTTATTAATAAATCTATTCCCATGAGAGGGCAAGCAGAAAGAAAACATAAAAGGATGCTGTGTGTATTGCACAGTCCATCAATATATCAGCTCCTGCTGCAACAATCAAGGTAAACTGATTTTACACTGTTAGGTCTGGGAGCTTATCCAAACCATTAAACTATTAGGCTATAGCATTAAATACACCAACTCTTAAACAAGTGCTTGAGTATCAGACAATATTCATTTTCAATGTCATTTGTCCATAAAATAAAATAAAAAATTCCCCTGTATTGGTCTGATGTGGCTTATCTTTGAAACCTGGTTGTTATAATCCAGATGACTGAAGTTGTTCTCTCTGAAAGGCTTAAGATAAACTAAAAGGCAAACACATCAGCTCCTTCAGTGTAGCACACTTCCTCCACCTAAATTCATCTCCCGTCCTGTCAAAATGGCCATGCCTGTTTTACTGACATGAGAGTGCCACCTGCTGATCTGAAGCATGTCTAGCATCCATCTGACATCTCTACTATGATGGCCGCTATGTGTCAAAATGAAAACACAGCCAACCTTTTACAGATAAACAGCAGCTTCAGCTGGTTGTACAACAATTTATTATGCTAATGCTCGCTGTTTACTTTAAAGCTCTTCGATCATCAGGGGAAGGGAAACTGTGATATTAGAGGCGAAAAGCACTAAATTCAGGCACTAAAAGTGTGTAACTGCTGGTCTCTTTCATGCAGCCTGTTAATGATGAAGGAGCTGAGGAAATGTTCCATTTTTATAAGGAAAAGGGCTACAGGAGACATGAATGTAGGGCTAGCAGCAGCCATGAATAAACTAAGGTAAACATTCATGGAAAAAGAAGACACTGGGAGAAAATGGCCTTTCTTACACACAAAATGTCGCTTTTCAAGGAAAGACAATGGATTTTTTCCATTGTTGGAGGTACAATTGTTTCTTTTCAATGTGTATGTGTAGATACTGGACATATTTCACACCACTGACAGGCAAAAGAAAAAAATCCCAGGATGCTTTGATAATCTTGTTAATGACACTTGTAAAATAATAAACTTTCTTTATGTCTTTATCTTCCTTAAGGAAAACACCCAGACACAAACACTTTTATGAGCATTTTTACGATGTATGTCTTTAAATGTATCGCTCAATACCCATCCTCATATTGTCCACCACAGAGCATGGAACAGCAGGTATCTAAGATAAATTAATGATTTACAGTAAATGTGAATAAGCAGCTAATTGCATGCGGTATGATTAAAAAATTGCAGTTGTGTGTACTGTCTGTCCCTGTGCATGCTATTGCCTAATCCTGCCGGTAATATAAAAGAGCTATAGTTTTTTTGTTTTTATAGCGAGAGGCGGGCTGGTTGCTTGGCAACACAGCATGCCTAGAAAGTTAACAAACAAAACTAACCAATAATAATAATAATAATAATAATAAAACACCTTTTCATAATTCTTTCAATCAAATACAGTGATTGTTTTTCCTATCATCGTATTTCTAATGCATCATAAAATGTGCTGTTTTGGAAACGCACATCAGGGGAATATGTCAGTGGGAAACATGTGTGCAAGGATTGTGATTTTCACTACGAATTTCATAAGGTATGACTGTAACAAACATGTAAATATAACAATGCTGTCAAATTGCAACTTCCAATGCTACTTGAAAAATTAGTATGATTTATTGACATGTGCTATTTGCTTCAAAGCAAAAATCACAATAGCTTATGAGCCAGATACTCCCATTTATTAATGTGACACTCCAGCCAGGATTGTTCCTCCCAGGCTTGTATCAATGTGGGCTTTGGTTTATGTCTAATGGCTTGCCACTGAAATAGAAAAGGTCATTAATAATGTTATAATATTTGCATTTTGCTTGGCTGTCATTTTCATATTGCCCCTCTGGTTATTCACTCTGTTTGTGACACTACAAGGAGTCCACTTATGTGTATATATATTCCTGATTGCAATATGGTTAGAGATCATGACAAGAGGTGGTGTTGTGTTTGGCTTTTGTATACAGTGTATGCCATCAGTGAGAGAATCAGCTTATCTGTTTCAATTTTCTTCACCATTTACCTCCAGCTGTTTCTCATGAAGCTGTATTGAATGTAAGACAGCAGCTTAGATAATTGTCACACACTTTGTGTTAAATACCTAGTGTCAAACATGTCTGCATTTAGTACCTGGTCAGTAAGTAGCAATATTCCCTCCACCAACAACAGCATTATTAAGTAAGGCTACGACACCGTAGCCCATCATGAAGCCCGGGAACCAATTTAGATCTGTGTAGGAGGCTGAGAGCTGGAGCGGTAGGCTGGATGTGACCGTGAATAGTTGTTTTGTTACTTTTCAGTTTCACACAAGAATACTCATATGACAATAATTTACTTCTGTGACATCTGTACGAGCCATTTTGTTTTACAGTACAGTGCAGGGCTAGAACATCTGAGACTCTAAAAATAAACCATACTGAAGGTTCCTAAAACTTTAATTGCCAGCTAACCGCAAAGATGCTAGCCAGCACTAATCGCAATAGCTCCCCGAGCTTCTCTCAATTTTTTGTCTATTGTGTTGTTTACTCTCCCCTCCCAATTTCGTTCAATAAAAAGTTATTGAAGAGGGAAAATATAGCTCTCTGAGCTAACAAGTATTCTAACGGTCAGTTAACTCATTAGCTTAGCTTGGCTGTTACTTGCTGTTGTGCCATCAACTCCTGTCTCATAAGTGTCAACAAACTATTCCTCTTTTGTGGAGCAGTTACTCCGGTAGAGGAGGTCAAATAAAAGTGGATGATGCAACACTGCTAATAAGCTAGCTATTTTGGACTGTCCGCTTCTCTGTTCCCTCAAAGTTCAGTAAGTTACTGTCAAGAGGTCAAGATGCCTTGCTATTCGTCACCAGCACAAATTAGCAAGTCAAAGTAAAAAAAATATTGACACACATTTCCTGTGCCCCCGCAAGAATTGAATGAACTGATTTTGCTGTGAATTTTCACTGTTTTAAATGCTGGTATAAGCAGGCCTTGGGAGTCTCCTCTGGTTGCCTGGCATCCTCACAGTGATGACAACACTCCAGGAAGTTACAGCGCCTGGCAAAGAAATAACGCCCATAAAACTACAACACAATGTTTTTACACTTTGCTTTTTGTACAGATTAAAGAAACAAAATATAACATGTTAATTAGTGAGCTTTAGAGGTGCTTTTGTTACCTTTGGACAAAAGGTTACCTTTGGACAGAGCCAGGCTGGTGGATGGTAGATTCATATTTACCTACAGACACGAGAGTGGTATCAGTCTTCTAATGTAACTCTCTGCAAGACAGCAAATAAGTGTATTTCCCAAAATGACAAACTCTTCCTTTTGCAATAATTATATTGCTTTAATTTCAAATGACTTTTGGGCATGAGGACACTTTCTATGGTGAAAAACTGTACTGAAAGTGAATTTACAGTAGCCTGAATATCTATTCTTCAGCAGGTTGTTTTGGCATAAATGGGGCAAGGCAGTCTCATGTGTAAACTTATTTAGGTGGCAGTGAGTGTAAAAGCGTGATGCAACGTAGCCTATATGGGAGATGATGCTCACACTGCTCTCATGCACCTAATAGCTGCTGAGTGACCTAAAGGGAGGCGCTAATTCGAAGGATTTATCACATGATGGATGGGAGCTGATGTGTTAAGAGACCTATGAGGGCCCTGGACAGCAGTCATAAATCATGGTTCATGCATGAAACCACAAACATATTTGCATCTCTCATCTCACCATGTGAAATTAGCTGTAAAATGTGATGGAACAGACCGGAGCCCATTCCACGGATCACTAGAGGAGAGATAGCCATTTTCAACCCAATTTCTGCAATCTAATTTGAGCACTGGCTTGGACTCTGAAGTGGAGTGGTAATACTGAAGCATTACTCACTCTGAAATGCATGCATCAGTTTGATGCTGTCTTGGTGTGCATGTACAGAAACATGGTAAGTAAATACTAGATTTGTAGGTGCTGATGATGACAAATAATCCTTTTTTTTCATTTCAGAGAGAAACTCAGAAATGTGTGTATCTCTAATTGATCTCTGTTGTGTGTGTGTGTGTGTGTGTGTGTGTGTGTGTGTGTGTGTGTGTGTGTGTGTGTGTGTGTGTGTGTGTGTGTGTGTGTGCGCGCGCGCAATTAGTTCATTGGTAGCCTGGGAAAAGTGTGCAGGCTGCTGTAATTGGTGAAGTGCTTGGCAAGGTATTCTCTCTCTGTCAGTAAATACAGGTAGGAGCCATCCACATGCCATTTGTCTTCTTGATGTGTGATATTACTTAGCAACCATACTGAAGTGCAGATGTTGTTCCCTGTTGATCATTTGAAATTCTACTGAGCACACAATTGGAAAAATAATTATAGTATATTTACAAAGTTTTATAATCACCTAAATGAAATGCTTAAAGATTTCCTCAAATATATTTAATGTGTGATGCCTTTGTGCATTTACAAATTGCTTCAGCATTATTAGTATTTTTTTTAATAAAATTTATTTAACTTTACTTACTTCACCTTCCCTCCACACGAAGGTCATTCTGAAACCATTCAAGCTAAATGAAGAGTATCCACTTTGTTTACAGAAAATATTATTCTTTCAGCTTTCAGGGTGAGTAGAGCTTGAGTTTATGTAGCCAACAGAAACAGTATCGTTTGCATTGTCCTCAGCATTTATTGGGAATTAGCTCAAACAGTCTCCGTGAGGAGCTTGGCAATATTTTTTGACCTGCATGCCTGAGAGCTTAAGATCCTTATTCCAAGTATATTCAAAAATGGATTTTAAGGGTCGGGAAAAATATGCTTTTGGGAACGTAAGCTCTTATTTTCACAAAGAAATATTCAATTCAAGGTCTAAACACTATGAGCAAAACCAAACCACTGTTTAGAGAAATTAAATTTAGTCGAAAAAACACGGCAAACACTCCAGTTTGCCGTCTGAAATCAAATGAACCAAAGAAACCTTGAAAGTGACAACAAGACTCTATTTCCATATGAGTGTTTATGATTATAGCAGACAAGGTGTGTGCGGATACTGAAATGTAACTGCTAATGGAACAAAGGGGTTACATTTCATATTTTACATCATAGAGTTTATCGTTCAGACACATCTCTCCCAAACAGTCAGTTCAGAAAGATAGTTCCCAGTCTGTTTCCTTTCCATTATGTCTAAAGTGGCATATGTTCAACTGCCTCTGTGTTGGAAGTTGTTTCACAGATGCTCTAACGAGGCTGCGGTAGGATTTGATAGCTGTGTCAGTTAGCAGTGGAGCTGACAGGCGACGAGGAAACTGAAATTAAAAGGTAAATCCATGAAAAACAAAATAACAACAAAGCATTCTCTATACAGTAAGTGTCTCATATACAACCATTGTGTGAGGTAACAGTTAGCACACACAATGGCTGAACATACTGTAAATATACCCTGAGCCTGGGGTTCACATATTATTTCTGGCCTTTGAAGGGGTATGTAATTGACATGGTTGGTGCAAACTGAAAGCTGAGGGGCCAGATGATCCCTGTTTGGCATTAATGCAAAGGGGAAATAATTTAATGTATCCCTTTAAGGTACTCATGTATGTAGTTACCCTCCATCTCACTATAAATACACTCCATTAACACATTTCTATTCTTCATTTTAAAGTTCTCTCATTGCTTTATACTCCAACCAACAGCTTTCCCATTCTGCTGCCTATATCCATCACCTATCTCTGTATAAGTGTTGAAGTTTTGTTTTAAATAGCATGCCAAAAGAACATGGCGTGTTCATTTGTCTTTACAACAGGCAAACTCGTAAAATGCTTCGGTAAATAAACACCTGGCTGGTAACTGTTGGATAATTAATGTTACACCTGCTTTAATTTCTCATGTTTTAGTCTATAGATGTTAATCACTTTGGCTTTCATAAGGATTCACCTCACTGTTGTATGCTGCTTTGGGCATCTGAGAGGCAGATTTGAGAAACTATGCAATTATGTTAACTAATTTTAAAGTTTATGAAACTGACTTGACTATTTTGTTTTGTTTATCTTATTGTAGGTGTTCCCCAAGTTTGATTCATTATGTAACTGACAGCATAATGCTGGCTGAGAAGGAAAGTTTGTCCAATATGAATTTTATTCCTTCAAAAACATTTCTGAATGTAAGCATCTGAAGCTGTCTGTGTTTGAGAAGATGAGTCACTCATAAAATTAGAATAGAAAAAAGCCCATACTAGTTAACAATAGAGCTTAGTTAACTCGTGAATGGCCGCTGCCACAGCCACCAATCAATTATTCCACAACATGTTTTCCACTGATTCCAGTTCAGCAGACTTTTGAAATCGCTTGAAGGACCATTTTATAACCAATGCATCACTGTCTGTATCTCCAAAGTCTTTTAAAAGACCTATAATGGCGTTTGTTCATGCGTCGTTGTTTCCTCATCTGTTTCGTTTATATATGCAATGAGGCTGCACTGCTGAAAGTTTAAAATTGTGTGTACACTTGCTATAGAAACATCAGTTTGCCAGGGTCAGCCATGTTTTTGTTTACGTTTGACGTCGTGCACCTAGAACGCTTGGAGGTCGGAAGTCGTAAATTCCGACCTCGGACATTGTCCCGAACGCAGCATAATAGACGGTGTGTCCCTGAACATTTGAGCTAACTGGCATGACTTTGGCTAACAGAGCTTTTATCAGCTTTTATGGACGTGGTTGTCTTCTTGTCATGGCAGTAACACTGTGTATTGTTATACTTATAGCTTCTATTCACAACTGTGGTGAGTACAGTCTGTCAAAATGTGTGTCAGCATTAAACTGCAGTGTAACTTACTGGAATTTCTGCGTCAAAGCTAGCAAAGAAATTAGCTAGTTTACTTAATATTTTAAAACAGAAACTTAAAGCCAGTTCTGCTTACTCAGCACACCATGTCTGTACCAATCTCCTCTTTATATATTGCTGTTTTTTATGCTGTTACATTGTGATTTTGAATCTTCTACACAGACTGTATAAAACAGGTTTCTAAATAATTATTTCTCATTGCATTTTATAGAAGCACTAAGGAAATGGTAAAATTGTTGTGTATGTAGATGGGAACCTGCGCTTTGCCTCCTACTATGGAGATCACATGGTGCTGCAAAAGTCTCCGGAGAAAGCTGTGCTGTGGGGCTACGGGCCTGAGGGTGCGCATGTCACCGTCTTCTTGTCAGGACCAATGCAACAGAAAACCTCACCGGTCAGTGTGACAAAAGGTGAGTACGGCCTGTTGTTGTCAGGTGGGAAGTTGATGCTGACGTCCGCAGGGTACTGAATGGAGGCAGAAGGGCAAACTGAGTGATCCTGACGGGCAGATATGGCAGAAACCCCAGGTTTGTATCAGAGCTTTTGTTGCGTGACCATTGTTGGGGCAGTTAGGGTGTGGCATGAAGAAAGTGGTTTGGAAATTTCAGAATGAGTTCCTCAACCATTTTTTATAATATAGTTAGGTAGTGTCATGTTTCCCAGTTCCGTGTTTCAGTGACTCCACAGAACATGTAATATCAGGATTTCTCTCTTTATACTGACTTGCATCCAACTTCTAAAAATAAAATATATATCGTATACCCCTCTGTCCGTAGTCCAAAGGCTAAAAGCTTTCACTTATTCATTTGGGCACTTTACTTTGTTTACAGTCCATGTATCAGTAACTGTTTTTACAGGTATCTGGCGAGTCACCCTTCACCCTGTTGAAGCTGGTGGTCCCTACAATGTGACAGCAGCCGTTCAGAAGAGCACAGCCACTCTGACAGATGTGCTGTTTGGAGACGTTTGGCTGTGTGGAGGGCAGAGCAACATGTACTTTAAAACATCTCAGGTAGGCCGAGCCAAATGAACACCTGTCTATCTTTCTGATGAGCTCATTTGCGTTAATATAAATGTGCAGAGTAGAAGTCTGTCTGTATGGCCGAATCTTGAAACAAAACCTTTTCACTTATATTACACACAAAACATAGGAAGTTAGTATCAATTTAATTTACTTTGTTTCTTGTTTGGTGTAACAGAATTGGCTTCAAAGGACAGTGTAAATGCCAGAAAGACGAATAACAACATCTCTGACATAGAGCAAAACCTTAAAAGTCCTACTTTGGCTGTAGTGGTCAGAAAGGTTGCACAAATCCATTTGTGGCATGAAGCATTCTAGACAAAAAATAACTTTCTCTTTGGTATGTATGTATTCATATTTTATTGTTTAATGAACTAATGAATTTCATTTATTAATTAATTTATTCTCCAATAGATTTTGAATGCATCAGAGGAGCTGGTCCTCGCAGCAAAGTATCCCCATGTGAGGACTTTTATGGCAGCCTTGAACCTGAGTGAAACTGAGCTGACTGATTTGATTCAAGTGGAACTTCCTTGGTCTGTGCCCACAGCAAGTAAGTCAAGGATTTATTTATTTATTCATAGAATTGTTTAAAGACTTTGCAGCTGAAGGTTTTGGTTTGGGGTGTTGAACTGCAACTGAGCCAGTTATAAATGCTGTGTAATAGAAACATGCATGTATTGCATATGTTACTAAATCCAAGCTATTGTTTTGTTATGGTTACAGCACAGGACATTATGGTACTGTATGATGTAATTACATTTTTTAAAATGAACAACAAATATCAACCATGATGCTATTTGTTTATGTGCAAACTACCACCTCTTGCATTCTGCTGATTGATGGATTAACAGGCAGGTGTATTTCCAGATCTGGCAGAGTTCTCTGCAGTGTGCTGGCTCTTTGGACGTTACATGTATGAGAATCTGAAGTATCCCATAGGACTGGTGGAGTCCTGTTGGGGAGGCACACCTGTCGAAGCCTGGTCATCTTCAAGAGCACTGCAGCAGTGTGGACTAGAGCAAAATAAAAATGGGTAAAGATATGAAAAAACACAATTCAGCTGACCTGCAGACTAATATGTATGGTAATAGATGTAGGATGTGGATGTGTGACACACTGTTCTCATGCAAGTATAATAACTGTTCTTGTGCTCACAATAGTTTGGGGTAATAGCCAAGAAAAGTTAGCTTGCACTAACTGCACTGTTGCTACTTTTTGCACATTAAAATCTCTCAGTCCTAAGGAAAATTCTGTCTTGTGGAATGCAATGATCCACCCGTTGCTCAACATGACCATCAAAGGAGCTCTCTGGTACCAGGGTAAGATGACCTGCACAGGTATCAGATGTTCACAATAGCTACATGTTATATATCATGCATCTAAAAAGCTTGTGTTGCTTTCAGGTGAGGAAAATGCAGACTATCATCAAGAGCAGTACAACTGTTCCTTCCCTGCTATGATTGATGACTGGAGGATGGCGTTTCACCAGGGCTCAGGGGGGCAGACAGCTCACGACTTCCCCTTTGGATTTGTCCAGGTAGGTTAGTATTTTAGTTTTAAGTTGCATAAAAGAAACAAGAAACACATAATACATTTGAAAATCAAAGTTATCATCAGTCATCATCAGTCTAAGAGTCTTAGAGTGGATTTTTAAAAACACTATATGAAGAATTTGAAAAATGTCTGACTTTGGTGCCCCCTAGTGGTACCATCAAAGACTGTGGCAGACAGCGATATGTGCTACTTTGCCACTATGTAGGATAGAAAGCTTTTAGCAAATATCATTTGCAGTATTGCATATCTAATCCATGATTTCTGTACTTTGCAGCTGTCCACCTACAAAAAAGCCTCCACAGATGACGGCTTTGCAAACATCCGCTGGCACCAGACAGCCGACGTTGGCTTTGTCCCGAACCCCCGGATGAAGAAAACCTTCATGGCTGTGGCTTTGGATTTACCAGATGAAACCTCACCCTACGGCACGTAAGGATTGTGTTTGTATTCATAGCATGTGACATCTTTGCAATACTAATGAGCATTACGTACTTATACAGGTATTTGTTAATACCTATGTCATTAACAAATGGTACCACATCAGGAACTGTGGAACTCCTTCATGTAGATTTATTCAACAATTCTTACATATGTCAGAATTTCATGTAAAACTAACTCTTAAAATGAGAGGTGTGTTGCAGAAGGTCAGTGCTATTTTTAACTACCATGCCAGGTTTGACCTGATTTTTTTGTTTATTGTATAAAAAATGCTGCAGTAAGAGTTTTAATTGGAGCAAAGAGCTCAAATCACACCTGTTTAAATGTTTCTGCTCTTATAAACATCTATAAAACTTTTCATGGACTTGCCCCTGATATGCTGCCAAGACACAGTAAGTCCCTGGCGTGATTCTCACATCAACAGACTTTCTTAATGTACCGAAAACTGAAAGACCAACAGGGAAACAGCTTTCTGCTGTTTTTGTCTTCATTTAAAGTATGACACTGTGATGATGTGACCTGCTTTTGTATTTCCAAGTGATGAGCTGCTTTTTTTTTTTCTTTTCTTTACTCTATTGACTTTCAACCTATTTGGTCTTACCAACTGACTCATCCATGATTGTTAAAAGGATTTGTGATTTTATTTGTTTCAGGATCCATCCCCGAGACAAGCAGGATGTAGCCTACAGACTGACGTTGGGAGCGAGGGCAGTGGCTTATAACGAGAAGGATGTGCCCTTCCTTGGACCTTTCCCCAACCAAATCCTGTCCACTCGAATGTATCTCAACATTACCTACAACCAGACAGTCTCTGTCACACCGTCTAAAGACATCTTTGAGGTAAGGCTGGCGGCGGTAGTCAGTGTGAGTTATGTCCCATATTCACCCGCTGGCTTTGTTAACAATGCTAACACAAAATCACTATTAAATAACCATTAGATGTAGTTGATGTTTGGTTTGATGATTTCTTGAACAAACTAATTTCTGGCAAAATAAATGAGCTCAAATCAGTGAATGTTACTTCTTTTCATCCATTTGTCTTGTTTTTCTCTAGATTTGTTGCTCTGGGATTCAGGCTCCATGTGGGCCTCAGTCTCCTTGGGTTCCAGCTCCCATCATGCAGTGGGATCTAACCACTGTCCAGTTATCTGCCAATTTGTGTCCGCCTGCTGACGAAGTAGCTGCTCTCAGATATGCATGGAGAGACTGGCCCTGTGACTTTAAAGCCTGTCCAATCTACAGCGCCAGTGGGATTTTACCTGCACCTCCTTTTATTATCATCCGCCATCCAGCCAAAGGAAACGTTTGGAAAAGCTACTGAACCACCAGATCAGTCTGTCTAGAAGTGTGTGTATATATATATATAATTTTGGTTATACTGTTTATCCTTTATACAATCTATGCTGTTACAACCATTGCCATTAATTGTATGAATGTTAAACATGACAAATGTGTTTTTGTTAAAATACAAAGTTTACAACACAAAGGAGTCTTTATGACGTAACATAATTTGCACAAATAAATGACAAATCAACAACTAAGTTTATGCCAATGCAATGAAAGTATTCATAATCAAACATGAGCTACTGTTTCTTCAACTGGAAAAATGTTTTCCCTATAATGAGTTATAACTGCAACTTTAAGTAGGGTACCATCAGTTAAATAGGGTGCCATGTGCCAAAATCTGTATATGGGGAAAGCATAATAACCCTTTTTCTGTGTAGTCCCCAATTAGTAAAAAAGGTCATAGTAATTACATTTTAAACATAATGTCACCTGGGACTTTCTCAAATGCACCACAGATGTTTGTGTATATACATATAGTAAAAAATGCAATTGTCAGTACATAGGTGTTGGGTTTATGTTGCTATTGGCACGTTAAGCACAAAGCTAACTCACCAGCCACATTCAATATATTAGCATCAACCATGCTAGCACACATCCCCAGTAATGCTGTCTGGGACTTGCTAGAAGATGACATACAATAAATAACATAGGTTTGAGTTACTTTTTGCTTCTGTTTCCTGAATTACTGAACCAGGAAGGAAAAGGGTGAAAAAAACATTGTAAGCCACGTAAATAAGAATGAAGGTTCATGAGGATTGCGATCATGTATGACCTTGAATTCAGTTGTGCTTTCAGAATCAGGAGCTGAAATATGAGGTAGAGGGCTTCATGGTGGGGGAGGTCAGGTGGTGCTGATGAGAGGAGCTAGGAGACTGCGGCGTCTGTCCTGAAGAAAGAGTCACTGTCAATGCTGAGTGATCATCATGTCAGCATTAGAAAATGCAAGAGATAACAAAAAAAGAAGTACTGTGAAATATTTGGCATTTTCCTAATCCTAATATTTACATACTGTGACTCCTGTAAGGGAGTGCACTTTTATTTTTCAGTTAACTTAGCCACTTACATTTATGATATGTTATTTACAGCAGAGGTCTGGAGGAGCAGTTGGTGGGGTAAGGAGGGTTATTCACATACACTCCAGCAGAGCAAAGTATAACTGAGTGACTCCACTGGAGCAGCTTCACTGCTTTGCTCACACATTTTGACAGCAGTTGTCCAGAAAGAAGACAGTTTTTATTTGTTTCCCCAGCAAGGGATTTTTACCTGCCACAGGCCCAGCTGTTAAACCTAAGGCTACCCTGGTTCCTATATGTTTGCTGGACACACCAGCTTTGATGCACACCTACATTACATTACTTGAGTGTTTGCTTGTACTGTACAGTACTTGCAATAATCAAGGTCCTGTAAACAGTAACACAACATGACAGAGGTAATGTACACTTCATCCAAGCTAAAAACATTGCCAATCTGGAAAAGTGATATTTAAGCGACCTGTTAAGTGCTCCGTCTTGATGTTCTCATCAAAGCCCTTGTGTCTCTGGTAGGCCTCAAAGTTGACTGAGGCGTCGTCCTCTGATAGGCTGTGAGGAACCTGGCCATCACCAGGGCGACACACCTCAAAACGTATCCATCGGTAGCTACATAAACAAAGTTTTAAAAAAAAAGACGTCCATTTATAAAGTCTCAACTCCTAGTGATTGTAAGCTGGCTGAACGTTTGTATGCAGAATATATTAACATGATTGAAATGTATTAATCATGCCCTGTAATTTGATGTTCAGCTAGCACAATTGCATATCTCAAAAAGGAAAAATTCAATTAACTGCAAAATTGTTAGAATATTTTCTTTGTGTCTTTCAGCTTCAGCTAGAGAATTAACTGCGTAGAACTGGCTAAATAATTACTAGATAGCTCAGGTCCCAACAAAATATGAATTCACTTTGCATAACTAAGTCAGCATGTTTCCATGACCTAAAAATGTTACTAATGACTTGTTAATGTTTTCCTTCTAAGAAAAGTTTGAAATGATTCTCTGTCACCAAGAATTATCATCATCTTAATCATCATATTAATGCTTTGCATATGGCAAAACAGGTTGGAAAGCATACTTCAGTCTATAATAATTATTGTAATTAAATGACCCATCTATTAAATGCCTTATAATCCCTGTCTGGGAGCCACATTTCATGGTTTTCCCAAAGTTACCACGCTACCTACACTATGCTCTTGTTTTAGTATTCTTCTGCTTTTCCAGTTAGACAGCTGAAGTCTAAAATGTTGTAAAAACATAAAAACAAATCTCATCCTTAAATGATAATCTGCAAGTCAGAAAAAATATGAAGTGCATGTTGTGTGTATTGTAGTCGATAATCCATATTCAGTGAGATGGGTGAATTTACTTGCTACATTTGCGTGCTCCAGGACAACTCTGGATGAGATTCTGGATGGTGGGGTGTGAAAAGCCAAAGAAGTCAGCTCCTGATGGCACGATGGGCGCCACAGACTTGGAACTAAGAGAAGGACATGGTGAAAGAGTTCAAAATTATATTAAAAGGTGAATAAATACATTTGAATTGGCTTTCTGAAAATAGTTATGGTGACAAACACCAAACCCCAGAATACAAAACCATTGTGCTGTTTGTTAATTTATGCTGAATACCCCAAACAACCACAACCAATCCAAGCATGTGTGGTGAACTTTGGTACCTGACAGATGCGATGGCCTTCAATAGATTGGAGTGGCATGTCAGGGCAGAGGAGGCCACGATGGCATTCTGAGGATCTTCTTCAGGCACAATCTCAAACTGGGGGGGAGGAGGGCAATATTGCTATTACTGAACAAAACACAACTTAATCAACAAAGTTGCACACGGCAGTTTTGTTGTGTTCCCTTGGATCTAAACAAAATGTTTTATTCGTCTTTATTTTAACTAGAAACTATTTACATCTGAAAACGAGGACATTTGGCAAACCTGACTTCAGTAATTCAGTTCAATTAAATTTTATTTATATAGCGCCAATTCATAACAGAAGTTATCTCATTGCACTTTTCCTATAGAACAGGTCTAGACAGTACTCTTTATAAGACTATTTACAGAGACCCAACAAATCCCACCAAGTAGCATCTGTGTGTGTGTGTGTGTACCTGTGGACCTGTTCCCCCATCCTTGATTTGGCAGGTGTAGAGGCACTGATGGTCAGGATTTTTCATGCTAGCAAAGACTCGTGTGCTACAGAAGCCCACTGGGTAGATAGCACACTCATCATGGAACAGCATCCTGTCTGTGATGATCTGCAGAGCGGTCAAAAGTTTGCATTTGGAAAAACACATTTAGAGGTTAGTGTCAGCTTTTAGAGAGGCTTTCATATTATCAACATTTTGTTGTGTTGTAGACTTAATATTTATTTATTGAACCACCATCTGATGGACAGTTTAACTTGTCATAGCAAGAAGAGAGCATGTATGACTAATAATATAAGTGACAATAATAGTAATGATGATAATAAGGCTATGACATATGAGTCACGCCAGACACTGACCTCTCCGAGACTGTAGACTGTTAAACCTCCCAGTACGATGGGAAAGACGGGGCGACCGGATGAGTCCAGAGGGATGGGCTGCACCAGCTTCCGAGACCCGTCTGCCAGCTTTCTCTTCTTAGACATCTTCTTTGGAACTGAAGAAACATGAAAGAATAAAATAATGGGTCAACTGTCTTGAAAGGTGAATGTAAACCATTCAGATTCCATCTGTTCTCAATATGCATCTGCATTAATGCTTGACCACAGCACTCACATTCCTCCTTTCCATTTTCCCTGCCTCGCTCTTTCCTTTCCTTCTTGGGTTTTTTAAGAGGTCCGTCTTCCCCTGTTGACATCACTGACGCCAGGTTATGCCCCCCCGACAGGCCTGAAACCCCTGCAGGACCTGAGGTTAATGCCACAGGCGGCACAGGTGGATGAGAGATTGAGCTAGTTGTTGGCAGTATCTCCCCGTCTGACAAAGACTGGTACTGCAACAATGACTTCAGTAAAAACCTGGAAATGAAAATGAATACGAATGTGAATGAATCACTGGGTTTTTTTAAATGTGACATGGCGTGAAAAATGGAGTCCCATTACTCTGCATCACAAAAGCACATCCATCATGTATTAAGAGTACAAAAGTAACGGGATAAAGTGAAGCGAATAGGTGGAAGGTGTTTGCTGAACACACCAGTTGACCAATTCCAATTTTTAGAGCATTATGGGAATTATAAGCATAGCTGAAACATGTCCACTCACCTCCGCTCCTCCTTTGCCCTCAGAAACTTCTCTTCTAAGTGGGCAATTTCATCACAGAGAGCTGCATTCTCCTGCGGGAAAAAATTACAACACTGTTAATTAAAGAGCTGCGGATCTAAACTGGTTGTGAGAGTAACTTAAATTCTATACAAATGCAACCCTTCTCACCAATGATGATTTGAAAATTCTAACAATCACTCTTTACAATATCATACCATATATGCATGATGTGAAAGAAAACATAGCTTTTTAAGAATTAATAGTTTACTCACAAATATCATGGTACGAGCAGCTTTGCGCAGTCTAAGGTACTTGAGTCGGTACTTTTCATTCTGGTTTTTTCGTGGACCTCTCTTCATCTTGGTCTTGTGCTCTGAGGAACTGGTGGGAGATGGGAAGGCGGGCACAGAAGCACCTGAGCCAGAACTGGAGATGGTGTTCTGCTGCGGAGAGCCGAGGAAAGACTGGGCAGTGAAGGCCTGCAGGGCCTGCTGCCGCTCCTCATCAGTCTGTGAGGAAACAGAGGGGGAGAGAAAGACAGAGATCTGTTCATATGTACCAAGAGTACCTGAGGCTAATGTTTGTGTTGCCTTCAGGATGATGGATGAAAATACAGACTAAAATGTAGATGATAAAATGACACGGATGGAGCTTACACTTAAACTGCTGTATGACATACAATAAAGGTTACTGAAAACAAAATGTGCATGAGATCTTCAAAACTGAATACATTTAAATAAAGACATTATTTCTACTCTGAATTTATCTCAGAACTCCTCTGGGAGGATTTCCCTCTTATATCCCTTTTCACACTGGAACACAGATCCAGGAAGACATCTGTTGTTACCAGGTTTGCATTAATCCAAATGAATTGTCCAACATGGCTCCAAGATCCCGCTGCTGACCAACATTTAACACAGGTCCGACACGGCTCATCGGCTTACATTTCTGCTCTTCTAGATCCTTGCATCTGCTTTTAATAAAGTTAGGAAATAAATAGCAGATATCCTATGACATCACACCTGGCTATCAGATTGCCAGATATTGAATCTCCACTGCAAAAACCCTGCACCTACCACTTGTAATGATGTTGAAATGTAATTTTCAACATAAATAAAATCTGTCTATATGATAGAATTATACCAGGCAGTGATGTGTGTCGAACTACTTCTGGACCCAAATCTTTTGTGAACAGCAACTTCTCAGTATTTATCCATCATTGTCATAAAAGGTCAAATGCATTTTCAGTTTCCCATAACTTTTTCGGGTTTTGTGTGAAATTGGCATCAAGTGTCCCGTATAACTCACCAGCAGTGCAAAGACTCCGTTTCTGTTCTCAATCCTCTTGAATCTCCTGCTGCCTTTTTGTGTCTGAAACATAATGTGAGACTGAGGCCAATGCATGGGGCTGGGAGAGCCAAATTTGATTCCTAAAAGCTGGGGGTCAATTTAGATCAGTTCCACCATTATTAGATACAACAGGTTCAACGCTTCTGCATCTGAGCACAGAGCAACCTTTGTTCTGAGTAAAGCACAGAAGTGTCTGCCTCTTCAACAAATTCAACAAATAAGGTCAAAAGAAGCAAAATGGAAAAACATGGAGAAAGAAAAAATAGTAACAGAAACACAGATGATGCATGTACTTCATCCACTGAACTAACACAAAAGCTAAATAGAGGTGCAAGTTATTATACTCAACAGCAGAGGTTGCTGTCAGACTGAGTCTTAAACTTCCTCCTTACCTCACGGTACATGACAGCCTCCAGGCTTGACTTTGCACTGCCAGGGAGAGAACAACAAGAGAAGCAATGTAGATGTAGATTCAGGAACAAGTTTGCGGTCTACTTAAGAAATTAAGACTAACATCAGGCTTAAATATTCAGTGAACATCAAAAAAAGAAGCCATCCTCATTGTTTCACAGTTTGGCATAACAAGTGAGCACATGGGCAATAAGATGTGTAGTAAATTGAGAGGCTTGCTGTACTTGGATTGAACAAGTCCCCTGTCAATGATTCTCTGTTTAATCTCCTTTATGTGCATAGGACGTCCAGCTTCTTCCAAGACAATCTACATGAGAAAAAGAAGAAACAAAAAAAGACTTGCCACAACACACAAAAAAATCTTACAGCAGTTGATTGTGGTAAATGTTATTAATGACACCAAACTGAAATATGAAGAATAAATGGCAGATACCTGTGCAGCATCGAGCCATGTGAGGTTTGGCTTCTCTGCAATATCACTAGGTGGTTCGCTGCAAATAGAAAATGTTTAGTATCATCCAGTTTAACATTATTATTTGATTTATTGGCACTTTGAAAATCATTACTTATGAAATATCAACATTTTTGAGCACATAATACTCATACATATTTTAGTAAATAGTAAAACTACACCAGGAAATTAATCATGTTGGCAACTGCAAATGTGCCATGGGAGGTACTGTGTATATATTTTGCAAATCGCAAAGCACTTCTCCACTGTTGTTCAGGAGACAGTTTGGTATTAAATCATGGTATTAAATCTGATTTTTATTATGATTTGATTCACTGTGAGCACAAAACTACACCTATTGATGACAGAGTTTCATCTGGGCACATCTACATGGATGGGTTACAGTTCCACTCTGTAATCTAAACCGATGTATTAAATCTTGCACAGTGTATTTTCTATACCTATAAACAGCGAGTCTACACTGGATGTTTCTAAAGTATGACACAGTAGAGACATGTTTTAAAATCATATTATTAACAACCTCTCCAGAGTTTCAGTGGTTCCAGACAGACTTGCAATGCTGTCCAGAGCAGGAAACAGAGAGTAGTTCCCCTGTCCATCAGCCTCCATCTCAGATTCAAAAGTGTTGAGTGACTCCATAGGCGACAGGGACCTGCACAGAGAATAAACATTAACAATGCATTATTATTATTATTATTATTATTATTATTATTATTATCTCTTCAGGTACAGGAACTTCATACGCTCAGCTAGAATAACATTAGCAATATTGAGACTGTAAGCAAGGGAACGCACACAGAAATCTGCATATTCTGTTATAGTGCAGTTAGCAAAGACTTGCTAATTGCTCACAGATGCTAATAACATGATATACAAGAGTAACGGTTAGCTAGAAGCAAACAAACACACATACACCTCTATGATACTGCAGCAAACCAGCAAACCCACTTCTTTCAGTTCGTGCTCCGGATTGTTTGTTTCCGTGTGTCAACCGGAACCTTCGGTTGACATTATTGCATTGTTTACATACAGAGTGGCTAAATGCTAACGTTAACCACCTAGCGTTAGCAGCAGCCTCCGTCGTGATAAAGATATACTATGGAGCTGTGTACAGAAAAATGTTTCCGTAATATGGTTCAAAACGTGAGTATCCGTACAAATATGTATACCGTTAAAGGAGAAAGATGGAGGAACAAAAGTTCGTGGCTTAACCTTACACCGAACATTATTAATGAAAGCACTTCTACCGGATATCCGGTTTAGTTTGTTTCATTGAACTGTTTGTTAGATAGAAAAAATATGTTATATATAGGTAGAAAAATGGTAAATGGGGGGTTGCAGTCTTAAGCAGTGACCTAAGTCTCCTAACCTTATTCTTACATAAGCCTTATTTAACGTTCAAAATTTTCTCAACTGCATATCTTTTCTGCATTATTTCTAAACATCATAAGCAAAGCATTTCATTGAGCCTTATTTTAGCCCATGGATAATGAAATAACTCCTCGAAAACTCTGGGTGATTTGTGGGTGATATGTCTTCACATCAGTGAAATACTGACACAAGATGATGTCATCAGTGCAAGATTGAATCTATTGATTGCACTTTAGAGAAGCAATTGTCTGTGCTACAACAAATTAACCTACAGTACAAACTATTCTAAATTGGGTGTATTTTGTTTAGTGTTATATGGAACATTAAGGAGGATCTAGCCCAGAACGGACAAACCAATCACTGGCTCTATATAGGGCCTTTCGAATTTTTTCGAGTTTTGCAGCCACCATTGTTTCTCCTACATGCTTGGAAGGGGTGGGTGAGACGAGTGGTATTTAAATGGTTGTTAACTGCAATTTCACCACTAGATGCCACTACATCCTACACACTGGACCTTTAAGTCAAATGTAATTAAACCCAGTCATTGTTAACCTGGCATCAGAGTACTAACTGTGTCTCTGAATTCCTTGTCATCCAGGTCACGGGATATCTTGGAAATACTAAAGGATGATTCATGTTTCTTCTTCCAAGTTTTGGTGTTGTTCGTAACTGTTGTATGGAGAGGGTCCTGCCATAGCTGACCTCCATACACCATACACTTCAATAGTCAAAGGACACTGTGCTTCTGCTCCAGCAGCTCTTAAGTGATAAGATAGCAGGTAGTGTTGGTTTTATGTGCTGAGGTTTTGAGATAGCCTACATGTTCTCCTCTTCAATACAATGTAGGTGTATGGAATTTACTTTGTGGAGCTCACGGAATTGTAAAATTATATATAAAAATTTCAACAGCAACATTTTTTTCCAGAAACAATGTCTGATCTGGATAATCCACAGACCTCACTGTGGACAGTTTTCAGTGGAACTGCTTTCCACTGGGGTAATAGTCCGAATAAGAAATGTTGACTGCGTGTTCTGGCAATTAACTGGAGTATGGGGACACATTGTTTCAGGAAAGATTTTGCTGTTGTGTAACGCTGAAGTTGGATTTTCAGTGATATATATCTGAAAACCTGGGCAAATAAAACAATCTTCATGATGGGATACCATCAGAGGTGATGGAGTAAATATATTTTCTTGTAATGTGGGTGAACTAACCCTTTAAAGCTCCTATATTCTTGTTGAATGTATCTTCTGCACTTGATCACATCTGTGGTTTGTTTTGTGCCTCAACCAGGATTCTACTGCGTGCACACATGCAACACTAAACTATAAAATCCTTAATTTATCCATGTTCATGAAAACAGAAGTGACTCAGCTGTCTTTCTTTATTGGATCTTCTCTTATGTGGCTAAAGTTGAGCTAAACAAGCCCTGTGGTCCTAATTCTAAATTGCAGCATCCAGGCAAAAGACAGGAGTAGGCTATTTCACAACGTAACAGTTCAGACATGATCGAGAACAACTAATGGCTTAAAATGTTTGCTAATTTTTTACTGTGTAACCCAAGTTGGTGTTTGTAAATAAGAATAATCTGCAAGTTGGGCCCTGTTATGGCTAGTGGTGACGGAAAAATTGCAGGGGAGCTCTTGCATATCTCTATTTAACATTTATTTGTAACCCTGGAATGTGTTCAGAGGACAACCTTTAATCCCTTATTTTACTCCCAAAATTGTGCAATTTAGCATCACTGAAATGAGTAAACATCTCTGAGCAAATACATTCACCATCAGTACATTCCTTTGCAATTTCCATAAAGAAAAAATATGAAATAGAAACATTTTAAAGCAAGAGTATTTACAGAATTGATCGAATGATAATCACTCACTGACCTTTACCTCAGTTTGACCCTGTTATTTGCTGTAAGTCAACAGCCAAGCAGTAGTTAGACTACAAAACAAACATCCTGTCTCTGAAAGCTGTTCCGCACATCATAATAATAATGTATAATACTGTTATTCACGCGATCTGTTTCATGATTTGCTTGCTAACTGCAGTTACAGCTTGGAACATAGACGGTTGTGTCATTGTGCCTGTGAGTTCTCAGTAACAGTTGAGCCAGCCGTAGTTGAGCAGTACACGCATCACTCTCTTGTATGGCAGGTAGTACTCACTCTGCCTGGGGCCAGAGGAGAAATATAGATATCCTGTGGGAGGAAGGATTCAGTTTATATGCAAGTATGCAATTGAACTTAAGGCAGTATTAACAGATTTTTTGGCCACACAACGTATAAACACAACATTGACATATTACATTACAACTTATACTACAGTCACCTTATAAAGTTGTTATGGCGAACATGTTAGCAAACAGTTGCCCATTTACACATCCAGCAGATGCGGAGCAACATTAGCATTCATTTGGAGTTGTGTTTCTGCACACCTGACAAATATAAGTCCAATATTTACTCTCCTTTTTGCTCTGTTTTGGTTTCCACCAACTCCTGAGAAAAAATATCTGACTTTTTAGCTGCTAAATGCTCCACTACTATGTTCACAGCTAGTCGCTAACTTTGTGTGTCTGCCATGCTCATGCCCACTGTGTGCTGGAGATAGCACACAGTGGGTTTATCAAGCTTTTTTTGTTGAAAACAGTTGCATGTAGATGGAAACTAGGTTAATATTGGCAGTGAGAGTGAACTAAAACAGTAAACTGTTCTTTTAATATAAATATACTGATTACAAAGATGATCGTTTTCTGTAATTCCAACCGAAGGTGGCTCTTGACTATGAAATGGTTTAAATAAGTTAAGTGAATGACATTTCTCACCAATATTCTCAAAGGCTGCATCTATTTTGGAGCCTATGCCAGGGAAATCCTGAGTGATGAATCGTGGGTAGCCGAAGTCCATTTGGTTTCTATCCTCATCATAGCTTCAAGAGAGAAAAGAGAGAGTATTACAAATGCTTTGTAGGTATGTAGCTGTATCTAATAAATGTCTCATTAATCAATAAATGTTCATTTTTATCTACTAAAGACCAACGGACACATGCCAAAACAAAATAAAGACTTGATCATGACCAACACTCACCTCCAATACTGGTTATTCACAAACATTAGTGTTTTTCTAGTAGTTGGCACATAAACGGCTGCATCCACCTTACTGACTGAAGAGGGGAGGCCGAGGTTGGTGATAAACTTTGGATAGCCTGAAATTATTGTCTTTGCATAAGCCCTTATGCCCCAGTATTGACGACCTGTAGAGAAACAGTTGGAGGTAATTATACCATGAATTGAGGATATTCAACATTCAACAAAACCCCATCCATCCATCCATTTTCTACCGCTTGGTCCCCGTTAGGGGGTCGCGGGTGACTGGAGCCTATCCCAGTGACTTCGGGCCTTAGGCAGGGCACACCCTGGACAGTGGCCAACTCGTCGCAGGGCGAACACAGACACAGACAAGGACAGACAACCATTCACTCACACATTCATTCAATACAGGCAATTTAGAGTTATCAATTAACCTACACATGCATGTCTTTGGACGGTGGGAGGAAGCCGGAGAACCCGGAGAGAACCCACGGTAACACGGGGAGGACATGCAGACTCCACCCAGAGAGATTGTGTGATGTTGGTCCGGTCCGGGAATCGAACCCACGAACCCACGATCTCCTTATTGGGAGGCAGGAGCTGTAGCCGCTCTGCCACCGTGCACCCTCAACAAAACCCCATTACCTTCAAAAAGATACACCACATCCTTGGATGGGACTTCAAAGGCAGCATCGACGTAGTTGATTCGTGGCCATTTTGTGTTCAATTTAGTTAAACGGATTCCTTGGAAAGTTGAACTCTTCCTCCAATAGTATCTAGTATGGATTTTAAATTGAATTTTAAAAATATGCATTTACACGTAAATGTCCCACATAAACAAGATGATCATCACGTATTCAAAATGTACCCATTTTTGAAGAAGTACAGGTCCCCCCTGATGGAGGTAGCTGCGTCAAACACCAGCTCGCGGCTGCACTGCTCGTCTCGGGGGTTGGGCAGAGGATCTGGATTTGGATCCTCTGTTGGTTCCTCTGGCTCTGGTCCAGGGTCTGGGCCACGAGGTGGTTTAGGTTTTGGTTCTGTTGTGGGCACTGGTGTACGGCTGCCTGAAAGATGGATTAGCAAAATCAAAAGTGACTAAACTATGACCTTCAATCATCATAAAGCAAACAACTATCGACATAAATAACTTAAAGATAGAAGCATTTTTAGAAACATTTATTTATGCTTGGGCCTTAAGCTCATGTTTAAAATCAGTCTGACTGTCAAGCATGCAAACCACAATAAAATGGATCCAGTTTCATTCCCATGCAGTGCGTTGTTGAAAATTGCAAACTACAGCACAGGGCATTCATTCATAGGTCAGCTGTTCATAGGTTGAAAAGAATATTCTGTCATCTGGCTCAGATGAACCCAAATTTGAAGTTCAAAAATTCAGCTCGGCTTTCACTTTGCAATATCTTTACTGATCATTTTAATGGAAAATTGTCTCACCTTAATTTAATCCAACATTAATTTGAATCATTATATAGAATCTGATGTTTTGCTTACCATAAAGTTCTTGAACCCCACGCCTGTCATCATCTGGCAGCCTGTATCCGTTTGTGCTGACGTATTTATAAGTGGGGTACATTAGTGCACGTCTGTCCCTGGAGTGATCCAGGCCCAGAGCATGGCCAAATTCATGGGCCGCCACCAGCAGCAGATTCACACCTCAACACAACAATTACAATGGAGTAATTCAGACATATTTGAATTTATATACAATATATTTGCTTTTTCATGCAGGTATTTATTTTAATCAATGGGCAAATTTCAGTGATTTACAGCATTTGAGAAAATGTCTGTTCTGTAAGTAAAAACTCAATCATTAGGACAATTCTGCTGAATATATAGGCTTAATTTTTTTCTCACACACTAAACAGTTTTCAGCTCTTATTCAGAACTGAACCACTGCACAGGGAACTGCACAGATTATGTACTGCTTCCCCAGTGGACAGGGCAGCTTCAGCTTTACTAACACATAAAATATATTTACCTCTTTGGGTGAGAGTCCAGGTTTCATCATCATCAAAGTGTGTGTCCCCTCCCTGACCCTGTCCAGGAGAGTTAGCATGAGCCAAGACTCCACCCGCCCCGTCAAAAGGGTAAAAGTCCCCGTGATCTGCAATAGGACAAAGAAGATAATGTAATCTATAGTTTCAGAGTGTAAGTCTATAATTGCATGCAGAGAAAATGATTTCCATAGCGGGCATCACCGATGTAACCATGTTTAAGAAAAATACTTTGTGTAAGGTCAGACAAATCTAAGGCAATTCATTTTAGTTTTTTACTTTTACCATGACTCTGGGGGAGCATTGTTGATCTGTCAGTCCACCACTTTGCCTCACAGATCTGTTAGCATGGCTGTGGACTCATGTCTTGTTATTTTATTTACTAGTAGAAGTTTAGGGTGTGTTTAAAAGCCTCTTGTTTAATCCAGACTCACATCCGCCCTTGAAAAGGATCATGATGTCCGCAGTACCGCTGTACACCTGTTTAAAGTCCAGCGGGATGACATCTCTGTAGAGCTGGAAGGCCTGAGCAATGGTTGCATCCACCTGTCTCTGGGTCAGATCTGGAGTGTACTGAGTGATCCTGTTCAGATCATATTATATACTATATGTTATTATCATCATCAGAATCATCTTTGGGTGATGTTTATATATCCAACCACCAAAAATACAATTATGTGACAAAAGTATTGACAATATTAAAATGCTCCTTCAGTATCTGGCTTCCAGTTACCTGTATGTAATCAGTCTTTTCTCCCATTTGGGTCTCCCAGCGAAGTGTCCATATCGGCTGATGTCTGACACACCACACCTAGGTGCCTTCATCACCTCAATAGTCTCATTATTCAAGACACCAGTCACCTGGTGGTCAGATGACGATATGAGGTAACAAAAACATAGAGATTTTTAAAGTGAGGTTTGAAAAATGTTAACATTTTTCCAATTGCTATATGATTTCTAGCATGAATCCTACGTCAGAGTTGAATTTATTAGCATTCATGATTCTGTTCATTATAAGAAGGCAAGCTTAAGTAAAATCTTTTATTCATTGGACATACCTCGAGGCCAAAGAAAGCCTGCATGGCCTGTAGATCCTGGCTGAAGGAGTTCTCAGTGATGCTTCGCAATGAGGAGTTTTTCATCCCAGCATCAGCGTAGAACTGAGAAAGGTATCCCTGATACCAGGAGAAGAAAGGTGATTTTATTAGACAAGTGATTCATGTTTCATTTCATCTGACTATGGCAGTGCTTATTTCCTGTCTACACAATCTGAATTTAAAGACTTCACTCATTTTGTGGCTATAAATGCACAATGTTCTACTGTATTCACCTGGTTAGTCCAGACCTAGTTCTCAGTTGCTAATATTTATGCAGAATATGTACTGCATTACCTCAGCCAGGTCTTCGTCCTCTGGTGAAACAGATGGTGCAGTGGTAGGTGCTGCGTGACACAGGGTTAAACAACCCAGCAGCACAATCCAAAAATCAGCAAGAGACATCTTGTTAAAGTGTTTTCTTTTCTCTATCCACTCTCCTCTTATAAAGGCAACCTTGACAGCCTGAGGTGTGTATTGTTCTGATAAAAGCTGAATAAGAGTATGCAGAGTCCTCTTGCACATTCTAGTAAATGTTAAGCCAAGCCCCTGTGGGGCTCCCCTTCCCCCAGAGGGGGAGAGAGTAAAGAGTGGCCCCTCTTATAACACAGTGGAGGAGATATGATCTGTTTAACTTCACTGATGAAACATTTGTGAAGCAGTTTAATTGTGTCTTGATATGGTCTCACGTTAGTGTTTACTTTTAATGAGATGCTTTCATGTGTTTCATCCCACCTTTATGATTTACCTTCTGATGTTTGCCTAATTTGTCATGTGCACACAGTGTAGTACACAAGGCAAGAGTACTGAGTAAATATACTGTAGATGCATGTGTTTTATCAGCCCAAATCAAATAGCAATAGTAGCAATATAGCTGCAATAGTGGAATCCAAATTAAATGAGACTGATTTGCTTGATTTGCCCATTTTAAATTCTGGTGTTTGGTGAAAAACAACAGGAACATACACTTTCAAACTGTCACTCATTCCACATGACAAATTGAAACAAAATATTTAAAAAAAATAATAAATACAAAACTCTGACAGCCAGAGATAAAGACAGCCACTCTTTCAAGAAAAAGATAAATTGGCCAACATTTTGTTGTTTTCAGTGTTCTTATGTACTTTTTGATAACCTTTGCTGTACAGTGACCACAGTCCAGTTTGGTGGGTAAACATGAGTATGGTGTGTGCAGTTAACTCAAGTCACATGACTTCATTTCTTTAGGCACTGAAATCCACTGACTGAGACTGGAACTACCTCTCGCAGCCATATGGGAATGTCAGTGTTGCTAAAGTTGCCCTGCACAGATTTCCACAAAACAGAGGCACTAACTGAAAGCTCACGTTACAACCGACTGAGTGGACAGAAACTGATTATCAGCACTTACCTGCGTATCATGTTTGTCTGATAAAGAATTCAGGCCTCCTTGCTTGCAAAGACAAATAAAGTATGATCCTGCAGCAGTGGTGTATTACTGTACTTACTGTAATACAATTCTGAGGTTCTTGCACCTAACTTGAGTATTTTCCTTTTATGCTACTTTATGCTTGTACTTACATTTCTGAGTAAAATATTGTACATTTTACTCCACTACATGTAATTGAAAGCTGTAGTTTTTGGTTACTTTGCAGACTAAGATTTTCTAAACCCATATTGAGCATCTAACATATAATGCACTGTTATACAGTAAATTAAACGACCCAATAGTATATAAAGCAGTTACAATTAACTCCACCGCAACCAACTACAACATTAAAATGCTGCTTACATGTTAATACATCTTTAATAATAATCCAACTGTTTCATATATAATAATGCAACACTGACGGAAGCCATTTTGCCTGCATACTGAGTGCTTTTACTATTCTTAGAGTACATTTTGTTAATAAATGTAAAACGTTGAATTTTGAATGCAAGATTTTTTACTTGCAATGGAGTATTTTTAACCTGAGGTATTGCTGCTTTTCCTTAAGTAAAGAATCTGAATGCATTCTTCCACCACTGCCTTGGAGAGCAACAATGAAACAACTGTGTTGTACAAAAGCATCTGAGATTTATGAACAAAACTGACATTTTATTGAGAGCAGTTGCACGCCCTGTTTTTACATATTCAGATTTACAACATAGTCAAAGTTATGTTAACTCTAATATCCTAAAGTACATCAAGGTATGATTTTCAAGTGGTATTTATTAAGATGAACTGAATGTACATTTTGAATACACATCTGAGTACAAAAGTTTAATAAAGTCCATAATATAAAAAAAGATACACTTTGCGCTTTATATTCGCATTATAACTCCTCAGTATCATACATCCATACACATAAGATGTATAAGTGCCATTGTACCCAAGAGGAACATCAGAGATGTAGTTTCCATACAGATACACACATACCCCCAAAAATCTAACAATTTAGTCAAAAACATAATGTTACATAATTATTATCTCAGTTTAACACTAATTTCTTTACTCAACAGTTCTTCTTAACTATGTAAACAATGTATTCTCAGTAACTTGCCCACCACTGCCCTCGACTGTCTCAACATCCTAGCCAAGAATTTGCTGAAATGATATTCACCACCCGCTTTCGTTTGAAGTCATACTGGTAGGATTTTGTCCCACTGAAGAGGAAGATGCTGCCTGTCAACAGAACATCATACAAAAAGTGTGTTATCCCCTCATATTGTTTCAAAACAAATGAGATGAAATGTGAACAACAAGGTTTAGCTGTAAACAGAAGATTTCTACTTGAGGAACACATTGTTCTGAAACCAGGGCAAATTTTGATTTCAGTATAAAAGTTTGCGGTAAACCCCACCCGTCCACCACCTGAACATGGTAAAAACAAGAAATTACAACTTCTATTTCAGTTGTATTCTATTTGTGTGACCTGCTGCTCAGGTCACCATAAACTGTAACAGTTTGTCTTTTTTTTTTTTTTTTTTTACCACGTGACTTGAAGGCAGCGTCGACCCTTCTCGGGATTCCAGGCCAGTCTGTTAGGATGAGTCTGGGGAAGCCGGGGTCCATCCTTCTGCTGCGCTCATCAAACCTGAGGTTGGTTCATTCAAACAAATTCTGTTTCAGTGCCTTTTTCAGTGTGGAACTGTCAGTATGTTTCTGCAGTGCACACAGCACTCTTCATGTATAATGTTGTTCATCAGTCCAATTATTTTTCCATACTAAAATGTATTTGTTGCTTGGGTACAGACAGTTTGCTATATTATATATTATAGATATTGATAATGTATTTATTAATTAAATTGATGGGTAAGTTTTCCTGTTGACATTTTTTTTCATGTAAATATTTACAATAAAAAACAGAGAATCATTTTAAATGTGAAGCAAGTTGGCATTAAAAACAGTTACCTGTAATAAACCTCTCCTATGAAGAAGACTGTTTTCCCATATTCGCTGACATGCACAGCAGCGTCAACCTGCCTGACTCTGGAGGGGAAGCCGTACTCATAGATGGAGCCAGCATGACTTATCATCTTAAGTTGTTGAACCACCCAGTACTTATGACCTGGAAAAACACAGCCGTGTCACTGCATTTTGGGACACTATGAAAAACAGCAACATACCACAAGCACAGCCAAACTCATTGAGCCTCCTGCATGAACTGCAACACTTAAGTTGCACAAGGCTGTAATTTGGGTGCAATGTTGTGTTCTCCTACTGGAAATCCAGCTTTGTCATGCTGACAAGGCCTAACTGATGATTTGCAGACTGCCCATTACTCTACCAGTGAATATGTACGCCACGCCTTTGACAGGGATGTCATAAGCGGCATCAACGTGAGAGCTGATGCTCGGTAAATATGTGCTGCTGTGGCTCTCTCTCAGGTGATTCCAATAAGTTGTCCGTGTTGTTCTCATCCACATGTACCTAGGTTGAATCAATAAGCAGACTCAGTTGCAGCTCCAACATATTGAAGCTCTTTTAATAATATAAAAACATATCGTACCTGTTTTTAAAGAAAACAATCTCATTTCCAATCATAACTGCTGCATCTAAAGAAAAGTTGGGGTGACACTTATCGGGGACTGGTTGTGTTTCCACTTTTCTTGTGGGTTTTCCTAAGACACATTGGAACAGAATGTTTTACATATGGCATTATACATTATGGTGCACTATCATTTTATTTCCATTTTGTGCATTTTTAATTTGTTCCTCACCGTACAGTGTTTGGATCCCAAGCACATCATCTTTGGATAGAGAGTACTGTGTACTGCTGTGATACCTGTAATTGGGGTACATGATAGCAGAGGGGTCTTTTGAGTGAGTCAAACCCAGTGAGTGGCCAAGCTCATGAGCGGCAACAGCGAACAGGCTGTAACCTGAAATACAGCAACAGACGAGTCCTATTAGTCCATTTGACACAGAATCACACAGAAAACTGTCAGGAATGTTGCACTTTTGGCCACACCCCAGTGATGATGTCACAGGAGGTGTTGTGTCAGCTGTCAAAGGCATGTCCAGCACCTGCTGTGACACTGACTGGGGTGTTATCTGAAGTGTAACATGTTTAAAGTTTCAATTTACAGCTGTTTGCAGCCAAATGTGGTTCAGAATTGACATTGTCGAAAGAAGTATTCAGATCTTTCACTTTAGTAAAAGTAGTGCAGTGTTTTGACAATCTGCAAAAGGTTTCTGATTCTTATTTTACAGGATCATCTTTTGTGTTCAATTTGCTTTCTAAATAATGTTGCCTCTCACAGAAATACTGACAAACCTTGCCTCCCCGCCGTCCATGTTTCATCCTCATCAAAGTGCACGTCTCCTCCCATCCCCCCTCCTGGCTGAAAGGCATGAGCCAGCACACCATGGGGTCCATCAAAGGGAAAGAAATCTCCATGAGCTGCAACAGAAAAGACACACACTATGAATTAGACAAAAATCTCATGTCCTTTGTTTGTATCTTTTTTGGTGTGGTATTATTAACCATAATTAGGAGGTCTGTCTTGAGTGTATCTTAACCAACATAATAATTGTTCAGAAGTGGTTTTCAGATTTACTTCTGCGGGTGAAGGAGAAGACTATATCAGCTTTGCCATGGTTGACTTTGATGAAGCTCAGTGGTGCTGCGTCACTCCACATCTTCAGGGCAGAACGGAAGGACTTTTCCACATCCTCTCTCTTCATGTCCTGAGTGTATTTGGCAATCCTGCATGCCAGTGCCAAAGATGGACACACAAACATGAGACAGTGGGAGCAACAAGTACCACAGCTGCAGCTATATTATCCTCTGCTGGCAAAATGAAATCCAAAAATTAAAACAAATAATCTACAAGAAAATGATCATTTTTCAATATTACAGTAATCAGTAAAAACAGGAAAAACTAGTTGACACATCTCACATGTATGTGATGGTGTGGTTCTTCCATTTAGGCTTTTCGGGGTAAAAGCTGTAGTTTTCTACATCTGGAAGACCACACCGCGGCTCCCTCATCACATCCAGGGTGTGAAGGTCCAGACGACCCGTCTCTCTCAGACCAAAGAAGTTTTGCATTTCTCTGATCTTCTCCTCTGTGGCTGACGCGGACCTGATCCTTCTTCCTGACACTCTGCCTCTGGGGTTCAGGTTGTAAAACCTCCTGAGGTAGCCCTGTTGTTGAGAGGAGTCTGAAGATGACTAAAATGTATCTGCAAATGGCATTTTATATTTTTTCTCTATTATGTTTTTCTACTTTTTTGGAATATGATGTAGTCTATGGTGGATGTGAAGTTAAAGCTGGTGTGTTTTTTTCAGATGCACTGATACAAAGACAAACAGGACTGACAAGATTGTTAAGTGTTCATGCAAATCCATTTTTCCTGATTGGGTGAATCCTGATCATTGATTGATCCTATTTATAAAATGTACAGTATATCGGTTGCAAAGAGGGAGATGAGGAGCAGACAAGTTAGAAAAAAGGATTTTGAGATTATTGAGAAGTGGATCTGCAAAAGGAGCTGCAATTTAGAACTAGCCATTCCCTTTGATAGTCTGTCTCTCTTCATAACCCTAAGTCAATAAACTGGACACTGATCATTACATCTCTGCAATAGTTGAGATAATTGTGCAATATCCTGTGTTAATACTCCTGTGCAATATACCCTTTTCAGTTTAAAATTCCCTATTTATTGATATTGAAATTTATTCATACCTCTATTACTGCTGTGCAATATCCTCTGTCTCATTATAAATAAGCTACACTTAACTTGGCAGTTCATGCACTATTACTTTAAACCATATTATTATCATCAACTGGTAAACCCACTTGTATTTCACACTTATTTTATTTTATACTTATACCCACATGGTACTTAATTTATTTTCTGACCTGTATTATAGTGTATTATAGTTTGTTTTTTTTTTGTTTTGTTTTTTTGCTTAGTACTTCTATTCCTGTGTGCACTGACATGATAGTGAGCTGCTGTAACAAAAGAGCTTCCCCTCAGGGATCAATAAAGTATTTCTGATTCTGATTCTGATATTTAGTTTTTCTCTGTCCATCAGGTAATGTTTAATTAAGAGAGAGATTAATCCACTATTTGAAAGACATTGTATTACTTCTTTTGATTTGCTTTCACAAAAGTAGTCACAAAGTAGTTTGGCTTGTTATATATATATATATATATAATCTTTCACTTCAAAAATAATATGAGATAATTAGTGGTAAATTTGGTTCAAATAAAAATATCAATAAATGGATACAATGTTATTTGCAATATTGGTAATAAAACGCCTGCATTATGCTCTAGCTACCACTTCATAATGGAACCAAACTAATCAAATACACACAATATTACCTTTTTAAATAAAAGCACAGTAATAAAACATTGCTTGGTTACAGTTATAGTTTAACATAGACGTTGCTGATAACAAAAGTCACATTCATAATCATGTAATTTAATATGTATAGTGCCAACATTTCCAATGGGATATCTGGGTCTAATATAAACTTTATAAAGACAGTCATCTACCCACAAACCTCAGCCAGCTCCACATCCTCAGGCCTCGGCCATTGATCCTGATCGATGGGTACAGTCCACAAGATTTCCGCTAACATCAGAGAGCCCAAAACAGGTATCCACACCCAGAACAACGCCATGTTTGAAATGCACATTTCCACCAGGCTTCACATTTTTTATATGGGAGTCTTCTCAGGGTTGTTGGGCAATCACGTGGCCCAAAGCACACAATCCTGGTCTACCTGTACCAATTTTCTGGAGGTTTTTGTGGTTAAAACCTCCCAATGAAACATCTACATACTGTGTCTGGGCTTTCTGTCTGCAATGGTGAAATATGTGTGTGTACAGTGTGTTTTGTAGTATAGAAACCAGAAGCCAAAAGTGATGTTTGTAAATTCTACTCAGGCAAGTCAAAACCTGGAGCCATTAGTAAGGCAAACCTAATTTATATCTGTATATCAGTCTCCACCACAGTGACATGCAGATTTGCTAAAAAGATTTAAACTAAACAAACCATAAAAGCTGCATCGGCAGATGCTAGGAGCACTTTACTGTGGGGCACATATGAAAACCACACACATGTATTATCAGGTTTAAAGTGTAATTCTTTATTTTGACAAAATATGACTATTGATAAATAAAACTCCACTCAAAAGTGAAGAAGCACAGTTGGGGGTTTTTCTTTGTGTTTTTAAATTAATCAAGGTTTCCAGATCATTATCTTGTTGCATATTCATAGATTTACAGTATTTCAACATCCAAGCCAGGAATTAGCTTTCTCAACTCCAACAACATGTTTCTGGGTGTAGTCGTATTTGTAGACTTGTGGTCCGTCAAAGAAGTAGATGAAACCTGAGATGAGAAAAATCAGATCCTCAAGAAGCAAATAAAGTGATTCACACATTTAACCTTCATCCTGTTGTGTTGTCTAGCGTGTTTTTGCTGTTTGCTGTTGTTGATGATGATGATGAGCATCTTTCTGAACTTAAATATCCACTTTTGCTCACAGTTGAAATGACAGTATATCATATGAAGGGCTTTAAGTGGTAAAGTGGGTAAATTATACAGTTTAAATCATAGAGGGGAACCACATGCGCTGTAAAAACTTCACTATGCTCAGCTGAAGTTACATGTGAATTAGCATTCCTGTGCTACTAATAACAATACAACTTGCAAAAGCCTCCTCAAGCTACAGACAGAAGTATACTACCTGATAAATCGAGTTACTGCACTTTCCAATCATAACATCGCCTTGATATGTATATTATGTGGTTTGTTGTGGAACATTTTTAGATTTGAGTAAGATTTAAGCAAACAAACAACTGAACTTGCATTGCAAACATCCAGTGCAGTGGGTAATAATATTTACAGTGGCTCACCCTCTTTATGAACAGCAGCATTTATTGTCGTGTTGACTCCCGGAAAGTCCTCGCTGATGTACTTTGGATAACCGAAATCCATAACCCTTCGGTTTTCATTGTAACTGAAAAAGACATGATATAAACGTTTGTCAGAAGGCATGACTCATGATCATCTGTTCCTCTTTTCAAAGATGAGACAAAACATTTGTTCACGGTTGCTACCAGTATGGTCACATAATCAAACCTCAGAGTTCAAATTGAGCCCTTTGCTCTCTGTGTGAGGTCCAAATGACAAATGAAGTCTTTCAGATCTGAGTCAGCTTTTTTAATGTGCAAGTCTCTATCTACCAGTTCTTTGTGAATTGCCTCGGTTGTGCCAGTACACTTTCAAAAAAAGTCTACAAAAGGCTACGGAAAAAGAAAAGCATAATTTTATTTAATTCAATCTGTAGCGCACACATACACGAAACAGGTTGTGTCGCTTTTGCTAATGCATGATACTGGACTCCAATTTCCTGTCAACATAAAGGAAACTGAAATTCTACAGTGTAAACTGCTTGCTTAAATAACCTCAAACAATGGAAATTTAAATTAAAGTTAAATGCTCTGAGGGTTAGTGCATGCAAAGAAAAGTAGGAATGGTCATTTGAGTGAGTGCAATCACTATCAAGGCTGATTCCAATTTGAGTCGCAAGTCTATAAAAGACAAAAAGATTGCCATAACTGATATATATATAATAAGAGTAGGGATATTGTTAACTGATAGTTATTGGATTCCTGTCGTTGCCTTACCTCCAGTAAATATCATGCATAAAGAAGAGGGTGCGTCCTGTTTTCACTATGTGCACGGCTGCATCAACGTCCTGGACCCAGGCTGGAAAGCCAAAGTGGCTGAGTGCTCGACGCTTTCCCTTTACAAGAGAGCCCTTCACTGTCCAGAACATGGATTCTGTCAAAACGTAACGATTTTGTCATTGGCATTTTGTCTTAAATGAAAGGTTACATTGTTTGCATTCAGGTAGTGATTGATGAATTATCTTATTTGTGTTTTATGTCAGAGGCCTTTCACAAATGTAATGATTGTCCAAATTATAATATCTTTGAATCTACTATGAATGTGGAATGCTTGTGAGTGATTAATGGTTCGATTGTGAATTGAAACTGGGATTAGATTTAATTACAGGGATGCAGTGAGATCAAGGAAACCTACATTGCAGTTTACTTGCAACACTGAATTATTAAAGACACTTACCATGAATGAGATAAGCTGTGGATCTGCGAGGCACCCAGAAGGCAGCATCGATGCTGGTTTCAATCTTGGGCATAAAGTTGGTGATGGGACCTTCTTTGATGTCAGATTGCTGATTATGTTTAATCCAGAGATATCTTGTTGGAAAAACATTATCAAAACATTAATCACCAATTATTGTAGGATGCCACTGATATTATAATCAAGAGCTCTCAACCTGGGGTGGAAGAGACTATACTAACTGTGAAATTCAGACATGATTAAAAAATGACATATCCAAACCTTATAATTATTATATGACAAAAAGAGGTTATCATTCAGTATGTATTGAAGGATAAATGATAACTCTTTTAAATGGTAAACCATCAGATAAATCTACTGCATGAGAGTGGATCATTTAGTGATGCAAAGAGATGACCTTTGACTTTGTGCTTTTTCCCGAAGAGGAAATATGGAGAAAAAAAAAAAGGATCAACGTACTTTTCTCTGAAAAAGAAAGTGGCATCCCCAAGAGTGGACACTGCATCAAAGGTCAGGTCTGGATCACATTTGTTCTGCATGAGTTGAGGGAACAGCGATCCTGACAGCCCAGGGCTAGAGCTCCAGCCGTACCTCAAAAAGTAATTTGGACGACCTCTGACTGGACCTAACACAGATTAGCACACACTTAAGGATCAGATTCTACTTCAGTAAAAATACTCAATAGGAGTCCAAAATGTAACTATACTCCATCGATTCATGTTGCTGTATGTTAAATATAATTAATTCATCAATTTAAATAGATAGATATAGATATAGAAATAGAACTTGTTTACTGTAAAGTGCGTTGATATTTGCCACATCTTCTCTGGATAACAGGTTGGCGTGACGGGAGGATTTGTAGGTCGGATACATCAGTGACTCTGGGTTTCTGGAGTGCTTCAGGCCCAAAGCATGGCCAAATTCATGTGCAGCTACAACCAACAGATTAAAACCTACAATAACACAAAGAAAATGCATCCAAATAAATTATATTGTCTACTGAATTCCTTCAGCATCGTTGTGGAGTGCCAGTGTGATTCAGTTCAGCACCTGTCTCTCCTGCTGTCCAGTGCTCATCGTCATCAAAGTGCGTGTCCCCTCCAACGCCCAACCCTGGACCGAAAGCATGAGCCAGTGTGCCTCTGGGTCCGTCAAATGGATGCAAGTCACCATGTTCTTCATAATATAATCCAGGCCAAACATGAAATAGAAACCACAGAGGAAACCATTTTCTTTCATGCCAGAAGAAAATTACAGGCCTCTGTTCACCTCATCTAAATGAGTCTGTCGAGTTCGGCAGCCAGCATATGATGACGCTGCCTTGGTTAGCAGTTAAATTACTACTGAAATTCCCCATGTGGGACTGCATTTTACATAATACATGATCACTGAAAAGTGTATTTTTCTGTCTGTGAGCATGACTGCATCTGTTCAGTCTACTTCCAAATATTGTCTATCTCTGTCCTGTGTGAAACAAAAAGCAAACCCACCATAGGTCACAAACTCCACCATGATGTCAGCGCTGCGGGTTTGAGACCTGACAAACGTCAGACTGCTGGCTCTGGCCCAAACGCTGAAAGCTGACTCAACTAGAGAGTCCACAGTGCTGCGAGGCAAATCTCTGGTGTACCTGCCAATGCTGCAACAGCAGTGAGTACATGTCATGTTGCTGGTTAACATAAAGATCAAGACACAGTACATGAATATAAATCTCATGAATCTGATAGAAATTATTTATAGCACAACATTATACCAACTTGTGATACTTTTATGTACTCCGTATGCACTATATATGTACTATATGATATACACAGCCTTAGACAATAGCAGCCTTTTTTAGATTCTCTTTAATTATACATTTGTTCTGCATCTGATCCAGCAGGCATGGCTCAAACAGAACTCGCAAAGAACTGGATAAGGACGTTCCAGACAGTGTTACATAAGTTGAAGCATGTATGGTGAACTTGGCACTTTAACAAGCCCACTGTAAGTCTCAGAGGTAACAGTCCCAAACCCAAAAATCTGTTAACCATAATGATTTGTGACAGTTGTTATTCCCTATTTCTGCCAATTGCTTGCTGCCTCAAAATCTTTCCCATGTATTGGTGGGGTTTGCATTTTAGAGACAACCAGACTGTTATATTTTTTGCAAGTTCAGGTCAGACAGGCATATATCTTTATATACAGATACATTTTTCAGACTGTACTTCTACTCCACTTTAAAAGTAAAAAGAGTGATGGCATCTTGATCATTAAACATCATTAAAGACCACGTAGTTACCTGTAGGTGATGACATTCTTGTTCCATCGTGTCCCCTGGATGTGGCTATACTCTTCCACATCTGGAACACCACACCGAGGGCTACTCATCACCTCCAGGGTGTCTGAGTCCAGCACACCTGTTGCATTGAGTCCAAAGAATATCTGCATGTCTTTCACCTTGGAGGTGAAGGAGGGTCCGCTCCGCTTCATGCGCCCCAGAGGCTCTTTTTGCAGGTTGTAGTACTGTTGAAGGTATTCCTGCGAGCAGATTCGAGATCAAAATCAGATATCGCGTTGCACTGAAAAGCCGCATAAATTAACGGCTCCTGCACAACTCAATTCATGCCAAGGTAGAAAGTTGATTTCCTTTTGTGGATGGGCTCCTTATTTGCAGCATGCATTGTAGTAGATTGTTCTTATCATTCTTTGTAGCATCCATCAAATTGCACATTATATTTATACATATAACATACTAATCTTCACCCTTGGGTGATCAGATCTACAGCATCAACTGTCAATTGCACCCTCTCTAACTACAACTAAAATCCTTCTTGACAAAAAACTGAATGAAGACTTTCCAAGCAACACTGGTAATCAGTTTCCATGCAGATTGTTTTTCCCAACAATTCCTTCCAAAGAATAACAAGAATACATTGATGATGGACATTAGTGAGAAAGAAAAATGAGGATGTTGAAAGAATCTGCTAAAGCATGCAATAATACAACTACAAGGACCCCAAGGGCAGTGCAGTTACTTACCTCTACCACCCCCACCCACCCCCCCACCCCCCTCACCCACACAAAAACAAAAAAATAAAAACATTATCTCATCATCTCACACACAGGCGAGAGCAGATCCTTGCAATTTCGTTAACCCTCAACAGAAACACTTTCAAATTGGCATGTTTTTGGCATTGTACAAGAGATAAAATCGCATGCAGTCCAATCTCAAACATTTGTAATGCAGCTCATGCAATTATGCACTTACAGTGGCCAGCTTCAAGTCAACCTGTGGTTCTGTGGAAGGAGAGCTCTCTTCCTCTGGCATAAATGTGGGCGCCGTAAAACACGGACCGGGCATAAGCAAGACCAAGACACAGCAAGAGAGCAGCATGACATTCATTTCACAGACTCAACACTACATGAAATGTAGTGGCCTAGTTTAAGCACATGGAGATGGAAGTTCTGGTTAATGAGAAAGCCTTTTAAATGGTTATTGTGACTCATACCACTTGCAAATCCAAAGGAAGCCTCAGACAGTACTATGGAAATAGGGAGGGGTTTGCAGAGAGCCAAGGACAGCAAAAAGAGGAAAGAAAGAAATGACATTTGGACATTTTTTTGTCACGTGACATGTTTGCTCCAATGACGATTGAAATGGATAAGGTATTCACTGTATGGTTTCAATTTCAACATCTTATTCAAATTCAATGCAAATTTAGGACTGAAATCAGTTGTTTCAATTATGATTAAAGTGATGTAAATAAGACAAAGACACAAATTTTACACTGGGAGTTTAAGAGTGCAGTGTGCTGACTTACAGATAATCCCAAACAAGTGGTGAAACTGCAACATGACGAAACATACAGCATAGAAAAGGATTCTTTCTGCATGATGTGCTCATTACTGTGACTATGAGTATGTTCGGCATAAACATGTTGATATTGCCACCATCAAAAACCAAGCACCTCTGATATTGAGTAAATTATTTTCTCAGCAGAGCTCCTGTGGAGGAACCTCCAGACTGACGCAACACAATGAGCTGGGTGGTACTGCTCAGTCCCACGCATTCTGCAAGGGTTCCTGAAATAACACCATCAAAGCCCATTCTTGTCCCGTTTAAGCAGCAAATGCATATAAGACCTCTCAATGAGAGAGTTCACTGAAATTGCAGGGGTGGATTTAAAGAAAATGGCCACCAGCCAGGCCGTCGTGACTGACAAGGGTGGTGCCGTGGTAAAATCAGGCTACAATTACGGTTGATTGGTCATTGTAGAGCTTTATGGGACCAACAGTATTCTTCTGCGGGGCAACATGAGCTAAGTTAAGGTACGCCGAGCTCTTTCGCAGATAGACTTGTATAATTTGTGTCGCTCTGATTTTACGGTCTGAGTACAGACAAGGTAATGAAGTCATTTTAAGCAGGAGTGATGAGTGAGAGTGTAATTTGGAGCTGCAAGCTTACAAGCTGGGAGAGACTGCTATGGTAATTAAACCAGCAGACACATCTCTGTTTTGCCCCAAACATACACTTTCACACTGACAAGGTGCCAGATATGTTACATATCAGAAGAAGTAGCTGAGATGAGAAATATTTGGCTTGGAGAGCATTTTTTTTTGTTTGTAATGAATATTGAAAGTATTGAAAAGCTTTATCTGTATTTTTCTACTTTATGCAGTACTGCAAGACACTATATATCATCAAAGTACAAAAAATGACTAAAGATGGGACTGAGACTCAGAATTACATTACACAGCTTTCAACAGATGAGTTTATTTATAATGCAACATCAACATCAGTAATATATCCACTTCACTTCACAGTTCATTTTCCTTCACTCAGGAAAAGTCAATCTGAAAAATCATTCTTTCATGTTGTGTCATGTTTCTCTGTCCCACAGAATCACGCCAAGCTCTGAACATGCAAATGTTTCTCACTTTGCTTCCCTGCTTCTGATTTCAAATGTGGGCTTTTAACACATATCACTCTAGCATTTATATTGCAAACATACAACTGCAGTTTTGTTTTAAAATGTCATATCCACTATGTGAAATAGACATTCACAAATTATGGTACCTTTCATTTGAATTTGAAAATAGCTGACTTTGGCTCTACCTAGTGGTTGTCTCATGAAAATCACTGTGGCGGACTGCAATGCACAGTGCAACCTCAAACATCCAAATTGAGATGAATGGGTGAAAGCAATTCTTAGACTGCACTCCTTTACTTGAACCTCACTGGACAATCTGTGGCAAAGCCAACTCACAGTCTGTTCAAACAACTAAATGTGCTCACCATCAATGCAAAATTATCCAAAAGCAACAGATAAGTGCCGGTCAAGCAAAGGGGTACCTTCAGTGGAAGACTCATCCCCCTAAAAAGTACCACAGAGCACCACAGGAAGTCATTCCTGCCTGTGGCCATCAAACTTATTAACTCCTCCCTCTAAGGGTAGTCTGTATGACCCTAAGTCATTAAACTGGACATTGATCATTACATCGCTGCAATACTTGACATAATTGTGCAATATTCTGTGCAATACTCCTGTGCAATATTTTTGTTTAAAATTCCCTATTTATTGATATTGATATTACTCATACCTCTATTACTGCTGTGCAATATCCTCCGTCTCATTATAACCTTAATAAGCTACACTTAACTTGACAGTTCATGCACTATTACCTTATACTGTATTATTATTATCAACTGGTAAACCCACTTGGTATTTCACATTTATTTTATTTTATACTTATACCCACTTGGTACTTAATTTATTTTCTGACCTGTATTATAGTGTATTATATTTTTTGCTAGTACTTCTATTCCTGTGTGCACTGACGTAAAGGCAAGCTGCTGTAACAAAAGAGTTTCCCCTTTGGGATCAATAAAGTATTTCTGATTCTGATTCTGATAAGACCAGATAGCAAATCAGGCTTTTTTGATGATGCAGCAAATCTGACATCAAAAGATGTTTGTGCTCTATTTATTTAAATGTAACTTCTGTTGATTTTTAACACTTCAGCATGAGTTTGTGGTAACACTGGGGCATGTTAAGAGATGTGCAGGGGACCATAGGGATCAGAGCCATGAGTTTGTGTGCTCCCACAAAACTCCTGCTTGAGTCTCTGCTGTCCTCTTGTGGTACCTCTTCACTACATGTAGTTTATAAATTTTGCTCAGTGGGTCTGACCTTACACGACAGCAGTGACTGCGGTTTGAATCTTAGCGGTTGCTCAGAAATTGCAGTCGGTCAGCATTTTAATTCAAGTCCTTTTTGGGATTTTATTCATGGACTTGCAATGTGTGAAGATTAAATTACAGTTTTCAGTAGTGTACTGTATCATTTCTGATTTTGCTGTCATCCCTGTACTTTAAATCCTCCCTTTACTGTGAGCTGTAAGCTGAATCATACTGTGATCCACTGACCATGTCCATTGTCCAAGGAGCCAAGGAGGAGTGTTCCATACTTTTACTAGCCAAAATGCTATCATGGTTGTGTAATCCTGTAATACATTCAAGTGACGAGCTCTGGACAGTAAACATAAATTATTTTTCCTCAGTCTGTTGCCAATTAGTGTGTTGATACAGTATTTAAAGCTGTATTTTCTGGTTTAAAAGGTGTTCATTACACTAGCAGCAATTCATATTAATAATAATAAACTTTATTTATAGAGCACAAAACAAAGTACAGAGTGCTTCAAAGAGGCTAAAACAGGAGTGATGTGATCATACCTCTTGGTCCTGGTTAAAAGCCTAGCAGCTGAGTTCTGTACAGTCTGCAGTTGTTTCAAAGTTTTTAGATTAAAACAAGTGAACAGGCTGTTACAATAATCAAGGCATGAGGCAATAAAAGCAACAACATGTTCATATGCAACTGTTTTGCAGAAGCAAATTTTACTTTGGAGGAAACATAAAGCCACATTGTAGAGAGTCTTCAAATTTACATTCAAAGTTAATGGCTAACATATCAGCAAACAATTTAAATTGCATAGGCATTCAGGAGAAACACAGATATTTATAAAGGAAGCTGTCGTAGTGCAGAACACAACGGAACAAAGCAGGGTTTAGTTAGTAATCTTTATTATAGCTGTTATAATGACTGTATGGAAGTGCGGAGTTTCACTGCGGAGGGATTAATGATGTGTTCAGTGGTGAATGGACCAATGTAACGAGGGGACAGTTTGGATTCCGTTCGTAAGGGGACGTTCTTGGAAGATAACCAAACTTTTTGACCTGGTTTACATGATGGTGCTGGAGTCCAATGCCGATCAGCAATCTGACGGTTCTTGTCCGCAGACCGGCAAAGTGCTGCTCGAGACTCTCTCCATACCTTATGGCAACATCGGATCTGGTGTTGGACAGAAGGGACCTCAAGCTCACTCTCTTGGGATGGGAACAGGGGAGGCTGGTATCCTAAAGATGACTCAAAAGGAGAGAGTCCAGAAGCAGCACTAGTTAGTGAGTTGTGTGCATACTCGACCCAGGAAAGTTGGGAGCTCCAGGGGGAAGGGTTGGTGGCTGCCACACAACATAGGGCTGCCTCGAGGTCCAGGGTTGGCCCTCTCAGTCTGGCCGTTAGTTTGAGGATGGAACCCAGAGGAGAGACTGATGGTAGCTCCCAGTGCTAGGCAGAATTCTTTCCAGACCTGAGAGATGAACTGGGGGCCCCGGTCGGAAACTATGTCCAGTGGTATGCCATGGAGACGGAAAACCTGTTGCACCAGAAGATCTGCCGTCTCCTGAGCTGAGGAAAGTTTAGCTAATGCCACGAAATGAACTGCCTTAGAGAAACGGTCTACAATGGTGAGGATGGTGGTGTTACCTTGTGAAGGAGGCAACCCGGTAACAAAGTCTAGTGCTATGTGAGACCAAGGACGGCTGGGATGGGGAGTGGTCGTAGCAGGCCAGCCGGTGGTTGATGAGAGCTTTTCCCCCCGAGCACAGATGCAACATGCGGCCACGAAGGCCCGGGTGTCAGCCTCCATGGTGGTCCACCAAAAATGTCTTCTAAGCAGGGAGAGGGTACGAGTCATGTAATGATGTTAATGTTCTTGGATCCAGGATGGTAAGTAAGGGTGAAATTGAAACGACCAAAGAACAGTGCCCAACGTGCTTGCCAGGAGTTCAGTCCCTTGGCTGTTTGGATGTATTCCAAATTCTTATGGTCTGTCCATACGATAAATGGTTGTTCTGCTCCCTCCAACCAGTGCCACCATTCCTCCAAGGCTAATTTGACAGCCAGGAGTTCTCTGTTCCCAATGTCATAGTTCCGCTCAGCAGGGGAGAGGTGTCGGGAGAAGAAGGCGCACAGGTGGAGTCTCTGGTCGGTGGTGGAACGCTGGGAGAGTACTGCTCCGACTCCCATGTCCGAGGCATCTACCTCCACCGTAAATTGTTGTGCGGGATCTGGTTGAATTAGGATGGGAGTTTGGCTAGGGCCGCATCTGCTTCGGGGTTCCAGGAGAAGGGGATCTTTGTGGAGGTGAGTCTCGTAAGAGGGGCTGCCACACGACTGTAATCCTTGATGAACCTCCAATAAAAGTTGGCAAACCCCAGGAACCGCTGCAGCTGCTTCCAAGTAGTGGGTGTTGGCCAATCCAACACATCTTGAGTCTTGGCTGGATCCTTGGTCCTCATCTGCCCACTCTCTAGGATGTAGCCGAGAAAGCTCACCGAATTAGCGTGAAACTCAGATTTTTCTGCTTTGACGAATAGTTTGTTCTCCAGGAGCTGTTGAAGAACCTGACGGACATGAAGAATGTGACTGGCCTGGTCCAGAGAGAAGATGAGGATATCGTCTAAGTAGACGAAGACAAAGTGTTTCAAAAAGTCCCTTAGTACGTCATTAACGAGTGCTTGGAAAACAGCTGGAGCGTTCGTTAGTCCGAAAGGTATTACCAGGTACTCGAAATGACCAAAGGGGGTGTTCAAGACAGTCTTCCACTCGTCCCCCTCCCTTATCCGAACCAAGTGATAGGTGTTCCAGAGATCTAGCTTCGAGAATACTGTGGCACCGTGAAGGAGTTGATAAGTGGCAATGGGTATTTATTCTTGATGGTGATTTGGTTGAGGCCCCTGTAGTCAATGCATGGGCGTAGTGTCTTGTCCTTCTTAGCCACAAGAAGAAACCCACCCCTACTGGCGAGGATGACGCAAGAATGAGCCCAGCGTGTAATGAGTCCTTGATGTAGCTCTCCATAACCTCTCAGGTCGAGATAGGTTGTACAACCGGTTAGATGGAAGAGGGGCTCCAGGGAGAAGGTCAATGGCGCAATCATATGGGCGATGCAGTGGTATGGACAGGGCTAGGTCCTTACTGAACACTTCGCTTAGGTCATGATATTCTTCCGGGATCAGGGTTAGATCCGGGGGTTCCGGGCTGAGTGGTGGCATACTGACCTCTGGGGGTGACCGAGCGGATTGCAGGCAGGTGGAGAGACAGAAAGGGCTCCAACACACAATTCTTCCCTTAGCCCAGTCTATGTGTGGATTGTGTTCATGTAACCAGGGGAAGCCCAGAACCAGTGGTGTGTTGGGGGAAGAGATGAGTGGAACTGGATCTTTTCTCTGTGATTTCCGGATAGCACCAAGGACACGGGAACGGTGCAATGGGTAACTTGAGCTAGGAGTCTGCCATCCAGAGCCTCAGCTTTACATGGAAAATCCAGGGTCTCAGTGAGGAGACCAAGGGGAGCGACACCCATTGGTTGTAGAGGGTGGCCGGGATTTGTAGCCTAGGCGGGCCCTGCTTACGGGGGTTTTCTTGGCTCACCAAAACTCCCATAGCAACTGGTGAGCCTAATCTTTTGGTCTCACAGGACAGGTAGCCAGGAAGTGACCCCTGTGGCCGCAGTACAGACACTCCCCAGCTGCACTTCTATGAAGACGCTCGGCTGGCGTAAGATGGGTCCGGCCTAGTTGCATGGTTTCCCCTCCGAGGTGGTCAGAGCCTGCGGACGTGGATCTGCAGTCAGGCCGGGCGATCCCGGTCTTGGGTGTGTAGTAGGAGCCGTGTTGCGTGAGGAATGAGTAAGAGAACGGGTGGTGCGCTCCTGGCGCCGTTCGCATATGCGGTTGTCCATTCGAATGCATAACGAGACCATAGCGTCCAGTCCGGTGGGTTCGTCCCAAGCTGCCAGCTCATCCTTCATTTGTTCACTCAGTCCTCTCACAAACACGCTAACAAGTGCCTCCTCGTTCCAACCCAAGTCAGCAGCCAGGGTGCGGAACTCCATGGAATAATCTGCCACACTTTGGTTTCCCTGGCTGATCCGTAAGAGCCGTTTTCCTGCGTTCTCACTGGCATCTGGATGATCAAACACATTCCTCATCCTTTCCAAAAACTCCGCTAAAGAAAGTAATGATAAGGGTTGGCTATCATGCGTAGCTTTTGCCCAGGCTAATGCTCTCTCTCTTAATAGTCCCACAATGTAATTTACCTTAGACTGATCCGAAGCAAACATGATGGGGCGTTGGCAGAAGACCAGAGAGCATTGCAGCAGGAAACCCTGACATCTGGTGACATCTCCGGTGAAGGGATCCGGGTCGGAGGCGTAGGAATCCCAGAGGGGTGGTGGTGCCGCCAGCAGATTAGTAGGAGTAGTCGGCGGAGATGGTGCAATTGGTACAGTGGATGAGAGCTGAGTAGTTAGTCTTGAGACTTGGTGAGTTGGCTGCGTGATCTGGGTGACCATGGCCTGGTTACTGTCTGAGAGAGCCGAAGAATCTGCTCGACTTGGCCCAGAAGAATCCCTTGGCTGGTTAGCGCCTGATGAAATGGGGCTACCTCCGGTTTGGTGTCTGCTGGGTCCATGTTGGCCAGATCGTTCTGTCGTAGTGCACAATCAAAGAACCCCAAATGCAGAACACAATGGAACAAAGCGGGGTTTAGTTAGTAACAGTCTTTATTATAGCTGTTATAATGACTATGCAGAAGTCTGGCGTAGTTTCCTGTAGACTCAGAGGACGCAGCCGGTCCGGGTCGTGGATGACGCGGCGACGTTTCGGACGGAGACAGGGGAAGCAGGCTCTGGACTGGCTGGTGTAGTGGGATGTGCTGAACCGACCAGGCAGCGGATCTGTGGGGTGGAGTAGGTTGGACCCGAGAGGCAGCAGGCTCAGGAGGTGAGCTTGACAGAGCAGGCAAGGCAGCTGGCTAGTGTAGTGGCAGTTGGTACAGGAACAGTCTTACAGAGATCCGAGGGGAGACTGTGGCTGAGCTCACCGGCAGAGAATAGCTCTGTGACCGAAACAAACAAAGTTACAATGCAGAAACTAGAGCATACTATTCACTTAACTGGGTCAAGGTTAGAGCCGTAACGTAGGTTTCGTACAAGTGTACGGAGACAATCTGGCGCTGGTAGTGTGGTAGAGCCTGGTAGATATGCTGTGGAGACTGATGAATGATTGATGTCAGGTGTGCCGGTGATCAGCAGCAGGCGGGAGACCAGGAACCCAGACCAGAACACACACACACACACACACACACACACACACACACACACACGCATGCATAAACAGCAACGAACAGGGAACACCCAAGAAACACAAGGAGAAGAAAAGCACACTAGAGCACACAGGGATCAGGGGGAATAGAGGCTAACTATAAACATTCTTTACATTCATGACCAAACTTCCTGGCTCACGCAGACAGACGCACACACAGACACACACACACACACAGACACACACACACACACACAGACAGACAGGGAAAACAAGAGAAACAGGGAAGGGGAAAAACAACTGGAAACACTAGGAAACACAGACACACTGTCAGAACCGTAACAGTGGGTGAAATAGAAAAAGTGAAAATGAGTCAGTATAGTTCAATAAATAAATACGTTTATGATTTTAAAAAAAGGATGTTTTTCAAAAGACTACTTTTATTTATTTCGTGGGATTTTTATTTCATAATGCCAAATTTATTTCAGAGCTCTTTATATTTCCATCTTTATATTCAAATGAAGGGGGTGTGGTTATCTCGCAGAGCATCAGTTGAGTTGTGTTACTCTTTCAAGTGAATAAATTGTTCACAAAACTAGTTCAAAACAAAAAACAAAAAGGAAAACCCCACACATAGTGCTTCTCCTAGAGGGCTTTCATTGTGAAACTTTTCTGATGCAGCTACAGTCACACAACAAACATTCAATTAGTTAATCACCAAATACATACTTGTGGATTTGCACATTTATGGTATTTTTATGGGTGGATCAAAAGGGGAACGGTTTCATTACAGCACCACAAATGACAGTGTTTTCTTTTTTCTTTAAGCTAAGCAGGGCTGACTGTAGAATCAACTTAATATAGGTGCAAACTCACTGAATGAAGCAACAGCTTCCAGTTCATCTTCACAAATTGAGGCACCTGATTCATTAACCCTACCATGGGCAAGAACATCCTGTAAAAAAAAAAAAAAAATCTCTCAGATTTTATAACACATCAGCTGAAATACAGAATTAGTTTTCTTTTTTTATTATACTGTATCTGGAGGGGCAGCAGCCACACTACTGTAAAAGCGTAACGTGCTGCACTTTTTCAAAACTATTTTAATTTGGTCTCAACGCAACTATACAAATAACGTCCTACATCATCTTTCCTCTGAAACAGCAGAGAAGTGGTTGATTTCATCACACCTTACATTGTCCCTGTACAACTTTGTTGATGCAGGATGATGATGAAATCTCTGGATTTGTCTGTAAATACATGGCGTGAGAGCAAGTTGCTGTAATATCAGCAAATAAAAGCAGAAACATAGTTTTCTACAAAACAACTAGCATGCCCAGTGTAAAACTAGCTGTTTACAGCTAACATAATATTGTTTTTTGGATATTGGTTCGCAATACACAACCAAATATGACATGATATTCAACAGCAGATATTTTAACACATCCATCCAGGTATAAGCACGCAATTTGATGCATGCTAAAGAAGTACAGCTGAGGTTGATAACGTAAAGCTGAGCCTTACAAGCTGAGTCTGAGATGTCCAAAAACAGGGGGGAGGGGATAAACAACGGGGGTTTTCCTCAGGCCCTACCATCAGGCAATAATTAAACTAGTTTTTGCCCTGCTAGTGGTAACAATTCCATTTTTCATTTTCGTTTCTGCTGTGTAATGAGAATTACAGCCTCATGGGACTGCTAGCATGGCTTTAGACTTATAGATTGTTCCTCTGAGACAAGTAAGAGCATCTCTTGTTTTAAAAAAAAAGCAAACATTTTCAGAAATAAGAGTTACAGACAGACTGACAATGCTGTTTGCTTCAGCAACCTGAAATTATTTTCTTATCTCTGTAACAGGAATATCATTCAGTGTCCCATACAGTATGCAATTTGTGGTTCACAGTCTTCAGACCTGCCCCTACAATATAGGTCAATATTTCAGAATCCAGCACTGTAACTATCTTTGAATGCAACCGGTGGGTTACAACACAGGTCAGTAGTGTGCATGTTTCTGTATGTGTGTGTGTGTGTGTGTGTGTGTGTGTGTGTGTGTGTGTGTGTGTGTGTGTGTGTATGTGTATGTGTTTGTCGGAGACCATTTTAAAATAACAGCAAAAATCCCCCTAGCTCTAGCTACCAACTTCCCCCTGGTATGAGTCAGGAGCCCTCTGTTAACCACCGTCTAAACAATGATGCTACAAAAATATTTGCCTCACAGGATGCTGAAGTGTTTGGACACAATGTTTGTTACACATTACACAGAATATCACTAATGCAATGCAGATGAACATTACTTTTTCTGTGATGTTTGCATAGTACCCTTACAGTTCTAAACATCATGTGCAATAATTACCATATTGTTTTAAGAGAAAAGTGTTGGATTAAAAGTGATCGGAAGGTAGCAAATCACTGCCACCATAACTGTTGCTTCTTCATAATGACAAGTCACACCAACTTTTTGTAATCTGGACTTCTTAATGCAGTGTATGAGGATTGGTTTTCTCTGGCAGCGCACTGGCTTGATGCATATCTTGAATGCAAACGCTTGACGTACAGTCTCATACTTAGCAAAACATTGTCATTACAAGACATTTTCCAAAAGTATGTTGATAATGACTGGAATTGTGACACAAATCACTGTTTGACATCTCCTAAATGTTTTCAGTGCAGTAATTTAAGTTGAACAGAATTCTTTGAATGCTTAACTCTAAAAAAGAGTGTTTTTGTATCCAAAAATGAAATCATCACATAGTAAACTATGCCATTAAAGTGTAAACTGTTCCAAAATGTACAATTCTAATGGTCATTTACCATCCTTTTTTTCTACTATGTAGACGTTAAGGAATTCCATTGTTGTGGCTGGAGCACACTGTAACTACATACCTTTGTTGTCTCACACAGACACTGATGTAGTAGAAGCAGTAATAGGCAGCATGTCCTTACCTGCCTTGACTCCAGGGACCTGTACAGTTAGATTTTTTCATTATAATTTCCATATTGTGGAACAACACAACATAATTTTGAACATCATCACCACTACAATGCCAAAGAGAAGAGTGACTTGTTTGCTAGCGTGGCTAAAGTAAAGATATCAGCAATTTAAATGTTCTATTTATGATCAAATAGCTCTCTTATCTTGTACTTTGTGTTCTTTATGCATCTGTGTTTGTACACTGTGTGCTGTAATAAGAATACTCAGAACTGAATTTTTCATTGTTTTTGTTGCAAGTAAATCTGCGATTCATCACAATTGAGAACACTAGGATCATTTACGTATTATGTCATACGTCATTTATGCTTTATTGTTTCCTAATAACTCTGAATTACATATTACTGTAATATGACCAAACCCATGCCACATTTGTTTGCATAGAAGCAACTCTTTGCTTTTTCAGTATGAGAGTGCTCACATTATGTTGAATACAGTCACACAAAATGTAATATCATGAGGGACATGTAAATCACATGTTTTACATTTAAATCTCATGTTTTCGTCATCTCTTTCTTTATTTTGACGTGTGTTTGTTAGTCACATATCCTAAAACGTCTTCACCTAAAATAACAAGACACAGAATGACTATCATGAGACCAGCAGCAGCATGAAATAATTCCCAAGAGTCCCTATTTTTAATGTAAGCCATTTATTTATTTATATATTCTTTTTTTTTCAACTGAGGAAGATGTACATCATTAGTTAGATAATTACTAATGATGTGACATCCTTATCAAAGGAACGTATTTTCTGCCAAGTATTTTCTTCTAAATCTGTCAAATAGAAAAGGACAAAACTACCATGAAAAGAGCATAATTTTGCCTTATAGACATTTTCAGTGAATTGATTGGCAAACTCCTTAAGTCATGACAACATGGGAAATGGGTTCAAAGGATTACATTCAAACCACAGTTGCTGTAGTTTTACTGACACAAGCACATTCTCAACAGACGAAGGAGGAAGTGGCTAGGTGCTTTTACATGAATCACTGGGACCCTTGGGAAAAAAATTTGACCCAAAACACTATAAATACCCTGCAGAGCATCTTGACCCCAATGACTGGTTAGGACATCACAGAGACAACAACAATGATAGCTTTGCTGCTGCTGGTGCTGGTCGCTCACTCCTTTGCTCTGCCTCTGCCGTCTGAGAACAAAGACAACTGGCTTTTAGCAGAGGTAAGATCTGAGGTCTTTAATTCAGGCATTATTTAGTCTGGCTGCTAGTGGCTTTTTTTGTCATAGTTAATGAAAAAAGACTACTACGCGCCCATTTTTTCAAACCATTATGAATGTCACTCAGCTTTTGTTCTCTTTCATTAAACAGAAGTACCTTCGTCGGTTCTATGACCTTCCAGCTGGTCTCCAAGGTAGACAGAGGTTGTCAGGTGCCTTTGAGACCAAGATCAAGGAGATGCAGAGATTCTTCAAACTCAAGGTGACCAAATCTGGAAAGTAGTTATTAATCCTGCTGGTACTGTAAATGAGCAGAGGATTGCTGTTATTGTGGATATTTTTGAATTTGATATCTTAGTTTGAGTTTGTTTTATTCATAGATGAAAGAGAAATGAGAATAATGAGACAGCATATGGAACTTTAACATATTATTGGTGGTGCACTATGACATGTGTTTAAGATCTTTTAATGGGATATTAGATTTGAGCTTTTTTTTTGAAAGCTTTTTTTGTGGGAAAGAAGTTGAATTGAGGTGAGTTGAATTACTTTTATTGCCATTGCAACAACCTTTGTTAGGAACTTGCCTTGTTGAGGTCATAGTGTAGGACAGACAGGACAACATTCAATACAGTATACAAATAATAATTTTGTTTCCTCCTCTTCCGTTTCTGAAGGTGACAGGGAATCTGGATGACAACACTTTGGAGCTGATGAAACAGGCCAGATGTGGCGTCCCAGACATTGGAGAGTACAACCACTTCCCTCGACACCTCAAATGGCAAAATAACAATGTCACATTCAGGTATGCATTAAAGTGATATTTGTGAACAAAATGTAAATGGTGGTGTTGAACTACACCAGTTTATTCACAAATTTTCCTTGTCTTCTATCTCCTGATGTTTCAGGATAGTGAATTATACGCCAGATCTGAACAAGAATGATGTAAACAGAGCCATCCGCAAAGCGCTGAACATTTGGTCTGATGTCACCCCACTGACCTTTAAGAAGCTGTACAAGGGAAACGCCGACATTATGATCAGTTTTGGAACAAAAGGTACAGTAAGCATTCATTCTGATGCACCGTATAGAGTATATCCTCTGAATACATACACAAAAATACATGATGTTAGTTTTTCTACACTACAGCTGCTTGGCTCTAAAGAATAGACATTATAACAGTGCACATTCTGCTCAACATATTTTAAAAAATCTCTGTCCTTTATTCTGTAGAGCATGGAGACTTTAACCCTTTTGACGGGCCTGATGGATTGCTGGCTCATGCCTACCCTCCCGGCCAAGGCATCGGAGGAGACACTCACTTTGATGAGGATGAACACTGGACCAAAGATTCATCAGGTAAGAGTTATGCCCAAAACGTAAGTCACTAAACTGAATCCTAATGATTATAAACAAGGGAGGCCTATCTGAACAATATATTTGACTGAGCATCTTTTCTCTACAGCTTACAACCTGTTTATAGTGGCAGCCCATGAGTTGGGCCACGCCCTCGGTATGTCCCATTCCTCAGACCCGGGCGCCCTGATGTACCCCATCTACTCGTACACTACAGGCTACCCGCTGTCTGAAGATGACATTGAAGGCATTCAAGCTCTCTACGGTGGGAAAATACATGATCTGTGTTTAGATTTAAAATTGATTAGAAACTTAAATTCACAAGTCAAATCATAATAGAGACCATGCTTTTTATAGCGGTCTTATTTTTACATGGAAATATCATGCGAACAGTGCAATAAAGCCAGATGTTCAATCACAGGCCCAAACCCGAACCCAAGAAAAGTGAAGCCGAAGCCTGACGCGCCAAACAAATGTGACCCCACGTTGAGTTTTGATGCTGTCACAGAGCTCAGAGGGGAAACCTTCATCTTCAAAGACAGGTACAGTAAGAACCATGATGGCAGGTACAAAGATGGTTATATATAAACTCTAGATCTTGATCATCATGGACTGGACCGATAACCTACAACCACTAGAGGGTGGGAAGAGTTGACGATTCTGTGACTCAAACTCACCATTATTCACCATGTATTGTATTGAGATTTGCATATTGTAGATCAGTTTATTCCGCTATATTTCATAAACATGCCTCACTTTGTTGCAGATTCTACTGGCGTCTCCATCCTCAGATGCCGGAGCCTGAGCAGACACTGATCAAGTCCACGTGGCCCTCCATCCCCAACAAGGTGGACGCAGCATACGAGAACTCAGAGAAGGATCAAGTCATCATATTTAGTGGTGGGTTATACATACTTATTTATTGATATTATGTTTTTTTCATTATTTCTTAGATACTAGATACAGTATGTATGGAGCAAAACTCTGCTCTGTGTTTCAACAGGGATCCGAATGTGGGCTTTGAATGGATATGACATTGTGGATGGTTACCCAAAGTACATACACAAACTTGGACTTCCCAAGAAAGTAAGGAAAATAGATGCGGCTGTGCACATCGGAGACACAGGGAAAACTCTACTATTCACTGATGAGGACTATTGGAGGTATGTGATGATGAGTATTACATGTCTCAGATATCCTAAAGTTTAAGTCCTTAAATCTGCACAGAACAATATTCTTGGAGGTCCAAACTGAGTGTGTCATTCTTGCCACATGTAAATCTGTATTTTGTATTTCCTGTTATTTGTCACCCACAGCTATGATGAAGCAACAGGCACCATGGACAGTGGCTACCCACGATCCTTTGAGGAAGATTTTCCTGGGATGGGTGACGAGGTCGACGCTGCTGCTTATCACTATGGTATTATGAAGCCTCAAATATCACATTTTCAGTATAGTACACAAAAGTAATTTTCATCTAGCACTACAACTAAAACTGTTATCCCACTCTGCTTTCTTTCAGGAAACTTGTATTTCTTCCATGAAAACATACAGTACGAATACAGTTACACCGCACGAGGAAGGTCATTCGCATCCTGACGACCAACTCCCTTCTCAACTGCTGATGAGGTGGTCCGCAAATGTCAGCAATGGCTTGAAAATATATGTGTCTGCATGGCACACAACACATCTGCGCAATAAACAAACTACACGCATACATATTAAAAATGAGACATAGGAAGATGCAGTTCATTGAATGAACAGGGAAATGGAGACATGCATGATAGAGTTGACCTGTTAGAGTTAAATAGGTTTTTGTCAAGTAAAGAAAAAAAAGATGATTTTTACTCGTGCTGGACACCTGTAGGTCATATCATTTATCAGACACAGAATGCTGGAAAATTCATCAGAAATACACGTCCTTAGATTATTGCTATTTATTTACATCTCTATATTTGTACTACATGATTGGTCAGCGAGATCCTTAGTAGGTTAAGTTTCTTGTCACTAACAGTACGCTTGGGTGGTTTGAGGGCTCATTATTTGACTATTTGTTTCATTAACTTTAATATTTTAACAAAGAGCTTAGCATTAATATATTCTGTATTTGTCCTCAGATTTTTGTAAGGTTTGTGAATTATAATAAAAGCAGAGAAATTAAAGCTAGAATCATGATCTTGGAGTTGAAGAGTTGAACATGAAGTAATGTTGTCCCATTGAGTGACATTTTGAGAGAGTTCCAACATACAAGTATTACCCTCAACATTGCAGACCTTACTCTGCACAAATAGAATATTTTTTGCATATTGGGTATGCCAAAGATGAGGTTTAACACTTGACATGAAAAATCAGATCTCTTAAAATACTGCTTTTACCAAATGTCATTTTAGTGACATATTTTGACGTATGTGAATTTTCTTGTCAGTATTTTCAAAAACTTTTGGTAAATGATTTATTAAACAAAACATAAATAAACTAAGGCAATCAGTGTGGTCTTTGATCAGGACAATGCTCCTTACAGCATCTTTTGCACTACCGTGTTTTAACTCAAACCTCATGATACTTTGTTAAGAGTTATTTGATTGTGTGGGAAGTCAGATGGGCCAAATTATCTTAAAGCAGCTGGACTCTTGCTGCCACTTAAAGGCTGCATGGTTGCATATAACTCACTGGCTGTAAATAAGAAACTTCAGTCAGACTGAAGACTTGATTTTGGCATTAGTTTTATTCATAATCATCTATTAAACATTTGGAATGTTTCCTGGAGCCCTCATGTAAACTATCAGATGATGTAACCTTGCAGGGGGGTTATTGGCTTATAATGGTATGAAAATGACATGATGTTATAGATTCGCAAGAATCGGAGGTGTGATTATTTATTTATTGCATCAATATTCAACAAATTCCTCACACAAGAGTTTCATTCATAGCTTTGCAAAAATCATTCACTAAATGTTACATATACATCGACTCAGTGAGACACTCAATGTACAGTAGCATAAGTACGGCAACTGCGTATACTGCCAAGAAACTCTGGGTCACGTACATGTACTTCCCTATCTTTTCCACTAGAGAGCACTCCTATCCACAGTTTGGGTGCATAAAGGTTCTGTTTTGACCAGAGTCCCCACAGTTCTGGTACAGGTTATGTGAGATATAGAAAAGATATATGCAGCACCATTACACTATACCTCTGTTAGGTGTCAGGTCTCTACACAACCAAGTGTCTTCATCCGTCCGTAATCATATTAATAAAGGGCCATTTCACATAGTATCTCCATCCTCCAGCATACTATAACAAGCTAAAGCCAGTTATCTGGAGAGAAAGTTTAGGAATTTGTGAGATGTTTTATGAAAATTAAGAATTTGTGTATTGTGAGCAGTCCGGGTTTGAAAGGGCAGTAACGAATCTCTAGCTCAAGTTTAGGAAACAGTGTATCTTGAGCCAAGCAGCATAATCCACAGGCCCAATCATGTGGATGTAATTACAGTGCAGCGAAGCAGTAGGCTGCGTCACCTGTTCACAAAGCTTGTGTGTTCATCACTGATGTTGGCTTTGAAAGTCTAAGCTTCAGTTTATAAAAAAAACACAGATGGTTTATCTGAAGGTAATATGCCTTCTGCATTAGCCTTTTTTAAATTAAATTAAGATTATCATGTCATTCGCATGTGTCAGAAATGATGCTATCCCTTTAGCTTGCCACTTAAGAGTTCATGTGTTGTGGGTGTAACATTTAAAGCTTTCTCTAATAAATGTTTATTTCAGTGAGAGGATCACTTTGTCTCCTATACTTGGATGTGTTTTCACTCCTCTGGGAAAGTGAACAAGACAGTCTTTTGTCTCTAAATATTTACAACTGACATGCTTTCGCTCCGTGCTTTCGCTCCGTGCTTTCGCTCCGCTTTCGTGGTTTCCAGAAATTGAGTAACTTTTGGTATTGACTTGACTTAAGGCTTTTGCAGAGCAGTGCAACTGAGAAACATCAAAGATTAACTCACTTTTAGCCCGTGTGGATTTAGAGGTTGTGTAAGTCTCCTCTTTTTTTATCTCATTCCAGTCACAGTTGGGCATCTCTCCCCATTCCTGCCCCAGTCAAAAGTCATTATCATATCCAACTCTTTCAACTCATTAAAAATGCAGCAGTGAGGATTTGAACTGGAGCGAAATGAAATATCATAAACTCTGAATTTGAATGTCTCTCCATTGGTTACAAGTTAGGTCGTGAAGTGATGCTGGGTTTACTGATGTTTCAAGTACAGCCAGGTCAGTGTTTAGCTACATTACAGAGCATCCACTGCCCTGTGAGCAGAAGATTTCGATCCTGGAGCCAAGACTCAAGACAAGGTGGGTGCCACACCCACCTTGTCTTGAGTCTTGGCCATCAGTGTGTCTAAACTGGAATGAGCTCCGTGAAGCTAGAAAATTAACCATAATGCTTTCATTCACCTCTTATTTTTCCATTTTGTTTTATTTTGATGTTATTTTAACCACTGACATTGCTTATTTATTCGCCTCCGTTTAAGCACTATAGCACTTTGGAGTTAATAGCAAGCATAGAGACAGTTGAAAAGGTCAATGAAAAATAGCAATGGAAGTAAAAAAAAAAAAAGGTGGTATCTTTTGAGAAAACCTTTACACAATCCAGCCCAGCAGCTCCTGATGGAAACCAGATGGAGGAGAATGACAGAGAAGGCAGCAGTCTCAGGATGTATCCCTTTTCCTCTGGGAAACTCCCTCCCGACCACCAATACAAGAAGGGTGATGCAAGACTCCTGCTGCTCCTACACTGAGCTGATTATTCTGTGAGTGTGAGCAAGCGACAAGGTTTGGGGAACTTATGAAATGTCATTAAGAAAGAAATTCAGAACCTATTTTTAACCTAACTGCACATTTAAGTGGTGGATCAGGATGTTTTTGTTCTCTATACACTTTATGTTCCCTGACAAACTACACATTTTACAACATGCTTGTCAGATTGCAGGTCAGCTAGGGCCAAAGTCCTCAGGACACATAGGGTCTTGTTCAACTTAATTTTAAAAGTGCTGATGAACGTGGCTTTTAAAGTGTGCTTAGCGTTGACAGTGGCAAATATTATGTGTGTATCTGTTCAGCTTATGTCGCACTATGTTTTCTGTTGTCTTCTGTGTACTGTCGGCCTTCTTGTCTTGTCTGCCTGTGGTTATTCTTCCTTTTCCTTAAATATGAAGCCAGTGCTTCACTGGAAAGGAGAAGTCTGTGTTTCTTCCTCCTGTGTAGACACGGGAATGTGGAGAAAGTCAGACTGTGGTCTGTGTTGACCCATAAGTAGGTAAATCTGACCAGACATGACCCAGGGGCAGAAACGGCTGTGTTGTAAAAAATTCAGTAAAAGAGTTTATCTCTTTGGTGCGACAGCCGACCTTGCGGCAGGCTTTTAGGATTAGCTAATGTAATGTTAAAGAAAAGCTGCAACTTACATTGCACAAGATTAAAACCAATATTGGTATTTTGCAAAGAAGCATGGGCAAGGTCGTTGTTGAGAACACTAAAGTCTCTATATTTTATAAACATGAATAATGTATTTTATGTTGGGTTTTTCTTTCCCTAAACCTAATATACAAAAGTGTGGAATAGAAGTAGTTGGTCAACAGACCCCGTGGTTGCAACTGGAATGCTTTAAAAATTCAATTAAATTGTGTCAAGGAAGATGTTAAAATAACTGCAGAATAACTAACTGATTTTGTCAGTAGCCCACAGGGTGTTCCCATTTCCAACTATCATTTTGTGTGAAGATGCTCCGTTTTTTACTCTGTGTACAAAAACACAGTTTAGGCTAAGCCAAAATGAAAATAGGGCAGTTTTGCCAGTGAGAGTAACACGATCCAGAATTTGTTCCTTGACAAGCAAAGTCATGTTTTTCTCACACATACCTCATGTCCCACGCGTTAGATACAAAGCAGATAACCTGAAACAGTAATGTATGGGTCAAATCTGAAGGGATGTTTATTCTTCTGCTAATTTTCTGTGAGGTGTTTTAAACCACAGCAGTATTTTTAGAAATCGGTGGGTCCCAATCAATCACAATCACTTAAAGCAAGGCAGTGTTTACTTGCGACCCATTGTCACACAGGTTGCAGTCTTTGGGTTGTGACAAAGAGATAGTTATTTCTTAACCTATTTTCATTTAATCTTAGAAGCACAGAAAACCTTTTTGTTTAGCAGAAATTCATTCTTTTTCTGCTTTCCTAGGCTTTTAATCATCTTGCGACCACTTGGGAGATCCCGACCTCGACCCCTAGGTTGGGAACTACTGCCTTAACCTACAATGTGGCATCAAATTTCTATTTATAGGGATGTCAAATTCAATCATGTGCAAATGTCAAGGATCAAACTAAAACAATATGGTGTCAAATCTAAATGAATATGTTGCATTTAATTGTTTAAGTCTTTAGGATTTGTTGAATGCATAATAATGTCATGCAGCTTTAGTGGCTCTTAGAAAAACAAGCAAATCTTTGTGGCCAGTGACAAGTCGAGCTGATCTTTTGTTTGTCTGAAAAACAAAACCTCTGTGCTGAGCTGCAGCACGCTGACACAGTGCCTTGGTGTCTATTGTCACGGCAGCACGACAAGCCAGAGGGCATTTGGAGCATCAATACGTCAACGTCGCTGTCATCGAATGAAAAACTTCAAATCTGCTTCAACGTCCCTGGAAATGCATAAACAGGTTATTTTCTAGTTAATAAACAAATGTTAACTTTAACATTCTAAACAAAAGCTTTAGAAACTTGCTTCTAAAAAACATTCTTGGGTTTCACAGCCTCCTGCAGGAATGAAAAGTAAAACCTTGCAGTGGTCGGAGCAGTGTGGGCTCATTGTTGAAGCAAAGTGAATTAGTTGCTTGGATAGCTTGATCCTCCAGAGAATTTATCGGGAAGGTCAAATTACATTTGTTTGATAGTTGTTCAAGCAAGACCGGAGCACTTAATAAAGACACCCTGGTTCTGCTTGCCTGAATAAATTATGCACAGTTCAAAGCTTCCATCTGCTTCGATATAATTACATCTCAGAGCCAGACCGCTGCAGAGAGGCGAGTGATTACCTTCTGATTTCTTCACTCACATGTCCCACACCACCATAATGCAAACAGCATGCCTAAATTGAGTTGTTTTCAAAAAATAAAATTAATTATGATGTTTAAAATCCTCTTTCCGCTGTTGGTGTGATTTGGAAAACAAACTAAGGACGAGAAGAGAAGGTAGATAAAGACCCTTTTTATTCAGTAAAAGCTGAGGGAAGAAATAAATCTTGTTCAAACTTGCATGAATGTGAACTGCTGTTTGTTTGTTAGCGATTACACCACAAACGTGTGCACATACGATATACCTGCAAATATTGTTTCTTTTCAGACATCGGCTGAGTGAAAACACGGTCATGGTCTCTGTTGACCCAGATTCATCTTTATCCACCTGAAAAAGGTCTCTTGTTCTCCTGATTACTGCCCCGCTTCCCCTGACTGATGGTTATTTAGAGAAGGCACTGCATTTGTGTAATGACATTACTTCAAACCGTAAAAACCAGATGTCATGAGGAGATAAAACACAAAGTTTCAACATTGTTAGTGTTCTGTGGATGTATTTGAACACATCTGATACTTTACTTTTATGGGAAATGAGCTTTCTGTCACAGTAGTGTCAACAGTTAGGCAACCATATTCCAATTACATGTCACTGCACTTCTTTGTGAGTTCAGCAGGGTTTGTGTCAACACGTCTGTTAAGGTTACTATTGATTCCATCTCTGAGAGAAACTTCTTGTTTTCTCTGAACAGAGCAGTAGACGAGCCAGCTAGTCTATAATGTATCACAGAGATTGCATGTCAACACATTTTTGCTGCTTCTTAACACATCTGTGCATGTCCCAGACTGGACAGAGGGACATTGTTAGGAGCAAGCTGAACTGTAAATAGACATGTGACCTGATCTTCGTTCAGTGTAGTTTTATGATTAAGTTGTTGTCCACTGAAATTCTGACATTTTTCAACACATTATTTCACTTCAAACAATAATAATGCACACTGGACTTTATGTTCAGACATAGAGAACTACAATAGTGGGACCAAAGTGAAAAAAATCTTTGATCTGTAACCTGAATTGTTGTTCTGTTGCATTCCCCAAATGTCTACGCAATTTCTCAGTGCAGTAGTGACTGTTTATCTCGGAGCAACTGAATGCAGCCGCGACAGTTTCTGATGGATGGTTGGTTCCTTAGGTCACAACATGCCAGCGCTTCAGGAGATGGACAAAAAAGCACAATCATCTGGAAGTGTTTTCTGCAATGGGGTCAATCCACTGAGGTTTCTCAGGCAGCCTCTTACCCACAGTCACCTTCACTCACACACACACACAGGCATAAACAGACTCCAATACAAGACAACTGGAGGGACGCTGGCTTGTTAAAAGAGCTACCAAAGATCCTCTATATTCTCAAGCACGTACAGCCATGATGCAATCTGTGAAAAAAACCTTGGTTTAGTCAGCCTTACTCTGTAAGTATAATGTGAATGTTCACAGGACAAACACTCATTGCCAGACACACACACAAGATCTGTAAGCTGCCATGACTGAAACCCCGGCTCTCTCCCCCTCTTTCTCCTTTCTCTACCCGTCTCCTTCCCAGTCACGTCCTTGGCAGGTTACCATCCGAGTGTAGGTATTCAGCCAAACCCTGGCATGTCTGCCCACTTTAGTGTTTTTATGGACCATTCAAGACCACAAGTGTGTTTATGTGTCTGTGTATTCAGACACTTTCAAGTAAATAAAGCAAAAAAGCTCAATGCACAACATGTTACTGAGTTGTAAAAAGTGAAGAAACTGCTGTGAGGGTAAACCACTGAGATCTAAGCTTTCCTCTTGTCCTGTAGAGACACACCCTGTTGAGTCAGTCCTGTGCATAGAAACAAATCACACACTGCTTTGAAAAACAGGATCTCACACAAAATGTTAAATACAGTGTCGACACTGACACAATCTTTCCCTCTCTTTCGTTTGTGGTTTTGTTTTTAATGTCTGTTTATGCTCCATCACTGATACACCCATTTTTACGTCATACAGAAAACGAATAAAAGCAAAACTAAAACTGTGAGAATAGTCAATTTATTACACATAGGATTCATATATATAAAGTTATATACAATATAGTTACATACATACAAATATAAACTTCTACACCAAGACTGGGCTCATCTGACTTTCAATTAACCAACTGAAAAGGTGGATTTCCTTTAAAACCAAAACACTTAAGGCCCCAAGCCTTTACAGATTGATGACATTCAAAAACCCTAATATGCAGTCTTGAGGCTGATCGTCTTCTTAGGCCCACAGAAATACCACAGGAATGCAAAAGTAAGGTTACACATGACAGCACAGTGCGGCTTAGCGTTTAAACATCGACAGAAACTGGCATCGCTTCATTACCAAACATGTGAGAGTTGTCATACTTCATTGGTCAAATTTGTTTTGAAACAACTGCCTTGCTCACCTGGAGACTGATTTGACAGCAGGTCAAAATAAACTCCCGGAGAACATGGTCAAGGCTTGTTTACTCCGGTGTCATCAAAACAAACAAAACACACATCGGTGAGCACCATGTCAAAGGCTGCATGCACCTAATTTGCAATGGCTGTACACCAAACTTAGTGTCATTATGAAGGAATATTGTCCAAATACAAATGGACAAGTTGTCAGATTTGGGCTACTATTCATAGAAGCAAATTCAAGTAATGAAATGGTCATTTTGTGGGTGTAACAAGAAAATATCTTTACACTCAACTAGGTTTAGTTACAGTGTGTGTAACACGACTTCACTTTAAGCTTCCCAACCAGACCGTGCTAAATAAAAGTTCTGGTTCTTGGATTGTACAGTTCGACATTTTTGGGAAATACCCACATTAGCTTTCTTGCTAAGGTTGATACCACTCTAATGTCTGTATGGTAAATAATAAGCTACAGCCAGCAGGCGGTTAGTCTAGTTTAGCATTAAGTCTGGAAACAGGGGGAAACAGATAGGCTGGTTCTGTCTAAAGGTAACAAAATCCACCAAATTAACAGGTTATATCTCATTTCTTTTATGTGTACAAAAACCAAAGTGTAAAAACAACAGGTTGTGGTTGTATTGGGACAACGACAAGACTCGTGGGAGTCACTGCACGGCCAAGAAATAGTACCCCATACAACCACAACCATTGTTTTACATTTTGGTTTTTGTACGGATTAAACAAACCAGATAAGTGTTAATTAGACCCAGGCTAGCTGTTTCCAGTCTTTGTGCTAAGCTAAGCTAACCGCCTGCTGGCTGTAGCTTCATATAGAATGAACAGATATGAGAGTGGTATCAATCTTCTTATCTAACTCTCGGCTAGAAAGCTAATAAGTGCATTTCCCAAAATGTCGAACTATCCCTTTAATCATTTCAATAAAGGATCACATTCAAAGTCAAATAAAAAGTGGTCAACAGTCTTAAAATATTCTTCAGTGTGGATATTATGAGCAATGCATAGAAGGTTTTGTATTACACTGGATGACATTTTGGCCATGTGCATCATTAAAAAATACAGCGACTGTGCAAATAACTCTTCACTTTAAATGAAATACATAACATAAGAACATTACTTAAAGTTTTGGATTGATGAAAGGTTCTCTACCAGTTTAGACTACATGTTAAGATGAAAAAGAAATTGTTCTGTGCTATATAAAAGGCTGTACATTTTGCCATTGTGTTTCAAAAAGGTACAGCATTAATGATATTTGTGTCAAGAGTTCATGAAGGCTACATTAAACCATTAAAACGTATTCTAAAGTTTCACCTTGGAACAGAGGTAACTGAGACAAAAAGTGTTTTGCATATCAAAGCAGATAAGGCACAACTCTGTCATCAGGATTGTAAGGGCCGGGGTATACTCTAGTTATATCAAAACAAGGTATAACATGTTGTCCGACCACATCAGAAATCAAATGTGTTTATAGTTGTTCCAAACGGCTACACTCGAAGGCAGAGCGAAAAGCCGGCCGTCACAGAAGGGAGAAGATGCAATATCGTTTTGGTGTTACACTCGATTGTTCACGTGAAAAGTTACAGATATAGTTGTGTCAGGAATGAAAAAACGGAGTAAAGTGGGTGTGAATGTCAGATCATTACAGAAATGGTCAGAAACAGAAGCTATTTGACCATCTGACAAGCATTGATGGAGTGAACTGGCCCCTTAAGGAGAGGTCCATTTCCACAGGCACAGTCTCACAACACAATGCCCCCCACATTACAGTTCAGCACCTCGTTGTGTTGGAACTGACCCAGCTGCCGGTGAAACTGTCCCTGTTTCTGGGTCCTCCAGCAGTGGATGCTTTGTCCCAGTGTAATACTCTTAATACTGGGCAGATGGGTCAGCATGTTATTTGGCAAGGACGCCACACCAGAGCCAGACAAATTCAGCTCTTGCAGGGAGTCGAGTCCACTAAAAACTGCAGGGCTCAGAGTCTTGAGCTGGGGGTTGTTTGAGAGATCCAGAACTTGCAGGCTCTGGAGGCCGTTGAAGCTGTCCGGCTCAATTTCCTGAAGCTCAGGGAGGCCACTGATTGATAAATAAACAAGATCTTTCAGCTGAGCAAAAGCCCCCTCCTTGATGCAGGTGATGGGGTTACCATCCAGATTGAGGTACCTCAGCGGAAGTCCTGCCAGCCTCGGTATGCTCAACAGTCGGTTTGCTGACAGATTTAAGCTTTGAATGTGTAATACTCGTCCATGCAAAGTCGTGGAGACTGACACAAGCTGGTTATGGGACAGATCTACGCTAACAGGTTCACCATTAACTTTAGTAATGAACACATCCATGTCGAACTCTTGGAAGCTGTTGTGGCTGAGGTCAACTTCAGCCAGAGGGAGGCCAGAGAAACAGCTCGGGGAGAGGCTCTCCAGGTTGTTGTGGCTCAGATCCAGAGTCTCCAGGTAACGCAGCTTGGACAAGGCATTGGGGCTTACCTGAAAAAATGTGAAGGCAAGGAAGAGGTGAACAAAGAGAAAAAGATATTTTAAGAGTTAAGCAATGGCAAGGTAATAGTTTCCGATTTGAAGATACAGTGAAATAAAAATATACAATGAGACTTGACATAAATCTCTTGGTATAAGTCAAAAAGGTTTTAAAAAAGCATTTTTGAGTATTTATGTATAAGAATCCCTCACTTTTCTGCTCTTAGAAAACTTGACTCGTCCTGCACTCATAGGAATGGAACATTTACAAGAGTGTAGCTATGGTCTAATGTATTCATTTTCATCATAAAACCATTGAAATGTTTATCTTTAAAATGCTGTGGCGAACTTTTTAGCCAACAATTTCCTCTTTACACCTTCAGCAGTTAAGGAGCAACATTAGCAGTCCAATATTCACTCTCTTTTTGCTCTGCTTTGGTCTCTACCAACTCCGGAGGGAAATATCTGGCTCTTTAGCTGCTAAGTCCTCCACTATGGAGCTGCTAGCTTTGTCTGTCTGCCATTTGGTGCCGGGGAGTTCTATTGAGTGGTGTTTTACAACTTTTTTTTCGCTGAAAACAGCTGCGTGCTACAGCTAAATGCTGTAAATGAGAGCAGTGAGAGTGAACCAAAACAATAAAGACACAACATACCTTTTTTACACCAAAATTAGCGCATATATGCAGGTTTTTTAAATGTGGGCAAACCCACTAGAAATAGGCGATTGACTCCTTTCAAATTGCCAGTGGACGAGCTTGTCTTTTCTGTTTTTTTCTGATGTCACATGATCACAAACAGCATAAAGCAGCATGGATGCCAGTGACAATGTTACGGTGGTTTCTGTGTGTAGCCCTAATAGACTATAAAAATAAGGTGTGGCCGCGATGTTTTTGGTTAACAGCACCGTGCTGACAGGTGACAGGTGTGTTTACAGTGTTTGTGTGCTCTGAAAGTCACAGCTGACGGACTGATAGCCAAGGATGCTAATACTACATAAACATATGGATGAGACGTTTATAGACGTCCGCAGATAGAAACAGACAAAAGAATCACACCAGTAAAGGGGCGAAAATTAGCATGTCAACCCGGGTGTCATGTTTACATCACTGCCGATCAGAGCTGGAGCCGGTAAATACCCGTGACTACTGAAAGGCATTTGACCCAGGAGTGAATGTCGATTGTATCCTTTCACAGTGAAGACAAAAGCCAGATGTTAGTGGGTGTTAGCGGTTGGTGTTTTTTGTCCAGTGTAAAAGGGACTTTAGTGACGCTCAGTAAAGTTGGTTACACAATATCTATCTAAAGTTAGCTAACATAGCCTCATTTTAGAACAAAAGGTCTATACTTGAGTTCCTCCAACCACTGACCTCTGTTATATGGTTGCTGCTTAGGTCCAAGCTAACAAGGGTGGTGTAGCCTGGACCAGCTAACATGGTGTCACTGAGCGGGCCCATGGCGTTGGAGGATAGGTCCAGGTGGGCAGTGTCCAGTGGGATGGGGATGGGCACGGTTGTGCTGGGTCCCAACCCTCGGCAGTCCACCCTGGTCAGGCTGAAGCTGTCGAACAGGCCAAAGCTTTCCACCTCACAGCGGCAACCAGGGTGGCAGTTGTTGACGGCGCTGGACTGGACAGAGACCAGCAGCGACAGGCCAAGCCACAGGAGGAGTGCCATTATGCTCTGGAGAGAGAACAAATTCAATAAAATTGTTATTTGAAACTTTGTTAACATGCCACTTCCATTGATGTTCAATGTTCAAATCAGCTTTCAAGCTACAATCACCGTCTGAGAAAAATGCACAGCCTCAGTCACCAGATCAGATCACACACTGTCCAAACTAGTTCACAGAACAAAGATTTCAGAAATTAGAGAAGCTGTCCCTGGCCAAAAACCATCTTCAAGGTATTTGTTAAGCTTTGTGAAAAGACTTAAAGCTTTTATTTGCGCAACTTGAGTAGCCCCAATTTCCCTCCCTCCTGGCTTCCCAACGGGTGTGACCTAATTTCTTTGATCAAAGAGTTCAGTTGGACTTTCTTAGTTTACTCACTAGAATGAGTATGCACGTTGTATCGGGAATCAAGACTCTTAAAATATATCTGTTCCATCTTAAAATTAGGAAAAATGAAATGTGCCCACTTTCTGAGCAAATCCTCTGCGCCTCAGTGCATTAAGACAAAAATAACAAATTCAGAAACAGAAACTTCTCATTCTGAAAATCACACTGCCATATGGTCTAATACTATAATAGCACTGCATCTGAAATAATAGCAGAAGGGAAAGCTTCAAAATGAAAAAATAAGAAACAGAAGGAAACAGAGCCTGCACATTAAAAAAATATGGATCAATAATGTTAAATATAAGATTAATTAAAAACAAAAAACGAAGTGAATAAAATACAGTATATATATATATATATATATATATATATTCACTATTCACTATTTAAAATCTGAGAAGAACCTATCATACCTCTTTTCAACTGTAGCTGTGACTGCCTCTATGTGTATCCCTCATGTGTAAATGTCGAGAGCTGAATAGAGCTCGCCCAGTTTAACACACACACAAACATACGCAGTCACTCATATAAGTATGAGAATTGGACAGAGGTTAAGAGTTGTGTAACAGGTAGAAATGAACAGTCATGGTCAAGTGCCTTGGGCAAGACACAGCAGAGCGCGTGATACAACCCAGAGTTTTACAGCATTAAATTAAATTCAATTACAGCCTAAAAAAGTAAATCTCGATTGGGGGTGAGACACCAAACTGCAATTATTGATCAGGCTGTCACTTGGCACAACCCTATAAAGGACTGTAGTGGTCTCGCTTGTTTTGTTCTTATATTCTTGAAGGCATTTGCTCCTGAATGACAATGCAATAAACAGGACATTACTGTGAGCACTCTTGTTCAAAATTCACCCAAAATGCTCAAAATTTAAAGGAATGGGAGAGTAAGGTTATGGCTGATATCAGGTATATCTAACAGGGGTTAAGGTTATTTATCATGGCTTATGTAAGAGGATGAGGTTACATGGCTGCATAGTACTAGTGGGTCAACATATGCAGGCTGATTACGATGGCTCAAAGTCTACTTAGAGCTGTTCACCTCCGTGCAGTGTTTCTTTTGTTTTGACCCCTGAAGTACTGGTTGCTCGTGGGACGCTTTACATAAAGAAAACAATCAAAAAACGAATTAAAAGCTACTGAAAAGCACAGATTAAATGCAACAGAGAAGCAGAGAAGTTTTTGTAAACTTTGTTGGAGTTCAGTTACGTACAAATGGCAAGTATCTGAAGGTGTTTTCATGAATATGTGTGTGTGTTCTGAGTGAAGGCCTCCAGCTGCAGGTTTTGACCAAACAGGAGTGGGCGGGTTTTTATTACAAATCTTTCACTCACTGGACAAAATTTAACAAGATGTTTTCTGGTTGAGCTCTTCGGAAGCTAAATAGTCCACCCATGACATGAAGGGACAGAGGGGAAACTTGATGAATGAATTCTCTCTATTTTAAAGCTGTTGTCTTTAACTTTACACTTACAGTTTCTATAGCAACTGCCAAACTTTTCTGAGTATATATTACATCATTAGCTGTCATTCAAAAATGATAATAAGGTCCTTCTCCGCCCCCTCTTCTCTGCAATTACAGGTTATGACAGGCCTCAAAGAGATCTGCCTTGCTGGGAAACCACAGAGAAGTCATATGCAGACTAAACAAGGGAAACTGCCAGTAAAACCCAGTGCTCACATGTTTTTTTACGTCTACCACACTGGTCCTTCAGCAGCTCGTCACCTCTGAGTGGTTTTGTGGCCACATTTATCCACCCCTCCTCCTTTCCTCCTGTTGCTTCAGCGAGGATTGTGAACTTTCTGCACCAGGTGTTCCTCTCAACCTCTCACCAATAAATCTCAGCTAACAGTGAACTGCCGCTGGCGCTGCCATCAAATCAGACACATGCTAACTACTGTAATTACCCAAAGGCGAAGGCAGTTAGCGCTGTGAACCCACTGAGTGGACAATTGGCAAAGGCCTGTGAAATCACGCCCCAACACCTTCTCACTTTCAGAGGTCCTTTCACACCTTTTTATCCTGTTTATTTATTTATTTGCCTTCCCACCGCTAACATATAGAGCAGTGATTACTTTTCATGGCACGAATTTTACAAAACTATAACTTATCTCCTCGCAACTACATGCAGACTTTTGCCAAACTCTGTTACTGTTTTAATCCAATTACCATAGTGTGTTATCAGTGTAAACACAATGATTTAATGTGTCAAAAGCTGATACATAAAAGCACCACTGTTATTGCCTGCAAGCAATATACTTATCTAAAGATTTTTTTCAGCTGGCTTTTCTTTATCAAAATGCATGCAAAAAAAGTAAGAAACTGCACATTTAAACCAGAAGACAAAGTGAACATACATAATATAATATCTACTTTGTTCTCCCATTTAACACATTTATTTGCATCTGTGTCAAGCCCTCAATTTGTTCAGTACTTTCGACTGTTCTGATGTATTCTTCTTGTCAATGAGACCGCTCTTTCCCAATTTAATCTTCAAGTTGAAGGCTGAAAACTGTGTAATTAGAAGATGGATGCCACACTAATCCTTTTAAGCCAAATTAATGCATGACACTGAGGAGAAGGAGGCAGTGAGTTTAAATTAAATTGATGGTACTTAAGTGTTTTAAAACAATTAGGCAGCAATGGGACGCCTACAGTTATGATGAATAAATCAATTCGCAAGCAAGGAGACTGATCAAATTCATTAAAGTACATTTTAGCAAACCTAGAAGAGACAATATTTCAGACAAAAAGTGATGAAAGATTCACTGGAGGTGTAGCTAACTGCATGGCCTGAATATAATTACCACTTTTGTCAATGAGACAGTCTGATGGAATAGGTTTAACTTCACTGGAGGCTGATCTTTTGCAAAAGGTGCATGAACATTTTGATAGGCCTTTGACTTTGTAGATGTTCCTACCATCTGACTACAAAATGCTGAAGTTGATAAATATTAGTCTAACTTAACAGAGGAGGAGAAAAGGTACTACTACTACTACTACTTTATACTTCTACTCCACTACATTTCAGAGGGGAAAATTGTTCTTTTTAATCCACTACATTTGTCTGACAGCTTTAGTTACTAGTTGTTTTTATGTGGATTGAGATCTTACATAAAAAAAACCTATGATCAGTTTATAAAATATGATGCATTGTTATAGATTACACTACCCAACAGTATGTGAAGTAGTTAACTTTCACTAGCTACAGCATGAAAATGCTGCTTAGATAGTAATCCATCAGTAATAACAATCCAATGATATAAAACATAATGATATATTACCTTTGAAACCTAAGTACATTTTGCTGTTGATCCTTACATACCTTTTCCTAAGTAATTTTGATAAATAACATTTTACTTGTTACAGAGTACTTTTATTGCTACTTTTACTTAGTAAAACACTTCTTCCACGAGGTTTCTATTATACACCCAGCACCTATCCTAACAAACCCTTATTGAGCTCTTCTTATTGGCTTATACGCCAGTACTGCAGGCTGATTTTTCCCCTCCTATATCATAAAAGTCTGACCAACTGTGCCATTGCTCTCTCTGCAAAGCCTAACCACAGTGAACCACTGCCATGCCCCGGAAAGTTAACATAGGAGGCGGGTATACACTCACTGCACGGGCACCTCTGCAGATCAAATTTCTTGCAGCCGTACGTGGCAAACTACGGAGAGCTGAGGACGCCACTGCAGCCTTTTCGGATGAAATACGCTACCCAAAGCAATGATCACGTGTATCTTTAAGTTGCCTACCGTTAATAAATATACCTTCGATGTCAAACCCCGCCCATTTCAATCACAGCTCCACACGTCACTTCTGAGCGCATCAAGTTTGTTTCCCTGTCTGAATAATTTGCGGTATCAACACACAGGAGCCCGGTCAGTGCAGTCCAGGGGCGGTTTCTTAAGCGCGGAGGCAAAAAACGTGAAATCTGATCTGACCACAGAGGTCCGCTGGTCTGCTGCCTTTCTGTGTCCGACACTACACTGCTGACAGACGAAGGTTTACCACACACACAGAAGAGGAGTAACGTTAGAAGAATAAAAACTGTCCAACTCTAATTACTTTTTTTCCGTTAGCCTGCGTCCCGAGTAACTTACTTTGGTGCCTTCCATCCAGACAGTCCGCTTTTCGGCCGCTTTTCACTTCGCCGCTCCCATTTTCCGGACCCCCGCAGCGCTCCTGTGTCCCTCTGGTTCGTCTGTCTGCTGGTCCACATGAGCCCCGCTGATCCCTCTGCGTGTCTGCCCCGCCACAATAAACTGTCAGGAGGTGGGAACACTGGGACACACTCGTCTGTTCCCATCACAGAAAGTCCTGCCTGCCTTCGCCTCGCTTCACCACCGTCAAGTCCGCCAGCGTACAAAATAAGAGCACTTCCTCTCTATACTTTACAAAACAAAATGCTTTAAATGCAGTTTAAGGCTTTAGTTATGGTTTCACTGTTTGTTTTGGCAAATATGTGCGCTAGGCTAGGCCTACATGTAGCCCTTTGATATCAACTGTGTAATTCTGATCATGTTAGCTAACTATTTTTTTCAATGTGTTGCCTTGGCTACCGTTGCCATGGTGCTTCCATGTCATGCAGGTCAGGGCTAAGTTAATTAGCCTAGCTAAAAGACATCTTTACGTCACAGGTAGGTAAGGTACACTAAACTTGCATTTTCACACAGTACATTTTCTTCTTCCTTTCTCTCGCATGCACACACACACACAGAATTTGGTATGGGGCAAAATGTACGATCTGGTTAAATCAATTTATTTGGAAAATAGGTGTGCTGTTAAAATTGGAGACAAGCAAACTGAATTCTTCACCCAGAGAAGAGGTGTTCATCAGGACTTTAATGTGTATATAAAAGAACTTGCTGTACAGTTGGATCAGTGCGCTGCTTCTGGCCTCCCCCTCCTAGATAGAGAGGTGAAATCTCTGTTTTATGCTGATGACCTTGTTCTTCTGTCTCATACTGAACAAGGACTACAGCAACAGCTGGACATAGTAGAAAAGTACTGTCAGAACTAGGCCCTGGCAGTAAATATGAAGAAAACTAATGTTTATTGTTTTTCAAAAATGCCCCAGATGTCAGGAGAACAAATACCAGTTTTCCATTAATAATCATATCATTGAACACAGTATGAGTTATACCTAACTTGGTATAAGCATAACAGCATAAGGGAGTTTCAACATTGCAGTGAAGGCACTAAAAGACAAAGATCAAAGAGCTCTAATTAAGAGAAAATTTTATAATTTCCAAATTCCAATTAAGATTTGGCTTAAAATATTTGATAGTGTCATCCAGCCCATTGCACTGGATGGTAGTGCAGTGTGGGGTCCACTCAGCCATCATAGCTATACCCGTTGGGACAAACATACAACAGAATCGTTACATGCAGAATTCTGCAGATACATTTTACACAAACACAGAAAAACACCAACAAATGCATGTAGCGCAGAGTTAGGCAGATACCCACTGATCATTAACATTCAAAAGAGAGCGCTCAAAATTTCTAATCACCTTAAATCCAGCTCCCGAGACCCCCTCCATTCCATAGCCATCCAAACCCGAGATCTGAGCCCAGAAAAGAGTCCCCTTTGTCAGCTGGTGCTGAGACTAACTGCTCCCTCTCAGACACACTCTGACCAGTCTCCCAACAGCACTGCTTTCCAAACACCAATCAGAGGAAACCAAATTATGAAGCAATGTAAAGAAACCTATTTGCAACATTGGGAAGAAGAAATTAAAAGCCAAAGTAGATCAGAATGTAATCTGGTCATAAAAATAGATTATGAATTTGCAGAATATCTCTCTACTGTCAGAGATAGAAAGCAGAGACAGATCCGAACCAAGCACAGGCTCAGTGACCACAAACTGGCAATCGAAAAAGGAAGACACAAAAAAACCTGGCAACCAAAAGATAACAGATTATGTGGTGACTGTTTGACAGGTGAGGCTGAGACAGAGATGCACATACTATAATAACTAACTATACAACAAGTCTAAAACTTTTAGCATTATTATTATTATTATTATTGTCTTATCTTACTTGGGCCTATCTGTATATATTGTAATATCACATTTCTTCTGTTTATGTAGGCTATATGTTTTTATTTCACACTTGCTTTGGGAATGTTAACATCTGTATCACATGCAAATAAAGCCCTATTAAATTGAATTGAATTGAGAGAGAATTTAAAAAAGATTATGCACTGAAAATGTCTCAACAAATACTGTCTCATAAAGGCTATATATTTCTGAGACTACAGAAGAATCCCGACTTGAATCCCTTGACCAATGTTTCGCCTTTATTTTTGAAGGCTCACACGTGTAACTTCCGGTCTCGGTCTGCCGTTTCAGGCAGTATTGACGCTCTTTGTCGGTGCACTCTAGTGGAGACACCGCGAACAAACCCACACGAAAAGAAAAGCTGAAGTTGCGCAACAAGGCAGCGGTTTGTGCCATTTGGCCTGAAGTTCACATTTTGATGAAACTGATTAAAAGAAATAATGTGAACGGAAACACAGTTTTCCTGTTGCTGCCTCTGCATCATATCTGGCCTGGTTCTTTACAAAAATGAGCCTTTTGCAAAGACAGATCCCGCAGGTTCATGTAAAGTAATATTTAAAGTATAAAGCAAGTAGTTTCACCGAGTAACAGGTCATTATAATGAGTTATGAGGAAAAAATTGTTTGAAATTAAGAAATTCTGTCGTTTCCAAACACTATTCTTAACAGGAATATTGCAGGAGAGCCAAACACAGCATATAACAGGAAAACTCTCAGGCCATAGCAAATCTGTGGAGACATTAGGCTGCACCCTGTTAGTTGAGACATTGTAACACATTCTCTATACACACAGGTCAAGTGTGATGAATTATGGTGAACATCTGTTGCTGCTCACACAATACTGAGGGGCCTCCTCTGTTCATCTGCGCCCTCAGCTTTTGTTTTTTCTCGTGAGAGCATGACAGCATCACAGCACACACACCCATACAGTACTACATACAAATGTACTCACACTTGCACTCTCAAGGGTATATTATAGTATTTGTCCAAAATGTAAAAAATGTCAAGAAAAAATAATAATTAAAAAAAAAAGAAGCACGATGATTCGCTCAAATAAAACTACAAGTCATACAGTAAGTTGTGATGGGAAGAGGAACCTATTTTGACATGTCATTTGGTGTAGCTACTTGCACACACACACACACACACATCTTGAGTGTTGTAGTGCCTGGGAATCGTCAAAGCTGTAAAGATAAGATAGAGTCCGGTATCAGTCTGAAAGAGGAGCAAAAAATTAAGTTTAGAACATTATATAGCCTATGATGATGAACGGCCTACCTAAAGCAAACATGACCACAGTAGACTTGTGTTGTCATATAGCACGTTACGACACATCAGTCCAGAGCTCTGCTTGAACACTCATTATTCTTTATGTGTATGTTTCATTGTTGCTTTAGCCACAGTCAGTCATAGCACACTGGACCCATCATGTGTTGATTACAGCTCTATTACACTGAGAGTTTCTGTTGTGCCAAAGGCCTGCTAAAGTGTACATCATGTCCTAGTTGTTTTATATTCTGAGAAGGGTGAAGAATTGTAACACAGAGTTTTAATCGTGGAAATACAATTTTGCAGAGAGTTAAAATATTGACCATATGATGAATGTTTGCTGCTTAAGAAAGTTACATACATAAATCTTAATATATGATACATAGGGTCTACTCCCTTTATCCCAAAGCAAAATAGAGCAGGCCACATTGAAGACTTTTCCACTAGATGGCGCCAAAGCTAAAGACATCCTCCAACACGTTCACTGTCTGCAGTGGCACAGTGAAGGCTATGAAGCTATTCAGAGAAACCAGCTCACTTTTAAACAACAAAGCTTTCATTGAAAGTAATAAAAAAAAAGAAAACAAAATGTTACTATTGTCCATATTACAATGGTTAATAGCATCACAACATTCAGTATTAATTCATGACCTGTGCCTTATTTGGTGACCACCGGTTATTATATTCTGGGTAGCTCTTCAAAAACCTCTATGTAAATTATGTTCCAGCTAAACCTGAGATCCCTATCGATCCTGGATGAATCATGTTGAATATGTAGTCCCAAAAGTGACTAATGCCATTACGAGTCTATCTGAGCCAAAAGCATTTTTACTTATTGTTGCTCAAAATTGCCTTCATATAGGCCTACTCTCCTTAATTAAAACAAAAACAGCCATTTACTTTATTGAATAGACAGTACAGATCCCATATACTTCTACTGGTCTAACCTTCTCAGTCATTATTGTAGAATAAGCAACATTCAAGGGTAGCCTATTAAGGGGACTTCTCCTTAAAGCAAATTTGTTCCCTGGTGTCTCCATTTACTTGTCACTGGTGTGTTTTTTTCCACCCATCTCCTCATTTATGTTATTTTTTCAGTATTTTTTTTGACATGTTTATCTCCCTTTTGCCCAAAATGCATTTCCCATTTTCCTCCTTGTCCCATGCTGTATAAAGAGAGATGTGTCTTTGCTGGCTTAATTTACCTCCCTATTCTACTTTTTTGAATCATTATTTATTTCTTTTCATACATTTTTACACATGTCATTATTTTTGCTTGTGGAGACTGCTTGTGTTTCATTTCACAGCGTCTGATACAAAGCACAGAGTTGGTCTCGGGAGCAGCATCAGACGTGCTGCGTTCACTGCTCACTTGGCGGACATAGTGCTGAGTCGTCACTTCTGTCCTCTATTCCTGGATGCAGGACAGCGGTGTCAAGGTGTTACGTTTAAGAGGCTCATCAGCTTATGTGGGATATGGGTCAACAAAGGTGGAATCACTTTCCAGCTCCACATGCACATAATGTAATATTCCTGTAACATGTCTATAATGATTCTTTAACTGGCTCGTTGTCTTTAGTGGTTAGTAGTCAGGATTGGGTGTGAAAGGAATGTTTTTGACATGTCATGTCCTCTAAGCAAACAAACACACAGTTAGAGAGAACGAGACAGGCAGAAGGGGGAAGGAGACATGAGGGGTGGATGGGTCTCTCTCACACAAACACACAATCCAGAAACAGCAAGCAGCTGCAGCCTGATGTCGGTTGAAGTATTCATCTTGGTTACTTAAAAGCTTTTGGTGTTCCTACCTGAATTCGAACATAATGGGTCTGTCTTTGTTGCATTTCTTTTCCCCCTGATTTATTTTAACAGCCAATAAGCATGCAACTTTACTGATTTAGGCTCAAATGTGTACTTTTTTGCAGTGCCTTTAAGTAATAAAGGAATCTAACCATGACATCAGGGAGTGGAGGCACCTAAACACAGCTAATCCTCAGGATGGGGTTATTCTGTAATATTTCAGGGACATAGCAGCATAACAATGATATGTCAAGGATCTGCTAAATCTATAAAGGTCTTTGTATTGCTTTCCTATAATAAACAACTGATTTCTGTGGCTGTTTGCTTTATAATGATCACTGACATGGGCTACAGTTTAGTCTCTACAACGGCATGGTATGATATGGTTCTGTTAAGTCATCCATCCAGCCCATATTTTGCCTTTAACACTGCCATCCAGGGTTGATGTTGTAGCAACCAGCTGTTCCTGGACTCATTTGCCAGGCAGGCTTTTGAAAAAAAAATAAGAGCTGAAAAGACTGACGCAGGCAAAACGCAGCAGAACTCAGGGGACCCGCAGGGAGAGCCCTTCGTTATCTTTAATTACCACCACTCCACCAGGGTTCCAATTCATTTAACCTGTGGTACCTTCTGTACTGGGGTATATTAGACCAATTAAAGCACGGTTCAGGTGTCTTCGTGCAATACGGCTGCGGTGTCTCCATGGCAAGAAAAATGCACATCTGCACATCAGAAAATGATTGTTTGCTAAATATTCATTTCTACGCACATGTGGAGGTCTGTGCTGTGTGAGTCATTGTGTATTTTTGTGATATTAATTAAATAAACGATCCATTATGTCATCATCATATCTGCAATTCAATACGAATAAATGATTTGTGACTCTGCTTCCAGAGATGTTAACTGACGGGAGAAGGCCTTATTGCCTCCAGCCTGCATGACAACAAGGCTTTTAGAGTAGACTCAGGCCTGTTTGTCAATCCTCTTATATTGTGCCTCACTGAAAAGGGATTAGTGAGTAACACCTACGTTTTGGCCCCGGGTCACTTTGGAGGGATTTGATTGAATGGGCCTGTAGCGGACACTGGCCTATTGATAATACATCAAATACTCCTCCATTTTTACAATTTACTGTAAGTCGTTTGGGGGGAAATTGCTCTTTTGTGGACCGGATATGCTTTTTTTTTAACTCGACCTGGAATATGTGATTTGTTTTGTTTTTCAAAGATACATTTGAAAGACAGGAAGAACCCCAGGGCCAGAAGTGATTTTTTCCTCCTTCTTCAGATATGCTGCATGTGAACAGAGGTGTTTGTGGAAACACACAGGAGCCTACAGAGGCGCTGACTGCGGGACGTAAGTAGCTCTCCAGGGTGCTGAAGTTGTCTCCAAACGCGACAGACGCAGCGCCCGAGCTCTGCCTGTCACTTTCACCCCATAATCCAAACAAATGACTTGGCTGTGTCTTCACCGGAGCAGCTCCGTGGATCCTCGGGGTGAATAGGTAAGGGTTCGGGATGGTTAGGTGACGGTTTACGTGGACACAGAAAAGCAGATCCTGTTAGATTGTCTCGTCGGACCTTGAAGCTGTCCTGATGGCATCAAATATATGGTAAGTGGTTCATTTGTTTAGATTCGGCCATTTATGACTCGTAATAGCTATTCATTTGACAATGAGAAATGACCGAGACTTTTATTTTTACCTTGTTTTGCAGGTGTCACTGGTTTAATTGATAATTCAAAAGTGAACACGAAGATTCACTACCTTGGACACCCTGGAAGGACAATGCAAAATATTTCTCCACATTTCAAAGGGGCGCTGTGGGAGTCCAACCATGCATGTATGCCCATAATTAAAAGCAGACCAACTTTAACGACACTGCCCTTTTATAACTTTCTGTTATGGGTCCTCCTCGGAGTGTTGACGTTCCCTTGTTGTGTCCGCTGTTTAATATTCAAAGTGGGGGTCCTGGGGCCTTGGAACTGCGACCCTGTTTACTACAGGGCCCTGCCTGCTGCGGCCGCCAAGCTCGCTGTAAGCAGAATAAACGGAGACCTAAATCTGGATCTGGGCCTGAAAATGGACTTTATCATCCTCCAGGAGCCTTGCGAAACCTCCAAAGCCCTCACTGCGTTTATTTACTACGAGGAGATGGCGGATGCGTTTGTGGGCCCAACCAACCCGGGATATTGTGTTGCAGCTTCTCTGCTGGCCAAGAACTGGGATAAGGCCATCTTCTCTTACGGCTGTGTTAACTATGAGCTGGACCGCATCACAGGATACCCGACTTTTGCCAGAACACTGCCGTCTCGCACTGACGTGTTGTTCACCGTGTTGAAACACTTTAGGTGGGCCAGTGTTGTGGTGGTCTCATCCAATGAGGATATATGGATGGACACCGCTGGGAGAGTTGCTACTGCTCTGAGGAACAAGGGGCTTCCCGTTGGCCTGGTTACATCTATTGGTATAAATGAGACAGAGGTGGAGGGCACGCTGAGGAAGATCCAGGCTGCAGGAGAGATCAGGGGTAAGTCTGAGCTGAACTTAATACAAGAGAAAGCTACACTACAAAATGTTAAATGTTAAAATGTTAAAGTGATACCAAAGGAGATCGTCACAAAGTAGAATAAGATCATAATGAACCTACTATTTATAACACCTGTAATACAAAAACATGGGGTGCAGATATTACATCAAAGGTGAACAACTTGCAGAATTGCAAGATATCAAACCATCAGCTGTCCTGATTTGGTCCGCATCCTCTTCAGCAGGCTTATCACTTCACCATCTAACCAGGAAGCCATTTCGACACTGCAGATTTCACCTTGTGGTTAAGGTGAACTGGGACAGCAACTTGATTTGTTTGTTTTCAACAGTAATAACTTCTATTTATTGGTGGGGGGGGGGGGGTTACTAGATCGTAGAGAGCTGATAGGAAAGAAGGGAGAAAGAGATAGAGAATGATATGCAACAAAGGTCCCCAGCTGGGTTAAAAAATTACAGTGGTTACGTGGTCAATTAAATGTGCAGCCCAGGGCACCCCGACTTTTTCACTAGTGGTTTAGTTTCACACATTCAGCCAGTTTGCATCCTCTTGAACTAAATTCATAAGAAGACTTTGTGACCACATGATGGACGGTAATGCATCTGTTGAACTACTGTAACATTTACTCCCGTTACTCAATTAAGTAAGGTTGTTGTAAACTTTTAGAGTACATTGCAGTCACTCCACTTGAGGAGGACGTTAGAGTACTTGTCACCTACTGACACATTAAATCATTATGATACTATGAGTTCAGTCATCTTATCACTCTATAAGTGTCCATAAAACAAATATTTTAGCAATACCCCACTGTGTTTTTTCCTTGTCTGTTACAGTCATCATCATGTGCATGCACTCAATCCTGGTTGGAGGAGAGCAGCAGGCTACTTTTCTTCTCAAAGCACAGAAAATGGGCCTGACTTCGGGGAAGTATGTGTTTGTGCCCTTCGACACCCTCCACTACAGCGTGCCCTACGCCAACGTCTCTTACTTCCCCCTGCAAAACAACAGCAGGCTGAGGGAGGCCTATGATGCTGTGCTCACTATCACTATGGCCTCTGAGCCCCTGTCCTTCAACGAGGCGTTTGCTGCCGCCAAGAGCAGCGAGGAAGTGACGCTACCTGTGCAGCCAGAGCAGGTAGAAACTGTTTGGATGTCACACCAGGAAATTAAAGGATAGGTTCACATTTTCTTTTCAAGCCCGTCTTAAAACTATACTCACATATCCAAATGTACATTGGAATAGTTATTGGTTGCTGTAATTGTCCATACTGACCATGAAGTAATCCCTTCCTAGCATGACTCAGTGTAAGAGATGGGGAACAAAATCCATAGTCCTCAATGCGTGCAAAAGAAATCCAGAAGTTCAGCCAAAACTAATATGAGTCAGACAAATTCAGCAGGTATCTCTCAAAGTTACTTTTTTAGAATAAAATTCACTCATTCTATTTCTATCCCTCCACCACAGCTCCACAAGGAAAGACCGTCCAGGAAAGTTTATTCAAATTTTCAAACAACTGTTCAAAATTTGCTCATTATTTTGTGCATTTTGTAATGTCTATCAGTATTATAAGCCCTGTCAATAGTAGGAAGTGACTGGGTTTGCTGTTGCCGTTCATCACCCCATATACCCAACACCTCTCATGTCAACTCTCGCTTATCACAATAAAAACATCCTATACTTAGTATCTTATCACACTAAAAACATCCTATACTTAGTATTTTTGTCTCCATTATCAACGAGCCCTCTACGTTAGCCCAACACTGAAACATTTGATTTGTTGCTCAACATTTCTAGAAAGGATGATTTAAAATAGTTGAAATATTATACTAATACATGTCTTTTCTTGTCCCCCTTGCAGGTTAACCCGCTATTTGGGACCATCTATAACAGCATCTACCTGCTGGCCAAGTCCATCCACAATGTCAGGAGAGGAGGCATGCAGCTGTCAGGCTCAAACCTGGCCTACTTCATGAAGAACATAACCTTCAGCGGCTTCAATCAGAAGGTCCAGGTGGATACTGGTGGGAATGTTAAGATCAGCTATGTCATCCTGGACTCTGACAACAGGGAGAGTAAGCTGTACCAGACATATCTGGTGGATCTAACGTCCGGTGTGCTTCGTTTTGCTGGGAGGTCCATTAATTTTCCAGGAGGATCTCCACCGCCGTCTGATTCCAGCTGCTGGTTTGAAAAGAATGCCGTCTGCACAGGAGGTAAGAGGCTTCGCTTTGGCATGTGTGCACATTCATGTTTGTGTGTGAATACGGGTGCACGTGGATACGTATGGATGTTTGCTCAAGTCTTCACAGTTTTATGGCATGTTCTGTGTACATTTTGTCATTTTTTCATCAACCCTGATTTCTCACAACAGCAAGTTACCTGTTGTCATCCTCAGGTGTGGAGGTCACCTACATCATAGTGGTGTTTGCTGTCATCTTCACTCTGGCTGTAGGAGGGCTCGCTATAAGTCTTTATATCAGGTACAGCCTGTAAATACAAACAGATGAATCTTTTCAATTAAGCAAATTAAACCTTGTGTTTCTCTTCTGTACTTTCCTCCATCTTTCCCACCAATTGTAAGTAGAGGGTTCAGACAAGATGCATTCACATACTCTATGGTGTTGAGTATTTTTGAGTTTTAAGAGTTTAACTCTGGCTAACATTTCATAGTAGTTGGTACTAGCAAGAGAGGACTATAAAAAACTTATCTCAAAGTGGAGTTGAAAACCACACAATTGGTTTCCTTGACCTATGGCAATAGGTCGGCGTAACCTTTACTTTGAAAGTACTTTATATAAGTACTTCAAACAATAATGTTGAAATCATGTGAATGTATTTTCCAAAAGTAAAGACTTAATATCAAAAATCCTGACCCTTATTTTATATCTTCCCATGCGACTACCGTATGCTAACAGGAGACTAAAAGTAGTTCCCATATAAAGATGAGCTTTTCTTGTTCATCAAAGATGACCTCTGAGATAATTTTAGGAAGTCCACCATTGGTTGAACTGATTTCCTTATCTTTTCTAAATCTCATTGGCAGGAGGAGATTCCAACAAATCCAGCTGGTCAGAGGTCCCAATCGGATCCTCCTGACCGTAGAGGATCTCACGTTTATCAATCCTCAGCTTAGCAAAAAGGTAAGCAGCATCACTGTCTCCCAGTCATCAAATTAAACTTTAGCACATTTAATCTACTGTCCAGGTTTTTTTCCCCACATTCCTTGCACATAACACATTGAATGTTGCTTCAAAATATGTGAAAAAAGTGTAATTTTGCTAAAGAAAATGTTTCAGGATACTTATTCTATCAAATCTTCCCATGGTGTTTGATGTCCCACAGAAAATCACTTTAGAGGATCTGAGCGAGTCCAAGAGCGCTCTAGAGGAGAAATCTGCAGACTGCTCACACTCTGTGAACAGCATACAGACGGCAACTCATGAGACCACCAATGTAGCCGTGTATGAGGTAGATAACACTGAAAGAGTCATTGCACTTGTTGCGTCAGCCTGTATGTATACACAACATTTCAAAAATGCAGTAAGTATGTGGGGGGGGGGAGGGAAGGGTGTGCTTGTGAAGCACATGTCCATGTCCATTTATTTAATGTGTCATTTGAGTGGTTGTGTTTAGGTTAAGTTTTGGCTTTTGGTTAAGGGTAGAGTACTATTAATTGTTTTTGGCTAAAGTTAGAGTAAGGTTTTATGTATGTTTTGTCAATGAGTCTATATGGTCTTAATTAAAAAATGACATTAATAGCTTTTTTCTACAAACATAACATCACAACGGTACCTCCAAGATACTTGTGTAAAAATTGTGGGTGGGTGGATGAACAGGCAGCAGCAAAATGGTTATTGACCCATTTAGAATTTAAAAAACAACCACATGATCTGTATAAGGAAGTAAAAACACATGTTTTTTATTTACAACATTTATTTTATCTACAAAACTTCATGTGGAGGACATACTCAAAACAAAAATTTACTTCCACTGTAACAACATTGCCTCTCTTCCAGGGTGACTGGGTGTGGCTGAAGAAATTTGAGGAGGGACAGTTCAAAGAAGTGAAGCAGAGCACCACCAAGATTTTCACAAAGGTAGAGCAACATGTCTTGACCTGTAAAAAAAAAAAAAAACACTGGTGATTTGTAAAAGCTACACACTGCCTCTAGTGTTGTACACAGGTTTTATACTCAGGGCAACACACATTGCAGTTAAAAGCTAAAAAGTGTACATAATAAGTTATAAGAAATACTGCAGAATAATATGGTATTGTGATTGTCTCAACATACAACATGAACTTGTTTATCTGCTTTCTCAGATGAAAGACCTGAGAAACGAGAACGTGAATCCGTTCCTTGGCTTCTTCTTGGACTGCTCCATGTTTGCAGTGGTGACGGAGCACTGCTCGCGGGGCAGTCTGCAGGACCTGCTGAGGAACGAGGACGTTAAATTAGACTGGATGTTCAAGTCCTCACTTCTGCTCGACCTCATCAAGGTAAACACTGATATACTGAAAATACACAATATTACCTGAATTATCCACTGGTTGTTACCATTATCCTCGTTGGCTTGTATGTGCGCAGTTTATTGTGTGATATTTCCTTTATGATGATGAACATATTGTACTTCCAGGGTATGAAATACCTTCACCACAGAGATTTCCCCCATGGCAGGCTAAAATCTCGTAACTGTGTGGTAGATGGGCGGTTTGTCCTCAAGATTACTGACTATGGCTTCAATGAGCTGCTGGAGTCTCAGAAAGCTCCTATTGAAGAACCTCCACCTGAAGGTACCATCTACTCTTTGAGAAAACTCTTTATATTACACTGTATGTACAGTAACGTTTGTAGACACGATTCCAAAATAGTGTCGATTGTACTACCTACAACATTAGCTTTTTAAGTGTGGTGTTAAGATGTGGTTGAAGGTTTTAACTCGTGTTCAGTATTGCTCACATACACAAAGCCAAACATTTATTACAGTTGGTAGTGACTGGTATCATGTCCCCACTCTAATTCAGAATCTTTCCTTTATTTCACTCAGATCTGTTTTGGACAGCTCCAGAATTCTTAAGGGACCTTGCAATCTCACGTAAAGGCACCTACAAGGGAGACGTGTACAGCTTTTCTATAATCCTTCAAGAGGTGGTTGTCAGAGGGCCACCATACTGCATGCTGGGTCTATCACCCGAGGGTGTGTATCTGCCAGCGAGGAGGAGGTGTAGCTAAAGAGAAGCAGTAACATTAGAGAAGGACTTTTTACAAGTCTGAGACAAAACGGGATGTAGATCTCAGGAACATGTCACCAATATTTGCAACTTTTTGATTTGGCTGTTGCATGAAAATGTGTTTTTTCATGCAACAGAGCTCACAGCCAACAGTGTAACATAATACTGATACAGTACATATTCTAATTTGAAACTTGATTGCCATGTCCCATATCCTCCGTCTCCTCACCAGAGATCATCCGTAAGGTGAAGAAGCCTCCTCCAATGTGCCGCCCCACTGTGGCCCCCGACCAGGCTCCTCTCGAGTGTATCCAGCTGATGAAGCAGTGCTGGAGCGAACTGCCTGAACGCAGACCAACATTTGAAGAGATCTTTGACAGGGTACATTTTTGGAGACACCCTTGCAGTGGTGGAAGAAGTACTCAGATGCTTTACTTAAGTAAAAGTAGAAATACCATGGTCTAAAAATACTCCATTACAAGTAAAAGTTCTGAGTTCAAAATGTTACTTAATAAAAGTACAGACATATTATCGGCAAAATGTACTTAAAGTATCAAAAGTAAAAGTACTCATTATGCAGAATGGATCCTTTCAGAGTGTTTTATTATTATAGAATATTATAATATTTTATCACTAACAAATACATATTAGAGCATTTCAATGTTGTAGCTCGTCAACGTGGAGCCAATTTTAGATACTTTGTATACTACTGGCTAGATTAGTAGAATAGTGCTACATCTTATCATATTAGCATATCATATATTACATTTAATGTAAAAAGTAGTAACTATAAGTGTCAAACAAATGTAGTGGAGTAAAAAGTACCATATTTCCCTCTGAATTATAGCGGAGTAAAAGTATAAAGTAGCATAGAAAGGAAATACAAATATGTCAAAATTCTATTTAAAGCTACTGTAAGCGACATTCACTGCCACTACATGTCGCACTAGAGCACCAGCATCTCAGACCAAAACAAATGGGTGCTATGGCCCACCAGACTCCATTGAGCAAAACAGTAATTTTACCTTGCAGATCATCGTAAAACACTTCATTCAAACTGGACAGAAACAAAATAAAACTCACCAAACCGCCTTTGTTAGTCTTTCCACTGTTCTAACAATCACCAACTCTGGTTTGGTTGAAAAAAAATCCTTTATTTACCGCATTAGATGACAAAAGAAACAGCCGTTATATCGCTCTCCTCAAAGCCAACAGTTTCACAGGGAGGGACTCACATGCACTAACATACACGCATGGCCAGACCGGCCACCAAAACAAAGAGCAGAGAAGCTTGGATGACAACACACTGAAAGGGAGTGTGAAGTCATTCTCTTCTCAGGATGCCATTACTCCACTATATACTTTACAAAGCAAATAGTTGTTTGCTATATTAATGTTCAGAATCTCATATACAGAACCTTTAAGTACAGTACTTGAGTAAATGCACCCTTGTGATCTTATTGTTTCGAACTTTACAGTTGTTATCCCACTTAAATAAACCAGTTTAAAGAATATTATACTTAAAGGTGGGATGTGCGATTCTAATCCAACATACGTCTTTTTGTCAAATTCAGCGAATATTTCCTCACGGTCCGCTAGCTGTCCGTTCTGTGTGTGCGCTGAAAAAAACTCTGGTGTTTGTACACAGCCCTGCCTCTGTAAATGCTAAAACAAACAAAGTAGCTCTGACTGAGCCACACAACACAATTCCAGCCATGAGTTGTGTGTCAGTTAACGTTAAATGGACACCCGCAGACATTCAGCTCACTCTCTGGTTTGCCAAGATATGCTGTTGTTGTGATGTTAGCTATAGTAGCAGGAGAGTTGTGAGTATCGCTGTCTGGAGCTGCTGTGCTGGCTCTGGGAAAGCGTCTCGTCCTCTCTGGCTGTAGCAACAGTTTGCTAACCCACAACCTGTGTTGTTGTTCGCTCTATATCATGGTATTTGTCATGGTATTGGATTTCTTCAGAATTGCATACCCCACCTTTAACATTATTCTGTATTTTTTTCTGAGTAGTTCAAGTTAATCAACAAGGGTAAGAAGACTAACATCATTGACTCCATGCTGAGGATGCTGGAGCAGTACAGCTCCAACCTGGAGGACCTCATCAGAGAGAGAACGGAGGAGCTGGAGGTGGAAAAACAGAGAACAGAAAAACTACTGTCAGAGATGCTGCCACCGTGAGTTTGTACACACACACACACACACACACACACACACACACACAAACGTAAGAAAATCCAAACATTCTAACAATAATGTAAAGTTGTAAGCTTAGATTTACTAAAAAATCTATCTGAATGTAATCTTCATAAATCTAATGAATCTAATCTGTTTAGTTACATTTACCTAATAAAATGTCTGATCGTGTGATTCCTGTAACGTTTCTGCCCCTCCGTCTTCAGTTCTGTGGCTGAGGCCCTGAAGACCGGTGCCACAGTGGAGCCAGAGTACTTTGACCAAGTGACAATCTACTTCAGCGACATTGTAGGCTTCACTACCATCTCCTCGCTCAGCGATCCCATCGAGGTGGTCGACCTTCTCAACGACCTCTACTCTCTTTTTGACGCCGTGCTCAGTAACCACGACGTCTACAAGGTCAGAGAGCATGCTCAGTGTTTCTAGTAGACTCCTGTTTTCTACCAGTGTGTTGGAAAATGAGAGATGAGTTTATGAAGATGTTGAGTTCATGACTTCTTAGAGATTCTCTCCTGCATCTGAACAATATTCACAGATATATATATCTATATATCTTTAGAAATATTAAATGAAAGGGTTTGTTTGCAAGAATGTTTTTTGCATTGAAAGTAAAAAAGGTTAGATTAACATGGATTATTTTTAATTTAAAAAAATCATATCTCTCCAAGATGACACTGAATTTTGACATGTTGTTCAACAGCATGTCTACAGTACATATACAGTACATAGAGACACACACTGATGTGCTCATAACTGATTAAATATTTTGACATAATCTAGGTGGAGACCATTGGTGATGCTTACATGGTAGCATCGGGTCTGCCAAAGAGAAACGGCAACAAGCACGCTGCTGAGATCGCCAACATGTCTCTGAACATCCTCAGCTCAGTAGGAACCTTCCATATGCGGCACATGCCAGACATGCCCGTCAGGATACGCATAGGAATCCACTCAGGTGAGACAGTCTCCATCACACTGTTTACATTATTGACCTTCTGCTCCAGTTGAGCAGGTGATCCAGTACCTGTGCACAGCTCTTTGCAGATTATGAAAAAAACAATTTTCCACCACAGTAAATATGAGGGTGACTGTTATTTCAACTGCATGTTTTGTCTGCATCATTTACATTTGTTGTCTGACAATGGTCCACCTCAGAGGAGACATTCCTCTATAGTCCAAATAAGACTTGGGTGGAGTATTCGAAACAGGGCAGTGTTGTTAGGTTCCTATTGTCTGGAAAGGTTCAGTTGTTTTTAAGGTAACCAGAAGTGACTTTTAGCTTGTTGAGATCGTACTGATCATTTCTAGTATTTTACAGCCAATGACAGCGCTGATGCATGCTGGGAAACCAATATAGGCCTCACATTGATGGCAAAACAACACAGTTGCAACTGTGGTGTTAAATTGGACTTTGTAATGTTCTCACTCTCACTCCATTCAGACTTTAAACTGGACTAATGGCTTAATTGTTTGTGCTTCAGGCCCCTGTGTGGCTGGGGTGGTAGGTCTGACTATGCCTCGGTACTGCCTTTTTGGAGACACAGTCAACACTGCCTCTCGCATGGAATCCACTGGGCTGCGTGAGTATCCTGTACATGTACCCACCATATTTTGTTGTGTTGTTTCATATTTTGTTTTGGTCTAACGTCCTCTTCTCTTTGTCCCTCAGCTTATAGAATCCATGTAAATATGAGCACTGTGAAGATCCTCCATTCTCTTAACGAGGGTTATAAAATAGATGTCAGAGGCAAGACAGAGCTGAAGGTAACGTAACAGTCTCACAGAGTTGCATTTAACATTTAACCGCAGTATTTGGTAAATGAGGTAAACATTATATATATATATATATATATATATATATTATTTATATATTAGAGTCTATTAATCCATGCCTTGTTTGTTTTTTCAGGGTAAAGGTATTGAAGAGACATACTGGCTTGTGGGGAAAACAAACTTTACAAAGCCTTTGCCAAAACCACCAGAGATCAAACCAGGGTAAGAGCTTCAGCCTACTGTTACTCCATGCACCTTTGATATGGCTGAATCCTAAAATAACTAAATGTTTACAAATTCTTTAATATGTAGTGACGAGGAAGACCCACCTCCCATCTAATCTAAAATTGTATAAATGCCATTGCAAGCAAATGCTCTTGGCAGAGATTATGACTTGTTTTCGTTGTTCATTTTGCAGATATCTTTTAAGGGATGTTACATTTCATTACTGTTATAAACATGTAACTGCCTCCCACCACTGATATACTTTCAACTCATGCAAATTGCAACTATCTGAATGTTACTTCAGGGAAGACAATCACGGGCTGAATCCTGAGGACATAGCTGCTTACAGGAGAAAGAAAGCTGAGAAAAGGGCTTGACCTTGTAGTCCAAACACAGGAGGTAGAGACCTGCATGCCAGCTGGTGTTGTGTGTTGTGGAAATGTTACTGTGGCTGTCGGTCTGATGTGACCAAATGCAACCTCTGAGCCTGCACAGTTTTGTCCCATTGATTCCTGAATCTTATTGATTGCTCTGTGTGTGATCTACTAGTCTCATTAATCTCTTGATCTTATCACATTCTACATCTTCTTAAGCAGATTGGGGAGCCTTCTTTGTTTAGTTTTATTGTGGCTGGCTGGCACATTTTTATAATTAACAAATTTATTTTACTGTGTTTTTGGCAGCATTTGTTGTGGTTTTTTGTCTGCTTTGTGGTATATAGTATTTGTCTTTGAATCCCAGAGCTCTGGTTAAAAATAAATGTCTCCGTAAAATACAACATTGGTCATAATCTCACCTCTGTATTTAATAGAGACAACTGGCAGGTGATGGTGACAGAGGAGATCAAGACCCTTTTTCGCAAGGCCAACAGGCAGGTGGACAATAAGATCTGAATGAGAGGAAGAGAAGGAAAGATATGAAAGAAGCAAACCCAGAGGAGCAGAAGAGAGGAGGACCCATCCAGAAAAAGAAAGAGACAAAGAGCTGGGGGGGGCAGACAGAGGACAGAGAGCAGCACCCAGCCTCTCACTGGGGCTTAATGCAGACTTGTTTAAGAGGATTGTCCATCGACTGGCTAATCTGCCTACAGCCAGCGCAGCAGAACACGACGGTGCTAATGTAATGAGAGTTGCTGCATTACCTGCCTACGAACCTGCTGCCAGCAGCACAGGGAAGCTGCACCGCTCCTTGATGAAGGATGCACTCATTCACTCCACTGTGCACTCACTGGCCACTGAGTGGTCACCTATTTCAGGGCAACCAGAGGTTAGCCCACGGGAAGATTGAACGCCCCAAACGCCTATTTCAAAATGTAATTTTCCGGTGATAATGTCTGTTTTTAGTTTGCCATGAAAGCTCATAATAGAGTTGTGGCTACTTTTATTTCTACTGTATTAGAGTAGAGTGACAAGGAAGAGTTGGTCAAGTCCATTCAAGCCCATTCCTACAAATTATTTTAGCTGTCACAATTTTTCAATAAGACAATGCAACAAAAGTAATAAAAATGATGATTCTTTTTCTTTTCTGTTATAGTCAATACAATTTTAAGGTCCTTTAGTGAAACATGTTGCTGTTTCCAAGCTGCTCAGTGATGGATTTAATATTGCTGTCAGCACCTAAAATTCTGGTTAAAGTAACTGAACTGAATTGGTTGTTTGTGCTAAATCTCTGAACACACTCCTGCTCTCTTTGTTTGCTATCAGTAATAGACCTGTAATACAAAGCCATAAATTATGTGAAGTGAAGTTCATCAAGAAAATTATTTGTGGTGGCCATTTTTCTTTCAACATTTCAGCCTTTTAACAACTTGAAATCTTGTTTGTTTTCTGCCATCACAAGTGTCACAATGTGTCAATATGAGAACACAATCTCTGCGTTGATGCTCACACAGCAATTTTATTCAAAACACTAACCAACATTTCTTATAAATGAACGCAAACAAAGTAATTTTTGCACACAAGTCCATTAAAGGTTACTTCTGAGTTCAGGAGAGCAAACTGTGTGTACAATGTTAACCACATCCGGAAGTGTTACAGCTGGTTTCCCCAACAGCTGATGTTGTACTATATTATATATGTTGTACTCTGGCACATTTAAAGACTTTTGTGTTCCCTGAAGTTCAGGTACACAGGTTACCGTCATCGATGCATGATGTGTCAGAGATCTGAAGAGCACCGTCTAGTGTCCAAATTAAGATATTTGCTAAGAAGCATTGAATGGATTCGTTTTTATTATCGACAGTGCTTTTGAGTAAAAAATAAAAAGTAACATGTTCACTACAATTTATTAAAAATGGCATGTAGGTGTAAGGGAATACCTGAGAGCACATATGTTATTTGATAGAAGTGTATTGTTTTGACCTATGTCCGATATTTGACGTCACCTTTCAACCAAACATCAGCCAATTATTATTATAATTACTTTTGGAACATTTGGAAATAATCCCCAGCATCTCATCATATTAATGTTGACTATAGGAGGAGCTTAGTTCATGCTTGGTGTACAACACAACAGCAGAGTAAGTCAGAAACATGTATATTGTGTAATTTATGTTGTTATTTGTCTTGTATATTATCACTGCAATGCAAAGTATAAGGTGTATGTAAATATGACATCATTAATGAATTAAATCATTGATTTGAAACACCTTCATCATTTGACCTTCCTCGTGGTGTAACCAGTCCTTTTCCTCTTTGCAACCAGAGGCTGGCGCTATAGCTCTGACACAGAAATCCACAAAGGCATTTGTTTCTTACAAAGGGACTGCATTATTTTGAAAGAGAGAAGTTTTCTAGATTTTTTATTGTTTTTCCTTTCTTTGACATATTTTTGTGAAGAAATTCTGGAAATACATGAAAACAAAAGTCACCTTTAAAACTACTGGTTTTGATTTTTTTTGTCAACCTACTGTTGTGTTGCAGCTACACCTATTTATTTGCTGTGCAGGAGATTGAGTTTCCCACTCGCCATGAGAACCCAGCACTCCAGCTTTTGCACTGCAGAGTCTGCCTTTCCTCTGTTTGGGGCGTCCCAACAAAGATCACACTGTATTATTTAGGCTAGTGGTGGTGACGGAAATGAACCACAAAATTCTCTGGATAGTTGTCTATGGCAGATTAGCAATATAAGGAAAGGGCTCTCATCATCAAATCCCTACATTCCAGACCTGGGAGGATTGTTTGACCTCCAGCCGACTGGAAAGATTGTTATCCTTTTCCTTTGAGATGTTAACTCTGGCGAGCTCACATTCCTCAGTTCAACACTCCAGAGGACTGTATCAACTGTGTTTGGATGGTTTTCAGACATGCTTTGCAAAAATAGAACACACACACAAAGAGCCTTTTCTGTTTTTTAATTGAAAAATGAACACATTATTACATAATCACACAATTCCAACAGTTGCATTTTGGGAAATACCTACAGCAACAAAATGGCACAGTATGGCTGGCAAGTGAACATAATTTAAGCACCAGACATTTGCCACCTTTCCTCTGCAAGCTCATATCATGCAGAGGAACAATTCAGTGCAGACTGGAGGCAAAATAAAACTGAGAGCATGAAGGGATGGAGTGAGACAGAACTGTAAAACAAGCTTGTGCAAAGATCTTTTTTTTCTTTAAACATTAAAGATAATGCAAGAAAACACACGGATCATAGCTGAACCAATACTGGCAAAAACAGGGTGTAAAGAAAGAGGGATCATACTTAATATAAGCATGTTGTCTGCTGTGCCAACTGCTGTAAGTTTTAAGGAAATCTCAAAAACATATTTGTAATTGAGAACATTTTTCAATCTAAGGGGGGGTTAAAGCTGAGACCTAACATTTAACAGAATTGTTCCCTGGGAAGGTTTAGTGTGTTTAAAAACAGTAAGCTCAGATACTCAGTCCACAGATTGTCTATTGGAATGTGCTCATGAGGTAACAGTCATACCAAAAATACACACATACAGTTTCCTGCCATCATTTCACAAATAACAAAGCTACCTGCCACAATTCACCACATTAACATTATAGCTCATCACGCATCTTGTCTCCTTTAGGCCTAACCACTCTGCCGATGTACATGATGGAGTTGGTCTTGTTGTCCTTCACCAAGAAAATGAAGGGGTGGTCTACGTAGAAGAGTTTGGGGTTTCTCAGCTTGTCGGTGCCGAAGATGCTGGTGTCGTAAGGGTTTCCATCCACGTCCAGCTCCAGGGCTGACGCATGGAGGACGTTAGAGAGGTAGAGGTCCTTCTTTCCAGAGATGTTGGACAAGTCAGCCTTGGCTTTGTCCACGGCTTCGGTCAGGCCGAGCTCAGCCAGATGTTTCTAGAAAAGACAGAGGATTGCTCAGGTCAAAGGGTTGTTGGTTTTGAAATGTCTGTACTGTAACTTTAAATTGTTACAACCATCAACCCGTTAAATTGCCACCATTTACCTGCAGGTTGTGGCTGACTTCCATTGAGACTTTGGGGAGGGAAATGGCCACAGCCCTGTTCTCCATCTTGCTGAGCCAGGTGTCCACCTGCTTCCTGGTCAGGAGTTTCTCCAGGCGTTCCAGGGGCTCCAGGTGGTAGGGCATGATAAGGATCATAGAGGCCTGCTTCTGGCCCAGAGGCATGTTCAGCACAAAGATGCGGTTCTCTGTGTCCTCGTAGAAGTCGTACAGACCTGCAAAGAGCAGATAATTCAGATATCTTGCTTGCGTTCTTGTTGGCAGAATCACTTTTGAAGACATAATAAGAGAAGGTCAGAAACAGATATGATGGAGAAACTCACCTGTACGATGCATCATGGGAACAGAAACAGTGAATGAGCGGGTAACCAGGAAACCACGTGTGTCCACCATTTTATCGTGGAACTTCTCATCCCAGTGAGCTGTGGGACAAAACATAGAGGACTCAATTACACATCTGCACAATCCTTTGACATCTCCGCGTGTTTCAGCTAGGATTACAAATGCAAACACAACAAGGCTTTGGAAAAAAAAACACTGCTTATACTCACGCTTGAAGAACATGGCGTTGACAATCATGGCTCCATCTGGGTTCTGCACATCCTTGGTGACCTCAGGCAGCTTGCCACCGGTCGACTTGGCTGCCCACTCGTTGATGGAGCTCACTGCGCTCCTCTTGTCCCTGAAGTTTACTTTTGAATGGTCGTAGTTGTAGTGCTTCTTGCTGTTTTTCACAAAGTCATCAGCAAAGGAGACAGAGCTGGGTCCGTAGAGGCGGTTGTTGATCTTCCAGGTAGTGTTGCGTGTCTTGGCATCGCTCACCTGGGAAGGAGCAATGTATGAACTGTGATCAATGAGCAATATATAGAAAGTACTGAGGGTCCTGTTTGAGGTTGGGTCCTCTTGTGGTACCAAAATAGAATAATAAAGGAGGCAGGTAAGAAAAATAATGATATCCATTTTAAATTCTTTAAATTCTGTAACATGCTATAAATAAAGTCTTATATACAGAATTGTTGCACTTACCTCTGAGAGCAGTTCGGACAGGCCTGCATGCAGATGCTCATCCTTCAGTTTGTCAGCACTGAGGACAGTTTTGACCTGGGAGGCAGTGGAGGCCTTGCCGCCAAGCGCCAACATCCCCAGAGAAGAGGCCACCACTACAGGAGAGATGATGATGTTCTCTGTGTCTTTCTCCTTAGCCATGTTGTGGTAGAGGCTAAATCAAAACCACAAAAAAGATTGTTTGCTTGTGTTTCTAACAAAAACAGTGTAACAAAGAATGCTTAAGCAAAACCAAGTGTACCACCATCATAATATGCACTTAATTATAATCATAGTAATATATAGGTTTCAGACCTGAAGGCCAGATTGGCGCTGTTATCAGCCAGCGTGGTGGCATGGCTGCTCAGCTTCTTGTCCTCTGCAGAGGCCACGAGGGCCAGCAGACAAAGAGCTACAACGTTTGTCATCCACATCCTGTCTGTCTCTGAAAGCAGCTGTAGCAGCCTGTGAACAAAGGAACAAAAGAAAAATTAAGGGTTAACATTACACCAACCTGGGTTGGTTTCCTAAAATCAAATAAATCATATGTGTATTGAGTTTGAGATGGAGGGCACATGTCAGAATATCTCCTCAGAGTGGGTTTGTGGAGTGAATGAAAAATTTAAATTTAATAAAATTAGATGTCAGAGAAGAAATGCCAGGACTGCGACTGGGATGTGAGGCTGTTAGGCGCAGGGCTGGCTCAGCCCACACACAAGCTTGGGAGTGCCTCCAGTTTCAGGCAGACATGTTCCTCGCCACGTCAGCAGCAACTGAGGCTTAGCTGTACAGCTGGAGCTGCCGTCCACTCAGAGTGAAGCTCTGCGCTGACTTGGCACTGAAATATGATGCCTCTCTGTTCTCTACATTTATTGTAATTGATGCAGACTGTTGCACATCTGCACCTTTTTTTTAAGGGTCAGAAATCACTGTGTTTCACTGAGTAGACATGCAGTGCAGTCTTTGATACTTTTGAGAAAGGGCGTGTGCCTGCAGGCTATTTCTAACTCATCCCATCACTTCTTCCTTTGTTCAAACAAAGGATCAAATGCACAAGGCTTTAACTAACCAGCTGCATCTCTAAACACGTTTCTGTTCCCTCGCCACCATTCTGAGTGCAGAGATATGTTGTCTGCATCTCTGTATTTGCATATTTGTGATAGCTACAGCAGAAATGACTTTGCATCATGTTCGGATACCTTGAGATGTTTTGATGTCTGCGATTTTCATTCTGAAAGACAAGAGGTGTATGTAATAATCTCCATAGAGCAGGCAGTAGAGAACATTATACAGGCTCGGGTGGGAATATATTCTGTGTTGTCTAATTTCTTCATCTTATTTCCCAGTTTTCAACCTTTAGACTTAAAACACTTTAAAGTTGAAAGTTATTGTATAAGTTAGTCATCACTCATTCACGATCAGACATGTAAACTTTTTTCATTGGCTGAGTGTGAACCAGAACAAATCTTTCATCCAGTCAGCTGTGCCACAGTCGATCAGCACAAGGACATGCAAGAGGCAAAAAGTTTTAGCATCATCATGCTGGGATAAGTTGTAAATGAAAACATTAAGCTCAGCCAAAAGATTTTCTTTTTTTCACTACAGAAAAACTAAACTATTCTGTGTGCAGGTCAAACAGCCAGACAGATAGAAGATATTTAAAACTGGTTAAAATTGGGGAAATGCTGTACTGTAACTAAACCATAAAAACAAAGTAGCCCCATTCACTCTCTGCATTCCTTCCTGAAAACAAAGACCAAGACCGTTATCTTCTAATCCTTACCTGGCACAGATTCGCTGGGTTTCTTCTCTGAGTTGTGTCCTGTGAAAAGCGTAACTGCAACACACTGCTCTCTCTATATATCTATCCTGAAAGAGAACTTTCTAGAAGTGGGAATGGGATATGCAAATTAGGGTGTCTGTCTTTCCTCAGGAAGTTGGGAGCTGGGACGTCCCCCTTGAAACCACAGGCTGGAATAAGAGAGGTCGGCTGAGGTTAACTCCTCTGCACTGGTCTGGGCTCAGCTTTGAAACTTTCCCAGCAATGGCTGCAGACAGAAACGCAAGGAGAAAATCTGATTCTCGGTCAGTCTTAGCTGCTGATGTACAGAAATACTCCTCAGCCTCTAGGTCCTCATGCTGCTTGCTGACTTAATCTCTAACACTGGTTTCATCACTTGTAAAAGATAAAGATTAAGTGCATATTAATATGAACTGAATGATTCTCTTGCATGAAAACACGTGGCATGTTAACGCTGTTTTTGCAGTTGTTGAAAATTTGAATGTATGAGCCTCTTTGGAACACCACTCTTCTGCAATCTCAGCAGGCGAGACATCAGTGAATGGGCACATTGTTTGCAAATGTTCCCAGAAGAAAAGCAGTCATTTTATTTGAGTTAACCTTGTTACACAGATGTCTAATTTCAAATGGAAACTTCCAGAACTTTAAAAGCTTCACTCGGTAGTTTTCGTGCTTCACAGAAGTTGCAAGATCTCCAGCCCTGCCCCCACCGCCACAGTGCCACGTCTGTCCAACTCAGCTGCTGTTTGCAGGGTGCTTGAAGGATGGGGGTGTTAAGGAGAAGCACTGTCGTAAAAGCTGCCGTGTCCTAACCAGGACCTCCTTTCTTAATTTGTGGAAGAACATTTTAAACAGAATAAGTTATAAATACTTGTGTAAAGCTGTTCAGTCTTTACATAAACACATCAGATTGATATTAATGTCCACATTATGATGTCAAAGCTGGACAATGTTAGTCATAATGTAAATGTTTTTTCTATGTACTCTTTGTAAAGAATCCATAGAAATCAATGAAGCATTTGTCACAATCATATCCACTAAGGTAGGACAGAGCACAGATAAGTTATCACTCTACATTACATTGCAGCCTACAGTATGAAATATTGATCACGGTGTCTGACACAAACTGTTTTCCAACCAGAGAAATTCCATCAATCTCTTAATCCCCAAATTTCGTAAATTCCTCTTCTTTTACAGCCCTCTGCCCATTGTCCTGACATGCCAACTGGTGAATGGCTTGTATCTTTTTAGTGACTTGTTGGGGGAGGGCATCCAGAAAGTTTGAGGAAAAAAAGGTCTCTCTCATCTCATTTTAAATATTATATGGCATTTTGGGGACAGGGTGCCCACCTAACAATTTCTACTTTGAAAGGTTTGATGCAAGAGCAGGCTTGCAGCCCCTTCCCTCCCCTCAGGGGGTGTTTGTCATTCTGAAAAAGCCCCAGGAGTTGCAGTTATACACTGAAATTCCTCATGTGTGGAGGGAGGGCAACTTCTGGGTCAAGCAAGTCTGGTCAAATACACATAATCTCCTTTAAAATAGCAATCCTTTCATTGTGTACCTTGTGTGGCAAAGGCTTGGAACATCCACACAGGGACAGGAAATGTAAATAATATATATATATATATATATATATATATATATATATATATATATATATATATATATATATATATATATGTACAATAAGGGGACATTAATGTTGTGACAGTACATAATCTCAAGGCAGTCTCACAATTGTGATACTACATTATCATGTGTGCTTTACAGAATTAGCTCAGGTGCAAGAGTAGTGCACAATGGTGTTTTTGCTAAAAATGTTAATTCTTTGTTTCTTTAAGGAAGAGTGTTGGAAGGGTCTTCTGGGATGGGGTGTGTGCTACCTCTTTATGTTGTTCCACTCCACTGTGTCTGTGTGTGTGTGTGTGTGTGTGTGTGCATGTGAGCATAAAGAAGCTTCCAGCAATTTTATGAAACATCACCACATGCAAACACCTGTAAAAGCTATAGGCACAACACTAAATGATGCAATATTTCACCAAGTAAAAATCAAAAGATTGTCAGAAGATTGCTTTTAACGACAGTAAGTAAAGTCATGAACCGGGCACATGTCTGTCACGTTTGTTTCTCCAATAGAATCTGATGTAAGAGCAGGAGGGTGGAGCGACTCTTACATAACTGCAGCAACAAAATTCTATTTAAGGACAGGATCCCATTCAACATCTGGACATCATTACGCAAACCTCAGCACCAGTCTTGGTCGGTTGCATCCACAGTTGTGTCTCTCATTCATTTGCAGTCTATATGTGATTTAAATGATACATGATGTCTATGGTTCACCGATTACCATCACTTTAACAGGATCAGCAATATTTTACAAGTATTGACTGGGGAATGTAAGGTAACTATAGTAATTATTATTTTTATAAGTTGTCAGAATTTGCTGTTTGCTAAGTTATAAGGTACATTTTGTAAGGAATGGAAAGCAACCAAATCAAATTCAAACAGTTGCTCATTCAGTTGCATTGTAGGTAAAGCTGCTACTGTAGAAGAAGACAGACCTATATGGGGGTTGTGAACAAACAGAGGAGTTCAGTCACTCTCCGGTCTTACCATCTGTGTTAGTCCTTCACACAAAAAGACTAACAGGATGTCGGCAACCTGTTGCAGCTGTGAAGGGGTTTTCTAAACACCTCTCTTTATGCTTATCTCTTCCACATATCAGTGTTAGGTTTCCCCTCTAATGTGCTTTCCAGATGGGCGGCAATATTGTTTACCTGTGCTATAGAGTCTCCCGAGGTGTATCGGAGACAGTTTGAATCATCCTCTCAAAAAACAAAATGTATTTACCTTGAGGAAGAAAAAGTTTTCATTGACGTTCAAAGTTTCCACAAGTTTCTAAAAGTACCTTAACAGTTTTATAGATTATATATGTTATATATGATATATATCTATAAGCATTGGTTGTAATCACACCATTCTGTCACAAACTGCTAAGGCCACGACTCCACACTAAGGAATTGTTGAACACAAAGACGCCACTGAGAGGAAGTAGAGCACAGCCAAGAAGACCATGACGCAAGACCTGAAAAATGTTTTAGCTTTACTGTATGATGTAACTTTCTGTAGTTTTGTGTCTATGAGTGCAGCAAGCTGCTTGATCACATACAGTTGCAGGATGCAATGTTTCATGAGTACAGATATTTTTAACAAATCAACAGCAGAGTTAAGAGCACTTAAGTTAAGAACCTTTACCAGATGCAAGTGATGTACACATTAATGCATCAACAATTATAATTCAGTAATATAATATATATTATTCTGAGCCATTCTGCTACTACTACTATTCTACTTTTACTTTTTGTACTTTAAGTATATTGTGATGCTAATACTTTTGTACTTTTACTTACGTAACTTTTTGAATGCAGGACTTTTACTTGTAACAGAATATTTCTACACTGTGGTATTTTTATTTTTACTTAAAGAAAAGATCTACTTCTTCCACCACTGCTTTTTGCAGAGTAACAAACTCTATTCTGGATCTAACTTGATGACGAGGCAGCAGTTTTAATACTGCCTGAACACGTCCCCTAGTGGCAAAACTTTGAAAGCTTCCTCCAAGGCCATCAAAGTTGTCTTTGTGGTAATTAAAGTCTTAATTAAGGTTATATTCAAGTGTGTATTCTTTCTTTTACTCTAGAGATGTTTTTAAATGTAACTTCTTTTGGTGGGCATTTTTTAATCTTCTAGTATGTGCATGAGAAAAAATGCAAGAAGAAGAATTCTGCACAGAAACCAACGAAATCCGTCAACCCTTGAAGTTTTTGGAGAAGCCTCACATCATGGATATACACTGAATGTCTACAAAATTAGAAGAACCAGTGGAAATAATTTTTTATTGTTTGCCATACAGTATAACTGCTACCAGTGTATTGCATTGTGGACTAACAGCCACTAGATGGGGTGCAAAAAATACAAATAGGAGAAATTTTCAAGACAGCACCCCAAACATACACAGATAGCATTGATTTGCGACTACAAACATGCAAATATCAAAAGGTTATAAGCATGACAAGTAAGACAACTCAAGCTGCTCTGTTGACAGTCAATAACAGGAGCTCTAGGCACAGTGACTTCCGCTTTCTGTTTAGGGGTTTCAAAATAAAATAATATAAAGTATCATTGACTTATATTAAGTCAATGATGTTTCAATTCCCCTTCAGACTTCAGTCGCAGTGAGGCCTCTGAACAAATCACACCCTGCTGTGGAATTCCAGCAGACCTTCAAAGTCATAACAAGGTGTTGAACTGGCATTCAGACGATACAGTCTGTCTGCGTTGGTACTCTCATTATTTCGCCTTTGTTCCCCCTCTCCCTGCACCAGTCGTGTTCAGTACGCTTTCAGACAGCATCAGTCACAAACTCTTCGCCTAACCCTGCTGCATTACAGAACACCACCTGCAGAGGAGACCCCTACCAGCCATCAAACCCTTCCTGCCTGTGGATGCTGGTTGGCATTTTAAAATGGGTGGAGTTCATAAAAAAGCGCAGCAGCTGGAGCTGCTGACTAATGCCAACCTGTGGAGAGAGAAGCAGGGAAGCCCGGGTCAGTCACATCAAACAGGGATATGCCACAGGAAATCCACCTGAGGGGAACATTTCCCTTGCTTCCCCACCTGTAGATGCTCATGGAGAGACAATGTCAAGGTGTGTGTGTGTGTGTGTGTGTGTGTGTGAGAGAGAGAGAGAGAGTGGCTGCATGGAAGTGAGGGTGGGGATATAATCTCAACAACTAATTGCCAGATAGTTAATGTGCTGTTTGATCTGAATACAGTTTTTTGCAACACGTCTTAAGAAGGACACACATGCATGCACACAAACATACACAAACTCTAAATTTCCATCAGAATGATGCTAATGTATCTGGCAACATCCCTGCACTGACCGTTTCCTTGGTGATCAATCTGAACCGTTACTTCTTTTAGCCACAACTCCTCCTCCACTTGACATGGGAATATTCATAGTTCAGGCCAACCAATTAAATGCAACTGATCTGAAAAGGAGTGAACGCTTCAAACACTGTATCTGTATCTGCTGATGAGTCATTTCACACTCCAGAGACTTGCTGACCACCTGTCATTGTCTAGGACGACCATCACAGTCTGAACAGGATTCACTGTGTTCTCTGGTACAATAAATACTGGAATTTGTCTGTGTAGCTTTGGTGCAGAGAAACATAACAGCAATTTACATAGTTGCCCTGCGTGATACATAATAACCTGATGACACAAGGATGACAGGGACGTATGAAATAAACAGTTAACTAAACATAATAATAATAATAACAATAATAATAAACTATTTCAAAACCAGAGTTACAAGGTGCTTCACAATATACATTACCATATAATATAGGTGCAAGCATAGCAAATCATAGAAAAATAAAACCAAAAATTGTGAGAGAACATCATACACAGGAAATGCAATAAAAACAGAGATTTCAAGAAGTGATCAAACAGAGAGATAAAACAAAATATAAAAGAACAACATTAAAACATCTGAACAAGCATGAAAATATTATACAAATGCCAGTCAGTGCAGGTGGGTTTTAAAAAGCTTTTTAAAGTGAGGCACTGACTCAGCTGATGTGATGTTGAGGGGGAGTTTGTTCCACAGCATTGGAGCTAAAACAGCAAAAAACACAATACCCCTTTGTTTTAAGCCTGGACCTTGGAACTTTTAACAGCATTTGATTTTCTGATCTGAGGGGTCTCAGTAAGGAGTTAGGAGTTCTGAAATATAAAGCGGAGCCAGATCATGTTGGGATTTAAAAGTAATCAGTAAAATCGTAAATTGAATTCTGTAATGTATGGGGAGCCAGTGTAATTGTGTTCCCTACGTTGAGTGTTTGTGAGTTCAGTAGTCTAGGTGAGAGGAAATGAGGGTGTGGGTAAGATGTTCAACTATGTTCTTGGGGAGCATTGGTTTGACTTTGGCGATATTTCTGATTTGTAAATAGAATGATGGGACAAGACTCTTAATGTGCTGATTGAAGTTGAAGTACTGATCAAAAACAACTCCCAAGTTTGTAGTCATTGGCATAACAATGGTATGGTAGGACACAGGGGTGAAATGGTGAAAAACAGGTACAAACTGAACAAAATAGGGCCAAGGACTGAGCCGTGTGGGACCCCACATGACATGGGAGCAGCTGAAGAACTAAAGTTGTCAACAGTGACTTTGAATACTCTGTTTGATGAGTAAGATGAAAACCAGTTAAGAGCAGTTTCACCTAGGCCAACCCAGTTACTGAGACTGTTGAGTAGAATTGTATAATCAACTGTATTGAAGGCTGCACTCAAGTCCGGCAAAATGAGAATAGTGAGATTACCAGAGTCTGCACTCATCAGGATGCCATTTGTTACTCTGAGTAGGGCTGTTTCCATACTGCAGTTGTTTCTAAAGCCAGATTGGAATTTTTCAAATATATGGTTTCCTTCCATTATTTCTAAAACCACCTTTTAACATTTTTTTTTGGGAGGGGGGTCTAAAACAGGTTTCTTAAGGAGAGGCTGGATACAGGTCTGTTTAAAAAAAAAAGTCCGGGACTCGTCTATAATGCTAAGGAGCCAGGGGGCGATGACTCCAAAAACCTCTTTGAACAACTTGGAAGGAAGAAAATCGAATTTGTAGGTGGTGAGATTAGTATTGGACACAACGTCGACCAAATCCCTAAGGGTAATGGGGGTCAAGTTATCTAACAGCGTGGTGGAGGGTGAGGGCTCAGGTGAAGGGAGAAGTGACCCAGCAGTAGAGACTGATGCTTTGATGTTTTCTGTCTTTTCAACAAAATACTTTAAAGGCCATTTCACTCCAGGGACGAAACGAATATTCCACCGAAAATGAAAGCTTCGCACCGGCACACAATCATCGAGTCTTCGAGCAGCAGTGGCGACGACGAGTTTCACATGTATCTTTTAGTTCAAAAGGTTATGAATTGTAGTGGTGTGTAAAAAAACAATTTCATTATAACAGACCCACACTCAGCTCTGCACACTGGAGACGGGCTCGTTATTCCAAGTGTCCAACACTGTGTATGTACAATGTATACAACCGCATTTCCTGTGGGTGGCGCCAATGTTTTGTAACGACTGTAAATGCCGAGCATCGTGTGTTTATTATGTGATTCCCGGTATTTAATACAAGGTCAGTTTAGCAGTCAGCCAGTTTATAATACCTCCGGGGCTCGCTGGATATCTCAAGGAAAGACACTGAGCTCATATGCTTCCACCGCTTTTTTTTTGGCTGCCTGTTCACTCACAGATCGTGTGAGCAAAAGTCATGATTTTATTGGTTGGCTGTTTTTTTTATCGGCATTCGAAATTCGCAGAAATCGAAACAGCTGCGAAAAAATCAAAACCGCACTGCAAAAAATTACACTTTCGGACTCGATGTGGATAGCCTCATAGAGATAGATGGACTCGATTTTAAATTAAAGTGCGATTTATTCGCACCGATTATTTTGCTTAGAAAAGGCCTTAAGAACCTCTCACAGTCCTCTACAGAGGTAGCACAAACAGTAGAGAAATCTTGAATTATGATTTTTAGAGGCAGCTAGATTGGAAAGTAAGATAGCCTCTCACTCTTTACCAGCGAATTAAATGAAGATAATAACTCCCTCATATGCAGTCGATGAACTTGAAGTTTAGACTTTTTTCCATTTATGTTCAGCTCTTCTACATTCTCTTTTTAGTTTTCTAATATTTTCATTTATCCATGGCCTTGGGTTGGAGGGATGACATGAGTAATACAACCATGAGCACTGAAGGTAGCAGCAAAATCTGCAGCCGGATTTCTATTTAAAACACCTTATATCACCTTATACTGTATATAACAAATGCACTTTCATGTGTGCAGTTGAGTGAAAAACAGTAGGCTGTGGACCACTCTACTAGGTTCCTCACCTTTTAAATAATGATCTCTGACCTCATGGTCCCCAGGAAAATCAGTCCATCTAATCATTGTAATTAAACATCGTTTTTTGTAATGTTGCCAGCTTTTGGACAGCACTGTCTGGATTTTCAAATTAAGGATTAAAGTGTATCGATGCGGTCAGTAAAATTTGTTTCTTGATGTTTTCAATATATTGAATTGTGGTTAAACTGTGGTTAAATGGAAAACCACAAATGTAGTTATTGATCCAATTAGCAAAAAACAAGAATCTTTTGTGAGGCAAACGCATTTTATTTGATTCATTTACAAGAGGTCAACATTTGACATCACCCACCAGCACTGTGGGACCATTAGTGGCACTTCTATACAGCTAACAGGAGAAATTAGGATGAATAGTAAATGCGTCAAAGTGTGTGTCAATTGGTCGATTACAGGCACTGCTGACATCACATACTGTCTCTGATTATGGCTGCAGATGGTGTTCTTGTGAGAAAAAACAATAAATCAGTTCTGTTTATTGAGTCACCCGGTATGTGTCAATATGATCGAAGGTGACAAAGTCTGATCTAGGAAACCTGTAGTGTGGAGGGGTCGGTGACCCCTTTAGTGGTTTGTTTGATTGTTTACTTTGTTTATTTGCCTGGTGGATTAATGAGACTTATTTGAACAGTAATTCCTTTTATCAGATGCAATGGTCTCCAAAGATACTGGAAAGTAGACCTCACCAATTGTTAAAGTGGACAGAAATCACAGAAAATAAGGATATTAAAACATGTAATGCAAATGAATAATCAGACTCAAGAGAGAATAAAAAGAGAATAAAAAGATGAAAAAACACAGAAGTGATTAAAAACAAGATTGGTTTCATAGAAATAAACCTGCTCTGATGGTGTGTAACTAAACACTCCACCTTCCAAGCAGACATAGCTGTTCATGACCTTTAAACTTTGTCATGTGGTAATAATAAAAAACTGCATTTTGTTCATTATCTCTTAATACCAGCAAAGTGTATTGGGTATGCTTTTAAGATAATAAACAGATTGATAAAATGCCCTTTTGGTTTAAATGATATTTGCACGTTGTTGCGTTCACGTCACCTCGGATTTTCTGGCTAACAACTGTCGACTGGGGAAACCCGATTAGTATCATTTGGCTTCGATTTCTCTCACTAAGGGTGTTAGTACTGATAAGAAATTATGACAGTGGCGTTTGAAACCTTATCAATATCCTTCAATTGTTGGTAATTCCAGTAAATTCAAAAGACGTGAACGGTTAAAGGTGGAGCAACGGCACAGCAAACCCAGCCAACGGTTATTTTCGATGTGACCTGAACGCACTGACCGGGAGTAAAGTCAGCTTGGTGACGCGCTCTCTCACTGTACAGGAGGGCTGGAGATAAAAGGACCGACACATACTACTCCTGCTATTTGTTACATTGAATTACTCTGCTGCTCACAAAGAGACGAGGAGGCACACTTCACCTACAGAGGGGACTAAAAAACAGAGAGGACTAAAAAACAGAGAGGACGGATTAACTGAAAATATGACACGAGACTTCTTTTAGCGAGACCGAGGCCACTAACACCGTCCCGTACTCACCCGGCTCTTTTCGCCTTTGTTTTCGGTGTAAAACATCGGCTCTGTCAGCATTTACCGGCCACTCACTTCTCACGCCTTACCTTTTGACACGGGTTGTCCCCGTTTTACTCACGGTGGGACATTTTACCGGGGAGAAAGAACAGCCTCAACTTTACCGTGTGCCGCAAAGCTTACTCTGAAATCAAAGAAAAGTGGTAGCAGCCCTCAGACAGGTGAGTGTGTTTGAGGTGGTTATCACATTTACCTGTTGGTGACTCTTATAGCAACATCTGTGGACGTTTTCTTCTTTCAGGACATTTTTTTTTGCAGTTACATACCACATTACCAAACGTTAAAAAGTGTTTGCGGCTCTCGTTAATGAGCGTTTTTACCATCGTAACACAAGCTAACAATCCTGTAACGTTCCTACAGTCAAAAACAAGCTAGTCTCCCTCACAAGTGATTGTCTTGTTTCTTTCCTGTAATAGACTTTTACATGCATGTTTCATATTTAGAGGTTGGATCTTTTGCCATCCTCTATTTTTATATATATATATATATATATATATATATATATATATATATATATATATATATATATATATATATATATATATATATATATATATATAATCTCATATCATGCTGGTGAATTTGAACATCTATCTATCTATCTATCTATCAATGGCTGGTAGATGTTCACATTTTAAAAAGTTAATTTCCCACCCTGGAACCATGTGTTTTTACCCATCACAGGCTTTAACCTCGGTACTTATCCCCACTGCTCACTGGTGGTCTCATGTGCACCCAAAGACATGGGACACACCCATGATGTTGTATCCTATGAAAGCTAGGGTTTCCCTTTTGGTGAAACTAATATGGATTGATTTGCCCATCCCCACTCAGTGTTATGTCTATCACAAAATAATGCATGCATGTAAAGTGGCATAATGCAAGTAAAGCTACAAAGGCTAAATGTGCATTTGTATTTACTCATACACAGTTCTCTTTCCACTTGCATAATTCATGACACCATTATTTTTTTTTTCTTTTGAAGATGGGGCTTGTCATTTGGATGTTCCAGGTATGTTTGTATTCCGAGAAAAGATTTCGTAGCATCTTGTGTAGATCGTGGGATTACTTATTATATTTATGTTATGCAGCACTTCACCAGAGGAAGTTTAATCTAGTGACATGTAGGAGTTTAATCATTTTAAAACTTTAGCCATTGGAGAGGATCCATTTGGTACATCGTCTCTAACCGTTAGATCCATCTTGACTGTGTTAACACTTCCCCATCTGTCACTACTACTCCTCCAGTAAAAACAGCTAACACCTATTTGTTTTTGGTAAAACTTCCAGTTGACAGATGACATTTATTAACATCCTCTAGGCATGTAAATAATTACTTAGAACCTATTTGGTCAGAGTTTCAGTAGAATGATGACTCAGGATGAGTCAAGACTTTAAAAGTATGCAAGGCTGTTTCTTTTTTTATTGCTTTTTTACAACATCTATAAATGGATTGAAGGGCCTTGGAGTGGAGTGTGCTGAAAACATCTTTTTTTGTACAGTATAGTACTGTATATGCGTCTGCATAGTAAGTGGGGCTCCTGTCCCGAGGGCAGCCAGCACTATGAAAATGTTTTCAGATCATGACATTGAAACTCATTGTATGCCACGTGAGAAAATAAACATTCCTCTTGACATTCAGATCGCTCCAGTTTCAGCTGAGGGACTTTGAGAAAATGATTCAACGGTTGACATTTTGAGGTTAGCTGGAAAAATAGTGACATAAAATATACATTTTGTACACTTCTTGTGGGATATGGGTAAGGTGTTTAAAAAATGTACAGCCATGCTGAAAAGGCTTGAGCTTGTTTGGAAAAAGTGCTTTAAAAATCACCCTTGATTTAGAAAGGTTATGTTAGGAGAATAAATGGAGAATAGAGGGAGATATAATAGGTCAGAACAGGGAGGAATGCAGTGTGCTGTGTTCACAGCAGTAATCCACTTACCGGATATACCAACTCTTTTTAGACACACAGTTTTGTAGATACATTGTAGAGCTTTTAAACCATATCTTCTTTATCTAGCTTTCAAGTTTCATGCGTATTGCTGCTGATTGGAAAGTAGTTGTGCTGCTGATTAGACTACGCTGTGTAGACAGTAGCTGACCCTGTTGTCCATTTGAGTCTAGTATTGATTCTGTGTTCCAGCCATTCTGCTTTGCCCTGCTTATGTAACTGCCACTATATACTCATATGTTTTATGTACTGTACCCTTAACTGCTTCTAAGAAGAGATGCAAACATACCCAACACTCATCCTACAATAGATGCAATATCCTGTAGGATATTTCCTATCTTCATGTACCAAAAGAAACACATCTGTAAGATCTGTCAAAGCTGTGCAGACTCATCCAGAGGGAGTGTAACTTGTAAAAAATGACCTGTTGTTGTTATTGGCTGCCCTGAAGCAGTGAGGTCAAGTCCAGCCCTCTCTGAATGCCTCTCTCTCTCACTCACACACATGCACTTATCTTCTGTGCCTATCCCCAGTAAGGATAATGAACCTCCACAAAGAGCTGGCACGCTTCTGAAAGCGCTTGCTATTCATTTGTAGCGCCCACATGAAAAAAATCTCCATGAGATTTCCATGTGGTTCCACTCACTGAAGCAATAGCAAACGTTTAATGCAAAAGTAATGGGTTACTAAATTGGATTTAAAGATTTGAGAAGATGAGAAAGAAAATCATGGGTTCAAGGCTGTGTACATAACAGCCTTGACTCAGAAGAGGACCATCATTTTCACAGTATTTTTTCACACTGCTACTTTTCCTTTCTCCTAATACATTTCTCACCATCTTTGAACAGGGTTAATAGAGCTGTAATAGAGTACATGCTAGTACTCCAACAAGTTGGAGAACTGGAGAACAGTTGGGGTCAAATTGGTGCTGAGGAGTGGCAGTGCGTGAGACTTTTGCAGTATGAGTTGGTCTGATTCTGTGATTGGTTGGGAATTGATGAGGCATATGAGTATTAAAGGTGACATGGAAATGCAGATGAATATGAAATGCTTGGGTTTTTCAAAGCGGATGTTGACGCACACAATCAATGACATGCAGTCATACAATGGAGCCTTGCTTCACCATGTCTAAGTTTGATGATTGGGTAACATGGTGAAAATTGCTTGTTTATCTGCAAGACCAAGTGACAAATCAACTCTTTATCTGCATGTGATATCACACACTTAGTCAGCTTTTTTCAGTCTATCATAGAACATAGTGGGCTAGGAGGGGCTGAGCTTATATCATCGCCTCAGGTTTCTCTGTCTCACCTTTATTTGTGCAGATAAAATTTCCATGGCTAATTGCTGTTAATTTAACCTTCATAGGAACACTGGAAGCTTTGGTTCGCTGTCTTTGCTAGTTTGCAACTTGAGCTCTCTTCAAAGTCCAACGCTCAGACAAACTGGGAGGTGCACAGTTATTTTGGCAAAGCTGAGGTTCCCCTTTGAAAAAAGGCAAAAAATACCTCCTTGACTTGATGACAATTCTGCTTGTTTTTCTTTCATTCTTGGTAATATTCCCACCATTGTAGACCACAGAGTTCAAACACTGACTTCTGTAGCTGAGAAAATTTACATTTAGTAAAATGAGAAAGATCCTTCCTATAGTTTTTCATATCTTCAGTGCCTCCGGTGTCTGCATCACCCTTTTTTATGCGAGAAGTGTTTAAGGCTATTATTTAATCCTTTTTAACTGGTGAGACGGTAGTTTTTTTTTGGTTATTTCGTGATTTTTAGTTTATTAATTGTATTTAGCCTAACACTTCTTTGCAACTGATAAAATAGTTTTGTTGCTTTTATGTAATCATCCCTGTAATATAATTAAAGAAGCCAAATGTTCATATAAGGAGAGAGCTCAGATTTGCTCTCAGAAAACCAAGTTTACCATGGTGGCACCTGCTGGTCTGGCCCTGCCTCTCGAGCTCAGACCAGCAGTCACAGTAGAGGACAGAATTCAGTGTGATGTCAACACACAGATGGTTGTGAAGAGCCCTCATGCAGACACACAGATGGCACCTTGATAAAACATACTAGTCCACCTACTTTTTTTCCCTCTTGGCCATGAAAAACAGTCAGACTGGGGAGGCCGAGTGAACTAAGCCAATGGAGTTGTCCATTTGCCCACAACAATGATTCCCACCATGTCTCTGCATGCCACGGATGTCTTTGTCAGCTGTTTGCTTGCCAGGCCACCGTATCAGCACTACAGTATCACCTATGATTAGGAACCAACCCCAGAATACTTTCTCTCAACCCTAAGAGGCAGACAGGCCAGGAGAGGTCCAGGCATAACCCCTTCTGCTATTGCTTTATATTTCTTTAAGCCTCACAGCAGACAGCAGGGATTGGGGCATAGCAAATACATTTAGGAAGCATTGCCCCAGGTTGAATTACAGGAAGCTAAAGGTGTGCATTGAAGTGTTGAAAGTTGTTCCAAAATTTTCTGCCAGGCAGCACTAAATCCGTGTGCCATGAAGTGAAGTTTTCATCCCATCCAGAGAGTACAGTCACTGATTTCACTGATTACTACAACTTTACAGCCCAAAGAATAACTATTAATTTAAATCACCTGAAACGTGATTACACATCTCTCTAGAAAGCAAGCAATTCTCAGTGTTGGATTGCAACTGTGATTTTGACAGTTGCTGGTATGAGCTGGGCCTGGAAGCTTAAAACTTAGTTCTTGTTTTTGTTATCAAAAGCTTTAATATCATTGTGAAGGAACATCAAATCCAGATGAAAGTGAGACTACTGAGCTGTTTTTGAAAAGAAACCTCTACATATAAGGCTTGAATATAGGATCCAGATGTCGTACACTTGCTGCAGGTTATAACACCAACACACTCAAGTTGGTTTGACATCTTCTTACCCTTCGCTCTCTTTAAAACACCCTTTATCCCCTGCCCTTTCGTCCTGGCTGTCTTTCTCTCCTTTGTCCTTACTTGGAGAGCACAGTACAGACCAGTGTGAGCTTCAATGCAAGTCCATCAAAATTAAATCACATTGCACAACTCTTCTCCAGTACACCATGCTTTATCCACTGAATGTTTTTTGGATATCTTTGGCTATCATCAGGATGTCTTTATCTCCCTAACATATCTACATAGTGTTTTGTCAAACTCTGGTTTTCACCTTACTCTCGTCACTTTTGGTTGCTTAATGCAGGTTAGCAAATGGTTGGTCAGTTGGTCAGGCTGAAATATCTATATACTATATGGATCGCCATGAAATTTGGTACACACATTCATGTTTTCATCAAGGGCCGTCATTAGGTCCAATACTTTGGTTTATGACTAAATACTAGCAAAACTAATGACATTCCCATCAGCCTCCACTGTACTTTGTGTGGAGTGCTAGTTATATGTTAGCATTTAGCTTAAAGCACCATAGTGCTTAAGCACAGTCACTAGCATGGCTGTAGAACAAAATTTTGCCAAGTGACCCCAGAGCATATGGATTCTTGTCAGCTTGAAAAGTTGTGTGGGCATCATGGACACAGACATTCAGCTCAGGCTTTCTCATACATGTCCACCCTATTTGCTCTTCATAGCCTGGCACTCTTCATTGTGGGATCCACCTCCTGTCCTGAGTGATTCCCTTCACGCCCCCTCCAGACATTCAAAATCACAGCCTGTACTTAAGTTGATGAGAAAGCGTGGTGCAAGTATACATTAAGCAGACAAGAGTCAGTGTCATCCAGTCATTAAGGAGATAATTATTCAAACCCACACACCATCAGCTGCTTAAACAGTGGCATGGTGGATCAGAGGTTAGCACTGTCACCTCACAGCAGGAAGGTGCTGGGTTCAGACCCCTCAAAGTTGTCTGGGGCATTTCTTTGGGAAGTTGGATGTTGCATGCCTCTGCACCAAAACATGTGTCCACTTACTTCATACTCCAAAACACATGCATGTTAGGCATTAGGAATACTCCCGCCTTTAGAAGAAAGCTGTTGCTCGAACTGTAGATTCCTGTTTTCATGGTACATTGGTGTATGCCTCAGGGGAGAAGCACTACATTTGCAGTGTATAAAACACTTCATCAATCAATAATGACCAACCCCTCCATCCACAAGGCTCCTAATATGGCTTTATTATTCAATTTATCCACATTGCTATGTTAAGCAATGTCCTTGCAGCGTCAAGCCAGCTTACTTCTCCATCAAATCACCTTTGCTCAGACACCAAACCTTTCTTCAGTCCATGAAGGAGGCTTTATTAAGGTAAAGCCCATCTTCATGGACTGTGCCAAGATTATTTTTATCTCCAGTTGAAAAATGAGAGCAATATCTCCACATATTACTTGACCCACTTACACCTCTGTTGTTTCGTCCACACTGAAATGAGTGGGTGGATTTCCTTCTCTTCTCTCAGTCATTTATTTCATTTTGCTCTAATAATGGAAATGAGTGACAGTAATGGCACTTCCTCTTCCTGTTGTCAATTTTCTAATTTGAAGATACTGATGGGCTGTGATTAGATTAATTTTTCCTCTGTTTATCTCTGAGCCATTTTTTCAGATTGCTTATCAAACTGACAGATCATCAAAGTGTCACATTGTCTGGCTGTTATTGTACTATACCCCTCCTACCAGCTTTACTGGTCAACTGATTTTCAGTAGTCACTTATTTTTCTTTCTTTTTTTTTATTAGTGCAATGGGACATTGGACAGACTTTTGTGTAACAAAATATACACAGTGACAAAAAACAGTGAAACATAAGAGGTTATGATTTGAATTTGGTATGGATTTTTAGTTGTTTTCGTTAGTGGGAGAACTACTACATTTCAGTAGTCATTTCATGCTGTTGGTCAGTTTGAAAAGTATCTCCCCTTAGAATAATTTTTGAGCTACAGTTGCACTGCTCACTACCTCATATGGCACAGCCCTGGAGTGTGTCTTTTAAATCTTAGGTTTAATGTATAACTTTGATATTGTAAGCTACCGTGAAGGCTGCTCAGCTCAGTTGGCCAGAAGAAGACCCCAAACATTCTCTTAATTGTGAGCTGTTGTTTGTGCTCCATCAAGCTGTCTTGTTCCTTATGTTGTCTAATAGTTATATTAATACTGTGCCTTTTTTTTCTAAAGCTTTCTTAATGTCATAGAGAATGCATTTACTTAAGACTATTGTTATAAATGGATCTGTCACATTCAAAATAAATAATCATTAAATGCAAATCATGACCTGCCCAATATCTTGAGTAGGAAGGACATTAACACCCAAGAGCCCTTATGTAAGTGTTTTGCAATACCCCTCTATCCTCATTTGTCAGGCCAGAATGTTCTGGCACCATGCCTCTCAAGAAGTGTGTGTTGAATACTCGTTTTTATATCTCGATCGTCAAGCTTCTAGAGAAACTTGGAACATCGATTCATGTCACTGAATATTCATTGTGCCTCAGGTCTTGTATTAGAAATGAAACTGCATTCATTCTAATGAATATGTCGAGGACTGTTCTTAAGGTCACCAAGCTGACTTCAAAGAACTAGCGCCGACAAAGACCTGTAGACGTGTCGCCTCACATTGCCTCATGTCTTCTGTTAAAAGATGTGCTTGACACCACAACTACAGCCACCTGCTCTCCCAGCTTACCTACTGTACCTGCATGAGAGGAAGTAACAAGAGATGTGCAAATCACCTTTTTTTTTGCTCTGGATCAGAGTCTTTAAATATTGATTACCTGGCAATACTGAGTCAGTAAAACATAAACTAGAGTTTAGACCTTGAGAATAATTTTCCTGACATCAACCTTTCCTAACATCAGAACAAGCTTCTTATTAGACATGATGTACTTAATTCTGCATTGTAAGTGCTTATTTACTTGCTTTTTGCTTACCTGCAGCCAACTAATCATTATCCCTCCCTTCATATTTCAATATTCTGTGAAAGCTGGCTGCTAATTGTAACACCCACCTATATGTAGGTGCTTAGTCAAACCTTGGTGGCCCTAACAAAGTTGAATCAATGGCGGTGATTTATTCTACCATATATCAGTCATTTTGTCTCCCAAAACTATGAAGTGCCCTGTTAATACTAACACCAGATGCGCAGATAGAGTGGATTCCTGCTCAGTTTCAATGTCACCCTATGGGCCTATGACTGAACAGCTTGGGGAAAGTGAGGTTTTCAACACTATCACAAATCAGCTGTCTTCAACATGTGCGATAGCTGTCATTGACTGGCATAGCTGACCGGACCATTTGAGAGTGGTTTGTGGTGGGACTTAAATGTCGGACTCAGGATGAACAGGAGCTGTGGGCTTTGGGCTGTGGCCATTAATTATTTGCATTCCACCACACGGACTCATGGGAGTGATTTGATATTAGTTTGGTTAGAATTATGTTCATAACTTATGTTGAGCTGTTAATATTTTTGGTTGAATTCGAGATCAGATGGAAATATGCCAAACATTGTTTTTGTTGGGTTTTTACATGAATTGGCATAAACAAACTGCAGCACTAATTGAAAAAGCACCATTTATATTGCACTGCATTGTTAATATATTACATGCAATACCTTAAAACCACCAAAATGTATGTTGTATGCTTTCCTGAGCTTGCAGCCTCATCTGGAAGGTCTAGATAGTTTCCACATGTTTTGATATTTTTACTGCTATGCTTGGCTGATTGTGTTACTTTGTCAAGTGATCGTCACGTCTTGAAGATGGCAAGGAGTAAACATTGTCCAATGTTTCACAGCAGAATGTAATAGAAAATGGTTGGAGAGAAAATTCAGAATTTGGAATTTTTTAAATCTCGCAAGCAAAATGTTTTGTTTAGCAAATGGGCAAATGCTGGTGGGTCAGGTGGTGCCTGAACCATTATTTTTCATGTTTCCACAAAGTAAATCTTGTAATGTGCGACCCCATTTTGTTTACAAGTGTTGTTGTCTTCAAGTGAGCACACTCTTCTGATGTCAGGATGATAATTATTGTCAGGAAATTTTCTGAAGTTTCTTCAGGAAAAAAAAATCTTAAATGGAGCTTAGCCTATGCTCTAATATATTGAGCAACTCACTTGGTGTTTTATTGTTGAAACCTCTGCTCATCAACTCCATGGTTATTGAAGGGGGTGTTAGCACATGATGGTGAATACAGCTTGTCTGGCTGATTATTACTTTCATCATACCGGTAGAAGAAACTAAATGAAACCGTTGCTTTGAGGGCCTCATAAGTCATTTAGCATGAATAAGCCAATTGACATGGTTGATGCAACCCTATTACATCAGTTTTTATAGTGCTCGCTACATGCCTTTGAAATGTGTTGTAACTTAGTTGTGATTTCCCAGTCTCTTCTTTATGATGCAGTTAATATTTGTAAACCGATATCTGCATATGAATGTAGAATCTGTAGGCAAGGGTCAAGATTTTGGTGTCGGAAGCATTCTGGTTTCCATTTGTAGTCTAGTGTAGGGCTAAACTGGAAGTTAGCCAGCTCAGGCGGTGGAGTTTCTTGTGTGCTTGCTCTATGGGCCGCACAATGTGGAAGCATATGCCGAATATCCTGGTAATTTTATACCGGGAAGTCGAAGTTTTTTGGGTTCATGTGCCACTGAGCAATAGGCATGCGATAGGAATGAATGGAGAGCCCCGCCTCCAACGCTGTATCCAGTTCTCTTTATACATCCATGATCGGCTATCGTTGCCAGTAGATGGTTCTGAGATTGTGACTGTGTGTGTTACTGTGCAGCCTTTACAATTCACAATTTAGGTGTTTTTGTGGGACTCTTCGAGAATAGATTAATAAATAGTGTACATTTATAAGTAGTCTGCATTATGGATATTAGGAGTAAGGGCCAAAAGTAATATTAAGGCAATAATAAATTGTGATTATAGTGTGAGGGGAAAGAAATTAACAAAACAGAAAACTTAGCCAAGTGCTGTGACTTTCCTGCTGGGATTTACTTAATTTAGTAGTAGTAGTAGTAGTAGTAGTAGTAGTAGTAGTAGTAGTAGTAGTAGTAGTAGTAGTTTTCCCATTGCTTCACTTGAAGGAGTTATATTTTGGACAGTGTCCACACTCGTGCACAAACAGACAATATGTATATGTAATATGTAATATGTAGTCTATGCCTGGCCAGTTAGAGCACTTCTCCAGATTTTTGGTTTCCCAGGAAACTTGCCTGGCTTTGTCACAAGGCAAGAGGAATTAAAGAAAGCAGTGAGATGCTTAGCCTACATTAGTGTGTGTGTGTGTCTATCTTTATTACCTGTGCTCACATCTGTTTACATAGCTGATGAAAGGCTAATCTGTAGCCTTTTAGGACTGATCAAATGAAAATCTGCTTTTTTCCCTTTTTTTAGATTACTTGTTTAGAGATTTGCTGAGGTGATAATCACACTGCCCTTGTGGCATAATTGATACTTGAAGTTAAACTTAAAAAAATAAAATTTACATGGATATACAATTTACTACACTGTTGCCAACTGATACAACACAATTATGACTGAACCAATGGCCTATTTATAAAAGCCTGTACATCTACTGTTCTAAACACTGGAGACTTGTGCTGCAGGTCTGTCCTACAGTGGACAGGAAGCGATGGGGTTCTCTTTACAGAAAGCAGCAACAGTGGTTTGTTTAGATTAAACAGAAGAATATGTGTGTAGCATGAGCTACCAGTACCAAGAGTTGGGGGGCAATGGATCTTTCATGACTTAAATTAAATGTTGCCAAAAACACTTTATACTCTCTACAGCGAGAACACTCGACTGTCAGTGCTGAGCCAGCTTTAACAGCTCTGATGCAATGACTCTCTCATTGCTTGTTATAACAGGCTTTATCGCCCATGTGTCACTAATCAACTCCCTCACAGGCATCTTCTGATGCCACATGGTTCAGCCAAGTCTCCATGGTGCTCCTTTACTTGGTATCCATTGCACATCTCCATAAGCACTTCAGATCTTTCAAACTTGACTGGAATCAGGGAAAAATTAAATGGAGGTCCATTTGCAGGAGACTAGATTCCTTAATGTAATGCAGGTAGATAGTTGTGTGTTGTATTTTTTAATTTGTTTATGTAATGATTTACTATATATTGTGTTACACTCTGACTGTCGGTGTCACCAAGGTGCTCACATCTGATTTTGCCAAAATTCTAAAATGCAAACTTTTTGGCCTTTGCACACATATTCTTCTGATTCCAATGTTTAGCTTTGACACTGAGTGTCACTGTGTCATGCAAAAGTCTACTTTGTCATGCTTGTTTACCCCTTTTGTTGGGAAGTTCTAAGATGCTCTGCAGAACAAGATAATGAGTTAAATGTGTGAATTTTGGACCCACATCGCAATCATTCGGCTGCAGAACACAGTGACTTTCTTTTGCCCTTTATGGGAACACTTCAGACACTTCTGTCATTTTGGGGAAGGCTGAATTGAAACTGCAGCAGCTTACTAGCTACATGTTCTATTACAATATAGAGATCAATAAAATTAAACACCTGACAGTGGTACTACAATAAACATTACCTTTATGAAGCTTATAATGCCACCTCTTTTTGAGATCAGTCTGTGTTCAGCCGCACTTGTTGGTTCAACTCTATAGTGATATGTGAACAAGAGCACCATACACTAATGCAATCCAATATAACAACAATACACCCCATGGCATAAAAAAGATCAGTTGAAATAAAGATGGGAAGTAAAATTTAAGAGTCAGTAACTGAACATTACAAGCTTCACAGCATTTGCAATAAAAGCAAACCTGGTGTATAGGATTACATTACATTTGAACAGGTATTACTGTCATGTTGTCCACTCTCTCTTATAAAAGATACTGCACTCTTTAAGTAAGGATAATTTGTCTCTCTTTAAAAAAACAAACAAAAAACTATTCCTTTTTAAGGAGCTTTGCTTTCTCATCAGTGGGTTGGCCTTCGATCCCATAGTTCTCTGCTGCTTGGCCTCTCCCTCAGTTCCTTGGTCAGAAGAAGACACTGTTTTCTGCTGGGAAACTGCTGAAGCATTTCCTCCCCTGCAGACTGTTTTCCCTCGCTGTGCCTTTTGATTGGAGGAAATGAGGCAGCAGAAAAGGAGATGACAACAGCTGTTTAGGGGTTTTTCATACAATCCTCATATCTTCTCTTCTCGTTCAACCAAGTTCAGACAACTTGTGACAGATGAGAAAGCTGCTTCTCCTGTGGTGGAAAGCTCTAATCACTTTTTGATTTCACTTGTTAAATCTAATTCAGTCACAAAGAGGCAACGTAGCTGACCGGATCTGAAATGGTGTTTAAAGGCTTGGCAAAGTAGATATATTCATTAGAAAGTTTGATTATGAAACTAAGCACGAGGAACGTGTTCTTATTTTGTGTGCAGTCATTCCAGCTTCTGTGGCTCAGTTGTTGTGTTTGTGACACAGTGAGTCACTGTGACAGTGCAGCCCACATGGTGGTCACACTTTTACACCTACTGTGGTCTGAGGTGTCACATCCATGTTGGCAAAATATGACAGTGCTAGTGCAGAGTCTTGGATGACTATAATTTATTTTACTTTTGGGATTCGAGTGCAGAACATTACTATTAATGCTGTATTTAGCTTAGCTCTGCCAATCCATTGCAGTTTATTCAGGATTTCATTGTCTCTACTGGGTCATATTTAGTTAATGAGTTTCTGGAAAGACATAATGCTGATGAAGGGATTAATTGCAGCGCTTTTCCTTCTGTCTTTATACATCCTGGAGGAGGGTTGGTGTATTAACTACAAAGTAAAAAATGGATGAGCCTCTCAGTTCAAGGTGACATATGTGGCCTCAGTGCTGCTCTGCCTAATTATGAAAATATCTCACATCAAATAGTTGGAATTAAAAGGCTGTTTGATGTTCAGCTCAATTGAAGTAGCAGTGATGTTTGTGATATATTTGACTTTGAGGATACAAGTGGCTGCGACACTATCATGAATGGAAGCTTTTGGAGGTAAACATGTTAAAACATAAACCGCATCAATCACTTTGCTGTAACAACATGGACACATTGCTGTGGATACAAGTTTGAACATTAGAATTTGTCAACAAGTGACAACATGACGGTGCAGAAAGGGGTTGTTACTTTGCCTGGATGAACACACCAATGGGGCTCTACTGCTTCAGCTGCACAAGTGTTTTTCAGTCTTAAAGGCTTGGCCGGCATGCCCAGACACACATCCATATTTGTCTTTTGTTCATTATGTTAGGAGTTGTTGATCATACTCAACCATCATTGAAGTTCAGACAAAATGTTAATTAAAAATCACATTTTCAATTTCTTTATTTGTCAATGGATTTATTTAGATTTTCATTTTTACACCGCCTATGTGCTGAAATGAATGGAGAAATTGGAAATAATTTTGATTTGTTTAATTTCATTTGTTTTTGTTTTTTTTAAATTTGAGATCTATACCACTAATTGGGCAAAACATGTCACGTTTGACCTGAAAGTAGTGCTAGATCAAAGACCAAATTGTTACCTAAATCAGAACGGTTTCTTTTTTTTGTTTGTTTGTTTGTTTTTTTGTGGTGCATTGCTAAGTTGTATTACATCACTAAGTCTGTAACAAGTGAAGGAAACATACTTCTGAAATGGCAAAAAATTTATAAAATAAAAGTATCTATGCATCTTCTGTGTGCTTTCAATGTCCATATTTTGACATGTCAGAGTAGTGGAAACCTGTGCTTACAAAGCTGTGATCTCCATACGTTCAACAGACATGATTTATTCAGAAGAAATATCAGACAAGCATAATTGCTATACCAGTAGTAAAAGCAGTTCCTGATCTGATTAAGGTCTGAATCCCTCAGACTGCAATGTAGCTACTCCGTAAAGGTGGCTGCATGACAGCTTGATGTTGGGTAATACAGTAGTGCAGACTCCAAGTAAGATAAGGTGATTGATAACACCCTGGCTCATTGTGTGTTGGGCCAGCAGTAGAAAGAACAGTGAATCTCTGTATTCATCCGACCATGCCTGGTTTTGTTTGACAGAGCCTGTCCTGTATCAGTCAGTGGGTCTGTCAGCCACCACGGTGAAAACAATACCAGCTGTGACAGCGTGTGGCTGGTATTGTTTTCACCTTGTGAGTCTGTGTGTGTGTCATCATGGCAAAATGTGGTCCTGGAGACACCTACTGTAGCGTGAACTACTCAGAAATGGTTTTGAGTAGTTTGCCAGGTGTTTATCTGTCTGTCTGTCCGTGGAAAGATTTTGTCAACGCGATAGCATCTCAACCGTCCAAGATGCAGTCACGAAACTATACAGGGGTGTAGTTCGAAGATTGGTGTGGTTCGAGCAAGGGCACTGGAAGTAGGGAAGGGGCTCTTGCCCCACCCACTTTACGCCCTTGGCCCACTCACTTCTCTCATGTCATGAGATTGCACCATACACACCGATTTGGCATTGCGGCTGGTGTGATTCCATCTCAAGATGGTCTCTAGTTACTTTGCTATTTTGTTCTGTGCATTTGTGCTTTTCTTCTTCAGTTTTTAGGCTTGGTACCAATGTTGTTTCTTTGGCTACATCTCTGTTTTGTAATTGCATCTGCTGTATGTGGTTGATTCAAGTGTAACACTTAGCCTAACACTTTCAAGGCATAGAGCAGTTTTGCACATTGCTTGTCAAGACCCTTGTGGTCTGGCCTGGCCTGGCCCATCCCAGCAGTTTTACTAATAACAGGAAACGTGCCCACTGCTGCATGATGCTAATGAGCAGCTGCCCAAAGCCCGAGACAGCCTGATTACAGCAGGAAGAGTGTAGTTAACATGCAGAAATGCTCTGAAACATCAGATGTGACTTAGCCATGTGCTAGCTGTGCATCACAAAATGCAAGGAATATTACCAGTTAAAATGTGTTTGTGTATATACACTTTTAAACATGTTTGTTTGACTCTCATTTACAAATAGATATCATTAATTCTGCACAGTTTATGCTTTGATAACAAGATGCACTTTCAACCCCAGATTGAACGGAGATGTGTGTTTTGCAGCGGCAGCACAACAGGCTCCATCTTGTCCCTGGAGAGTGAGATAAACTTGTGATAACAGTCAGCACTGCTGTAATATCATTATTGTTGTTATAGCTGATTGCAGAGTCTCCGTGCTGAATCAGCTGCAACTCAAGGGGAGGACTGAGTTATAATTATTCACAGCCTGCTACTTCCTGCCATGGTCAACTCCACTTTATTGGACAGGCCGGAAATGGGTGCTGGGTTTTTTTTCTAAAGTATCTTGATCTTTTGCTGCTCCTCCACGTTGAGAGGGGGTAGTGGAGCTGGAACAGGAACCAGGGTAGGATGCCTCCCTGAAACTGACCTTTGCTAGCCTAAATATTTCAGATAGAGCATTACATGATGCAGAGACCCTCTGGTTTTTAGAGAGATCTAGAAAAGGAAGGAGAGAAGATGGAAAGGCCTTGTGCACATTTTTGGGTTCATTGCAACACAGAATTATTGTTCTGCTTGCAGGTTTAGTTTCCATGTTGGCCATTAAAGCTGTACAAAGCAACATGCATCAATTTTTATACTGTAAGTTGAAGGGTTTTGCTAAAATGTCACTGTTATTACATCCTTGTTACACCTGTTGGCCTTGTGTTTGCCTGGCCTTTGTTCTGGGCCTGACATAAAAGGGAGAGATGAGGCCTACATGCTGCCTTTTGGCCCAGATATGTAGTGACTGTGGGATACATTCATTGTCACTGTAATTTAATGTGACGTTCAAGAGATGGTCGGTTCACCAAGCCCTTTTCAATTTCATTTTTTTTTTTTTTTTTTTTTTTCTTCCTTGATTATATTGATGAAAGCTTCTAGCAGTCTCAGTCGTCATTGGAAACGGGATCTGGGAAACAAGGTCTTAATTTGAGGCTGGGCTTTGTATCAAAAACATGGTGCTTTTCAAGCCAGGCGTGTGTTTTTATCAAATCACCAGACATGTTACTCTAGTTCAATTTGGTCTTTTTGGTCTCACCATTTTGTAATCATGTTGTTTGCATCAACATTAATGCTAACATTTCATATGTTTTTAATTTTCTTACAGGATACTTCGTAGTGAGTGGGATGTTAGAGCTCTGGAAGCAGGACTGACTGAAGGAGCATGGTGAAACACCAACCCCTCCAGGTCTATGAGCGCCAACTGTGTTTGTCATGTATCACTGGGATATACGGTTGCCGCTGGAAACGCTATCAACGTTCCCATGATGACACCACCAAGGTGAGAGGGGGTGGAAACCCCTTTTGTGGGTGAATTACATTGTTAGTATTGCTGTACATCTGGTTGTCAGTGATTAAACAGAACATAGTCTGACACAATGTAGCATATTGCATACAGTACATGTGGTCACTAGATAATACACATCACTCATTGGTGCCTTCAGCAGCCAGTCTGTTAATTTGACTGGCCTTGTCTGAATCTTTCACATTTTACAGATTTAGTACAGTACAGTTTTTTATTTGGGAGATTATTATAGCAGGAAATAGACTTCAGGCTGCCCATGCTGTTATTGATTTTCTAGGTCATTATAAGCTGTACACACACTCATACAGTATGTGCACATGAGCTCACTTCAGGTTGGCAGTGAATGAGACCTGATCATCTCATTGTATGCGTAATTTATTCTGTCAAGGTCATTTTCCATGATAACTGTGAAACTGTCCTTAGAGAGATCGATGTAGAATATCAGTTTTCAGCTTTTTAATAACAGTCCTTTTTAAAAATGTGAAATTCTACGAAATTTAATTACCATGTTTCTCGTCTGTTTTCTACATCGTCCAATGACCTACTACCTACATTTTTGACAAAAAAAAAAAGAGAGTATAAAAAATTATGTCATTCCTCTAATTGATTTTTGGCTGTTGAATTTAAAAGCTATTATTGTAGCTGTTACAATAATAAGAGTCTCTTCACAGCTCGGAGTAACAAGATGGCTGTGTAGGAAGTGGAACATTTGCGAAAGTGCTTTGTTACTGAATGTACTAGTGAGGAAAACCGTATAAAACCCATAGAGCCTGTGTTTGGCATCCATAGCAGTGTGCTCTTACACCTCATGGTGTCTAGATACCCTAAACTGATGTTTGCCTCTCAATGACCGATTATGTCCTTGCTGGCTTATGTTCCTTGAGTTTGAGAGGTTCATTTGACATTACAATACTCTGCTGTTTCAAGTTGTCTGTCATCTACGTTCTGCACATTTGTAAATAGTTTAATCAGATTTTGTCATAAATATTACAAGTCAAATGGATTTTTGTGTATGTGGATTTAGTATAGAGCCACAAGCCTGGCAATTGTTAGTGCAGGATATACTGCAAGTATTTTGTATAGGAGTCACATATATCATAGTCTTGAGACAATGAATGGTAATCAGAAATACTTCATTGATCCCCGAGGGGAAACTCTTTCGTTACAGCTGCTCACTGTCACGTCAATGCACACAAGAATAGAAGTACTAAGCAAATCAAAATATAATATGCTATAATACAGGTAAGCGTACCAAAGTACCAAAGTGGATTTAGAGGTTGATAAGTTTGTACGGTATAAGTGCAATAATGAGTACTGTCTAGTTAAGTGTAGCTTATTAAGATGATTATGAGACGGTGGATATTGCACAGCAGTAATAGAAGTATGAATAAATATCAATAAATGGAGAATTTTAAACTGAAAACAGAGTATATTGCACAGGAGTATTAAACAGAGAATATTACACAATTATTTCAAGTATTGCAGTGATGTTAATGATCCAATGTCCAGTTTAGTGACTTAGGGTCATATAGACTGACACTGAGAGTTGTATATTTGGCAGCTAAATTATTTTTAACCATTTAAATGTATGCCTGTAAATGGTTACATTCTTAATTATGCAGTTTTTTAATGAATGATATATCATTTTTAACACTAACTAAACTTTCTTAATAGAAATTTAAAGCCAAAGTCTGCAACCAGAACAGTCACATGCAACTCCCAAGCAAAGATTTTTTTTTTCTAGTATTAGTAGTAGGATAAGTATTATAGCCTACATAAAATCAGCAATTCATCCTGACCTTTCCCTCTATCTGCTCTACTCCGTATTTAGGAAGGACTCAGAGGTTATGTTGATGCAACAAACTCTAAACACACAGCACATACCCATGTGTGCACTCACATGCACTCAGACACTAGGTTGGATAATTTATTTATGCCCACATACCATACTGTAGACAAGCAGAAACCTAGGACACAGACAATAGACTCATGACACACACACACACACACACACAGATGCACCAAAGAAAATATATGGCCTTCATTAAACCTACATTACTGTAGGTGTGTAAACAAACAGACACAAATAACACAGGCAGGGATGGGTGGTTATATGGGTAGTTATATTTGATAGCTCTTGGATCATATAAAAAGCAGAACTAAATACAGAAAGATTGATTTCCCCACCCCTCACTCCTGTTTGCAGGAAACTGGACACCGTGTAGCTCTGTTTCCTGTTGCAAGTGGTTGTCTTTCAGGCCAACTGAGAGGATAGTGCAGAGTCAGCATTCTTTGTTCACGGTGCTCATCCTTTGTTTTGACCGTGTGGTGGTGGATAGGGCTTGTCTTGACCCCCAGAGTGTAAGAAGCCCACAGTAGGGCACATGCACTCTGCAGGCTGCGGTCAATTTTCATTCAGTTGATTTTGGAAGTTGATATTTTTCCCTCAACATTCTTTTGGTTTGTTTGCATAATAAGTGGAGAGAACTGAAAACAAATTGAGCCAAAATTATGCGTTCTACAATAATTGTACTGCCCTGTCTTAATGCAGTCAGTAGTTATGAAGAATGGAGGAATAGAGCTGTGTAATCTGCTATGTATTTGTCCGTATTTATTTGAGTGTCTACTAGGAACAGAGATCTGTCATTTCCATTGAGAATGCTTCCTAGCATAGGTCAAGGTGATGTTATATAAGACTGCATCATTAACTATCCCAGTAAACAAACTGTGACCAATCAAGGACAGGTATCAGCTACATGTAACTTGACCTGAGCGAATCACAGAAGCGTGAGAACTGAGAATCTCATGTTGAAACAACTGTAGACTCATTCATAATCCACAAGTGGATCATGCTATTTCTCTCCTTTTTTTCATCTTTGTTCACTGCCATTCAGGTTGACTGGCTGTCTTAGTGAAGCTGCTTCTGTCTGTGTTCAAGGTGCTTTGTAGGAAGACAGCCCACGTCATGCAGTGCAAGCCGATCTGGCCTCTCAGTAATAATTGAAAGTATTTCCATTTAGCCAGTCTTTACCATTCAGTCACACAAAGGCTTCAAAAATAGAAGCAAAGCTGCTCTGCTTTCATTTGTCAGTTAGCTTGTGGTCTTCATTAGCCCTGGTGTGTGAAATATTGGACAAATAAGACAACACAGTTACCAAGAACTAGCAGTTGCACTTACTTGGTTGCAGGAATTATGGTGACTCCACAAAGTGGCATATTGTTGTTTTATTTGCTTTGTAAAGCAACAGTTAAAACTCAAATTCAAAACTAAACTAAAATTCAAATAATTGTTGTAGAGATGTTGATCGTGAAATTGTTGCCTTTTTCTTGCATCCTCTGAAATGTGTTTTTCTTTTGTGTGATTTCAGTTTTTGGACCAGTGACGTATTATATTCATTTCTAAAGGACATTAACATTTTCCAGCTACATTTTTTTCCTCTGCATTTTGTGTGCCTGATCACATACTTCCACACGTTTTCCTTCAGAGTGAAAGGTCATAAGCTTCAATAAATCCGATGTGAGGTGACTCGATGATGAGGCTGAGGGTGTGATGGATGTTTGATGATGATCTGTTAATAGTTTGTCCACTGACATTAATTTGTAGGCTGTGATGTAAATTCAAAGACGCTTTATAGAATGTTGTGACAATTTGCTCCTTGTCTTTGTCTTATGTGATGGTGATCTGAATATCTTTTAAGTTTTGGACTGTTGGTCAGACAAAACAAGACATTTGAAGATGTCAACTTGGGCTTTAGGAAATTGTGATCAGGTTTTTCACTATAGTCTGACATTTTATAGACAAAACGATTAATCGAGAACATAATCAGCAAATTAATCGATAATGAAAATAATTGTTTGTTGCAACCTTCCACCTCATTCGTACTGTAATTCAAATCGATTAATAATGATTCATTGAAGTTTTAATAATAGATGTTATATTCTATTATACTGCAGTATCAATGCAAATGTAATAAATATGTGGTGATGTGTCAGGTCATCTACTGTCTTCCCCGCCTTGCCTAAAAAGATGCAGTCACTCAAGCAGTATATACTCACATGTTCCAGATAGTGAAGGGTGAGGGATTTATTTGTAGTTTCACTGTAACTTCAGTGCATGGTAAAACTGGTTTGCAGTTTTATTTCATTTATTTGAATCCTTACACTAGAGCCTCTAGTTTTACGGCAGTCACTTTAATGTGTAAGATTCTTCCACTGTGGAAGAATCAAAGCAGCTGTCGCTAAGGGACTGAAGGAAACTATGTAGAATCTGAAATATCCACCTGATAAGTGCTCTGATAAGTCAGATGGTTGCTGCACAACATTTACTTTATCTGCTGTAATTAGAAAGTCCCCAAGCTGTTTCCTGGTGTGTGTGGCTGTTCACCCCTGTGATGCATAGAGAAAGTGACTTGTGCTCTACCTTAAATAAGTAATCCAAGCATCCAGTAAATGCAAAACATATCCACAACGTGAAATGTATAGCATATATTAGTCATATTTCAATGACATGAAGTTGGGGTAAACAACAACCACAAATATGTGACCCTTTCACAGCAGAACAATGATCAGATTTAAAATGATTTAAAAGGGAGAAGCAATGCCATATAAGGTCTACAGATTAAATAGTAGAACATTAACAACTTTCGTCTGTAAAATACATCAACAGTGTTATTTATGAATTTATTCATTTTAGCATAGTGGGCGATTTATGTAGAAAATGGAGGTTCAGTTATGTATCAGGATTGTGTCATATATTTCAATTTTCAGGACCACCATCAATGTTTGCATACACATTGTGTGCATATCTCTGTAAAGCAGTGCACACCCAGTGTGAAATGCCAGAGACTTATCTGCATATGCTCAGGAATGTGACAAGGAACTGAGGTGTTAAATTCGGTGAAGAGAGAGGCATGTGAGGCTGTGCCTGTGCCTCACAGGGAAAGAAGTACTGTCAGCAAAAGAATAACAGTAAAAGCAGCTTTGTCTTTTTTTTTCCTTTTTTTTGCTTTGTGAGTTCTCCTACATTTACATGAGTTTTCAAGTTTATTCACACACACCAACATTTTTGTGTTTGTTTGTATCTGTCTGTATTTATCTTGACAGCAAATTGATTCAGGGCCATCCCACACCATATTTTCTCTCCAGTGTTGGCATGTTAGATGGCAGCATGCTGAGTCAAGCTGTCATAACTAATTGAATGCATCATTTAATTGTGCGTTGTCTCTATAGTAGCAGAGGTATGCACTGAAATGATCTGCCCGCAAATTATTTCTACCATACATGTAGAAATTTAGCATGTGTATATATGAATGTTGAATGTCTATTTTGGTATAAGGAACCCAAATGTTGGCAGTCAAAACACACTTTATATGAGACACATACTACCCGGAGTAAATAGCTGAAAAATTAGAATGGATGACAAATTAGTAAATTGGTCTGATTTTATGTGCTTTCTAAGCTTAGGTATTATGCTTTTCAGACATTTTCAACATCTCTTAGTAGGTTGCCAATACAGTAGTTGCTATTTGTCTGCCCTCTGATGAATAATCTTGTCAAATGAATATGTACTGTAATTCCCAGAGTTGAATCACAGCCAGAAGCACATAATCAGAAAGTTGTCTTGCGATATTGGTGTAGAGAAGTGCGTTGGCGTACATGGTGATGTACTGTACATGATAAAAGGACAGTTTCTTCATGTATTCTTCATGAAGTAACCAACACACAGCTAAACTTGCTTAATTAGTATTTATATGTTCACACATACTACTGTTCATAAAGTTCTACAAAAGACTGCTCTGAAATGTGTGCAGTTATTATTACACTAGTAAATCTACATGCTTGCCTGTGTGATTTATAGGCTGTCGGGCTGTGTTCTTTCTCTGTGTGCTGCTGTTAAAGGGGTCAGAGTCAAGCACAGAAAGCTAGTATACTGTAGCTGCATTTGTAGGTTTGATATGGAAGCAAATTAGGGTCATTGATATTTTGAGCTTGTAAAATGAAAAGTTGTCAATCACTTTTTAATTCAGCGAATCAGGCTGCTTACTGGTGAAATTCCCTGTCCCCTGACTGGACAGTTTGACTTCCTCTGATTGGATGGTCAGTGAGCAACTTGCTGATTGGCTAGTCAGAACAGGCATTAAGACAGGGCCAAAAATGTGTGCTTGTAACTTCAGTGTCACATACAAAGATAGGAAATGTGTGTGCCTGTTTCTCAGTGTGTGAAACCTCACTGTTGAAAATATCCCTGCACATATTTTAATTACACATACACAAAATATTTCAAAAATGTTTTACACATGCAAATTATATCTGGGTACAAAACTTTTTCACACATGTGCAAAATATTTCTACAGCTGCAAAACTCTTTTTACAAATACACACATTCAGGTACGTGCATGCAAAAAAATTTCACATGCACACAAAAGGTGATATACAACTGCAAGCTATGAAATTATTTATTTTCAACATTATTTCACAAGCTCAAAATATTAATGACCCTAATTTGCTTCCATAGTTTGACAGCTTGAATAAATTTACACATATACACAGCAATACACAACTTGACTTGTGAGTCTGCAGAATGACAAGTTTCCATGTGTGACTGTGTTTCTTTCTTTTTTTATCACATTTGAAGAACATTGCATCCATATTCCGCCCTAGGTCGACTCGCAAATGAGATTCAAATCAAAGAAAGTAGGCTTACAGCATGTGCTTTCTTAGATGTATGTGAGTAAGTAAGCAAGCATGTGTCTGCCCATGCGTGTATGCACTGTGCTGTAGAGCAGCTGTTGAGCGTGAGTAATAGCCATCATATGGATATGACACTATATTGTAGTCTAGATCCTGTTTGACATATTGAAGCATTCTTGGAGGTAAAAAAGAGAGCACACAAATCGTTCAGTCATGTGGACATTATCATTAGCAGTTGCCCTCACAGGCAAAAGGGCAAGGCAAGTGGGCATCAGAAAAATCTCTGTAACCATTTATAGAATCAACATCTTAATGCCACGGTCTCCTTTTAATTTCACCATGTTCTGTACATGCCTCATTTTCCTGGTTTTAATCTGATTGGGCACCGGATTGTCCCAAGGGACCACATAGAGAGAGCCAGAAAGTCTACACAGCAGTGCCAAGTATTTAAAAGTCAGTTTATTATATATATCTCTGTAGACTAATCCACTATAACTACAGTAAATAGGTATGTAAACTCCACCCACCTGGCACCCCAAATTACGTTGACCATACTCTTAGAGGGATATTTACTAAGCTTACCACAAATTACCGTCAAGGCTTCAAAATTTGGGTCACCGCATGGTTTCAGTTTAGCAAGGTATTTACTGAAACTAATGACTTCATATTATCTACTGTTATTGATATTATCTTAGCCACAGTTAAAATGATTTGAATTAACTCAATTAAAACTAAAAGACCTGATGCTGGGCTGTTTTTTTTAAGACTCATCTTGTGCATGTGTAATGTTTTCTGCTACAGACCTTGAAATAAAGAGAAGAAGAAATGTGAGGAAATACTAATTAAATAGCTTGATGGTGTCAACTCAACAGGAAAGTCAATGTTATAATTAAAAATGCCTCCCCTAATTATGTGAGACATTTTAAACTTCACAAGATTATGGCTGTCAACTGATTTTTAAAAATCCAATAAGCCTATTTAATAAATATATTATTGGCTGCTTCTATTGTCCACTTCATCCACTGTACTGGACTTCCTGTGAGCCAAAGTCAAGACAAATAAAACATTCAGGCAGAAAGTCATTGAGGGAAGCAGAAAGGTAGAATTGTGTTGGCAGTTTTTGCAATGCAGCTCTCTTGTCCTGCACTGTGGTGGTTGTGAACATACAGCGCCTGTAAAGCAACTTTATAGGTACCTTTATTTTGATTTACTGCAACATTCTTTGCTGCTGTCACTGAAGTCTTTAACTATTTCTGAACAAAGGCCAAAGTTCTCTCTCTCTCTTCACACCTGCTTTTCCCAGATGTTAAATCACTGATGCAATTTACTCTTAACGCAGTGGTGAGTCAGCAATGATATCAGTTGCACGCTATTTTTAGTGGGTTTTTTTTTTTGAAGTCCCTCTCTATAATTTTGCCAGAGCAAAACCTTGATGCAATCCCATAATAAACAAGGCTAGTAGCTAACACTAGTAGATTCTTTGGTGCCTAAAAGGGCTGTAAATCCTTATTAGATACAGTGGTGTGAAAAAGTGTTTGCCCCCTTCCTGATTTCTTATTTTTTTGCATGTTTGTCACACTTAAATGTTTCAGATCATCAAAAATCAAATTTAAATACTAGTCAAAGATAACACAAGTAAACACAAAATGCAGTTTTTAAATGAATTTCCTTATTATTAAGGGAAAACAAAATCCAAACCTACATGGCCCTGTGTGGAAAAAGTGATTGCCCCCTAAACCTAATAACTAGAAGGGAGAAGAACAAAATGAAGACTTTGGAGTGGCCTAGTCAAAGTCCTGACCTGAATCCTATTGAGATGCTGTGGCATGACCTTTAAAAAGGCAGTTCATGCTCAAAAACCCTCTAATGTGGCTGAATTACAACAATTCTGCAAAGATGAATGGGCCAAAATTCCTCCACAGCGCTGTAAAAGACTCATTGCAAGTTATCGCAAACGCTTGATTGCAGTTGTTGCTGCTAAGGGTGGCCCAACCAGTTTTTAGGTTTAGGGGGCAATCACTTTTTCACACAGGTCCATGTAGGTTTGGATTTTGTTTTCCCTTAATAATAACAACCTTCATTTAAAAACTGCATTTTATGTTTACTTGTTATCTTTTGACTACTATTAAAATTTGTTTGATGATCTGAAACATTTAGTGTGACAAACATGCAAAAAAATAAGAAATCAGGAAGGGGGCAAACACTTTTTCACACCACTGTATATTCCTAAAAATTTTTGCTTGGTCTTTTTATAGTATTTATTACTCTGCCAGGATATTCATGAATTAATTTTTTATTAGCTTTTAATATGTATTTACATGCGACAATGAATTTTTCCTTGAGCGATTTTGATCCTTCTGTTTTTAGCAGTGATTAGATTTAATTAGATTGTATCTTAACCATTGCAGCTGTCTGGACTACATTAGTCAGAGTAGCTACAGAAAAGGTCCTTGATGGTTTTGAAAAGTCATTCCAATATTTTTGAAATACTTTTTAATTACAGCTCACCACATGATTGGATTTAAATTAAAGCTAATTCAATAGCTCTGAATCTTCCCAAGGACTTGACCCCTTTGTCCTCTATGATTTCTCCAAGGGGCAAACAGTATAACACTAGTCAGAGTAATTATTAGAACAAAGCACGGATGACTGTTAGCATATGCTGCTCTTCAAATGCTCTGATTCCCAGAGATTGTGGTGTTTTGATAGATTTCTGTTGCCGTACTGTCAGTCCATGCCATTGGGTGTTGTGCCTGCATAAAATGCCAGCCATGCAGAACGGTAATGTGATGTCACCAGGGCAGGCCAAGTCATGTCAGGCTGGACGAGCTCTGCTGCTGAGTTAGCTGACAAACAGGAAGAGAACTTTACTTAAATCTTCAGTAAATGAGAAATATAAGTTGCTTTGGTTTTTTTTGTCTTAGTTTTAGAAAACTGTCACAGCTAAACAATGTCTACATTTTTGTGCTGTGCATGAAAGTAATCATAACAAATGGGAGGTAGAGCAGAAAAGATGCACACAGGCATAAGTTAATTCTGCCTTAAGAAATATCTTGGCTTAAATATATTATATAAGTTAATAATGGATAATAAAATCCCATCTTTAGCATCAGATCTCCGAAATGAGATTAGGAAGCAATTTTAACTAGGTGACCTGATTGATGAAAAATATTTATTGAATTAATGAGCAGAGCTGCCTCCCACGGAGACCATTTTGTTACTGGAATTGATTTGCTGTGCCCTTTGTCATAAGACACATCTGAATGTAGATAAATGTGTAGGGGGTTAAAAATTTTGTTTTTTACAGTGGAAGTTAAAGGTCCAGTGTGTAGCATTTAGTGGCACTTTGAATACCGCTCGCCTCACCCTCCCCTTCCAAGCATGTAGGAGAAACTACGGTGGCTGTGAAAAACGCAAACGTTTGGTTTGTCCGTTCTGGGCTACTGTAGAAACATGGCGGTGCAACATGGCAACCTCCTAGGAAGGGGACCCGCTTCCTATGTAGATATAAACGGCTTTTTCGAAGGTAATGAAAACACAACTATTCTTATTTTCAAGTGGCTATATACTAATGAAAACATACTTATAAATATTATTGCCATATTCTGCAAATAGAGCCCCCTAAATATCGCACACTGAACCTTTTTAAATGATAAAGATAAAAACACCTGAAGATTCAAACAGTATTTGCTCTTTGGAAAATAATTGCAGGTAGTGTTTTTAATAGAAAGACAGCCAAATTATTTTGTGCCCATATTAACTGATGTAAGAGGATCTCTTTACATAATGTTTTTCTTACACTTCTGAAATGTACTTCAGAATCCATGTCCAAATATGAGAGGGGATTGGATCAGCATTTCCCCAAGCTTGTATAACTGATCTGTTATGCCATAAAACGGTGCCCAGAATTGAAATGATACATCTTCATTCCATCGTGATTTCCACATTAAATCTGACCCCAGGTCTGATTGCTGAAATGTGGGAAAGTTCTTAAAACAAGCTTGAGATCAAAACATGACCTTCAAATGTTGCACTGAATGCAACGGACTGAGACCATGATTCAAAACTTCCATATTTAGCATTCGAAAAGCTTTTAGGTTTTGTCAAAAAAAAAAAAGATGTTCTGGGAATGAGACCACATATAAACAGGTCAGGCAGACTGCTTTACCTGTGTGTTGCATCAGCTGGTCGAGGCGATAATGATCTGATCCTCTGCGCTCACAACAATGGTGTGTTCAAGCTGATATGCTTAGGTTGCTCAACTGAGTGTCTTTATCTTGACTCTGCTGTGCATACAATGCACACATGCATCTGATTTTGTAAGGACATTTAGACAGCAACTAACGAATATGGATAAGTGTATTGTTTTTTTCTTGATTAATCGTTTCTTTTATAAAATGCCCATCACTGGGTTCTGGGAGCTCAGTGACATCTTCAAATCGCTTCTTTTGTGCGACCACCAGTCCAAACCCCCAAAATACTTTATTTACAGTGATTATAGAACATAAATAAGCAGCAAACCCTCACACCTGAAGAGCCAGTGAATGTTTGGCACTTTTGCTTTGATTAATCAATTATCAAAATGCTGATCGACTAATCAAATAACTAACTAATGGTTTTGGCACCAAACAACATATCGATGCAATGTAAATAAATCTTTACTGTTTATATGTGTGCATATATTCTAAGTCTTCACCTTCCTTAAGACGTGCTAGACACTTCTATAATGACTACAATTACAGTTGACCTTTTGATGTGATGTGACTTTTTTTTTTCTCCAGAAGGTCTAAATAACAGATTTTCTGAGAAAATGTGCAGTTTGTCCAGATTACAAGCCTAACTACTCATAGTTAAGCTAACTACTCCTTTCATTTTGTCACTGGTGTCGGATTGAAGTCCTACTACTCTAACCTAGAGACTTTATTCAATTGTGTGTGTCTGTGACCTAAGGGTTATAAGGGAATTGCTGCTCAGTTCTTTCAGGTGCAGGAGTTTTTCTTTAAATGATGAGCAATTATCTGTACTTTATGAAAACGTCAAAAGGTTCTTGGGTCTGACTCAGCAAAATTATAGATATAGATATAAGATATATGAGATAAGCAAGCCTGCATGCACGTATCCTCCTGAGGGTGTGGCCTAGGGGTGTGTTTCTGTTTCTGAACATGTAGCCAATTTAAAATTTGCCATGGTACGAAAGTGCATGGCAGAGGAGGACAGTAATTAGTCAGCTTGTATGTGATGTTATTAAAAGTCATTATTTGATAATGAGCAAAGTGTATAAGGGAATACTTTGCAATGGTCATCAGCCAGGTTCACACCCTGAGCTTAATTTAGGTAAGTTCGTGGGAAGTTTACTTTGACTGAACTCAACCGGTCTGGCGATTTTCTGGAAAAGTTGAAGTTGTGCTTGTCAAGTTTAAAAAAATCGTCCCACACACATTCAGCATAATAGCTTTGTGTCCACAACAGTAGAATTCAATAAATTATATATTTTTTTCCCCTTTGTTTTGTCAGCATTCAGAACTGCTCTGCATTAATTGTCATGCTGTGGAGCAGTGAATGAGCTTTAGTATCATCAAATGGATTTAAGTCATGTTTCTTTTGTCAGTTCTAATTAAACATAGTGGATCCACAGAAATAATTAATTGTATTTATTTGTGTGTGTGTGTGTGTGTGTGTGTGTGCATGCGTAGTGGGAGCTGCTGTGGTCCATGATCCTCCTCTTTACCTTCTGTCTGCTGCTGGTCTGGTTCTACTTCTGGTGGGAGGCACATAACGACTACAATGAGTTCAACTGGTGAGTACACAACCAAACCGCGTGCTTCTGTGTGTTGTCAGGTCAAACTGGAGCCAGACGCCTGTCACCATATTGTTTCCAAATTCTATCCGTGCTTGTCGGCTTGTTGATTTCCTAAATCATCAGTTTAATCTGTCCTCTGCCTTAATCTGAGCAGAGACCACCCAGCCCTCCACAGATTACACCATTGCGTAACAGAAATCGCTCACCCAACATTTCCTATTCTGTAACTGACTCAGCCCAGTGACATTTTTATGTGACCACTAGTTTATATGACCACAAGTTTATGTGACTGAAAACATTGTAAGCTACCAAAAGTAAGACTTATTCCAATCCGCAGATTTCATCTGTTTTCAATTGTAAGTTTTAATGCAAAACCCCACACACGATTTTCCTTAAAGCACAAGTAATCCCATGATTTTATACAAAAAGTGCTTCTGAAATTCAAAATAGATGACTTGCTTGACTTGACTTATAGTACTCAAGGTCAAATAGAAATAATTGATCAAACTTCATTCAGAACATTAAGATTATGTATTGATGGACAACTTCTCAGCATCCTGCAAGCTGTGGATCAGACGGCTCTCAAGACATTCTTTCCAAATCATTTTTAATAACAGTAGGTTGACATTACAATCGTATGGTAAAATTTGATGTGTGTTGTTTTAAATCCTGTAGTACAAAATGGTTACTGCTGTTTCCCATAATGTCACAATAACCTGGTCTTTCTCTCCAACTACCTTTCCCCTCCCCCTCTCCTCCTGCTCTGAGTAACCTCTACAATGTCACCTTTTTCTCTTATCGTCTGTTGCCTTCCATTACTTCTTCTCACATTCTTTTCCCAATGTAGCTTTTCTGTGATAACCCAGTCCCCTTTTCCTTCTCTCATTCACCCCTTAGATTTGTTTCTTTTACCTTTTTTAATAGCCCTTTTCTCAACATCTTTTGCTCTGTGTATATTCCTCACCCCACTCTTTCAGTTCCCCAAACAGCCACCCCAGTCCACTTTTCAATCTCACTAGTGTTATTCATCTCTGGAGGTTCGTTTTGGTGGGCAGACATTTGCCATTACTTTTTAATAGGAAGTATACAAATTTCCTGCTTTTTGTAGGGATTGCACAGATAATCACAGAGATGACATCCCTGCCCTTATGTGTTCTAGTGATTTAGCAGCAGGGAGTGTCCCAGTCCATCTGCAGTACAAATATATTCACAAAGAGCTAGGAGCATCAGCACTAAGTGACCCTGCTGTGGCTCTGTGCCACTGGAATCACTGATAAGGCTTTGAAAGTAATTAGTGCTATAGGCCCTAAAATGCACATGTGCACACTCATGCACTTGTCTTTGCTCTGCAGCCATGAACCTTTTGATACACCCAATGTCACTCTTCACTCTTTTTTGTGTGTGTGTGTGTGTGTGTACAACTATGTCTGGCTGCATATATCTGCAAAAAAGTGATGCGTACACGACAGGCTGGTTATCTGTGTTGTTGCATTTTACTGCTGTTTCTCACACTGAAGCTCCCCAAGACACAAACCAACTGCTAATAATTTGCCATGCATCTGTTAATATAACAATCACAAAATGTCTTATTGTCTGAATTCTTCCGGTAGCTCAGCAATAGTGTCTGTGATCACTGAGGCTGCTGTGTTTGTTGTATCCGTTAGCTTTATTGCAACAATAAAGCATTAAGCTCGAGGGTGACTTGATAGGTGTCTACCTGCAAGTCAGAGACCTTTGAAACACAAACAGTCTACAGTAGTTTACAAGTCACTCAAAAGTTTTATTTTGTATGTATCCTTGTTTTTTAAATCTCTGTTTAACTGTCTTGCAGATCTGTTGTAAACTGATAATGCTATAGACCCGTAAACTCACATTACCCTGCTATCTATTTGTGAAAGAAAGCCTGCAAACTGACTGTAACAACCTTTGCAGGCTGTTACAGTCAATACGACATCATGTCATTCTTTACATAATTGTAAGTCAACTTATAAGGCATGGTTTGGTTTGAAGGAAGTAAAAATGGCAAATAATGCTTTTTAAAACTAATAAAAGAAAAAGGCACACACATACACATATAGACTCAATTGTCCCAAGCTTTCACACCGGTTAGTAATGATAACATGGAGGTGAGCTCTGTTATTGAAATAAAATGTTATTCACTCTCTTGTTCCTGCAGGTTCCTCTACAACCGCTCTGGGGAGTGGAGTGATGCCACTGTTCCCATCCTGGCCACCACCGCTGCTGGCTTCACCTACATTGCATTTTTAATGGTTTGTACTACATCAGATATTCACTGTGGAGGAGTTAAATGTGTTCATCATAATTCTTTGGTAGTGATGTAGCAGCCTTTGAATTGTTTGCATGTGTTGCCAGACATAGTAACCGGTTACGTGTAGATGTTGAGCATGGGCAAGTTGAAATCTGTGAGGCTGCAAACTTGTTTTTGAAAGTTGTACTCTTTTGTGTGTGTCTCTTGTTTTGTCTCTCTTTTTAGGTTTTAGCACTTTGCCACATAGCACTTGGGCAACAGTTGAATTTGCACTGGCTCCATAAGGTAATGTGCCAAATGTGAGACTGAGCAACTGTGTGTGTGTGTGTGTGTGTGTGTGTGTGTGTGTGTGTGTGTGTCGGTTTATACATTTGTGTTTGCTTGGTGCGTGTGTGCTCATTCATTGCTGAACTTGTCCCGAACTTACAGTTTGGATCATGTTGTCCCAGGAGGGTTGTCAAAGCCCAGTAAATGACCTGGTCTAAAATGCTATCAGCAAACCAAATACAAGAACTAAACACTGTTTGGGGTGTGAAAGAGCTGGGAGCTATTTGGGGTTGTTTTGTTGTGTGTGTGTGTGTGTGTGTGGCTGTGTGTGGCTGTGTACATGTATTTATCCAAAGTGAAAGCCTCTCTGATTTTCTGTATCTCTCCTTCTCTGTCTACACAGATAGGAGTGACTGCTGCTCTGCTCACCACCATTGTTGGGGTGATATCTGTCAATCAAACATGGGGGCAAGAGTGGGACATCATCCCCATCTCCCTGCAGGTCAGCAGACTGAAACACAGGAAAGCCCCAAAGCCACTTTTGATGGTTTGACATCACTGCTGATACGAAGTCTGAGTCCTAAACTGGGTGTTGTGATACACAGGGCAGAGGCAGTCTATTGTTTCTACATAACAACGTTGACTTTGACCATTGGTTTGTGGGCACTCGATAAAATATTTGAGCTGTAACCACTTTTACCTGGATAAGAAGTCCAGGATTGACTGTTTAAAAACTCAGTATCTCTTTGTATCTCTTTTCTGTGAAAGTTCTCAGATACCTGTTTGAGCCTGGTATCATTCTGATATTCAAATACCAGTCTATCTATATCAGTCAAGCTCACCTGCAACAGCTGCATTATCTTTATATACATAGTATATATTTATCTCCTTTTTTTTGTTCTCTTACAAAAAATCCTTTTGAGCACAATGTATGTGGATCATTTATGAGCATGTAGTGAATATGTTTGATGATTATATTTCCATATTTAACATTGCTGTATGGGGAAAAATAGTAATAATTTAAACTGCATATACTGACACTCAATCCCATTTATCCTACTAACAATTAACAGCTAAATGACATCCAAGGAGTTGTGAGAAGCTTATAATTACTGTGTCCCTGTGAGATTATTAAAGTAGACGCACAATTCCAGTGAAACTGGTGCCATTAAAATTTGCCTCTACAAATTATAGCTATTATCTCTAAATAGTGTTACAAATGTCTTAACCCCAGATAATGTCTGTAATTCCATGCCTCTCTGTCTTTATCTTTGTTTGTCTACTCCTTTGCTCACTGTCATCTCTTAAACCCTGATTCTCTTTTCCTTACCTTTTTTTGTTTTTGTCTTTCTTTTTTGTCTCCATTTCTCTATATCCTCTTTCTTTCTCCGTGTCCTGCCTTCATCCTCTCTACTCTCACATCTCTGTCCAGGCCACAGGTCCGTTCCTGCACATTGGGGCTCTTGCTGCGGTCACAGCGCTGTCTTGGATTGTGGCTGGACAGGTCGCGCGCTCAGAAAAAACAAGTATGTTTGCTTCTGCAACACAGAATACAAGTTACTTGTACCTGATGTAACCGTCTGCCACATCCACGCACACACACAAACAGGAAGAGAGGTGAATGATTAACATTATGTAGACAGAGGCCTGGACCTCCACCCAGGGTGTCAGAGATAACGAACATTCCTACAGACTCATGTGATGTTTTCCAGCCAGGACATCTTGGATTTTTTCCTCGAGTACAGGACTCTTTCTGGGGATTAGCAGCTCTTAGTATGTATCCTAACTCTCGCTGCCACTGGTGTCTGTAGAACAGGACGTGTGTGAATAAAACTGAGTCAGTGCCATTTATGTACCAGTTTTATTGTCTTCTGAAGAAATTATTGTCAGATAGCAATAGTAATAGTTATTGTAAATACAGTCGGTCAGTCATGTAAATCATTAAATTTCTTCAGAAGTAACCCTCTTCATTAATCTGAAGATACATTTAGCTAAGAGAATTTTACTTGCAGTGAGTTACATAACTGTGTTTTTCATAACTGTTCTCATCTTGGACAAGGCAGTTTGTCCTATGGGAGACATTTAAAACTAATAAAAAGGATGTTCCTTAGCTACATTTTAAGTTCTGCTTTTAGAGAGACTTGATGAGCCAGAAAGGTCTTGGCCGGATTACTCCCACTTTAGCATCTCTGCTGTAATGCACAGTGGAATCTGAATACCAAACAGGGAGTGTGTCTGTGCAGGTGTGTGTGTATGTGTGTGAAGGCTCTGAGTCACTAATAAAAAGGATGTTCCTTAGCTACATTTTAAGTTCTGCTTTTAGAGAGACTTGATGAGCCAGAAAGGTCTTGGCCGGATTACTCCCACTTTAGCATCTCTGCTGTAATGCACAGTGGAATCTGAATACCAAACAGGGAGTGTGTCTGTGCAGGTGTGTGTGTATGTGTGTGAAGGCTCTGAGTCTCCTGTGGTAACAAGAGTTGTCTACTCAACCCCGCCCCGGAGCTGACCTTGATACTAATACATTCCCCAGTGTGTGTGTGCGCACACACTCGCAGCCTTCATCGCTCACTTACACTGAGGTGGATGCAGGATGTAGGGAAAAGTGTATCTCCTTGGTCCCAGATGTCAATGTTTGTAAATGGTACTGAACATTACCCACATTCACAGCAACTACTTACGTCACACATCTCTTTGAAAACTAAAGATCGCCCAAAAGGTTTCTCTTGGGTACAAATCAAAACATAAAATATTTAGAATGCCATTTTCTCATGAATGTCAGTGATGTGGCTTTGATTACTTTATTTATGTCCATGCTAAGGATTTTTAGTAAAAGAGAGAAACTAGCATGGCAAATGAACTGCATTAGTAACTGACCACACAGGTGAAGCTGCTAACAATGTCATTAGTGCAAAAATAACAATTGGCAATGATTTGCCAAAAACATGTTCCATTTTAATATGTATGAAAATATGAAAAATAGAGATTATAAGCAGTACAAATGTATATGTATTCTTTTTGACTGTTTTTTTTTTTACATGTTATTCGTACAGATCAAACAAACAATATATAACATTAATTAGTGAGCTTTAGAGGTGCTGGTAGGCTGATTTTGGTTAGCCCTAGGCTAACTGTTTCCCCTGTTTTCAGTCTTTATGCTAAGCTAAGCTAACCAGTTGCTTCCTATAGCTTCATTTGTACCATACAGACACAAGAGTGGTATCAATCATCTGATCTAACTGTTGTCAAGAAAGCGAATAAGTGTATTGCCCAAAATTTCCAACAATTTCTTCAACTTCTATAATTATATCATGGTAAACAGCCGCAACTACATTATCGTCTGTCTTTTCCCAGTGCTCCAGGTGGTGGTCGTGCTGCTGTATCTCAGTGTGTTACTGGCACTCTATGTGGTGCCCCTGCGCATCACCTCCCCCTGCATCATGGACCCCGCCACTCTCACGCAACGCCCCAATGTCATTGGCCACCAGGGAGCTCCCATGGTGAGTCAGCTGACCTCTATCATCCAATCAGAATGTGGGAATATAAAACAGGCCACTTGTATTATATATGCTTTCACACTGCCATACACTTTTAGCTACCTGGTATTGGCTTCACAGAGGGTCAAACCCCTAAGCTTAGCAATGTGGATGACACTGAGCCTTTAACCCAGAGTGTCGAGGACCACTTGATTCTGATTTGGAAAAGGCAGAGAAAAAACTGTGCTGCCCTTTATAGATATTTGTTCCCCATGTTTTTCATTCTTCCCAAGGCAATTCGAGTCTATTAATGACCTTGTGGTCGGGCAACTGAAAATAGTCCACAAACATAACCCAGTGAGAACCTGGAGCTCTCACTGCCTGATGTATCGCAGGGATATATTTTCTTTTGAATTTTGTGGAGTTTTGCCTGGCAAAGACAAAGACTTGGCAGGTTGATCTGAAAGAGAATAGATTAGAGATCGCTTATGATCAGATTCACTAGCGTCTCTTCAGCTGTTTAGTTACACCATCTCTCCCACAGATCTGATTTTAGACTCCACTACAGTGTTAAAAAGCTTGTTAGAGCCTGTTAAGTATGCATCCAAAGGCCACATTAAGATATGATCTATGCACACCAAAGCACATTTTTACTTATTATATTTGATTTATGTGCCTGGATTAATGTTGTTGCTTCTAAACATTACCTGAAAAAGGATTTATGTACTTGGCACGATATCTGGCTCAGTATTATGCAACGCTTGGAAGGTGGTTTCCTGGTTATTCCTAACAGTTACTCACATGCTCAAAAACACACCCTGCTTTTTGTGGTATTTGTGTAAAGCGATCGATCTTCGTAGGGGAATCTAAAATTAGGAGTGGCTCTGCAAAGCTGTGAGAAACTGACTGGACTCAGTTTCCCACAAGGACTCTGTATTGATTACAGCATCATCCCTATGCTCTGGTTCCCAGTCATTAGCTTTACTCATAGGGTTTCATAGGAAGATGCTTTTCTAGTAAGTAATGTTTTAACCTATTGTCTTGGTACTGATCATAACCTTGACTTGAAGAGTTAGAGTTGAGCGCCTGTTTTCATTTCACAGTATTCTTTTGTGTTCAGAGGAAGGAGTTTATTTTCACATACATCTGCAATACACCACATTAATGTTTATTTTTGACTTTGTAACATAACCTACTTGATAATTAATAATAATTTATGTTAATATAACATTTTGTCTGTAATTTTTTTCCTCAACAGTAGTAAGGCTTCCAGTAAAGTTACCTTTTTTAGGTCGTTGTTACAGGATTAGATGTAATGATTGTGTGTTTGTCTACACTGTGTGTGTGTGTGTGTGTGTGTTTTTCCAGCTTGCTCCGGAGAACACACTGTGGTCCTTCCAGCGAGCTCTGCAGATGAACGTCACTGGGTTGGAGGCTGACGTGGCTATCAGGTACAAGTGCGCGATCAATACAGCAGAATGACGAAGCCAAACAAATGAAGGGTTGTTTAGTTTCTGTCCAGATTCTGCCTCGCTGTTCCTTTCATAGATTATGAAAACAATGGTTTACCCAAAATATCTTTAATACCAATATTACAGTAGGATAAACTCACACTGGACTACATATTACCAATCAAAACATAATGTGTTGCTTTTGTTAATTGTCTACTCTAAATATCAGTAACTACTGTACATTGTTTGTGTTTATTATAGTGGAATAAGGTGGATCATGAGGTCTATCAAGAAAGTAACGTTTATGCAGTCTTAACAAATTATTGTCTTCAAAGAGAAATAGGCAAAGCAGTAATATCAACATGAAAAAGTAAATAACAATGTAAACACATACTTGAGATACTAACTACAACAGCCACAGAACTGTAGCATTGAATAGGCTACAGTGATGCAGCAACAGCAGATCAGCCGTCATCAGTAGGCAGTGGATGGAGGCACCAACATAATGAGAGGTGACAGGCTGAGACACACTTGGAGGAAGAAAGAGGAAGTGGGGAGGGTGAATACTGTAGTGGTCATGGTATAAGATGGATAGTGGGTGTACATGTTTACCCATGCATGTGCAGTGATGGAGGATGAGTGATTGTGTAGAGGTGGGGTGGGGGGCAGGGTGTGTGTTTGTGGGTTGGGGCTTTATTTTGTAATGTAGTGTGTTTAAGGTTATTGTCAATTACACTTGTATCTTAATTAGCTGCAGACTCTTTTCCTGATTTAGCAACCACATTGGGGTGTGGTGTGTGTGTGTGTGTGTGTGTGTGTGTGTGTGTGTGTGTGTGTGTGTTTGTGTGCTCACTGTGATGCTGTACCCTGTACAGTCCTAAGAGAGGTGAATGGGTGTGTGAATGGTGCAGGCCGCTGACAGGGGAGTTCCTGACTGTGCTTAGTTATTAGACTTGATGACAGCCAGAGCGACAGTGAGACTCCACTCTTGCAGCAGACCGGACACACACACACACACACACACACCAACATATTTTTTATCAGTTCATCACTACAGTATTTTTATTGATGAAATTATTTATTTTTTACTCCAAATAAATATATTTGGGAGTGTGTCAGTGTGGGACACGTGTGTGCACACACACACACACACACTTATATCCACACAAGAAAGGCATTCTTTTTCAGCTAAGAATCTGAATAGCAAATATTGAGAAATGGGAGAGCTTTTTTCTTTTGTCTTGGGTTTTGTCTTTGTTTCTACTGGATAACATGCTGATGTGAACTCAAAAAAGGGAAGTCATTTGTTATTCAAATATTGAGCAGTAGCATTAAAAAAAAAAAACCCTCACAGTTGGGCCAAACTCTTTGTCTCCTCTGCTCTCCCTTTCTCTTAACATGATTTCAAGAGTTTACCCTCTAACCAGCTCCTGTCTCTTCTGCTCATATCTGATGTCATTTTCAGAGCTTTTATTCCTCTACTAAGCATGAGCTACAGATAAAGTTACCTTTGATGATCCCTTTGAGTCCTTTTTGAGTGTAAATGGTTTGAATTATTAAAAAAATCATTGGAAGAAAACTTCTCTCCTCTATTTGCTGCCCAACCATGAATCCACTTACTAGTATGCAGTTCTCCAAAAATAACCACTCTATGGCAAAGGTGTAGGTTTCGTTTCAAGATTTGGGGGGACACATATTAAGCTGGGGGGCCTTCCCCTAGGAAATTTTGAGCGTCAAACACTTAAATTCCTGAATTCTGGTGAATTTTTCTGCAATTTATGGTGGAAATGTCTTTATTTATAAAGGAAAACACAAAATTTAGGCACCAGGTGTCAATTCAAAATATAATGAAATGTAATGCATTAAGGCATTCTGTATTGCCTTCAAATATTTATTCTCCTGTAGCTCAAATTTTCTCAGTTAATGTTATCCCTGCTGAGTCAACACACGCATTAAATGAACATGTGGCAGCTGCTCACGGCAATGATACATTAATTAATTTTAATTAATTTATGAAATTAAATGCACGTTTGTAAATATTGAGCGTGGTTAGGATTCTCTCTAACCACTGTATAATGCTGAATATTATAAACTACCTGACTTGCATCTTAAAACTCTGCACCCTCTTCTGATCATTAGTGTGGATGGAGTGCCTTTCCTGATGCATGACCACACCCTGCAGCGGACCACAGACGTAGAGAAGGTTTTCACAGACAGACAGTTGGATGATGCCTCAAACTTCAATTGGACAGATCTGCAGCAGCTCAACGCAGGACAGTGGTTCCTTAAGGTAGTTCTTGGTGGCTGATGAGGACTTTTGAAGCCATTTCAGCTTTATTTGACAGCGTGACGTGGCACAGTGATGGATGATAATGTGATAAAGGTCATTACCCCATTGAGTCATGAGTACTCTATAGTATGTGTCCTCGCTCATTGATCCTTCATGACGTCCTCTGGTTTCATCTAAATACTGAGCTCCATTAATGCTTTAGCGATGCTCTCCTGTATGCTGAGTGGATCAGGGTCAACTAGTGCTTCAAAATAATTGTTTGTTTCAACCTGCTTGAAGTGCGAGAGTAGTGGGCCAAACAGGATGAAAACACACTGAATTGAATTGTGTAGAACTACTGCTTGTTCTGGTACCCAGTTATTCTGTATTGCATATGATATTGCACAGTCTACAATAAATGGAGAAATTACCAACTCCATTGTTGTATTCTTGTTTAGCCATTGCCTTCTGATTGTGTAAATGCATTAATTTTCATATTCTGTAGCTAAGGAAGATAATCTGTATAAATTTGGTGCAAGATGCAGTGATGTAGATACATGGCATACAAAAACTATGGCAAGTGTTTCTTTTAATCTGTAAATTTCTAAATGTATACACTCACTGTGTAGCCTTGTTTCTAAAGGACATTTAAACTCATTTTGCATTTTATGTGTTTGTTAAATATTTTCTTCTGAAGCTTATATTTTATGAGATCGGATTGCTGTGCAAAGACACTTGGATGTTATGCCTCTGATATGTCAGTATTTGTTTGAATCTGAATTGTTTTCTCCACTCTCCCCCTCAGTCTATTTACATTGCATGTGTGCACATTGTGGCTGCAGATTCCAAGAAAAGCCTTACTATTTCTGTGTCTAGTTATGACAATTCACAGTCATAGTCTGATTTCTATATGCCCAAACATGCCCTAATCTGTCCTGATTTGGTAATAAAAGCAAAAGTGTTTTTTAGTCAGTAAAGTGAAACGAAGCACATCATGGAAGACCACAAGAAGCATCCGATCTTCTTCTCCTGTGTGCTTTGACAAGGAGCGAGAGAGCAGTGAAGCGAGAAAGAATGTGAAGGAAATGAGGAAAAACTTTGTACTATTTTTATTTCCCGTAGGCGTGTTCCAAACGTTCTACGTAACACGTGGATGGATGCTATTAGATCTCTCTTTATCTCAAAGTCTCTCTCTCTCTCTCTCTCTCTCTCTCTCTCTCTCTCTCTCTCTCTCTCTCTCTCTCTCTCTCTCTCTCTCTCTCTCTCTCTCTCTCTCTCTCAAAAATAAGTGATTGCCACAGTAAAACCAGTTAAAACCACTTAAACACATCTGTGATCTTCATCCTCATATTGTTCCGTCCCTGTGTTTCAGGATGACCCCTTCTGGACGGTGCACACCCTGTCCCCCCACGAGAAGGATCTGATTGCCAACCAGAGTGTGTGCAGCCTGGAGCAGCTTCTAAAGCTGGCTTCCTATCATAACAGCACAGTGGTCTTCAGGCTGAGGAGACCACCTCCGGAGCACCCCTGCTACCACAGCTGGATCAACGATACACTGCAGGCTGTGCAGCAATCTGGAGTCCCTCAGAGCCTGGTAAGTACATAGGAACTTAATGCTTAGATAGACCCAATCCGCATTGCGTTTAGTCCTCTCCACAGCATGTCTGGCTATGTATTGTGAACATATTTTATGTACTTCATTAATGGTGATGACACAAAGTTTCATTGAGACGAGTGTAACTGTAGTCTTGTGTATTGTGCTGTGTGTAGGTGATGTGGACTCCAGATGAACACAGAGCGCTGGTGAGACAGCTGGCACCCGGTCTGATCCAGACCTCAGTGGAGAAACGGAGTCCTCAAAGTCTCCATCAGTTTGGTATTAGCAGGCTGCTGCTCAGATACAACCAGGCCAGCACATGGGAAATCAGGTAGGAACACACACACACACACACACACACATACACACAAACCTGATGTGTTATCAGGTTGGCACCTTATATCCAATTGCGTGCCTGAATGTGTGTGATTGCTTTCAGAGACTTCTCTGAGAACAACACCAACCTCACCCTTTACACCATCAACGAGCCCTGGCTGTACTCGGTGCTCTGGTGCAGCGGGGTGTCTTCAGTCTCCTCAGATGCCCCACATATCCTCAATAAGGTGCCTTACCCCATCTGGCTCATGGTAAGGACCCATGACATACTGTATAGCGTTTTCTTCTTCTTTGCATGGAACTTCTCAGGTATCACTTTTCTTTTCTTTTTTTTTGCAAAATGTCTTTTTATTTTATTTTTTCTGGCTTTCTTTGTAAATAAAGTTCGGCTTTGTTTTTTCCCTTTCCTGTTCAGCACATAGTCTCTCTATGTGCTCACTGTACCCACCAGCTTGGAAAAGATCTGCTTGGTAACAGCTTTTTAAAAACCAATGTAGAAGGTTTCAACTGGCTATAGGTTGAGTCAGTGTAGATGGTATTAGATGGCAACCTGTCTCCTCTCCTTCAGCTGCATCTCCTCTGCATGACTAAACTAGATTTTAACAGGTGATATCAACAAGGGAGCCTAGCTTTCTGAACTCATTTAGTCTGTTAATTTCATGCACTGAGCATGCTATCCTCTTATTTTTCAACACTCATCCAAGGTCCCAGCACAGTAGAAAAGACAAGCGTCACCACTGTAGTGTATCCTGTAGTGTATGACTCATGCTTTTGTACTTCAGTTGTTTCCTGAAACCTCTCAACATGGGTAGCACCCACACTGTGCCTCTCTAGTATCGTTTCACCCGCCTTGTCTGTGCAGTGTGCCAGCCTGGTCTCCCTGTCTATGCCACCATACGGGAACTCCACATGACAACATGACCCCGGCCCCCTGCTGTGGTTCAGGGAGAGTTTAGGCTGCCGAGGCATCTGCAGTACTGTCAGTTAGTTAGTATAAACTGAATCTAAGTCTAGAGAAATCTGCCACAGGATTTTGTTAAGGACAATGCAAGTGAATATTTATTCTCAGAATATCAGGCTTTTTTGCAGGTTTTCCTCTTGTTCTTTTACTGTACATGACAATGTTAAGGATTATGCTAAAGTGCATCGTCGGTTGAATACATCTTCACAAGAATGCACATGTAAAAGAACTTCTAAATACCTGCATTTCCTAACTTAAATGACATTAAATGCATTTTATTTATAGAGGATTTATAATAAAAAGAAGATCAAAGTGTGGATTTATTTGCAGAAGTATTGTACAAGACAGTTTGGATGTTGCCACTCAAATAAGAGAGTGTATTGTTGACATGTAGCTCTACCCAGTGGTGGACCCTGCCATAAACTTGTTGAGAGTGAAACCCAAATTTACTGTGTGTGTGTGTTTCCAGAGACCAGATAAATACTGCCTGATGTGGGTGTCTGCAGACCTCATCTCCTTTGCTGTAGTCATAGGAATATTCATTTTCCAAAAGTAAGTATTCACTCTGTTTAGCTGCAGTCAAATCATTATAGCGAGTTCTTATGCAAGAGTTAATGCTTCTCAGTTGTTCTGCTGGTGTATGAAGAGGAAAGTAAACACTGTTCTTTTTTTTTTTTTTCTTTTTTTTTAAGTTTCTCCTGTTCTCTTCCCAAACACACATGAGTACATATCATTAATTACTGCTAATTAACAAGCACCCTTCACTTATGTCTTTCATATTATGTGACACACTTTTACTCAGTAGACATCTCTGTCTGGAGCACATCATTAAAATAACAGCTCATACATATTTATGCTGTTCCTTTGTGCCTTTTTTTTTATCTGCCAATAATGACCTTCAAAGGAAAGGCTTGAAAGCACAAAAATGATTTAACATGTATGTGTTATGTGGTTTTATAAGCTGCTATGATGCATTTGTGCTGTCTCCCCCCCCCCTCCCAACCTCAGTGTTGTCACAAACCAGTGGTGACAGAGAAGATGTACTTTGCTTTGAGCGTGTCGTCTCTTAGCTAAGACGTGTAAAACCTTCACACTCCTCCAGGATTTCTGTTCAGTGTGGTTTTGTTTGTTTCTGTGACAACTCCAGAGACAGATGGCCTGTCCTCCTTTTGCCTCTGGGATGGAGGGCAGTGATCTTTTATTTTTATTTTTATTTTACGGTCCGGTGCGGGTTTGCTCTTCAGTAGCTTCTGCTGGCTTCTAAACTGACCTCTCTTGTCTCCTGCCTCCTTTTGTCCTTTTTTGTCCTTCCGCCTCTTCTTCGTCCTCTCTCCTCTGCCTGATGTGCATGCTCTTCTCCTCCTCTGCTGCATTTTGGCATCTTCTCTCAGCTATCACATGATCAGGTAACTGGGTCACCCCTTCTGACCCAAAGTCTTCTCTCCTTTCACCCTCTTTCTGTCTGTCACTATCTTTATCCATTATTCTGTTGTTTGATGCATTCTTTTGCTTTCTCTCTTTTATCCATTCTTTCTCTTTTTTTTGTCGCTCCTTATTTCGCTCTCCTTATTATGACATCAAACTCCATCTGATTTTTCTCTCCACCTTACTTCCACTGTCTTTCTATATTTATTTTCTCTCTCTCACTTCTCTCTCTGTCACCTGAATCGTTGTACTGCACTGCTGCCACTTTTGTCTCGAGGGAGGAGCTTGCGTCTTTATCCCTGTGGGCTAAATAAAATGAATGCTTTCCACCCACACAGAACAAAATATCCACAGCATTAAGTCACCAATGAGATTTAAAATCTATCATCAATCTTATTAAGCCAAATGACTAAACGTCCAAAATGAACTACAGATATGCATTCATCAGTGGAAGTGCCTCAGGATTGGCTTTTATTGACGCTGATGAACTAAAGACTCGCTTGTTTGCATTTCTGTTTCTAAATGCCTCTGTGCATTAGTCGCGATTCATTGTGATTAATGCTCTTCAGTTAAGTTATTTGTAATCAAGGCTGTTTTCATTAAAGTAAGGATGCCGTTTTCATATACAGGAAATGAATTCCTCTGTCTTGACTGATATACAAAGCTGCAGCTAGGGAGTGATCGTCTGTGCTGCAAAAAAAAAGAAGTTGATTAGATGAACAAGGTCTTAATTATATTTTTACTAATTATTAATTAAGAAGGTATTTTCAATAGATGCCTACAATGACTGCAGGGGGAAAAATAAAAATAGCTCTATTCTAATTCTATTCTAATTCTATTTTTGTATTATTTGCCGCACGCACTGTAATCACGATATGACATATTTTGGTAATGCTTTGTAATAAGGCACCATATATAAGTTGTAACCAATAGCTTTTATTAATGGTAATGTGTCATTTAGTAGTAATAATAGTCATTAGAAGCCATTAATAAAAACAACTTTAGGGTTGTTAGGTTGTGAAAGATCCCTTGATTGACTGGACCGTATGACCACTTACCTTCTGGAAAAGAGCGGCAGAGGATCTGAAACAAAATCCATTTAATAACAAATTTTTTACGATTTATTAATGGATTACCAACATTTCTAACTACTTTCTTACCAAATAAAAAGGACAAACACCAGCCAACAGGATTTTTCACAACCTGGCAACAGAAAATGTCTTTACTAATAATGGCATATAACTGATTTTATGAAGTATTAGTAAATCACTTATTAACCATTATTAAAGTTACAACACTTAATAAAGGGAGCCTGATCAGAAAGTGGAAGCCATATTTTAGTGCTCATCTTAAAACAAGACACACTTTGATACGGTAAGAAGCCACTGTGTTGTCTTGTGCCAGCCTAAACTGAGCTCCATATACTGCATTTACATGCTCCAACTTCATTTGATTTTGAGAGTAAGTCTCCTTTAAACCAAAACGTAGGAGGAATGAGGAATCGGTTTGCTCAAAGAAAGTACTTGAATTAAACAGATTTGTTTCCCATAAATCAGAGCTAGGCACGTACACTAACTGCATACTTCCTTCTAAAGATTTAAATGTTATCCCTCTATAGACCAAAACATGACCCTGAACTACATATTGAGAGCAGAGGCAGCAGTATTAAGTGGCATCATTATTGTCTTGAGAAGATCTCTGACCTAACATGTGACCCCACAGGTATCGGATGAGCGGTATGCGCAGCTACAACCCTGAACAGATCATGCTGAGCGCCGCAGTCAGGAGGTCCAGCAGAGACATCAACGTTATGAAGGAGAAACTGATCTTCTCTGGTAAGACCCTCACCATGAGACGAGGGGGACATGTAGATGTCTGTCACTCTTGGATGTTTTGTAGTGTGTTCTTGTTGTTGGCTGTTTGGGCTCCTGAGCTCAGAAACTAATTCCTCTCTTTGTATTGATTTACTAAAAAGAATCCCACTTTTTTGACTTTTAAGATGAGGAATAAGCCATTTTGAGATTCAGGTGACCATCTAGCATGTCTCTCCATCCCAGCATGCATCTCTCTGAGTGTCTGTGAATGTTCTCCCTCCTCCTCTTCCTCCTCGTTCTCTCTTTCCTGTTAAAGGTCAACCCCAGTAGCAGCCTGTGTGATGTGCACCACCTCCTGTCCATGTTACCACCAGTGTGACTTCTTCCTTTATTCCATGCATCCATTGCATCCCTCGTTATCTGCCACTTCTCTGCCTACTATGCCCTTCTCCCCCTCATCCATCCATCCCTTCATGCACCAAACCTCCCCCGTAATCCTCCCACTGGAGACAACGGCATGTGTAGGGGAGCTTATAGACGCCCCAGTCTGTCTAGACAGCCGCTAGTGCTGGGGGTCAAAGGTAAGTCATATCAGTGACAGCTGTTTGAGGTTCTTCATTGTTTTCCCATTCATGTCTTTTATTCAAATTTGCACTCAATTACTTCTTTATCTTTTAATTTTTTTTTTTTTTACCAAACCTGAGTGTTTTCTTGCAAACTGATGTGGTTTTGAAAGTGATGATGCCATCATACAATACACTGACTTTTTTTTTTTTTTAATCCTTTGGCGCCCTCCAGAGGTGGGGAATGGAGTTGGCAGCGCTGAGGAGCTGTATGCGGACAATGGCTACGACTACTACACCAATCGGGGCATTAGCCAGTGATTGGGACTGTGTGAATCTGCTGTAGCGACACAGAGGTGACAACAATCAGTGTTCACATCATTCCTGTTTTTAGTCAGTGTGAAGTCTGTCCTCCTCCTCTGTCCTACTGATGAAGTGACAGACTGCTGTATCTGATGGAGAAAAAAACCACCCAGTTGCTTTGTGTACATTCTGTAAATAGTTTGGTTTTTCGCCTGTCAGACATACTGTATATCATACGGGACTACACGCACTTTTCATCAATGAAATTTGCCAAATCAGTGGCCTCCTTTCTCACATCTAAATGTCCGAGAGGCCCCTCTGAGTTACCAATGCCTGCTTCTTTTTAAAGACGTGTTTCGAGATTCTTTATTATTTTAAGCTAATTTTCCAAAGCAGTTCCTTGTTTTTAACCACTGTACATGATATTCTTCTCTTAGCAGATGAATTTCTTTTTAACAAGGCTTTTTATAAGGCTTCGTTGCAGCATGAGACTAAACACTCAAACAAACAGCTCTTTATGCTCCTGCCTTCTGTCAGCGCGCCACTATGCTGTTGTTCATAATAGTATTAATATTTATATTTAAAGAGAAAAACACAAACAAACTGTTTACAGGAGTCCTGCCTTCTCCTCCAAGTGAAATATTCACATGGTATATGTAAGATAATTATTTTGATAGAGGCTGAATGCCCCCCCTCCTACTTTTGACCAGTGCATATAACTGTAATGATCATCTCAACTGATGTGTGTGAGCTGTGCTCCCAGTGTCACCAGAGGAACTGGAGAAAATGGTTTGGGGGGTGAACATTTGTGCTGTCTTTTTATGGTTAATGTGAATGTGTTTGCATTATTGTCCTTTTTTTATTATTTAAAGATGTGTATTGTGTGTATTCTGGCCGGGTACATATTTGTTACCCTGTGTGCAGTGCTATGTTGAGTGTGTTATTGTACATACAAGGTGAACCGATGTGTGAGATGCTCCAGCCAACTAAGAATTCTAGTTGAACAATGTGACAGTGATGAACAGTTTAATAATTAATAACAATAGCAATAGTCCGGTCTTGATGGAAGTAATTTCACTTCCAACACAGCCTCTGAATTGCAGTTAAGTCTGTGGTATTTTAGTGTTGACGTACACAATGCATCTAAATGTTGGCTGCTGTTGGTGTAAAACTGAATGCTGTAAGGTTAATGAAGTGGGTGCTAAATGTGAAAACAAAGCTCTAAGCTAATTGAAGGGACGCTCGAGGTATCACAACAGGCAGCACAAGGTCAAGAAATTGATTGCCTTTTGTGTTTTTCTTTCTTTGGCTTTGACTGTGCCTCAGAAATAAACATTAAAAAATCTTCTAATATGAGTTTTCTAGTAGTGTTTTGTTTTGTTCTGTTTATTTATTTATTTTTTGCCTGAAGGAATCAAATTAAAGGAAGCCATTCTCTCAGGAGATTTCACAAGGTTTTCATACTAAAATTGTCTGTAGCCTTTTTTACTTTACCAAGTCTATGGTGTAAGAAAGCATTTCTCTCTCTTTTTTTAACATTTCTTGAACGATCATGTTTGTCCACATAAAACTTTAGAGATGCATCTCTTTTCAAAGATATATTTTGAAACATAAGAAATGATCTTCAGGTTAAAAATTAGTTCACCATTAAAAAGTTCTCGTGAGCAGCATCACTCCCAACACCTGGAGGATCTTAATACAACATGTGACATGTGACATGTGCCCAGGAATATACGGGCCACAAAATGGACCTAGTTTTTATTTTCTTAAAAGTAAACAGATAGTGTAGACGTTGAGAAATGGAATTTTAATTGGCTGAAAAGCAGGTCCTAACAGTTAAACTTCCTTGTCATTTTTTGGGTGGCTAGACTCTGACAGTGAGTAAAACAGGTGATATAAAAATAGATCCTAGTGTCAGTTTCTTTCTCCCTGTTTCAATAGGGACCAATATCAAAGACAAACAGCATAGTGTCAACTTTGCTTCATCTTCACTAAAGGCTCTATTACATCAAGATATGAAGTTCCAGCATGAGAAATACAACATTTGGAGAAAAAAGACAAAATAAATACACCTACTCATGAATGACATTTGGCAAAAAAAAAGTTGTGACACTTTATAAAGGAATGTAGGCAACTTGAGTTGATATTGGAATGACTGTACTTCAGAGATTCAGAGTTCTGGGTTTTATGTTTTCCAAAGACAGACTTTTGGAATAGAAATGGAAATCAATTTTCATACTGGATGTACAATAACCAGTCTATTGTTGACCAGAATAAGAGCAGGTGAAACAGATTTTCTTCACACTACATTATTAAACAAATTTGTCGTATTTTAGGCACCCTGACAACCACAAGCATCCTAGACTTAACTAACCATATCAAATACACAAGGCACCAGTAAGCAATGGTTTGGTCCTCCTGTGGGACTACCAGAGTCGACCTTCTCTACCTACAGCAGCAAAAGCAGGCTGTTGTACTTAACTCTGATATGCAGCATAAATATTTGTGTGTAAGTCAGCGAAAGTCATTGCCTTTTAATTAAAGCATGCACTATTGCACAAAAAAGTAAAGTTAGTCAACAACTGGAAGTCCTCAAAGTGCAGCACTGAACATGACTTCTCTCTCTTTCACTCTCCGAGGCAACTAATTCCGTCTCAGGATTTAACACTTTCAGTACTGTGTGAACATTAAGGCTTTCACCAACATACACCTTATTCTATTAGCTGGGGACTCTGCACCTCATCAGAACTCCTTATTTATGAGGTGAGTAGTCTGTATTGCAGTGAATTTGTTTGAAATTAATTGTGCATAACTGCATCTTTACACTGAGGTCTCCCTCTGTCCCCATGACTTCCAGTGGACATTAAATCATTTCTGGGACAAGGGCCTTTGACGGAACCACTAGCTTGCAGCAGTTCACCTCTATACTTCAAACAATATAGCAGCTTTATGAACAGGCACAAGCACACTGTGTGTCAACCTTTGATAGAAAGATGTAAAATAAAAAAAAAAAATACATTGAAGGCCTGCAAAACACACACGCACTCACACAGTTAGTGGGAATAAATAAATAAATAGCTGAAGATGTATTGCTTAGTCTTTAAGTCCTTAAAAGGTTGTTCCCTGATTTGAACACTGTTAAAGTATCTACCATGAATAAGCATCACGAATGAAGCTGAATGGATCAGTAGATACATGAGAGAGGATTTCACCTTTTGAGAGGCTTCTCATTCACATTTCATCAGTATCTAACTGTTATTTCTGCTGAAGCTTTGTGCACAACAAAAGCAGCTGTCACTTTAAAAACGGAAACAGGACTGTTCACTTGTGCAGATGTTATCAGTTACTTATTTTTCTGCTACCGCTGCCTTTCACAAACAAGAAAGCATGAGATGAGGTGAAAAACCTGAGTAACTTGCATGTCTTCATTCAGGTGACAGTGTATTTGTTGGTAATTTTTCTCACTTCAGCAGATTTTAAATTATGCACATAAGAGAAGTGTTAAACAGTTAGGAATCAGTGGCAAGTCTCTGTGGCATCATTTCCATCTTAATAAATAACCTATTAGGTGAAGTTTGTCTTGCGCAGGTGTCTGTTGGGAATTTCTATAGCGCTCACTTGTAAAGGCCAGGAGCCGCCCATGATGCCAGCCTGAATGGCCACACCTGTAACCACAGCCAGGTCAGGGTCTACTGATGTGTTGGGCTCCTTCCCAAAGTACTCGCTGATCAGCCTCCTGATCCGCGGTATCCTGGTGGACCCTCCAACCAGAACGATCTCATCCACGTCCTCTTTCTCCAGGTGGCCCTCAGTCAACACGGTCTCAACGGGAGCCAGGATCTTCTGGAAAAGGTCCTCGTTGAGCTCTTCGAACAGCTCGCGAGTTATCACAGCCTGGAAGAGAACCGGAGCAGGAGCAGAGCCTTCGGGTGACTCCGAGCTGTCGTGGGTGTGAAGGTGCAGGGGCACCCTGATGGTGACACTGGGTTGGAGGGTGAGGTTGAGCTTTGCGGCTTCCACGGCCTGTCGGAGACGGTGGATGTCCTCTTTGAGAGTGGGTGGGACGCCAAACTCCTGGCGGACTCGCTCTGCAGTGTACTGGAGCAACCTCTGGCTGAAGTCTTGACCACCCAACTTGTTATTCCCTGCCGAAAAATACCGTCCATGTAAGATTAGGCCACTGTTCCCTTCTAATTTACACAAATGCTGCTTTGAGAAGTTTCAGATTAAAGATGCTAAAATTAAACCAGATTATTGTCTCAACAGATCTTGTTCTTTCTGTGAAACAGACTGAATGGCTAAATCCAGGTGAAAGTTCGGACCCCATATTATTTAACTGTTGAACCCACTTCAATTATGAAAAGGATAGCACAATAAAATGATATTTTAAGCCTTTAACTGGTACATGAACTGCGCGACAAAAGGTAAAGCTCCTTTTTCAGACAACAGTGGGCTCATATCACTTCCTATCTCTTATTACTGAAGCAGTGAAACACATTACCTGCCATGGCCCTGGTGAGGAACATGCCTCCCTGTTTGTTGAGCAGAGAAACATCCAGGGTTCCTCCCCCGAGGTCGACCACCAGCACGTTGAACACATCCACCTTGTGTAGGCCGTAGGCCATGGCTGCAGCCGTGGGCTCATTGATCACACGCAGGATCTCCAGGCCTGCAACACAAGGGAAAGAATGTAGAGTATATGCCAGATATATTACTGATGCAGTGTATGTAGCTTGTATATTTAATGCTTTTGGGGAAGAAAGGCTATTACGGACCAAAGTGTACCAGTAGCAGGCTGTGTCCAGAAATGTTAGTGTTCAAATTAAAATTTTATTATCCAAAGATGGAAATTAATTTGGTCACAGAAGCAGAACAAAAACACAAAATAAATTAGTAGAGACAATCCATAAAAAGAATAATACAATATTAGCTGACAGCTTAAAACAAATGAAACTGATACAGAAAAGTAAACTTTCTAAAACAATTTCTGATCAGTTATGGCTGTTTGACTAAGTACCATTGATATTTCTACATTTTTAAATCCGACATTGGTCATAATTTACTTTATGAAAATAATATATCGGCTTTGCACAAACTCAATAATGTGTTAAAAGATTTTTGTCATTTCATTTTGTGAGACAGAGGGAGACGACGTGCAACAAACATGCCAGGGAGTTTTTAAACTCAGGTGCCTGATGTGCAGCTTTGTCAAATGATTCGCTAGGACATCTAACGTCAGCTTCAAGTAATGAGAGAACTGACCAGCGAGGTTGGCGGCCCTGACAGTGTAGTTCCTCTGTCTCTCGTCAAACTCTGCGGGCACTGAGATGACAGCTTTCTGGATGGGCACACCCAGCTGTCGCTCGGCCATCTTCTTCATCTTCAGCAGCAGCCTGGAGCCAATGAACTCTGGGCTTACAGTGAAGGTATGGTTGGTGAAGATCCAAAACTCTGCACTTCCATTACTGTTAAGCACCTGGAATAGAGGCAAAAAAAACAGTGTAAGTGAGGATGGAGAGATGACAAAACTGAGAGTGAATAAGGAGCGACATATCAACATGATCTTGTTGAAATTTTCAATGTTGTTTAATACAAGTAGAGCTAAGTCAAGTTAATGGATTAGTCGAGTGAGAGAAAATCAATTGACAACAATTTTGATGCTTTTATTCTGAGTGTACCTGATTGCATTTAATAAAGGCTGGTGAGTCTAAATGACAGTTCTGATATGCACATGCCTCTATTAAGCCATTTTACATGGAACTTACTCAAAATATACCTATTATTTAGGCCAGAAGGTTTCAAAATATATTAAATATAATATATATTATAATATTAATATTATATAAATAGAATATTAAAAATATTATTTTAATGTTTCCCAGAAGTGCCTACTATCAGTTAGAATAAAGAGCACAGTCATTATTTGGATTACGAGATCACTTATCTTCCCGCATTATCTGTGTGAAACTAAAAATGCCCCCTTATGAAAAGTAAAAGTAAGTCAAGTAATAAAGAAACTACACATGCACGTCAACTCCAAAGTTTCCTCATTCCCCTCAAAAAAGAATTAAAAGAAAAACACCCTCTACAGCTGATGGGTAAACATGTCTGCTACATAAGGAGACGTAAGTGATCCACCACAGAAATCACTCACTCTGCTATGGCAACAACATACAAAGTAGTTCACAGTCAGCTAAACCAGCCCCAGCGTGCCCCACCTTAAACGGGTACCGAGCACTCTCCTGCTCCAGGACCTCCGGCTCGAAGATCTTCCCGATGAACCTCTTGGCATCGTAGATGGTGTTTTGAGGGTTGCTGTCGGCCAGGTCCACGGCTTCATGTCCAGCCAGCACCGCAGTGCTGGTGAATGAGACGGCGCTGGGGATGCTCTTCCTCCCCTCTTCATCCGCTATCACCTCCACATCCCCGCTGCCCGGGTGGAAGACGCCGACAGAGCAGAAGGTGGTGCCCAGGTCCAGGCCGATCACTTTCGGTTTGGGGGGCGGTAAGTACTGCTGGCCCAGGTAACCAGCCAGGAACAGGGCCAGGATCACCGAACCTGTGGACCGGTAACAACACGCGTATTACAGGTGGACCAAACCAGTTAGCTAGCTCATGTGTTAGCATCCAGTCGCCGGTTTATTACCGGCAAAAAAATAAGTAAAATAACTGTCATTCAACTTACCAATCATAGAAATTTCCCCGGACATCGTCACACACTGTTGCAAAGTCACCCACCGCTTTAAATTCACAAAGTGTCGGTAAAATTGTTCAAGTTGCGATTAAAAGATGTCCAACTTTGACAACTAGATGATGCGAAATAGGAAGTGTTTAGACTACCAACAAAATACACGTCAACATTGCATGGCTCCTTGTGGATGCTGGGTAATGTTGTAAACGGCATACACCATCGACGCCACGTATAACGCAGCAGATGTTAGCTATGTACTACACTTCCCATCAACTCTAGCGACATGCAGCGTAAAACTAAAGTTTCGTGACGTTTCCGGGTTCTCAGCCAACCAGGCATAGCTGAGCCAAGGCAGTCGAGATAAAAAAAAAAATAGAAAAAAGGGTGATGTTAAAATAAAATCTTTAAATAAAATTAAAGTAACGAAATAATAAATTAAATTAAATTCAAATCAAAGTAGAATTAATTAATAAAACGTACTTGTCTATTATATTTCATTCATGGCTAATTAGGTATCAAGCACTTATATATGAGGCACTGTACTGGTAGGTGAAATAAATAATTCTGACTGATGACAAAAAAATCATATTTGATTATATTTCTTTGACTTTATTTACAAAAAGTTGTGAAAACAGTTGAATGCTGACTTTCACATGAGTGCACATGCAGGCTCTCTCTCACACACACACTCTCATTCACACACACACACACACACACACGTTCAGAAAATAACATACATGTTTTCCTGTACACAGTATACAATATAGGCAAGATCTGAATATGCATTGTTCATACCCAGACACTACGTTTCAAAAACACAGCTTCACCAATATCACTTCATTCATCGAAAAAACAAAGATTACACTGGATGTTGAACTGAGATTGGATTTGATGAGAAACGACAAAGGTTTGCAGATGTGATAAATAAAGGCTTTATATGGAAAAACACTGAATGACTTAGAATGCAATAAATACAAGTGATACAATCAATGAAATGAACTTTTTCAACAACATAAAATAAAAAAACTCATGAAATCTTACGACTTTATTATATTGATAAAGTGGCAAATGGATAAGATGACATTTGGAATATTGGTTGTTTGTTCTTCCTATATATATCACACTTTTAAAAAGCTTCTACATTAGCCAAGCTTGTGTCTAGCTTGTTGGAATAAGGGATACTAACATGACATTTTGAGAAAATTATAGGATGATTGTTGAAACCATCAGTCATAAGAAAATACCCAACTCTGAATTCCAAATGTCAAAGCATCCGCGTGACATGTCACATTAAGAGTCCACAGCGTCTGTGAGCTGCTCTGCGTCCTCCTTGCTGTCTGAACATTCAGATGGGATGAAGCAGCCCGAGTCTCTGGGACAGTCGCTGTCTTCTTCCAGCAGGCTGTGGGACGATCTGAGCTCCTCCGCCTCCCTGACATCATCACCTGCTGCCACAAACCAAATGGAATCAAATTAAATGTCATAATATTACAAGTTTCTGTTTCCAACCACATTAGAGAAGTTCTAATCTGCACCAAGTGCTTCAATCAGTGGAAACTAACCCATATTTGAATTTGTAAGGCTGATGCTCTTTGAAATGATTTATTACTGTGATAGCAATGGCACTGTGGATTATTTTCAAGATTAAAGGTTGCTATTGCTAAAATTACTGTGAAAACAGGACCATGTGTTGTTGGCTGACCGTGAGTGGCCAAATGATCCAAATACTGAAATAACTTCTGCAGGTGTGACCCAGCAAACAGCAGCAAAAAACACGTCTTCTTCTTTTAGAAACAACACCACAAAATGTCCTTTTTGACTTTTAATTTCTCACAAAGTAAAAATATTCCACCATTCTTTAATATTTCTATTTCACTGATGGAAGCTAATAATCCTCATGTCCAGGTTGCCAAACCACTAACCTAATGGAGTTCAGCTTGGCTTGATTAAATTACTGGCATCTCACGTGAGTCAACAAGCTTGGCAGGGTCACGCTACGGCCGCTGCCATCTGTTTAGTCACACTGTCACCCAAACAGAAAAATTGCTATGACCTTTAATTTGTCTTGTACACAACTGCAATAAAACATGAACAGACTGAACAAAACTAGCCAGTGAATGCTGTTCCTCCTTCATACTGGAAAGTAGTTTTGTTTTCATTCATGCAGGATCTGCAATAATCAGCCTTCTGCTTCAAGACATCAGATTACAGGAACACCTTCTGCCCCATTAAGCACTTTCTATCTGAGTAACAGGAAATCACTGATAAGCCTCACACAGGATGTATTTCTGTTCTGTGTGGCACAAATGTCTCAGCTTCCAGCTGCTAAAGAATAAAAATACCTTTTTATTCTCCAGAACAAATGAATTAGCATATAATTTTCAACCAAGTCAATGATAAGCAACAATGAGTTACAAAAATACACTGACATTGTTCTATATTTATGTAAAACTTAGAGAAGTTTTCAGAAACATGATTTCTCATATGAAGATCTTTACCTTGGCTTCTCTTGCTGCTCAAATGTCACTAAAGGCACTAGAGCTTATGACTGCTGGTTAGAAGTTGGAAGACAATAATACCAGATTTTTGTGCATTTCAGTGCCAAACTTCAAAGGAACTTTTTTGTTTTTTGGCATTTTGCCTTTATTGGGTATTGACACTAGGGATAGTGTATAGACAGGAGACATGGGGACTGGCGACACTGCAGTCATATAGTATGCATCTTAACCACTAGGCCACCATGACACCCCTAAACTTGTTCTAAATTGCAGATGACTGTAGGTTACAGGAAACTAGTAATCTAAATCTATAAATATGAGTATGTGAAATGATAAATACTGTTCGCAAGGGTTGTAATAAAAAGAAAAAAGACTGTTACTAAGTAAAGGTGAAATGGACCCTTTTCACAGCAGGCATTTTGACATGTCACAGTTGGAAAAGCACAAATATAACAAATAAAATGATGGCTGAATTCCATTTAGCTGCTTCAGTTTCAGGGTCCTGGGACTGTGCATGCTGGCTCACTGTCATGGCTTACTGTGGCACTGGAATAGAACAGAGCCATCCTTAATGTTATTAGTTGCCCCTGTGCTTTTCCTACTATAAGTCAAAATGTCTGCTGTGAAAAAGGAATATGTCCAGTGAGCCAGTGAGGGTTTTAGTTGACCATGTCGCTATTTAATTAAACCATCATTACTGATCTGTAAAATGAAGTCTTGTTAATAATACAAGTGATAGTCATTGCTTGCTATGTTGCTAACCTTCTGTGTAGCGGTAATCAGCAGCAGTGAGAAGCCTGCGTCTGTGCTCGGGGTCTTTGACGTTCAGCTCTATCAGGTGTTTCTCCTGCAGGTGCAACAGGTCCTCCACTGTCTGGTAGCCATTTAGCAGCAAGGCAGAGGCGTACTCCTGTAACAACAACAGAGGTGTCTTCATTAGCATCAACACATCCGGCGTACTTGAGTAAAAACCCCCAGTGGTGTACATGGTCACCTTTCATCTCTTAAGTTTCTTGATACAACATGTTTACGAAGGTATGGAACTGGTTTCAAATTGGAGGCCACAGAGACTTAATAATGTCAGGTATTTTACCTATAGACAGTGAGTTATGAAAATATAGCAACATTTCATGTTTGTTTAAACCTCCCTGGAGTATTAGATTAGGTTTATAGAATCAGAACAGCCCCTACTCATCATGTAAGATGCCAAACAGAAAAGTTAACTGAATTTAACTGCTTTCCTGTTATTATGGTAACTGTCTGCAAACCCTCTGAAACAAGTGAGCGCTCCCAGGCGAGTAGATCCGTCCTCACCTCGAGATTCAGTCGCTCCAGTAACTCCAGCAATGTTTTAGGCCGAGGTCTTTTGCACAGCTTCTGTTGTCTGATCTTGGGAACTTCCTCTTCTTCGTCTTTCTCCACCAAAACGTCTACATAGATGAACTTGAAGTTGCCCACTTTGTTGTTTAGCATGCCGGTCCAGATGCCCATCGGAGGCTTACTGATGATGTTGATAATGTCGCCGACCTAGGAAAAAATTGTAGTGAATGTATAGAGTCATGAAGATAATGTTTATATTTATTTGTTAAAATAATTATTTACATCAGGGCCTCAGTGGAGACGGGGCTCTGTTGTACATACAGTAGCATTGTACACAAACAGCGTTGTATCGTACCTTGAGTTTGAGGGAATCTGTGTCATATGGGCTGGGAACAAAGTCCGTGTGGACGCGAGCTCTGCCACTGAACTGTCCCTGATAGGAGCCGTCCTCCTCCAGCCTCAGACTGTCTCTCTGACCAGAACCATTGGACTCACTGGTCACACCACCTGAACCAACAAACACAACACAGTGTGATTACACTGTTATGCTTGTCTAATAACACTACATTGTACTGGTTAATTCATATATGCTAGGATCAGCTTACTTCCAAACTCTTTTTTTTTTGTAGAATTAATTATAAAACCCCATACATTTATTCAGTATGTGGGCTAAAATAAGCCAGTACTCTTTGCTCCAGCCTTGCAGTGTATGCAGTATGTGCAGATACTTACTAGAGGAGCTCTGGCCACTGTAAAGACTCTCTAAGGAGTTGCTTGTCTTTGCAGAGTTTTTCTCAGCTGGAGGGACACTCTCTGTCTCTGCCTCTGGGTCTTTGTCTGTGTCATCACCCTGGGAGGGGGAAAAAATGAAAAGATATACAGTTTTAATTGAGAGACAAGTTATAGAATACAGACAAACCTTATAATCCTTAATCAATCATAGATAAAATGTACAAAAGTTTGCAAACTCCAGTAACCTAATCACCCATATGAAAGTAAAAGACAACAAGGAAACCAAAACAGAGAGCTTCAGTTAGAGACGTAGGTTGTGAAAGTTACAAAGCTACTCAAAACTTTCATCTTATCGCTCCGACTGTGTTACAGTAAAACTGCACCAAGACACTTTTCGGTATAGGTTAGAGCAAAGTGCGTCATTTAAATATTGCCAGCAAGAGCGTCATATCTGAGGATGTGGGTTCTCTAAGTGATGAATGTGATAAGACTCTTCAGAAAAACAGCACTGGATTGCTGTAACTGAGGCTGTTTGTTGGCCAATCTGGACTTTTACTGGGTGTGACAGGTGTCAAGGGGACTGGCTAATCATTCATGCTCATAAATTGTTGATTGGTGCACATGAAATACTAATCTGCACCCTTGAATTACTAATTTAAGCTTTACCCCTTGTACCTGAAAGTAATTAAATAAAAAGTGGAGGCTGTGTGCGTGTGTGTGTGCATCTATTTTGCAGTGACTCACTGTCTCCTCAGAAAAAGATTTGGCATGCTTTTTGCCCATTTTTCTGCGCATGGTCAGTGAAATTGCCTTCATCTTCTTCCCAAGTCCAGCTGATTTGTTTTGGTCCAAACTCTCACATTCTTCTGTGAGCTGTGTAAAGAAAGTTGGTTTAGTACATACAATATAGCACTGCGATATTAAAGACATTATATAATAGACAAGATATTTAGAACTTGGCTCCTGATATTTCTCCCATCTCCTCATTTTGACTCAATTTTTTTGTAAACTGCATCACTTCCTGTGCACTAAAGGGTTTTTCCCAACATGAACCTTGTTTTCCAATGTCATATGTTTTTTTTTATACAAAACACCTCACACCACCATGGCTGCAAATATTATATGCATATATTCATAACTCTAACAAGATGCAAATTCTTAATACAAATGTTTCCATCCAATTACTTTACATGACCACTTGGTATGTTATTGACCATTTGCCATTATGCATATAAAAATGAAATGAAAACAAACAAATCTACAAACCGTAGTAGCTGTTCCATTTTCCTCTGGTTTGGCTTGTGACGAGTGATGTCTGAGACCCTCAAACCTGCCGAAGCTCGTGGAGCGCTGTGGGGAGGATTAAAAAGACAAAGACAAAGGAAGTCATGAAGACAACTGGCACGGTTTGTGTGGCAAGGTTTAACAGCATTACATAACATCAAGTCATTGTGCTTGTGAGTCATTGTCCCAGCTGTCTCAAGGCTCAAAAATCAAGTGATTTCACTGATGAAATATGATTGAAGCTTTCCAGTGGATTCAGTTGTCTATATCTACGTTATATACTGTGCGTTAAGGAAAGCCAAAGTGTTCCTAATTTTTTGCTCATGGCTACAAGGAACTTCAGTCAAAATTAAAATGCAGGGCAGAGAATATTTGTCCTTATATACTGTAGGTGCACATGTCAGTGAACGAGTAGATAAATACATAAATAAAACTGTTGCATCCTCACAACACTGGTGACATGCACTCGTAGTTGCTTTTCTCTGGCTCAGTTTTAATTATTTCCTCTTTTTTCCAATTTTTGATAAAACTAAAAGTCATTATAATCTCTCCCAACTCCCCATCATCATCCAAAATTATATAAATGAGTAATCCTTGGAAATCCTGGTTAAATACGAGCTCCACACTCCTAGACGGCTCTCAGTGGATTGATTTAATGCCTCGTCGTCTACCAGGCCCACATTGTACTCCACTGTCTACTACAGCAGCATTGAAGGGTTTTATTTTAGAGCTATATTCTTCCCCCGAATTTTATTTTTTGTGTTATTGTATAGTTTGTTTTTTATTGTCATTGTTGTTTGTCTGTTTTACATTATGAAAATGTACAGTTTACTGTATAAATTTGGACAAAAACCTACATCAACTAGTCTTTTAGTGTTCTATCAGGATTTTACAAAATGTCATTTATCTTTACATTCTTTAAAAATAGAGCTTAAATGTTACATTTTCAATGTTTATTTAAATGATGTTATATATTAAATTCAACTTGTATATTTTTATGGCTGTCTCTCTCTTTTGGCTCTCTCTTGGCTTCCTACTAAATGTCATATCTTTCCTCCTACAGTATTCTCATATTTTGTCTAGATTTTCACCTACCTTCGGCTTGCTGCTCTTTGCTTTGTCTGACACATTGGAGGCCGCCCTCTGCAACATCTTCTCCTGTTTTAAGGTTAACGTCAAATGTCAGTCCTTGCTCTTCTCTTGTCTTTACCCCACTGTCCTAACAGTGAAGTGTTAACTAGCACTGAGGTTGCCTGTCTGATGGGCTGGCTGGCCCACTTCCTTACGACACACAGGATGTGAGGCAATTGGAGTTGTGTCTCTCATTGCTGTGTTGCTTTGAAAGGGAAAAATACAAGTGCTTGAGTGTGCATTTTCTGGCCTGCTCGACAAAAACATCGAGAACCACTTCCAGGAACAGCTGCGTTCCGGTTTTATTTGTGGCATTTGTTTTTCATAAGACATGAGATATTCTGGTGAGGATGAGCTTGTGTCATATCTGCTACTGTGTTGCATGTGGTTGATCTGCTCAGAGGTGGGCAGTAATGTATAATATAAGTATGACTCAAACTAACCACTGAAGGGAGTCATAATGTATCAGGGTTAGGGCTACATCCACATAAACTAACTAACAACATACTTATTCTACATGCCCATAAACTTTACACTTAAAGCTGTTTTTTATTTCGTGGATAAAATAGAAAGACAACATGTAGAAATATTTGATTCAAATCAATTCTGAGTTTGATATTCCTCAAAATGTACCTTTAATAGCAATGAGGAACTTAGTTATGGTAAATGATGCAGGAGTAATTATTTTTATGCGCTTATTTCTTAATGTGGGGTGAATATTTATGAGGAAGTGCGCATGACAGAGGAACAGTTGAAAGTGGCAACTTTGTAGTGTTGAAACACCAGTTCATCTCTGCTCCCAAAATGGAAGTGAATACATTTAATTTTGTGTCTTAGAAACACTAAGACATAAAATTGAGATGTGTCTACTGTAGATTTTTGTTTTTGATAATGGCTGAATATCACAAAATAACCACATGTAACAAAACATGGCCTCCCCAGTGAGTATGAGAGTGAGAGGAAGTTTGACTCTCCACAGGATCCTTTATTGCTGTCAGTCATTGCTCTGATGTTGCCATGTTGGGATTTGCCGCTGTGTTTACACTGCTAGGGGTTTCGATCGGTTATTTGTACAAAAGGGAATTCTGCAGACAAAACCATTTCCTAATCCCACTGCTTGCAATCAGCCGTAAACTCCTGTCAGTCCAGATTAAGGCTTCTAATCTATTACTCCAGAGGCTCCCTGGAGACGCAGTTGTTCATCTGAAGAGTTTAAAATGAGATATCTACCATTTGAAAAAGTCACCTGATCTTTGTTGAAATATTTTATTTTCAAAGCGCTGTCGGGGAGGGTCCTCTGAATTCCGGCCAGAATTATTAGTTGGATTTGTTTTAAATATTTTTCAGACAGAACCAGAGAAGAGGATATGGGATTTTCTAAAATTATTTAAATTAAAATAAGTTTTAAAAGTATGGCATGTTTAGAATCTCATAGTATTGAAAAATGTCAAGGGATGTTTGATTGACTGGATGGTAAAAGGCCAAAAGGTATAACAGTTCCTGTACATTTAAAAGTGTGCAGAGCAAATTGGACATTTTCTTTTTTCTTTCATGTCCTCGTAGGGAAGCTATGAGGCCGTTAAAGAGGGAGTACAAAGACAGAGTATTAACCTCAACACCATCTCTGAGTAGACAATCTCTAAGAACCAATGACACTATAGATCCATAGGGATCTTGTAATCTCTGCACCAGATCATCCTTTTCATCTTAGACTATTTTCATCTATTTTCTCCCAAGTCATGTTAAGCTTGAACAACTGCTTTGTTTCACACTGCACATGCTCACTGGGTATCAGCAGAGGTCTTATGCTGAGAGATGTCAAGTGCACTCAAAGGCACTGACCTTTAAGTTTAATCTGCACTATTGTGAGGTATTAGCACTGAGTGACCATTGAACTTGCTGTATTAAACAGCAACTGACTGAAAGAATCCCAATGGGAGAGTTTAAGATTAATTTAAAAAAGAATTACCAACTGAATCCCACAAATTTCTCCTTCAGATGGACCTGCCACTGGGTCTGTGGAATTTAAGAGGTTTAATTATAATACCAAAACTCCAAATATTGTGGCACCCTTAAGAGACCCATTCAAACACATTGTAACACCGTGTGGGGAACAAGTGCATCAAAAGGGCATCACAAAGGCAAAAAAGTAGGTTACTTTAAGCAATATGCTCCATTAGAGCCGCATAGTGACCAGTCCTGTAAAACTGCAGTTGCACTAAGCACTTCGGAATTTGTGCATGATGCAATAAAAGTTAAGCATCAGAATCGTTACATTACTGACCCAGAGCATCAACTAATGGTTTCAAAAATACATATCCGCCAGCAGAAACTTACATTTGGTTCTGATAGATCCACGTCTGTGAAAGATCGCGGCACCTTTGGGGGAATCTGGGGTTTACAGTCCCGTTTCAAGCTGTCATCCTGGGCCATGGCCTGCTGCTGTCTTCCTTCCCATGGGGCATGGCTGCTGTCTTCCTTCCCATGGGACGTGGTGAAGTCATGGGAGTACACACGATACTCTGTGAGCGGCCTCCGACAGGTGTGCTGGATGGTCCCCCAGGCAGGACTGCTGTCACCTGGGTTGCTCCAGCGCTGGTGGTGGGTGTGGGTGGGCATCGCTCCACCAGGGAGGGTGGCCATGTCTTTGCATCGGCCCGGGGTTGCGTTCTCCTGAGTGGGGAGGATGGAGGACTTGCCTAGGTAGGGCTTCCTGTCTGACCTGTATGGAACGTCTAGGTAGTGGGGTCCCATAGATGGACTCTTAGCGCATGGTGGGTAGTGCACTGAGAGAGAAGACAGAAGAAAATATCAATGGAAAACTGACATTTGACAACTTTCTGAGAGTGAAGAAATGCCAGGGATGTTGACACCTTTATTTAAACTGGAATCTGGCATCATGTTGAGATGTTGCTGCAGCAAAACTGTTCATTACAGCAGAGAGTGATTCAAAGTTCTGCATATGCTTTCCCCATTGAGTGTTGTAACACCACCACAAAACAATCTGCATTCACGCAAAGAATTTCTGCTTTGTCTCTTTCATAATTTACTTCACAACAGACTGATAACAAAGAAAGTGAAGAGACGTTTTGCACCATAAATGGCTTTAAGGAAATCATGTGTGAGACCACTTTTACACATCGAAGCAGCACCGGAAAGAGAGTAGGAGGAAATATGAAGATGGCCAAACAGACCAATCAGAGTTCTTTTGTTATCCACTTTGCCTTTGTGACCTCTATGTGTAGTTTGAATGGATGTCTGTTTGCTATAAAGCAGTCCTCTGTGTGCCCATACTGTAGGGACACTACAGACACCTACACTGAAGGCGTTGCAACACTTAAAAGCAGAAGTATAGTCAGAGTCACGAACAAGACAACTTTGCTACATTTTGACAAATGCTGGGCCTCTTCTGCTACTGTAGTCTAGTTTAGTCATAGGACAGTTTAATCTAGCGAGTAGGGGGACAGTACCATTATCTTGCTGTTGTTGTGGAAAGCTGTCTCACCTGTCGAGTTGTGACATTTCTTTGACCCTTCTTTCCCACTCTTTCCACCTGGTTTCTTTCCAGGCTTTTGGCTTCTTTTGACAGCAGGTTTAGACTCTGTCGCCACGCCATTGGCATGGACACTCTGGAAAGATGCAACACACAACACATATAAAAACTGTCATTCCTAAATATCTAAAATGTGACACTCTTCACCACTCTCATATAACACATCTCAGTTTTGAGCCTTGCTAGTGGCATAACTCTAGGGATGGCAATGTCGGCCCTTTGGTCAGTCTGTCTGTTGGTCGGTCCGCCACTTTGGTCCAAATTGAAGCAACTATTGGATGGATTGCCATCAGATCTTGTATAAACATTCATGGTCCCCAGAGGACTGACTTTGGTGAACCTTTTCCTCTAGAGCCACCATGAGGTTGCCACTTTTTTGTTTTTTAGTGAAATATCTCAACAACTATTGGATGGATGATATGAAATTTAGTACAGACATTCACATTCCCCTCAGGATTTGTTTGATTCTTTGGTGATCCCTTCACTTTCCATCTAGCGCCATCATCAGGTCAAAAACTTGTATTTGTGCAGAAATACCTGCTAAACTAATAAAAATCCCATCAGCATCAGTTGTAGTTTGTCTTTAGTGATAATTAGCAAATGTTATCATGCTATTGCTAACATGCTCAACTAAGATGGTGATTATGGTAAACAGTATACCTGCTTAACATCTTCATATTAGCATTGTCATCCGAGCATGTTAGCATGCTGAAAGCATTAGCTCAAAGCACTGCTGTGACTCACAGAGCTGCAAGCGTTGTTGTTTTTTTTTTTTTTTTTTTGGTGTTTATAAAAAGGATAGACACAATATCTTCTACCAAATCCCATTTGGGTCACTGGTCCTTTTAGCACATTGTGAGGTGCCGAGAGCTGCAGCTGATCCACTACTGGCAAGCTCTGTTTTGTTTGCTTCTCACTATGATGGGCATTAGTCAGAATGGGCACTGGGTGACCTGGCATGAGGCCTCTAAACCCTCCCTACCCCAAACACACCCAGACACACAGACAGTCTCTTCTTGTTTTCACGTCTCACTCTGCCATGTGGCCCAGAGATTACGCAGAGAGCACTACCCTCTTTGGACCATCTGCACTGTATTAAAACCCAATCAGCATTTGCGTTAAATGATTGTGCCATTTAGGCCACCAGAGGCTCTCTGGATGTGGCAGCTTGAAACTGCCTAAGTTGACACAAAATGGCCTGGTGTACCATGTGACCATGATTCTGCACTTGCAAATGTGCTCACATCTACTGGTTCAACCGTTTCATAATGCTGCTCAAACATCAGGTTGGCACAGATGCCATATCAATCTGTAATGGACAAGGATTTTATTTAGTGCTGTATTTGTAACAGTGGTACAGAAATATAAAGGAGGGTGTTTTGACACACCTCACCTCATCATTTAACAGGACAAAAGGATCTAGCAGATTCATGCTCTTTGCTGTTGCTGTTTGGCCACTCCGGATTGGCCTCCATCCCTCATAGCTACCGACCTATAAACTATTTACACTTAATTCTTAATTTTATTTTGGTTACCCACTCCCATGCCATAAAAATACCAGCGCAAAAAGCATTTAAAATATTTCTTTTTAAAATGTTAAATGAAAATATCTGCTGAGTGAGATTTTTAATAAGTGAAGATGGCAGTGAAGCTTTTTTTTCTAACCTGGCTTGAGGGCTGTTTCTCCTTTTTCTTTGTGCCAGGATGATGAGGTCCTTTCGCTTCTTTGGTTTCTGTTCTGTGTTTAGTCTTCCTCATCTCTACAGGGACACAAGACATTATAATAAACTGTACATCTCATCAGGTTAGTGATATACCGGAAAACCAAAAAACAAGAGGTCACTCAGGAAGCTGATTTATTCATGTATTTCTCTACGCCTCAGGATTAAAGAGAGAAAAGAAAAGGCCTACCTCTGCATTGTGTTTAACATCCTGTGCGATCATTGCAGGCCTGTGTAACATTATTAAATACTCAATAGCTTGGGATAGGATTTTGGTGGTGAACTGGTTGGAAAGTCCAGCCCATGTCTTCAGACATCATGCTGAGAGTACAAATGAACATTGCCATATAGATGAGCTTAACTTATTTATTTCCTATTTACCTTCATTGTGATTGTTGGTGATGTGGACTAAATCTTCTCGGCTCTTGGCAGGATGCCAAACAGCAGTATTACAGCCGGGGTTATCTGCCATGAAGGGAGACAAATCACAAACATTGACGATTTTAAGTGAAAGGATTGAATGGAGGCCACAGAAATTGTTTTCTGAGTCACAAACAGGCAGCCTTGTAGGTTATTGGAGGTTTTGATCTAAATAACAGACAACAGTTTTTTCTTAGCAGCTTTGGAAAAGGCAAATCATTTTTTTGTTTATGATACAGGTGGCTGCACGGGTGGCGATGCAAGAGCTGATTCATTGTCTTGGTCAGGTCAGTTTCACTTAAACACTAATGAACACAGTGACTTTCTTGTTGCTTTCAAACTCTTTGAACCGATACAAGTCCTTAAATGAATCCAGCATTAACAAAACACAAAGGAAATTGTTTGTACTCACCCAGTGTTTCATTATCTGATGCAGATTTGGATATATGTGTTCTGAAAGTAAAATTAACAAAGAAATATATTACGCAGTTGCCTTTAATTAGAGTTGAGTAGATGCGTTCAGGCCCTTTAGTCTGACAACAAACCAACCCAACAAATGATTGTTTTTTACGTGTGTACGGTCACATAACAAAATATGGCTCATAACAAAATAAGAATCCAAAAAAGACGACCATAAAGCACATAAATCACAGAACATGAGGTTAAAGCTGAAGTCTCATCGTGAGAAAGTAGACTGATACTGTGCAGAAGTACTCTGTGTCTACTAATTCTATGAACTGAGAGACCACGCTGTGACCACAAAGTCGTGTTTCTTTCAAAGTAAAGCCAGTAGGGAGTGAAGGTGTTGAGGCGACTGGGGACTCTAAGTAGGTGGGCCTTGAATCCGCTTAGTCCAACTAGCTTAAAGCCATAATCTGCCTTCTGGTGGCCCAACAGTCCGCAGGGCCCTGCCATAGTCAAACTAAACATTATATATAATTGTTTTCTGAGTCACGGAAAGCTTTTTTCTCAATTGTGTCTAAAGGACTGTCAATCCCTCTTCTTGAAATACAGCATTGTATTGGCCAGACCGAATTAACTAAAGATGGAAGGAGAAGGAGGAGAGGAGCACTGCTGAAGAGCCCGTATGCGCTGCTGCAGGAAGGATTTACAGTATTAACCCCCAGTGAAAATAAAGAGGGTGCCTTTCAAGCCATATTATTACTCTATGGGAAGGCCCTTTCACTTGCATGGCAGATTTTTGCTGTGGTTTGCACGCACATCCAACAAAAGAAACAGAAAGAAGGTTATACAATAGAAACACAGAAGCCCGGATTCCTGGCAGGATTACAGTGTTTTGAATATAATTGCAGTGTCTGTTCACAGCAGAATGACATTATTAGTAAAGGAACATGTAACACAATATAAAATACATTTACCTGTGAGCTAAAACTGATGTGATTTGGTGCAACTAGCACCATGTCAGCATGTTTGTGAGCTCACCTTCTTTTCTTTTTATTAGAGTTGGTCCCCTGCATCTGAGGCATCTCCTGAAAGAAAACAGTCAGTCAGATGTGTGTTTAACAAAATAAGCAATTTTCCATCACATTCAAATGGATTTGATAAATAAATTATTGTTTTCTTTTGCAGAGTCATGTTGAGATTTATTGGTATGGCATCAGTGACATTTAATTTACATGACAAGCTTGAATTAAAAGTTCTGAATTGTCTGGCTTCAGCAGCAGCTGTCAACTGGCTCTGTTCATCATTTCATAATCAGCTTTGTTTTATAGGTACAATCTGGTGGGTGGGAGTCCAAAAGTCCCAATTCTTGTGGGAAGTGACCCCATACAATCTGATCATGATTGTTCACATGGCTCCACCATTCACAGTCTGTACGACATGCATGTGTGTGGACATGCTTTAGTGTGTGATTTTGTACACACACAGTATGCATCCCTCTCACCATAGAAATAGATCTCCCAGAGCCTCGCCACTTTGTGTTGTCATCCAACAGGACCGCTGGGCTGCAGGAACGGCTGCATGAGCGGCTGGAGGAGCGGCTGGGTATGGGCGGTGGCGGACCATCACTGGAGCTCTGCACCGCCTCATACAGGCTGTCCATAGACCCCTCCTGATACCATGTGGACAGATGGACAGACACACAGCTGTTAGACAGTTGAAGTTTGGCAGCAGGCGCAATTTATGAATGGATTTCAACTATCCTGTTATATTATGTCTGAAGAGTACTTGTGATGAAGTAAATAGTGTGCACATATCAAGCAGGTTAAATAGGTGACACCCTTTATGTTAGTGGTAAGGAAATGTCATTCTGTATAATGACTGCTTAACCTCAACAAAAAAAAAATCCTCCACAACTGTAAAGCACAAACATCACCTTAAAGTTTAAACAATGGTTGTTTCCAGATCCAAAAACTGAGAAAGCCTAAAGAAATGTATGATTCAGCCCACATAAATCTTCATTTCATAGTCATCAAAATTAGAGTTATGAGGATTTGATATGACTGTAGGGACATGCTGCTAATGCTGTTCCAAAGCTCTTTTAAATTTGCTTGTCAACCGTGGATGTAGGGGAGGATTGAAATTCCTCAGAACAGATTTCAGCATGGATTAAAATGTGTTTGGCTTGTTTGGATTCCTTCTAGGAACGCATAACCAATTTCTCTCTTCATCCATCTCGTCGTGTGCGTACGATGACATCTTATCCGTGTACTGGACAGACGACCATTTCAAGTGGCAACAAGAGAAGGCGTTTTGGTTCACAATAATCATTGGTTATAAGATCAGCCTGTTTAGGTTTGAACTTGCATGTATTCATGTAAGTGTCATTGTCCTCATTTTTTTGACAGAATTTATAGAAACTAAAAGATCTAATACACAGATGTACTCACATTTGTACCTTTCTACAGACACCAATTTCCCTGAGGATTTGATTTTCTGCATTGCAGATATTTTAATACTACTTCCCTTTATTCATGCTTTTTAATATGTTGAATTGCGGATGTATCTTGGATATAATTATGTAATGTATGTATGTGTGTGTATGTATATTTCACCCAATTAAGTTTGTGCAGTATCCTTTGCATCTTTAACCATTGTGCCAGATGATTGCCTAAACCAAACTACATGTATTTAAAATGTTTTTTTGTTTTTTTATATATATATCTCAAACTCAATGAGTTTGTGTTTGAAGTCATTGTATACGTGATGTGGAACAACAGCAACAGAGGGGACCATCTGCACAATCACAGTTCAAGCCTCTGTTTATTGTAGCAAGACATTAGTTAATAATCCTGATTATTGGTCAACATGTCCAACATCTGTCTGAAGGCAAGTTTCTGTATAGATGAGAGCAGGCATACGTCACTTTCCTGTCTTCAGAACGACCACGCCCCCTTTTGGGTGAAAACAATTGTGCTGTAAAAGCGCCAGCGTCAAAGTGAAAACAACTAGTGGCATCATGCCTAAAAGCTGCTGTGTCGTATTTTGCACGTAACAAATCCCAGTTTTCTTTTTTCACCCCCCAAAGAGCAAAGGACAGTAAAAGAAGAGATCTCTGTGGCTTCAGGCCATCCGCAGAGGATGAACATGGTAAACTGTGGGACCCGTCCATTCAATATGTGTACCTCTGTGGCAAACACTTCATCACAGGTTAGATAATGATGTTATTGAGTAAATGGCATGTGTGCTGATTGTGCCTGCAGATCGAAGCGAATCAGAAAAGAGTCTTAGTCATGGTGTGACTAAAGTTTTTATTGTGAAAAAATATGGCCCTCCCATAACACACATGCTTTTAGAAAGGAGTTTTGGTTCATCCGTCTGTCCACTCGACAGACCGGGGAGCAGAGGGTATTCTATCGTTAATAGTTAACATAAATTGAGCTGACCTAAGTTCTAATAATGACCCTTGTAGGAAATGGGGCTAAAAGGTCGTAGTAAAAGGTCGCGTAATAAGCACAAACGGCTATCAAAATAGAGACAGGGGTCGCTTCATCACAGCGATGTAATTAGTTTACAGTAACTTCACATTGGACAGACTACCAAAATAGCAAGTGTCTTAACGACATAAAAAGTGACAGATGTCAGAAATACATTACCTGGAGATTCAATACGGTATGTCAGGTTAGTCCACTTGGTTCGTTTCACTGAAAGGACACTCATCAACCCCTATTTCTTTATTTTATTTTCTACATAACGACGCCGATCTTTGATCAGCAATGACATAACATAGTTTTCTGCCTGACTGGTTATAGGATTTGGGCTCCTAATAGCTAAAAAACAATACAGTATTCTTATTTTATGCTATTAAATTGGCAAAGACCTCGGAATTTGCATTTACATTCCACATTAGAGGGGCTGCTTTCACCCAAAAGGAGGCAGGGGCTTGACGCAGGGGCGGATGCGCTGCTCTCATCTATACATGCCCACATGTAGCATGACAACTGCTGCAGCATCTGACAGACCATATGTGTGAATGGTGCATGTGCGTTTGTGTGGACCTGCCACCACACACTTGTCTTTACTGTTTTCGCTTCACTTATAAATACTTTAACAATACTTTCTGCTTCTCCTCTAGGCTTCTTTGCATCATGAACACATCAACTAATACATAAACTACAGCAATAAAGTAGACAAATATAGTATTATTGTATCAAACTCTACTCGTGTAGTATATGGATGGTAAATCCAATGAAAACCTAATAAAGCATATGAGTTTAGAGAAGTATTTGTACATTTTGAGACTGCTGAGATTGTACAAAAGGAGCAACTCAATATCAGAAGGATATTTCTAATGATTAAACAGTCAGTGGGATCTGACTACAAACAAGAACCAACACCTGTCACTTGTCACCTGTCTTTGGGATCATGTGTAGCTCATTTAGAGGCTGACACACTGTGATAACCATCTTGTAAATATTCCCCCACACTTACTTACATAGCATGTTATGATTAACAGATATGTTGCTTGTGGCCAAACTCACATTTGCATCACAGGGCTAAACTCTCTTTCCCTCAGCTACTCACACACAGCTTGTTGGGTACATGCAAAAATTAAAGTGTGTCTCTTACCAGCGAAAAGCAGAAAAGGTTCATGTTGGCTGATAGGTGTCCTGTTCGTGCTGGTGCGTCCGATGGAGGTGAAACAGCGAGCTGAGTGACAGCCAGAGAGACACAACAGCTCAGTGTGAGCCCAGCCCGGGCCACCTGCTGTCTTCTCAGATTAATACCACAGTGAAATCCCTCCACTAATCCAATAGATGGACCACCATTACTCTACCAGCTATGGCAGAACTCTTGACAACAGGCCCACCATTGGTGCAGCAACAGGATGAGTCTTTGTTTTGAATCTTCTTTTTTTTTTGCACGGAAGCTTCATCCAGCAGCCGTGCTCTTTTTTAACCTACCCTAAGTGGTGAAGCAAGTATTATGTAATTTACTTATTATATCCTTTAATTAAGTAAAAGTACCTGAACAACAATGTAAAAATACTCCATTACAAGTAAAAGTCTTGCATTCAAAATCTTAAGTAACATTTCTGAGTTGTTATCTGCAAAATGAATCAAAAGTAAAAATATTCATTCTGTGTAAAAATTCCCCCTGTGATTGATATATTATTATAAATGATATCATTAGATTGTTACTGATGGATTGATGTGTAATGTGTTTTACTGTTGTAGCTGGTGGAACTATTACTAACTACTTTCTATTCTATTTACTATGCTGTTTTTACTACTTTATATACTGGTAGTTTAATCCAGTGGTTCCCATCCTAGGGGTCTGGGCCCCTCCAAAGGGTCACAAAATAAATCTGAGACTCTTGAGATGATTAATGGGAGAAGAAAGAAGAAAAAAACATTGTTCTGCTACAAAAACTTGTAATACATTTTTGGACTGACAGGCCCCAACTAGACACTGCTTTTTTGTAAGGCGTTACAAGCCAAAAAAGGTTGGGAACAATTGGTTTAATCTTTAACAATGTATAGTATTTTATGAACTTATCGTGTGTTTTTATGTACAGTAAACCCTTAAGCTGAAAAGTAATCACTGACTATGTCTGTCAAATAAATGTAGTGGAGTAAAACATAATTCCCTGTAGTAGAGTAGAAGTAGAAAGTAAAGTAGTGCCTCTTGGAGCAAGAAAAGTACATGAGTAAATGTACGTCCCACCACTGCCTACACTACCCTTCACGTGTAGTCAAACCTCATTGGTGCGTGCTGCACACTAATCAGTCACCCTCTTCATCTTTAAGAAAATATCATTCCAACTGTGAGGTAATGAAAAACTTTGAAGTAAGAGTGTCAGCATGGCTTCTCCCTTACATCATTTATTTTAATGACTATTTTATCAGATGCATCATTCAAAACAGTTACAGTCTACAAATGATTGAAGAATTGATCAGAAATACAACATAACCAGGGTCATTTAAAAAAGGAGTTTCATAAAGGCATTATCTATATTCACAGTATTACCAGGACAAAACAAGTGATTTAAAAAAAACTCTGTTTTGTAAATAGATAATATAAAATAAAAGATCTCAGCCTCCAACCAGTCCTACTGAAGGAGTGCCAAAATGACAGCAAGAGCTTTGATAATATGCAAATAAATGCATTTCCAAGAAAACAAGTGGAGCATAATTTGCAACAACCATGCCCCCATACAGTCGTCATTTAGACATTAAAACAAACAAACACACCGAGCATGAGGCATGCTAATTCTCACACTCTCAGCCACAGCTCTTTCCTGTGTGGGCAGCAGCTGAGTGTAGTATTTTTCCTCACACTCTAAATGTGGCTCTGTGCAACTACTGGCTTCTTCAGAAAGCACAATGATTCTTCTAAATGATGGAAAGTTGTTGCATTTTTGGTTTGGGAGGAGTAACCCAAAAGTGATGCAAAAAATAAAAATGTTTTGGGTGCAGTGATTTTATTTTTCATCTGAAGACATTTTGCTAGTAGTCATTGGGTCAATCTATGTATCTTTTGGACAAGTCCCATATATAATATGTGTGTATTAACCGTTAACACATTAAGTGTAAAGGTTGTGGTCTGTTAATCCACCAATCATCCACCTCTGATGTACGAGCTGCTCTAATGTAAAGAAGAAACAGCTGGAGAGATTAACACTTGTGACCTATATTTTCATGCTGACGTGACGTATCGTTTGCAATAAGTGGAATGATCTGTGAGTATTTTGAATCCATCCACCTCGTTCAACTTAGTCATTGTTGTATTCTAATGTTATATATTTGTGTTTGTGACCTGGTGTGAATGCCTTTGTGGTATTTGAGCAACAGGAAGCACATTTACGGTTTTAAATGGAACATGAGTCCCATACAGAAATATTATAAATTAATAGATGAACCAAATAATTACTTTACCACTGACTTCAGCCCACTTTGCTTGGTTTAAGAGTCTCTTTAAAATGGTCCAATTACTCAGCATATTTCAAGATACTTCCTCTATTTTTAGCTCCATGTCTAGCCATTAGCCTCTGAATGAAACGTGTTCTACAGTGTTTTGATTCTGGGCAGAGGTCCAGGATGCCAGTACTGTAGCCTGGCAGCCTTTTGTTGCCTGACAGTAACAGGGTGTGACATGGCCACTTGTTCTCTGAAAACAGGGTAGACTGAATGAATGCTGCGAGGCAAGATTCACACGCCAGCCACAGGTTCAGCCACATTTCTGTGTGTTTTGTTGTCTACATTAAAAAGAAACAATTTGCCTGGCTCACTGGCTCAAAGGGGGGTGATAAATGAAAGATCTGAGCCTTTATGGACCCAGGTGGGATATTGGTTTGTTTACATATGGGTTAAATATGCATTTTCCCTTTTGTTCTCATTAGCAAACATAAATGGACAAAAAGACACTAATTAATGCAGGGCCTTCACTAAAATGCAATTTGTATAGTGTTGATGCCAATGAATGTGTTGCATTTTCTTCTTCATAAAACATTTGCAGAGCAGATTTTTTTAAATATTTTAAAACCTGCATTGTTTACATCCATGTTTACATCAGCTAGCAGTCTTCTTTTTTGCTTTCTTTTGTTGTAGCACATTGCTACGTTTCTCTGCACATTATTGTCAACTACTGTTGATCAGTGAAATAGAATGACACCATGGGCAGGATTGTTTTTTGTGTCGCCTGTGTATACATACATTAGTATCTCGTGTGTGCTGGTAGAGAATAATATGCAAACAAAACAGGGACTTGCTCATCAGAACATTGCTCCATAGTGCCACTAGGGGTCAAAAACTCCACAGGAGGGAACATTTTGCTAAGTTTCACCTCACCCAAAAGAAACCCATGAAATCAGGACATGTGGATTCAATAACATGAGGCCCATATGGGCATGTTGGCTGTGTAAAACTGAGTGAGCTATTAAAATCTTCAGACAAGATCATTTTTTCCTGCCTCTCCTGTAACAAGCGTCAGCTGAAACAAATGATGAGATCAATTAAAATATTTTTTTTTATTTAAGGATTTGGAAACAGATGAAACAGTTGGAGTCCAACTTTGCATTGCAGCAGAGACAGACAGCGACCCACATTGCAATAGGCTGTTGCTGTGACCCACTAAGTGACATCAGGAAGGGATTAACTGTGTGTATGTGTGGTTGTCCTGCTTCCTGCTCTAGTTCATTAAAAAAATCATGGCTGTGAATACCAGTGTGTTGTGCAGTTTGTGCAGAAGGCTGAGATGATGAATGAGACATTTCTAGATTTAATTGAAATTCCAAATAAAAGCAAGACAAATCAAAGACAGGGTAGTCACATTCAGATCTTATAAACTAAACTAACAAATCATCTTCCATTATGTTCAGATTTAAGTAATTCATTTTTTTCATACTATTTTGATTAATCAGAAAGCGAAAGTGAATGCTGAGTGATGCCTGGGTCTAGCAAAGGTCATCTTGGCAGCAGGTTGTGAAAAAGTCCTCAGCACAGAAATCCTCACAAGTTCGAGAAAATTCATCAACTGTTGAAAAACAAATACAACAATATGAAATGACTGAACATTTCAACATGTAATATGGCATTTCCCAAAAATATAAACACACATATTAAAACATGGACATAAGAGAAAGCAAAGTGAATGCAGCAGAACGAGTCCTACGTACGTTTCTCATAGGTCTTGCAGTACTGAGCTGATGCCGGACAGTCTGTCTCAGTCTTACAGACGTCGTCGTTCTCGCCTTCACAGGTGTAGCATCTGAGTGTGAGCACTGATGAGAAGACAAAATCCATCAAAACTGACTCTGGGTTTTCACTTGCTACAATGTTATGAAGTTATAAAGGTAACATCAACATTTAGTCTGAAATTAGTGGGAATACTGGATAGCTTTTCATTATCAGGAGACATTTTCAGGCGTAATGCAATGATCAAATGATCAAATCAAATGGTCCCATAATAGTTAAATGTTCTTATAAAAGTATTTTTTACCTCATTTTTGACCTTTTCTTTAGTAAAAATAATGCACAAATCTAGCATAAACCAAAGTTCCCTCACCTTGAGTGCTACACAGCAGCAGGAGCAGCAGCGTGAGAAGCAGGACCTTCATGTTGTCAGATGATATGTGGACAAACCTCCCGCTCTGGCACTTTTATACTGGCACACACATCACATACCAAACTAGAACTGAGTCATGCACTTCGTTGTAAACGATATTCCAGTAAATGTACTTTCCTTTTGGTTCTATTGTCCCGCAGAAAAGACGAAACCTCAGCAAACAAAGGGATTTAGTCTGCTTTATACTTGATACTGATGAACCAGGTGTTGTGTTGCAGGAAGATCAGCTAAGGTTGCTTTCAACCCTCTCCTGTATCCCTCCCACAACAGGACAACAATACTTAATTGTTTTGTTAGTTTGTCTCGGCTTTCTCGGCCTGCTGCCCTACATTATATTCATACAGCTACCAAATTACAGCGGCAGAGTTTGGTATCATTTCTGAGGACTTTTTGAGAAACTGGACCTCACTCAGCCTGGTCAGTTTAGACAGCCTGAGAAGGAACTGGAAACATTGCCCCTTTGATACAGTGGGTTGACGTTAATAATAACTTTATGACCATGATATAAAGCTAAATTCACGGAACGTGAAAATGTTCTATTCAGTTCAGACACTGATCATGGATAAAGTCCTCAACCAACTGCCACTACTGGCAATTAATTACATGTAATCACTTAGGAATGCAGTTGATACATACTGCGTAGGGAAGATGAGTTTTATCAATCCTCCTCTCGTTTAAAGCTCTGATTCTGTAGGTTTAATAAGAGAAACCAATAAGTGATTCACTTCATCAGTGTATTTCCTCAAGAAATAAAGCTAATATTTTGTGCATTCAGTAAGGGTCAGATAGGGGCAAATTACATCATACTCTTATCATCTAAACACTTAACACTGTACACACACTTTAATAACACATTCAGATATGCTAGCCTGTCCAGCCTCTCCTAGCTGTGAAATGTTTCTGACTACAGCATGAAGTTGTTCTTTAGTGACATCTGTAGGCAACAATGGGGAAGTGCAAGACAGTGTGTGCATGAGGATCTCTCTTTTCTCAATTCAACCTGCCTTGAGCAACAAATAAGGGAAACACGTGCTATGTATTTATGAAGAAATAGGAACATCCATGTGGAGACTGTAAGATGTAGTTTGTCAATGAATATATTGTTTGCATGTTTTAGATCATTTACAATAAATCACAAATATTTTACATTACAAAACATGCTGTAGAGTCTTAGATTGTGTTTTTACTGCCCTCTAAGCTGCCTTTGGTTTTATCTCTGCTTTTATGTCAAAATTGCTGTGAGAGTGATCTGCACTCACCAGTCAGCAGCAACTATGAGTAATTTGAAAAGACTGCATTGGAAATACACATTTTTTTAAACCCTTCCAGAAACAATGTACTTGTTAACTCTGGATAATCCACAGAAAACACTGTCAACTGTTTTTATATAATAATAATTTCTTAGAAAGTTATTCCAGTAAAAACTGCAGTAAGGTCTATGGACACACAAACAAATTTCATTCACCTCTACTGTATTGGGGTGACCAACTAACCAACCTACATTACCATGTCACACCAAAAGTTATCAAATCATGTTAAACGTGAGCTGCAGAGCAATGCTCCTAGTTGCTGTTACAGTACAGCCAGCGATAACGTATCTTTCCTACCATTTCAATCTTACTGGTCTAGTCGCACTAAAGCTGGGTAGGTTTGAAAAATACATTAAGGAAGGTAACAGTGCCGATGAGATACCAGATCAATGTTTACTTGGTTACATTCTTGTTCCCTTTTAATATTTAACAAATAACACATTTTACTTGTTTTCATAGTTCATTTCTTGGGTAATTCAGGGTCTGGATTACTTTGAGAAATAAAACTCTGGATTAAATAATTTGCTTCAGTGTCTCATTAAACTGAATGCTTCCTCTTTGCTGGGAACCCACTGATGTGCCAAATACGTAATAAAACACTCTGAGCTGCACTCGGCGCTGGTGTTAAGAGTTCATGCTCAACATCACTACATCATCATACTGTATCATTTATACAATTTATAAACAAGAACTGTTAGTCATGCTGAAGAAAAGCCAATAAACAAGCTGTCACACAGGTATTCTGTCACTGACCATGTGTAGACAGCCTGGGGCTTCATAGTGTTAGAGTGTGTTTTACATTATGTCCTGTGTTACGAATGCTTTGTTACAGCTTCAGGTGCTACAATTTTTCTACTGCAATACTAAAACCGTTCTTGTGGTTTACTATTATTATAACAAACAAGTCATACTACATACATTGTCTTATTAAAAAAATTTATTTGAACATTTACTTAGTGTTATGTGGGGTCAAGCCGGGGAACCAGGAGAGCGGGAGCTGAACCCAATAGCAGACACACTGAATTGGTGCAGTTTAAATAATTTAATGAGGCTTATGCTGATTTCAGGCAGGTAGTGATTGAAGAAACCAGGGAAACAGTCCACAAAGGGGATCAAGTTGAGAAATAACACACAGACTGTCCCCCCCCAAAAAAACAAACATGCACGACAGAAGCCAAGACACTGACATAGATACAATGCCAACCTGACACTGAGCAAAGGAAGGACACAGACTTAAATACACTCAGTGAAGGGAGAAAATGAGACACAGGTGCAACTAATAGACACAGGTGAAAATAATCAAAGCAATCAAAGACAGGAAGCAAAACTACCAGACACAAGAGGGCGGGAGAATATTACCAAATAAAACAGGAAATAACAGAACAAAAACCCTAAGCCATGACATTTAGGTTACAAGCAGAGCTTTCTTGAACAAAAGTTTAGTTAGTAAACTGAACAAAATCACATAAATGATGTGCTACTCAGAAGAAACAAACATGTTGGAGGAAAACTGGCACTTAATGTGTAATTCATGTATGAGGTATATTCCATTCATAGTTATTATCAGTCATTGCAAATCAAGCAGGAAACAAAGTAATTCCTAAGAAAAGCAACGTGATTTAAGTCTTTATGCCCTCCATGTAAAATGTTAACTTTTCTGTGTGGAGTTTGCATGTTCTCCTTGTATGTGCGTTGGTTTTGTTCTGGTTAGTCACACTCTGATAGTGTGACTAAAAATACCTAGCACATCCTGTGGCCTGTGATAATGTAATGAGAATTTCTGCAAACCTGAATGAGTCTTCCTCTCAGAAGAAGATGAAGAAGCACGTCAGTGATATGTGGCGTAAACACTGAGCCACTGTGTGAGGCAGTTGAGTATTACAGTACACAGTGTTGTCAAAATAAACCATGTAATAGTCAGTGCATCAGTCACCATTCCTGTTACATCTTTAAGGTGAGGCACCAAATGTGACTTACAAAATATAATGTTATCCAATCAGCAAACAGAATTACAACCTTTACACAGTATGTCATAATGACCATAAAGGAAGTCTGTATTTCCTTAAAAAGCATTTGAATTTTAGTTAAAACAGTTTTTTAAAGATGAGATTTCAATGCAGATTTGTGTTTAAATATGACTAGGCACCAAATCAAGTAATGAAACTGTTGTAAAGTGCAAAAGAAATGGTCAAATTCATAGGGTCAGAATTACATAACTAAAAATGTCCTATCTTGATTCTTCATATCTTACTGATTTTTAACAATATTTTCCGCTATTTTGCTAAAACGCGCACATTTTATGGCTAAACCTGGTATGAAGTTAATGGAATATCTGTTCATCATTGTTTTTAATTATCGTTTTGAAGTTACAAAACATAGAGTTGTTACAAAGGCAAAATATGCTAGCATCTTAAAACTGACAAATTCAACAAAATTACATTTTTGAAGCTGATGCCTCATCTTACAAGAGCTCCACACCAGTACAGCATAAGTTATACAGTACTGCTACACAGTATGCCATTTTTATAATATTATATTTATTGTTATACTATAACCAACAAGGGCATGTTCTACAAACTCTTCTCACGTAGTGAAAAGACTAAAACGTCAGATTCTCCTCCTCCTTTCTGTCTTCCTCACTGTTGTCTTCAGATGTTGATTTCTGTTTAGTTCTGTGGAACAGAGACAGATTGTGGTGACAAATGCAGTGCGTAAAAACACTGCTTTTTTCAGATGCTTTTTTGCAGATAAGCCATGTGTACACCATATACAAGAGCAGCTTAAGATCTGTCAAAATTCTACATTTGTTAAACTACATATGATTCAATTTATTATAACAGAAATTAAATTAGATATATAACTATAGCTGTAAGCCTTGTCTCTGGTAATAATACTGTATAGATGGATAAAATATAGCTTTATCCCCAGAAAACTGCTATTGGTGTTACTTTCACCAGATTTACAAATTAATTCTCTTTGGAGACGCTTCACAACTGCAACACCAAAAGTCAAATCTCTGACTTCCACACTGTCCAGATTTAGAAAACAGTGTTCACTTTCCTACATGATAGTAATGATACGTGTACACTGAAATTAAAACATCAAAGACACATACAGTAGACACATAGTAGTGATGCTTTTCCTACCTGGATCCTTCAAACTTCCTCTCACGATAAGAGTCGCCCTTCTTCATCAAGTAGAGAAGGACCATGTCACAGAAGAAAGCTCCCTGTTAAATGAAGTTTTACTCAGTGGTGTGACTCTCACAAATGGCAAAATGCAAAAGTTACAGTTCTTTTAAAAACATTTTTAACAAATGATTAATGGTACTTACAGCGCCCATCAAAGCCAGTCCTGAAGCAACATTGATGGCTGTTGGGATGATGCTGAACTTCCCGGCCTATGAATAACAGCAGAAATACAAGATAAAAAATCATCTTAAAAGCTTAGAATTAAAGGTTATGTCTCTCTTTTATTAAAAAATGTATTTGAGTATGATTTAGTGTTGATTTTCAGAGTAGACAGTATTTCATGCATTCACCCTGTAAAACGCATGTTCCATACCTTTCCATGCACCATGATGTTAAATCGGACACCATAGACTTTGAACAGAGATCGATAGCTCTCACCAACAGCATTTTTGAAATACCGAGTGTGTCTGGGAACAAAAGGGAAAATATGGAGGCATGAGAATATAAAAAAATAATCACCTTTAAGTAGTTTATGACAATTAAGACTTTTGGATAATTTTCTCCTTTCAAATCACAAGTTTTTAATTGTAAATAAAGATAACGTTGTTGAAGAAAATTAAAGATATTCCTCTGTGCAACGTAGCAACATAGACAAGACAGTGTCTGTAGTGAGTCTCACCTGAAGTTAAATCCTTTTGCGATGGTCTTGTTGGAGACACTCATGTCCAGCCGAGTAAAGTGGTACTGTGGATGGCACTTAGAGTAGCCTTTGTCAAGGTCACAGTCCCAGTGTATCATAATGCCAATGGAGCCACCCTGGAAACAGAATACAGACTCGATCATATGTGGCTTCTAAACCTTGTTAATGAATCATGGTGACTAGTCTGGCTCCCCTGGGTGCACACCTCCACACTGCAGACCTACAGGACATCAAAACATTGATGCTCACTCATAATGAGATGTGTATATGGGAACATTAAAAATGAAAATGGTCTTAATTAATATGACTTTTCTGTGGTGCTTCCTTAGCATTTCCTCATTTACTCTTTGCCAGGGTTCTGCCCAAATGTTTTTAATTATTGTGGGGGAAATGTGCCTAAATAATGACAAATAAGCCAACAATAAGCCAAGCCTGACAACTAGCATGTAAACATTAGGGATGCACCGATCAAGCTTTTTCTCTCCCAATGACTCAGTACAGATCCGAAATCTGTATACCTCGCCCGCAGTGACAGAAATGATAAATGATGTAAATGATACCGGAAACAAAGAATTTTTTGATGACATGGATGAAGAAACTGTGGGTCGGACACAACATAATACTTAATACATAATACTAACAAATGTGGCCATGTCCTGGAAGTTGTATCCAGCTTGCCTGGTGATGTCTCCCAGGCTAAAAATGGGGCAGTAGGGGTGGAGCTCTTCATCATATCGACATTTCTTCAAATAGGAGTCATCAGTTGTTTCAAGGACGTTGGACCTCAGTGTTAAGAAACAGACAATAGTATAGAGTATATATGAGTGTGCACCAGTTAACCAAGCAGTACATGGAAAGGTGAGTGTTGAACTCAGACAAAGAGGACTTACTTTGAAAATGTGAATTTGGGAAACTGGATGAAATTCTTGATGTAGATTGTGAAGTTTTCAGCGTTTGTCAGTAGAGGCCCTCTGTAAAAGAAAACAATGAGACTTGTAATTAAGTTTGTCTTGGTGTCTGACTTCTTGTATTAATGTAATGTTACATAATTGTCCATATAACTGCTTAACTAAGCTCCTCAAGTTAAATATTGTCATTGTCAGATGGGAATCTGACAATGACAAAGAAAATGATCAAAGAAAAGTTATCTGTTTTCTGCCACGTACAAATGAACATGTTTCCAACAGGGTTTTGCCTTCAGGATTTTGTTAAACCAAGTTTTATTGATATATATATAAATTCTAAACCACACTGGATGTGCAATGTTTTACCAGACGTAACCTGAATGTGTGTGTATGCTTGAGCGTGATCAAATCCATTAGAACAGAGAAAGAATAATCAGTAACTTCACTTGTTTCATGTTTGATGTTTTCACATGACTGGATCGCTCCTTACTGTGGTTTGAATTTTCTTTCAATGGGACACCAGCCGTAAATTTCACAGGTACCAGTGGAGTTTTCATCTTGTCTTAAGCATCGTCCACTCATAATTCCTTAAAAAAAAACAGCAGAATAAGACACCCTGAAGTCATCCAGCTTTTCACGTGAAAAGACGCTACATTTGAATTTCTGTTGCAAAGATATGGATTATACATAATCATGCTCAAGCACAAATACTTGAAAAGAAGAAACAAGTTCTCAAGGAAAGTTTTACTGAAATGATTTTTCGTATCCTTCTGATATTCTACAGTTTTATATCATACATGTTGCAATCACTTTCATTTATTTGGAAAATACCATGACACAATTTAATCTTGTTGAATTTAGACCCAAATCATATTTCAGAATGGCACTAAGACAAACCAGACTAATGGCAATTTAAAACCAATGATGTTTCTGTTTTACCGTTTCCGGCCACTACAATTTTTCCCTCTTCACAGTCCCCATCATCTCGACAGTGCCCATGCAGCACTTTGGGGTTCTGAGAACAAATGCCACAAAAAAGAGCAGAGGTTCAAGAAACATTTAACCATAAAAAATGTTCACAAGTCACAAATGAACCATCCTGGATGAAAAATCTTTTAGCAGCATTCTTGATTCAGAAAGTATATGTGATGTATTGTGAACTTAAAACATATTGCAGTAGTCACACTGTCAGATGAAAAACATCTGGACTTTAGTCAGCTCATGGTTAGGCCATTAGCCCATTTTGGCCAAGAAGATTAAAAAATACATGAACAGTTATTAAGAAATTATCTTTTCATTTAGTATCTCATACATTTGAGTTAATGTCTCACAGTTTTTACTCTGTTTTAGTGACACTTGAGAGTGCCACACTCAAGTGTGTGGTAACCTTTCAGCAGCAGTGGCACTGATATTGAGGAGAGCCAACATGTATACAAGAGCAGTGTTTTATGGCTATGTAGTGCTTGTACGGGCTTGCTATTCTTCTTGGCTGTTGCAGCCAAGTTTACATACCAACAACCCTCTGGAAATTTGTAGCTAAAGATATAGCTGAGAGAAATTAAACAGTATAATTGACACACACACACACACACACACACACACTCATGGAAAGAAGAGGGAGGTGTCAGTCTTTGGTAAAAGTCAAAAGTCTTTTGTTATGACTAAGCACTGTGAAGAAAATGCAGAGCAGTGCTCTCATGGCTGTGATGCTGTGCCACCATACAAGCCATTTGTTGTCTTACTATAGAAATCAGAGGAGATCAGAGGAGATCAGACTTAGTCCATCTTGCTGTCTGTTTCTCTGCTCATTGTGCTCAATACACTGATGATTCACAACTTTCTAAATTACAGAGTGACTTTAGGAGGTTACTGCCATGTGTGACTGTCCGTCTACCACATACTCAAAACCCACTTAGAGTATAAGTGTGTGGTATAGAATTGGGACTCCATGTCACTGAGTAGATGCCACTGATTAGATGATTTTTGTTAAATGTATATAAAATATGAGTCTTATCTGCTGGCATTTAGAAAATTGCACTGACTTGTGATGCTACTTGTAGCTGACTGGCTCAAGTAACCATTTATCGAGAGAGATACCTTGCTTGTCTCTATAGTTCACAGAAATGACAAAATATAAGATAAGGTGATCTAAGAGAAGTTTCAGTTTATTTATGTATTTCATTAAACTCAAGTCCAGCACTGGTCACTTCCAGCTCTTCCCTAACACGAGTCATACATTGCTGTATCTTTGAAACATGGCTGGCTGGAATAGTTTCCAGATGATGAGACACAGTTAGTCTCAGACAGCTCGAAACGAGCCAAATGGCTTTTCGCAAAAAGAACACAGTGACTAAACAGCACATCATGCCCTCCAGCTAGCTGATCCTCACAACAGAAAACTCACTAGTATCCTTGTGATAAACAAAATAACATCTTTTTCTCAAAATTCAATGTTGTGCAGTCTGGTGACACACTGGCAAGAATAAGTAAAACATGGCTAAAAAACAACAGCATGAGAGAGAACTTTGTCATTGTCAGTAATACTGAACATTGAAAACAGAAACTCTTATAAGGAGGAAAACCATACTGATAATACAAAGGGCAATTTGGGAAAAATTGTCAGTGTATGGTAATCGTATTGTATTATATATAGGTATAGTATAGAAAAAGTATATTTGGGTCAGTGGGTGTCACATGACCTGCAATTCCAACTGTGGCCAAAATCATCGTACACCCCTTTTCCCCGAGGCTTGGGCTCAGCACTGGACCACTGTGTTCATAAATTGAATTGGTTAGAGTGAAGTCCCCAACCTGTTTTTTCATTACTGTTAACTGCGGACTTGGTTGTTAACTTTATGTCTTTTGTTCTTCTCAAAATGAAAACTCCAGTACTTTGAAGAACTTCAGGGAAAGTTCAGCTCTCCATATCATAAAACAAGGGAATACCTACATCATTAAAATTGGCCCGGATCTTAAAAATGATCTGTCAGGGGTTTAATCTGTGATGCATTTCATGGATTGTTAAAATGGATTTAGATTTTTTTGAAAATTAGGTGGATAAAAAATTAGATGTACGCCTGACAAGCAACTTTATTAATGCGACTACTGCACTGTTACTTTGCAAAATGTACTTATTAAATTCTGTACCACACTGCATTAACAACTTGATCATCACTACTGCCATTATGTTATCAAATTAAAAAAAATTAATCGTTAGCAAATTAGATCTAAGATATCATTCATTGTGACACTTCTTATTACAGGAGAGTACAGTTTCCTCATGGAAATACTACCACAGTGGTCTAACTCACAGCCCATGATTTACATTTAAATCAACTCTATAAAATATTCTTACCTCAGCACAGTGTCCCAGCTTCTGGTTTGGCGTCTCTAAGAAATTGGTTACAACAAACAGAACAGCTTCACCCTACATGTAGAGAAAACACCATGATAATGAGCATCTGAGCCTGCTCCTGCCTGCAGACCTGTCCCTCTCAGTATATATACTGTACCAGCCATTTCCCCAACACCTGTTTGCTACATTGTTTTAGTTGCCATTTAGTGTTCCAGTTATTCCTCCCTGAAACCTGCTTTTTGATTTAAACCTGCCTGATAGCTGCTACCTGTTTTTGACCTGCTTTCTCATTCAGGTTAAATACCTGTTCTAACTGCTTAAAGCCCATCTGTTGACAAACCGTAAGCCTGTTTCCAATCTTTATGCTAAGCTAAGATAGCTGCTGCTGTAGCTTCATATATTGTATAGTGGTGTCAATCTTCTCATCTAACCCTCGGCGAGAAAGAAAAATGTCAAACTACTCCTTTAACTCAACCGGTCCTGCTTATCCCTGCTGCCTGAACAGTGACACATCAGGCACTTCTTCACATTTTGCTGATTTTGATACATGTTACTACTGCAGTTCAGTTAAATCCTGCTTCATCCTTTATTCAGACATGAGGAACAAATCCAGGATGTTTTGTTAACTTCTTAATTTAGCCACTACTATGTACATGTCTTTCACCCAGTCTTACTTATTCTAAATAACATTGTTTGCTAAAAATGAAAGAACTGAAAGGCATGAACATGCACTGACAGTGTGCGTACTGCTGTTGTGGTGTGAATGTTTTCACCTGTGGTGGGATGACATAGTCCTCCGGTCCCCACACCAGCAGACCAGACTCAGTGGTGTTAGTCACTGAGACTCCCTTCAGTTTTGTTATGACAGAACTCTGGATGGCCTCGTCTGTCTCCTGGTAGCCTTTCTTACTTACAAAAACCCACCTGTGGGTGAAAGCAAACATTTTAACATTGTTAAACATTAAAGAAATGCAGATTGTGTATTGTATCTGTGATATTCAGCAATAAGAATATATTTAAATTTGTACTTAACTATGTTTTATTTTTGTGGAATCACATATAGGATTCTTATATGGATTTATAAGAATCCTTATAAGTATTGCTATGGTGTTTATGGGTATAGGACTAAGATGTACACTATTATAGAAACCCTACTAAGACTTGCATTTGTTTAGTGTAATTATCTTTATTTTTTTTCACTCTTAGTGACTGTATTTTAAGCCTGTTGCTTTTGTCTTTTATAACTAAGCACTTTGTGACTTCTGTTCTACAAAGGTGGATAGTAAATACAATTAACTTAGTAGATCAAGTCTTACCATAGCATTTTTATTTATGGGTTTTGCTACAGGGCACTGAACAAGCTAAACAAGAGTACACAGAACATTAGAAAGACCTTGTGTGGCAGTTGATAGTATAAAAAACCTGCCCTGTCACTTGTCCTACTATGGCCCTGACTAAAAATGTACAGTCCATCATCATGGTCAAACTGTAAACTGAATAATGTAGATGTGGCATATTATACAGTCATATCAGCAACCAATACGTTTATGTAAGTTGCTGCATTTAAGTTTATTTATTTTTACAAAATATATATCCTACAGTGCCATTAGGGTCAACATAAACTCCTTACAGACATACATTTCTATATTAATATTGCGATTATTTGCTAAGGGTTAAGTAACGTATACCAATTTATAACATATGGAAAGAGGCAATAAAAGCCACGACAGTAATTAACTTACCCTATAATATAACCGATGATAGATAACTGAATAAGTCTGTACAAAATCCCAACTTTCTTATTTTTGGCGACAATGTATTTTTCCGTTTTGTAGTCGAATAAGGAGAGGAAGTGTCCTTTGAAGAAGCTCCCGGCCATCCTGCAGCTGCCTGTGGACAGTTGGTGTTAGAGTATGATGAGGCATGGTGGTGCACACAGTTTCAGTACAGCTCACTGTAAACAGCCTTCGGGAGGCGACACGTGCTCCCCCCACTGCCCAGGCCTCATCCAGTCCATCCAATAGTTGGTGAGATATTCAGTCTGGACAGTAGTGGACGACCGACCGATTGACAGACAGATAGACATCGCCATTCCTTAAAAAATGTAAAAAAAAAAATTTTGTTTGAAAGTATTAAATGATTTTATTGAAATGAATCAACGCACGTGTGTAGGTGATCCTCAGAAACCCAAACTAACATGGCATTCCCATTTCAAGTTTTCTTGCATTCGGAATTATTTTAAAGGGACACTCCACCGATTTTACACATGAAATTCAATAGTCGTCACTAGAGTTACTGTGGAGAGCCAAAGCCATGACATACCGTCAGGGATGGCATCTGTTCCACTAGCTTCTGTAACTCAGTGCAATCTATCATTCAGCATTTCTTTCATTGGCCTTTCTGAAAAAAATGGAGCTTGTTTCTGGGGTTTACTGTCCATGTTTCAAGACAAATTAGCATCCACTACAGATCTTTCTATTAGAAATTGAAAACTTTTTGATGTGTGTATGAGAAGTTAAACAAAGACTACTTTTGTGAGCACACAAAAAACTAGAGCTCTCGTGAAAAACGTAAGTGACGTAAGTGTAGTCGCGCGCACACTTACGTCATCATACTGGTTTCATCCATATATGCTCGCTTGAAAAAAGTCATTTTTTCGACTTTGTAGTTGTAATCTCTGCTGTCTAAAAACCGGCTGTTAATACAGACATGTCTGAGCTAGCCAACCCTAAACGCGCAGTGCTTATGGGAAATGGTGTTCGTTAACGGGCCACTAAAAACATAAATATTGAATAATCAAAGATATTAGATATCGATATAAACTACCGTCCTTATCTAAACATGAAGTGAGCCACATGACATGCTGTTGAGAAAGGCTCTGTTCTGAGGCTATATTTTTAGTTATTAGCGTAGTTACAAATGTCAACAGGATTTTGAATGAGGTTTTCTTACTTCTGGTACAGAACCAGGAAGTTCTGGTCTAGCTTCAGCTCTCTATACAGCCTGTGAAAACAGTTGTGCAAAGAGTTTTGGTGCTTGACCCATAGAGAATAAAAGTCAGCATATCTCGACCTCTGCTGCTTCAATTTTGACCATGATTTTTTCAATTTGTCTCTTGTGAGTTCCCCAAGTGTAATACTGAACTGCCAGAGTACCCCTTTAATTACATTGTAAACATATGACAATACTGTATTTTTAAAATATTATTACATTTGAACTTTTTACTGTCCATTGTGAAGAATCAATTTCCCAGTCAATAAACCCCCTTAATTTTTTTTTTATCATTATCTGAACTGAACCATAGTTTGGGTGAAGCTTGTCATGTGTTTTCAACAGATTTACAACATATTCCTCAAGAGTATTAATTCCATCCTTAACTTGCCCACAGTCACTCATGAGAAGTGCCACGGTGAATGTAAAAAGTCAGAAACGAATATCAGATGTAATCATACCACACAATTAGAGGAAACAGTATTTTGACCTGGTACTTCCACTAGCACAGACATGTTACCATTATACAAGACTGCAGAGGTGAAGGTTTGAATGGTGGAAGAAACATTGAGACCTTTAACTTGTGTACAAGTTGCACTACCACCAGACTGTAAAAGTACTGAAATATCCAGCAAGTAAAAGTCCTACGTGCAAGTTACACTTAAAAGTACGAAGTAATATCAACAAAATGTACTTGTCAAAAGTAAAATTATGTGTAATGCATAATGACATTTCAGAATATTATATTATTGGATTGTTATTACTGTTGCATTAAGCAGCATTTTAATGTTGCAGGTGGTCAAAGTAGAGCTAATTTAAAATAGCAATATCAAAAAAATTAATAAATAAAAATTAGATGAAATTATATGAACATTTTCCATTTTATACTACAGCACTGGAATGGGGTTGTTAGTGACATGAACATTTCTATTTAATCAGAATTTCTTTTGAAATGTATTTAGTGGGTGAAAATATCTTTATTTACTTTAAATTTGGATTTAAAGCCTTAAAGCCTTTGTCTTTTCAGTTGATATTGTGCTTGAGTGGAGTATATTGCTAAACAGAGATTGTTATTAATCAAGTCATCATATTCAACAGACTCATACAAAACCCATATTTTATGTTAGGTAAACATAAAACCTGGGTTTAAAAATGTGTTTCTTTTGCTTTAATTAGCCCAGGAGAGAATAAACTAGGCATTTGTCTTTATCTGTTTTATCTCAAGCCCCCTTTTTTTGGAAGCATCAACAGGAAGTGGTTTGGACGAGTCATTTCAAACCTTTTTATGGCATTCATCTACATGTTCATTGCATAAATGAAAAATTATTATTGATTGGAATTTGAATTTAATGTTTGACATGATCACCAGACGAAAAGTTGTGTCAAACATTTGTTGTTCATGTGAAACTGAAAGATGGCAAACTGTCTAACTAAATGTACTGTGATGGTCTTGTGGTTTAGTCCCATGATGCATAGAGGGGTTCATAAACAGCATTACCACATTGCTGCTCACACTGTAGATACCAACAATGACTGCTGACAGGTGGATTTTCCTTTTAGCCCTTTGCTTCATGTGTGTGTCTTCAAATGGTAAGTCCTTTTCTGAAATTAGAGAAATAAAATATTTTTATTTATCTATTTTATATTTAGATAGAAAAGAATAAAATGCCTCTTTCGCTAAACTAATTGTTTGATCTATTTGTACATTATTCAGTCAATTAAAGTTATCCTTAAATGTTTGATCTTGGATATTTTAATTTACATACTGAAAGCCTGGCAAATCTGTTGACAACAAGACAAGATATTTGTACTCTGTACAGTGGAATATGATATTAGTATTATATTTAAATAGGCTATGTTTTATGTTGTATATGCAGATGTCATATTTATTATTTTTTCCCCTTTAAAACACACTGTTTATTTATTAGTCTAGTAATATTGGGCTTATTTGTAAGAAACTGTGGGCAGATTATAGCTGCTTAAAATGTGTTATATTACTTTTTTTTGTTTCAGTGTTAAAGTGTTGAAGTGACACAGTGTTTCGGTGTCTTGTGCCTCCCTCAAATGCTTGCTCATGGTGGGATTTGTTGGGTCTCTGTAAATAATATTATAAAGAGTACGGTCTAGACCTGCTCTATAGGAAATGAGATAATGTATGTTACGAATTGGCGCTTTATAAATAAAACTGAATTGAATTGAATTACATTTTTTCAATCAGTGTAGGTAATTCACGGTTATCATTTTTAGGCTATATTTTATATTATATTATTAGTTTATATAATTGTCTCTGCCTGTATAATTGTTATCAGTTACATTTAATACATTTATTATCAAACGTGATGATTAATCTGAAGGTGTCTAGACAATGGTTTTGAATATCTACAGTAATAAGGAAGAAGAGTTCCTACTGTTGGTACTTATTTGAGCATGACATAAGTGACCTAAACTTGAAACTTGTTCTTGTATTTCTCTCTTCCCGTTAAGATGAAGAGTACTGTGAGATTATAAACGAGTACTTTGAGGAGTACATTTCGGATTCTGGTATCCAGCAGCATTTTTGTAAGACGCACAAACTTAGCGCTCCACTTGGCTCCTCTGTGCTCCTACCATGCAACTTTTTAAATAGTAGCCTCAACTGGGTGTCATGGGCCCACATTCCTGGGGAGGACCTGGTCCACCTCACATCTAAAGGCCGTATTAAGTTCCTGGACCCCAGAAACGGCCGGGTGAAAGCCTTTCCAAACCAGGGCTTAGAGGGCAACTACTCCATCTGCATCGATGACCTTAAAAACTCTGACCTGGGGTGTTATCGCTGTAGGCATGGACAAGACTGTCTGCAAGTGGTATTGGTTACTGAATCAGGTAAGAGGATTTCTGTTTGAAAGTTTGAAGGTAATGTTTTCTCAATACTGAGCAGCAGCCTGAGCAGAGATGTGAGGCCTCTTCCTTTCTATAGTCACAAACCTCACAGGCCAAACACATGAGAGGGGACAAGTGAATGAGCTAGAGTTTCCTGTGAAATGTATCTTTGTGAAACCACAACTTGTCATGCAGGTGCACTGAACGAAGAGATGAGGCTACTGATTTACATCTGTGTTGGTGGCGTTGTTTTCTTCCTGCTTAGTGTCGGAGGCTACTTCTGCATGAAAGGCATATGTGAGTACCACACAGTTAATAGACGGAAAGTGTTGCTAGTTCATTTGATGCATGGTTATTTAAAAACACCTTTTGTTTTTATTTCAGTGCTCTGTAATAACAGAACACAGGACAATACGAACAATCCTGCAGGTATTGAGGGTAAGCAATCATTTCACAATTTACCATTTACATTAGATCCATCTACAGTCCAATGTTGCTCGGTACTCCGTTATTTTTACATTAATGTTAACATTATTGTTAACTGGTTTCATTGATGTGGTCATTTGCACAACTATTTATTATAATTGTGTTAAAGGATCAAAGGATGTTAAGGTCAAACCATCCCCTTCTAATTGTAGGAGACATGTAGATGTTGTATCATTCATGTGACTAAAAAGTGATTTATGACTTATTTTTCATTTATTATTTATCAGCCCATTGAGCCTTGTAGTTTCATCTGTTATCCCAGGCCAGTCGTTATTAAGGCATCTTAAATTTGAATACAAGTTGATTTGTTATGAAGAGTTGCAACTGTTAAAAGTCATTTAAAAAAGATATATCATACACAGGACAATGAAAACCTACATAACAGAGCACAAAGGCAAAAAGACAGTGATAAATAGCAAAGCAGTAAATAAACAACAATGCATATCTTTCCTTTGAAAGAATAGTTAATTTTGGGAAATACAGTTATTTGCCTTCTTACCGAGATATCGATGTTCTTATCTAACAAGCATATTTCCCAAAATTTCCAACTATTCCTTTAAGTTGCTTCATATAATGTCCCACTGCAGGTGTCACTGCTCCACCTGAGAAAACAGCCCGAGTGCCAGTACATGAACAGCAGAGAGGTAAACACAAACACACACACACACACACACACACACATTTACTTAACTGTATACGATATAGTTTATGTGATGAACAAGTCAACGAGAACAAGAAAAATTTCTGTTTTGTTTTATTTGAATGTGCTGTGGGTTGTTTTTTTTTTTACAAGAAACCTGTGCCACTATACACAATATGTTTTCTTTTCCTACAGGAGCAGAAAATCTTGTTTATGGTGCGTTCACACAGCTCGTCTTCTTCTTCCTTTCATCCTTTATTTCCATGTCATCTATTGATTCAACTTGTTAAAGAGCTAATGTCATTGAATCCCACCTAAATCATCAAGAATGTATGTGTCAATACTTTCTAATTTGATCTTTTTTAAATATCAGAAAATGATGACCAAGACCCAGCCAACCAGCAGGGTGACCCCACCAGAAATCATATCAGTCCACCAGGAGTTCTGCCTGATTTGGACAGGACTCAGCCCACCCAAAGCATTTATCCAAGCTTGAACCAGTGTCACCCTGAGAGGATGGAAAATCAGCAAACTAAACACAGATTTCATACAGGTGCTTAATATTCAATTAGAATTGCTGCACTTTGTGTTACTGGTGACTCTGGAGTAACTTAGTCTTCTCTCACCTCCCCAGAACTCTTCAGCAGATTACGTCAAGCAAGTCTCAGTCGGCATTATTATGGTAATATAAGCATCTTTTATTATGTTACATAATTTCATTGCTGTGGGGAATTTCACTCATTCATTTCATTACACAGTTAACCAATCTGAAATCAGCAAGCAACAAGCCACGTCAACTCAGGCGGAGAATCATCGCAGAGGTATTTGGATTTGGTTTGTCTTGTGTCATCTGTCAGAATGACGTATCTGTGTGTGAGAATAAATAGCCTAATGTGAAAAAAAATCAGTTTCATTATTCACTGAAGTGTTTTGTGTTGCAGGAGGTCCCGGGAAGAAGAAAGCCAAAGAAAGTGAGTGCTGACTTCATCTGTGGGTCCAGGATGAAATTATGCTGTGTGCTGAACTGCTCTCCCACTTCTCCTTTGTTTCCTTCTCAGACTGTGAATACAAAAACCCGATTTACAACAGGAGCACGGACCAGCTCAACCAACTGTAACGAAGAACAGAGTTTAAACAGCTGTCAAGATATTTTCAGTGTCAACATCCTTTCACAATGATACTTATTGACATAAATAGCTTAAACTTGATACATGTCTTATTGTATTTGTTTGTTTTATAATTGCACTGTATTTCAACACCTGTACATCTAATAGACAATGAGTGCTGTTTAGTAAAGTTCATCAAATAAAGATCAAATCAAGAAGCAGTGTGTTTATGTGTCGAATGAGACAAACCTGTGTATGTGAGATGAGTTTTAGCAAATATAAATTACTTTTATACTCTCATTTTGAATTGCAGATAAAATATAAGCCCTTTGTGTGTTCCGCAGCTGATGACACATTAAAATACAGGGATTTTTACCAAACTACACACACACACACAGCTACAGATGGTTTAGGGCTTCTGGTTCACCAGCATATCTTTTAACTGTGAGAGAAAAACCCATACAGATACAGGGAGAATATGCAAACTCCAGAAAGACCCCAGCAACCATTTGATTTTAACACAGCACCCTCGTGTTGTGAGGTGACAGAGGTACTGTGAGTTTCTGAGTTGCTTTTACTCTCATGGGTGTCGTGCCAATTAAGCCAAATGAGAAGCAGCTGCTCCACCTGTCAGAGAGTCTCAGTATCCAAAGATGAAGGCCAAAAGTAGAGACTTCATTTTGGTGACATTTCTTTCATTATCACTGCTTTTTTTGAGATGTGAAGCCCATGCTGCTTCAAAACAATTTCAAGCAACAGTCTATAACACCATGAATAATAATACATCAATTTGCCACGATGGGTTCATGTCTGTTTACATATCAAAGGTGCAATTTGCTGATCTTCCTTTCACCATTTATGTTCAAGGTAAGTCAGACACTAAAAATATATCTTATCGATGATGACACATAGCTTTGAAGTGTTTGCTAGGCTCTTGTTTGTGTCCAAATCTACACACAGATGAACACAGCGGATATTACCAAGCCATTGCTGTAGCAAAACAGTGCCACTACTTCCTTGGAGAAACTGAAACCTTTGTCATCTTAACAGTTGGTTCCCATGGTTGTTTTGTGAGAAGACAAGTAAGCTGAAAAGTCTCTTGTGCTTGTCTGTCTTTTTATTTTGAATGCAGATATATACAATTGTCTTCAATCTTTTTTTTTTTTTTTTTTTTTTTACCGTTTTGTCCAACAGAAATATATAACAAATCTGACTGTTGTCATCTTGGCACTTGCAGACAGGGGAAGAGTTGAAATTGTCAAGTCAATACCTCTCGTCTGTGAAAGGAAAATTAAAGCTAGTAAGTGTACAGATAAATATCACGACGTTTCAGAATTTAGTTTATTATTAATTATCAATGTGTTTTCTACAGAGGTGAACAAAAATGATTATCCGCTGGCATCAAGACATTTTTTCTGTAACAAGGATGGGTTCAACATAACCATCCCTCAGAATGCCACAGTCCCACCTCTGAACCTGGATGCAGTCTGGATCCCTTCCAGCCAAAGCCACACTTGTCAGCCAAAAAAAAGATCCAAGGATGCTGTCACTGTCAGCTTTCCATTCACTGATTGTGGCACTCAATCCATGGTAAATGTAAATCATTTACCTTCCATCCACAGTCTTTAGACAGGTCAGGTGGTATTTTTGTGACTAAATATAACAGGTGTGGTTGTGTCTTGCAGATAGCAGATGGGATTATAACCTACTGGGTCAACATTGAGGTGAAACAACATCTGCAGAAAGGCTCTATATTTCATGACACTCCTTTCCAGTAAGACATTAAAATATTCCACTTCTCTTGCTTTTTGAAGGTAATGGACACTGATTTCAATTCAATTCAGTTGGGCTGTATTGGCATGGCAAACAGACATTTACATTGCCAAAGCAAGTGTGAAATAAAAACATGTACATTAACAGAAGAATTGTGCTATTAAAAATAGTAAAATAAGACTAAAAAAATATAAAAGGCATATAAGCGAGAACTATATAAACACCACAACATTTCAATTTTCTTTTTTTTGTTTAAGTCTTACTGTGCGGTGTAGCTTTGCACTAGCCCAAATTACTCAGCTGGGCATCAAGGTTCTTGGAGAAAAGTCCCCGTCAACACTGAGGAGCGAAGGAATTCTGAGAGCTGAAATGAGGTTTGCCAAAGGTCAAGTTTCATATTTTTTGCTTTTATTCCTGATATTACTTTTATTGTCCATGAAAGTTATTCTTTCATTCTATTGTTGAAAAATGTGTTAATACATGACATGAAAATTAATGAATCACATTTACTTTGAACGGCCAGTTTCAAACTTAATGAAGCAAAGCATAATGAAGCCCTCCTGTAAGATTTCTTTTTTTTTCTAATCTATTATCTACAGATTCCGATTACAGGTCTTTCTATTCCTCTCGTGACCGTCCAACAGTGACTGAGCTTGGCCAGCCTGTGTATGTGGAGGTGTTTGTTCTCAAACATGAGGACAAAGATTTGGTGCTGCTGCTGGATGACTGCTGGGCGACGCCAACAAAAAACCCACATGACCCACAGAGATGGAACCTGCTTGTTAAAGGGTGAATTCACATGAAATTAACAGCCATATCTTTACTGTTTTTACATACAAATGCTCAGTTACATGTATACATCTTTACCTGTACTTTGATCAACCAAAGCTCATCTTTGTATCCAATCCAGATGTCCTTTCAGTGGTGATAGTCACAGAACTGTTGTGTTGCCGGTTGTCTCCAGTAAGGAGCTGAGGTATCCCTCTCTTCATAAGTGGTTTGTGGTCAAGCTGTTCTCATTTGTGAAGCCCGAAACATTTGAAAACCTGGTATGTAAGAGAAATTAAAAGCAAAAAATAGACGTTATATGAACAGCTGGTATTTTTTAGCCTTGGTGATTTTTTAAAAAAATAGGATGTTCTCCTACAGGTATATTTCCACTGTGATATAGAGATCTGCAAAGGACCAGAATGCTTACAGTCCTGCAGCAAGGGTAAGTGGAGCTGCGGTCTATTTATCCTTTATGAAGTTTAATGAATCTGTCTTGGGTTATTGAGTTACACACTTGCTAGCATGTAACTCTGTGAACGTCTTTTTCCATGTCTTTCAGGAAGGCGTAAATTAAGAAGAATCACACCAGGGCCTGGACAGAGGATTCTTTACAGTGTAGTCTCTGGTGGACCTCTTCTTTATCTACTGTAAATAATCAAAAAAAAAGTCATATTTGGAAGCACTGAGATTGAAAACAGTTCAGTCAAGGACTGTCCATGATTTGTAATAAACATAAATCTATACCTTCTTATAATGGCCTTAGATAGGCAGATTTTACATCATTTTCACTCTAGCAACTCAACTAATTTGTTTTTTTATCAAATTAACCTTGAATAATGTCAGAAGGTCTACTTTTCAATTCAAGGTGCCTGTCCCAAAACTCGCCTGGGTGGGTCAGCAGCATTATCACTTGATTTTAAAATTGGGTGTGCGCCTGTTACCCCGCTCAGACCAGAGGCCCTTTCCAAGAAGTATAGGTTTTGTTTTGTTTTTTTGTTTGTTTTGTTATATTGATATAGTTACATCTTTGCTCGGTATAACCTAGAGCAGGGTTTAGTTTTGACTTAGCAAAGGTATCCATACAACTCTCTGACTCTATTCTGTTTCTCAGAATAGGTCCCAGCTGGACAGGTCAGGGCAAAGGTTCCTGGAGAAAATATGCTTTGGGATTACACCACACAGCTGCTCAAATAAGTACTGTTGTGTAAAATGCACAACAGTACTTATTTGAGTTATTTGTGTGCTCAGAGGACATCATATAGTTGCTGATCATTTTGGGCACATCCACAAATATTAAATGACTGGTTCTAAACCTTGCTTTCACGCAGAGAAAACTGTCAATATTCTGATTGAATTTGATTTTAATTGAATAAATATGGACATTAACAAATCGACTTAATGATTTTTTAATGTTCTATTTGTACGATTATTTGGCGTTGGCACTATTTTTTTTTTTTTTTGTAAATAAAGCTTCATTTAAAAAAGTCCATTCAGACTTTTATAGTGGTGGAGGAGTTTGGGTCATGTGCCCACAATTCAACCAATAGAAACACAGAATGGGTTAGTTTGCGGAAGTTATTGTGCAAGCGTGTCGTCTTTGAAACAAGAGGAAGAAATTTATACATTTTTAAGTTTAATACTGTCTGTGGGCACAAACACCAACTAAATCGTATTCCGCATGATTAACGTCAATATTTATCTCGTCTGGTCAGCTCCTCACATTGATATCTGCTGGTAAAGCTAGTCAGAGTTGTCAGTTATGTCTAAATCAACGAGATGGGACTCAAAAGAAAATGAGTCAAAACACCTGCCGATCTATCAGCACAAAGCCAAGCTGATTCAGGCCGTCAAAGATAGCGCTTTTCTGGTTGTCACCGGTGAGACTGGCAGCGGGAAAACCACACAACTTCCACAGTACCTGCATGAAGCAGGTAAGCTGTCATTTTGCTGTCCTGTGTCTGTAAAGATAAGAACTAGAGACAAGCGTTTATGCGTTAAAAGACAACATCTAGATACAATTTAATTGCGATTCTGTTGGTTTAACTAACACAGCAGCCCCGGCCTATGTGAATTTTGTCAACGTAGGATACAGATGTGGCCATTGGATTCTTATATGAACCACTTGATCTTCTTTTTGTGTAGGTATTTGTAAAGATGGCAAAATTGGCATCACCCAGCCCCGCCGGGTGGCTGCAATCACAGTGGCCCAGAGGGTAGCCCAGGAGATGCAATGCACTCTGGGTAGAGAGGTTGGCTACCAAGTACGCTTTGATGATTGCACGTCACAGGTGAGAGGCAGAGACGACTCATTCCCTGCACAAAACACAATGTATTTATCTAAACGTTTCTGATAACGTGAAGATGTGTGTTTGAAACCAGGACACGGTGGTGAAGTACATGACAGACGGCTGTTTGCTCAGAGAGATCCTGGCTGATCCTGTACTTTCTCAGTACAGTGTTGTAATATTGGATGAAGTCCACGAACGCAGCCTCAACACAGTGAGTCAGTGCATAGCATTGACCCAATGTCATTAACATTTATAATGTCTGCACTTTACTATTAGATGCATACATTTTTTTTCTTCTTTCTGTCAATTTTTCAATGCACACTTTGACTAAGTGTTTGTTTTTGTTGCAGGATATTCTCCTGGGTTTACTGAAGAAAATCTTCTCCAACCGTGCTAAGGCCACCAAGGGCCAATCTTTCCCTTTGAAGGTAGTGGTGATGTCCGCCACCTTGGAAACTGACAAACTTTCAGCCTTTCTCGGCGGCTGTCCCGTCTTTGCTATTCCTGGGAGGACTTTCCCTGTCACCTGCACATTTGGTTCTGCTGTAGGACCTAAAGACATAGAGAGCACTGGTTATGTAAAAGAGGTACTGAGTTTCAGCTTTGAGTCAGGTGTTTGGTTTTCTTTATTGTTAAGATTGCTACAGGGAGAAAAACACATACTTTAACTTGGTTTAACACCTTTACAATCATTACTGAATAATCAAGTTTAGATATGTTTTTGTAGCCTGATGCACGTTGTTGGCATTTATTTCAACTGACATCTTTTGCTCCTCAGGTCGTCAAAATGGCCCTTGACGTGCACACCAGTGAAATAGCTGGGGATATTCTTGTGTTTTTGACAGGTAAGTCATAATTATCAAGCTCTAAGATCACAGTATATCTTAACCCTGACAAAATCTGCCATCTGCATCTCCATGTTTGACAGGCCAGTCAGAGATTGAGCGTGCCTGTGACTTGTTGTATGAGAAAGCTGAGTCTATAGATTACCGCTACGATGTACAGGACCAAAACGTGGAGGGCCTTCTTATTTTGCCCCTTTATGGATCCATGCCCACTGGTAAATACATGCAACAGCTGTTACATCTTATTCATTGTTAAGTAAATTAAAATTGTAGGTTTTTCCAGACTTTGGATACTGCAAAAGAAAACACAAACACTGTGGGGGGGAAAAAAACATTTATCATTTTTGGTCTCGTCACAGATCAACAGAGGCAGATCTTTCAGCCTCCACCTTCGGGAATAAGGAAGTGTGTAGTGGCCACTAACATTGCAGCAACATCTCTCACCATCAATGGCATAAAGTGAGTGAGGCCTGTGGTCACTGGTTTACCATTACGACAATGAACTGTGTGTGTGTAATCAACATCATTCAAATGTTTCACCGACATCTCTGCAAAACATATCATCGTCCAATTCTTTTCCCATGAAGGTACATCATAGACAGTGGCTTTGTGAAGCAACTCAACCACAACTCAAGGGTGGGCATGGATGTCTTGGAGGTGGTTCCTATTTCAAAGTGAGTTTTTGAATAAGTATCATGTCATTTTGAAACCTGCAAATAGGTTTGTTAAAGTAATTCTGCTGCTAACACCCACACCTTTAAGAAAGCTTGCCAACAGAGATTTGGACTGGATTTTTTGGGGGGGATTTTCTGTGACTAGGAGCGAGGCTCAGCAGAGAGCAGGCCGCGCTGGAAGAACCTCAGCCGGGAAATGCTTTCGAATCTACACCAAGGAATTCTGGGAGAAGAGCATGCCTGAATATACAGTTCCAGAAATCCAGAGGACAAGTCTGACTGCAGTGATACTCACACTCAAGTGCCTGGGCGTCCATGATGTCATTAGGTACACTGATACCCATTCTGTGTCTGTTTGCTTTCTTATAGTTCATAATTTCTTAATGCTCCCTTTACCGTCTTTATTAATGAGTTGATTTCTTTTAAGGTTCCCTTATCTGGACTGTCCAGAAGAAAGGTTTATTCTCGAGGCGTTAAAACGGCTCTACCAATGTGATGCCATCGACAGGTGAGCGGTTATACCTGCGGACTTGAATCAAGCTTTTGGTTTTCTAAGCACAGCGGTTGTGGGTTTATGTAATTCTCTGTAAAATTTCACGAGCTCTTATCTGTACGGTGTGTGGGCTGTAGGAGAGGTAGAGTGACCCGGCTGGGGGAGCTGATGGTGGAGTTCCCCCTGCACCCAGGCCTTACCAGGGCCGTGCTCAAAGCTGCCTCACTCGGCTGTCAGGACCTGCTGCTCCCTGTGGCCGCCATGCTGTCTGTAGAGAACATTTTCATCAGGCCAGGTCAGCAAGTTCGCTTTAAAGCAGAACAAAAAGCATGTGCTCAATTTAAAAACTATGAGCGAGGGGGAAAAAAACAACAACACAGCGCTTACAAAAAAGAAAGCATAATATTTAGGTTATATTTAAGGTGGGGTGTGCGAATCTAATCCAATACACGTCTTGTTGTCTAATTCAGCAAATATCTCCTCGCAGTCCACTAGCTGTCCGTTCTGTGTGTGCGCAGAAAAAAAATTCCAGTGTTTGTATACAACCCTGGCTCTGTAAATGGGAAACAAACAAAGTGGCTCAGACCGAGCCACACAACACTATTCCAGCCATGATTTGTGTCAGGTAACGTTAAATGACTTGCCCGCAGACATTCAGCTTACTCTCTAGATTGTTAAAATATGCTGTTGTTGTGATGTTAGCTATAGTAGCAGGAGAGTTGTGAGTATCGCTGTCTGGAGCTGCTGTGCTGGCTCTGGGAAAGCGTCTCGTCCTCTCTGGCTGTTAGCTTCGCAGCAGCAACTGTAGTGACGCTTTGCTAGCTCACAACGTAGCTAACGTTAGTTATATTACTTCCTGTGTCGTTGTTCGCTCTCTATTTGCTATTTGTCATGGTATTGGATATCTCCAGAATCGCACACCCCACCTTTTTAAGGGAATTGTCTACTAGCAGAGACACTTTTAGTGAATATAGAGAGCCAAGGACTTTCTGTATTATTTACTGATATGTTGATTTAATTATTTTTTATGTGTCAGGAAATGGCATATGCAGAGAAGTGTTGAAGTGTAGTGTGAAGACCGGAGCTTTGAGTTTACCCAGCTTTGACTGATCTCTTCCTTCTTGCAGGCCACCCTGAGAAGCAGAAAGAGGCAGATATAAAACACAGAGCGCTGGCTACCAAGAGCGGCAATATGAACGACTTTGTCACACTCCTCACTGTGTTTCAGTCCTGTAAATCCAGGTAAAGAACTGCTTAATGCTGCAAGATGCATCCTTATTATTTATTTTTGTGTGTGCAAAGAAATGTCAGTGTTAGCCTATCACTAGCAGTGTATTCAGGACCTTATACTGCATGATGGTATTATCACACCTATCAGAAGTGTGAGACTGTTTTGCATTCTGCAGTGACAGACCCTCAGCGTGGTGTAAAGATAATTGGATCCACTGGAGGGCGCTGAAGTCAGCCTTTAGTGTGGAGACTCAGCTGCGAGAGATCCTCCTCCGACTCCAACAGGTACAGCAGTTTACGCAACTCATTTTCACACCACTGACTGAAGCATGTTGTGTATCTATGCTCCTTTAAATGCTTCATATTGCTGTATCGCCACATCACTGTTGTACTTGAATAATTGTAATGAACCTCTTTGCAGATTACTGTGGTCAGATGTTCATTAATTTAGCATTCTTTTTACCAACACACTGCAGTGATAATTCATTTGAGTGTGATTATTATTTAATTGTGCATGCACCCTCTGTCCTTTCAGAAGAGAGATTTCCCTGTAGAAATATTTGAAGGCAATAAAAGTGAACTCTTCAGACGATGCCTGTGCGCAGGATACTTCACCAACGTTGCCAGAAGGTATCACCAAAGTTAATTTAAAATTATCCAAATGTAACTCTCCTTTGGGATTATCTCTTAGTAATGTGAACTTTTACTGGTTATTCAGTTAATTTCTTCCATCCCACATAGGTCTGTTGGAAAGGTGTTTTGCACAATGGATGGCCATGGATCCATGGTTCACATTCATCCATCATCATCGGTAAATTTAGTTTTGAATTCATTTAAAATATTTTGATTAATAAAACACAGTTTTCATAGAAGACACATGACGTTTCGATCCAAAACTTTGATGCCTCTTATCTGATTTCTTCTTTGATCACAATTCCTTGTTGCTCCAAGCTGTTTGACCAAGAGGCCGAGCTGAACTGGGTCATCTTCCACGATGTGCTGGTGACATCACGGGTGTATATCAGAACCGTGTGTCCTATTCGATATGAGTGGGTGAAGGACTTATTACCTAAACTCCATGAGGTGGACGTCTATGAACTGAGCAGTGTGGCAAGAGAAGAAGTGACTCATGAGGAGATGATAAAATGGGAGACCAGGGAAGCAGCCAAAAGACAACCAGGTTTTCAGAATGATTAATTAGATATTTATTTGAAAATTGTGATGTTGTACAACTTAATGGTTAATCTAAAGTGTTTGGTCCCTGCTATGACCATGCATGAAATGATCAAAAATAAGAGTCCACCTAAAGCACTGTGTGGATTAAAAGGTCATTTAAGCATGAAGATCTTAATTGTTTTACAGGGTGAATGAAGTTAAAAGATGGTTAAGCAGTGTCATTTATAACAAACTAATAGATTACTTTGTTTCTTTTTTCAGAGGTTTCTGCTGAGGATGTCATGAAAAAGCTGGAGAAGCGAAACAACGAAACCACTGTCAGTGATGCTCGTGCTCGCTACCTGCAACGAAAGCAACAAAGACAACAAAGTAAAGCTCTTTGACAAAAAGCGCTTGCTTTTGAGGACATGATTCATACAATGTATCACAAAGGAATATTTTTGGAAATGATATTTGAATAATAAACATATGTTACATTTATAGCATTGCCTCTTTCTTCTTTAATCCCTCCACTTTACACACCATGGTGTAGCAGTAGTTGGTTTAATGGGCCTTTTCACAAGGTTCACATCTAAAGAAAATTGGTGCTTTATTCTTAAACAGTAAGTAGACTGAAAGAAGCCTATTGGCTTAAAGAGGAGATGGGGACACTGGATTAAAAAGACACATTTTGGGACATTTGCCATGATTTATTAGAAGTTTTTTGCACTCCCTATCTCTCAGATAGTATGTACACCTGCTCTGTGCAGTTGGGGTGAGGTTAAGGTTACAATATAGTACTTGGTGTACTTTCACACCGACTGTTCAGGTGCAGTGGACCCTCTCTGGCCTCGTACGTCACTTCCTTTTGTGTGCGTCTGCGGGGCTGCTTTACTGTCTGGCTGGGACGGAGGGCTTCCACGCTAAGCAGGCGACTACCGACATTAAACCCATAAAGAGGAGGTTTCATCTGTCCAGGATTTGGAAATTATTTTTAGTCGTATTCAGCATAACTATCTATCAAGTTGGAGCTCAGTGGACTTTATTCTCTCGCTTCAGTGAGCCACTGCAGCAGCAACAGAGCAAGCAAGCACGCCGTCGTCGTCGCTGCTGCTGCTGCTGCTGCTGCTGCTGCTGCTGTGAGAGAAGAAAACAAGCTCGGTGAGCAGCCCGCTAAGCTGTGTGATCATTGACAGAGTTCAATACACACAAGCTTCAAGTGATAACTGGTGGGAGCTTTGTGCAGGGTACCCCTAGCCTTTTCAAGAACCGACAGCTGGGAATATTTTGTTGCTGAAGCCGAGGTAAGAAAAGCCGGGGTAATGAAGAGAACTAGCGCAAGTGGCTAACTGACATGCTAACTAGCTGTTAGCATGAAAGCTATTTTGGCTAGCTGCCTTGTTTGGTCGTCATGCGGTCATGGTCAGTGTCCTCGCTGCTGTCTGACACGCCACTTGGCCAAACAGCCCACCAGCTATAGTTGAAGTGTTGTAGCAACTTGTTTCCTGTTAAACTGTGTTAGAAAAGCTAACGACCTGTCTTGGACCTAGAAAGGTAACGTTTGTTGACTTTGCCTCAGCTAGCTAGGTAGCTAGTTACTACACTGAAAGGATGAGGATGTGCTACGTTTATGTTTACGTTAGGCAGCTTGTGGTTATGCTGGGTACAGATTGTATTTTTTTTCAGACATTAATTAAATATATTGGTCTAACTGGGTAGCTATCTAAAGTGTTGGTATTTATAGTCTCTTTATTATCTACTCAAGTGGTGCTACATGTACCTTAACGCTTGAGTAGATTTTACATGTCCTCTTTGCGAAGACCATTGAACCTTTAACTGCTGTACAATGTACAGTTAACTTGCTGTGCGTCGTATGTATTATCTCAAAGAGCAGTCACTATTACTCATTCAAATTCAAATTAGTAGGTGTACAGCTACGAACAACCGTGGATGCACCGCTGATGGCCAAAAAAAAAGTCCGAAGTCGTGGGAAGCCTTATCTGTTTTTATCTTTGTAAACAAAGCAGTTCAAACAGTCTTTGTGTTCTGGTGACTGTATACACTGTAATATTCAATCCCATCACTTTCACTGAAATACTGTGAAATTCTGGTAAACCTATTATCTAACATAAGCTGTTGATTCAGGGCTGACCCTGGATCACCAAAGCCTCTCCACAAACATTCAACAAGAGCTGTGGGTGGCTATTACATTTGACAGTACAGAGCTTTGCAGCCGTTTCGCTAATTGTTCAGTGGCATATTCAGTATTTGATTTCTACCTGGCATCACTAGATTAACAATATGTAGCACATATATTATGACACTGACACACTGGGGTAAGTCAGGGAGAATTGCATGAGATGATGGAGGTGGCTGAAGTTTTAAAATATAGCTTGTAGTCATGATAGTCATTATGCTAGTCCCATTTTGGATTTCACTGTCATAAGTGTTAGATGGTCAGATATGAGACAGTGAGCAGCTGTGCGGATTTCAGCAGTTTTCTTTGTTGTGGAGTTGTGTTTCATGGAAACAGAGTGCCTCAGAAGGCGAAGAATTTATTCAAGCGCAGTCCTGTGGTGACAACACTAAGATAGGCATCAATACATACACATCCTTTGTTTTGAGAAATCAGCTCACTTTATGTCCTCACCTCCATGTTCCTGACTGTAGTTTAACTTCCTTTAGGCCCTATGTCTTTTCACATTTATTTTTCAGTCTATCTCTACCCAAAAAGGCGTGTAAGAAATATTACCCAAGGCTATGTTTTTATTTGAAGCCAGGAACTGAATTGCCAATAGTCAGAAGTCACACAGCTGTAACAAAGAGTAACTTTGCTCTCATATTAGGTGTTCACTTGACATTCTGTTTTTTGTGATGTTATTTTCTGATATGCATTGAGCATTGCATTTGTATTTTATGGACAGTCACTCATTCTGTATTCTGCATTAACAGTATTTCTCTCTGTTCTTTTCCTCCAGGTATTACATTATATAGGAATTTATTTTTATTTTTTTAAATCTGAGCCACTGTCGGGCGACTTGACCCACAGGAACAGTTTGCACAATTTCCACCAGCTTGTCTGCAGCCCACTCCTGACCCAGACAGTCTTCTGCCCCAGCATGAATGAAGTCAGTGTTGTGAGAGAGGGATGGCTCCACAAGAGAGGTGAGGGGGCCCCTTGTGTTCACCGCCCACCATCTAAGTCTACATTAAAGTGATAGTCCTTGTCAAAATCTATATTAGATTTGTTACTCCCCTGTACACTTGTCAAGCTTGTAGTTTCCTCTGTGCTCCGCTTAATTCAGTCACTTAACGGATTCCCGTTGTAATAATATTGTGACACAGACTAGTGTATTTAGCTATATTAAAGGTCCAGTGTGTAACATTTAGTTGGAGCTATTGGCAGAAATGGAATATAATATTTATAAGTATGTTTTCATGTGATTAGTGTATAATCGCCTGAAAATAAGAATCGTTGTGCTTTCATTACATTAGAATAAGCCGTTTATATCTACAGAGGGAGTGGGTCCCCTTCCACGGATGTTGCCATGTTGCACCGCCATGTTTCTGCAGTAGCCCAGAATGGACAAACCAATCACTGGCTAGATAGGGCCTTTCGCATTTTTCGCAAGTTTTGCGGCCACCGTAGTTTCTCCTACACACTTGGAAGGGAAGGATGATCAGAGCAGTATTCGAATAGTAGAAAACTGCAATTTCAATGCTAGATGCCACTAAATCCTACATACTGGATCTTTAAAGGCAAACACACGAGCATGTAGTCAAAGAGTCTTCCCCTGTCTGTTTTCCAGGTGAATACATTAAAACATGGCGGCCTCGTTACTTCATCTTAAAGAGCGATGGCTCCTTCATTGGCTACAAAGAGAAGCCTGAGGTGTCCAGCGACCACAGCCTCCCACCACTCAACAACTTCTCTGTTGCAGGTCAGTTTTCCCTTCTGGCTGGCAAATTTTAGTAAGTGCTAGATTAAACTCTAAGTGGTTTTATGTCTTGTTGTTAGTGCTTTCAGTTCTTCAGTGTTAGCTCATGTGTCTATGCCTTGTAGAATGTCAGCTGATGAAGACGGAGCGCCCCAGGCCCAACACATTTGTCATTCGTTGTCTGCAATGGACCTCCGTTATTGAGCGCACCTTTCACGTAGACAGCAACGAGGAGAGGTAAAAAAAAAAACGGTTACTCTGCTGAGTCTCAGCCCAGTAAAGCTCTGTTCTGTTGCCTCCTGCTACCTATTGTTATCACTTACAGTATGATGTTTCAGAATAGCCAATCTCCCTGTTTAGTTGTTCCCACTGATATATTTTTCATTTAAAAAATGAATTGATAAAAGCTTATACAAGCTACATGTTTACCAAGGAAAACCATTCTTGTTGTGACACTGAAACGTCAGTCAAATCGTGTATCACATGAATCATGTTTGAACACAGCATTAAGTGTTGCATTCAGATCTATCAACTTTGGAAAGAATTTGTGGGCATGTAAAACACTGGCCTATTGTGAATAGAAGGCCAAAATGAAAAACATTGTTGTTAGTTTGAATGATCAAGTCTTGCTTTAAAGGAAGTAAGGACAGAAAGACACAAGGTACAACATTTTCACAAAGTCAAACTTAAGAGGGCCTAAATGGGCCGTTGTTCACTACAGGCAGTGAAATCCATTTTAGTTTGCGTAGGAAACACCATCATACTCAAAATAGAATTCAGTGCCAGATTAAACCTGATTATTCACCCCTAACCCAAGCAATCATCATTGAGTTTTGTTTACATCGGCTCTGCCAAGTACCAAATCCCAGCAGCCCCCAGCTGAATAGTACACAGATTATTCTCTACCTTCTAAACTTATCTAGCGAGACTACTGTTTTTCTTCTTTCTTAAGATACATTTTTGGCAAAACATCTAACCATCTGTCTGAATACAATACTGCAATTTGTATCTTAAGGCGAAACATCTGCCAATTAAAACATTTTGACAATAGATTTGAAATAATGTAGACATGGCTTTGGCTAGATTTTATAAGGGCAATGTGTGTTTTATTCTTGGTCAGGGAGGAATGGATGCGATCGATCCAGGCAGTGGCAAATAGCCTCAAGAGTCAGCAGCAGGATGAGGAGCCCATGGAGATCAAATTTGGCTCACCAAGTGACAGCAGTGGCACAGAGGAGATGGAAATTGCTGTGTCCAAATCCCGCACAAAAGTGGTCAGTATTTGCACAAGCAGTGCCTGGCAGCTGAGCATTTGCTGTGTTTGTCCAGCTAAGCTCATCTTTATTGAGCAAGTTGTTCAAACTTTAAGCCTCTTTCTCAAAGCTTTTTTTGGTGAAGCAACCTTTAAATGAGCAGAGGGTAACATTTGTGTATATATTTTGTTTAGTGCTGATTCCCTTCAAATGATTTTGAATGGCTCTGGTTGTACAGACCTAGTTTGTCAATTGACTGCTGACGTTGTCATCCAGTGTCCAAAGTATGTAGGGATGCAGTATGTATAGCTGTTAATGTTTAGTATATGGTTCTTCACAGTTGTTTGATTTTGATTTCTTATTTTGGGGGAAATGTTCTTTTATGGACCTATCCTTATTTGAATGATTCCCTGCTTTATGTGTATGTGATATTAATCAAATAGCGATCTGTGTCCACCTTTGCTCCACATCTGTCACTATAGGCCTGCAAAAGTCAATGTAATGTTTTTCAGTGTAGAAAATATTTGAGTCCACTTCGTTGCTGATGTTTCTCAAGTGATAATTTAAAGGCTAAGTTCTCTAATTTGCTGAGAATTTATAGCTATTTCAGCATGTCTTGTCATGTTTTGCATGCATGCATGAGAGTTTAATGTGTGTGTTTAAAATACATCATATGCAGTGCACCAACATCAGCATTGGGGCCAGTACAATGGAGAGCCACTGACTCATCAAAATGCTGTTCCTGTACATTTCAAAGACAGACCATTATATTTTATATTTTTATACTATATAAGAACACATTTTTAAGTCCCAGTCTTTAAGGAAAGCTGGATATAAGCTCACTCTAGTGTGAGTGTACTAGCAGATGCATGCATCTTTGTCATGGCGCATCTTTGATCATTGATCTTACAGACAATGAGTGATTTTGACTACCTGAAGCTACTGGGAAAAGGGACATTTGGCAAAGTGATCCTGGTGAAGGAGAAGGCCACGGGGATGTACTACGCCATGAAAATCCTCCGCAAAGAAGTCATCATTGCAAAGGTTAGTGCTAATCACATCACAGTAAAATCTTGACTTTGTTTTGAAACAACATTGCTATCTATTAGTATGTGGTCTTGCTCTCATTGCATGTACCGTGTGTGTGTCTGTGTCTATTTCTCTAGGATGAGGTGGCACACACAGTTACAGAAAGCAGAGTTCTCCAAAATACACGGCATCCCTTTCTAACAGTGAGTTACCACTGCCCGTGTTTTCCAAAATGAATGGACCATCAGTATAATGCAGTCACTCACTTTTGTTTTCCTTCTCTACAGACACTAAAATATGCATTTCAAACGCATGACCGGCTATGCTTTGTTATGGAGTATGCAAATGGAGGAGAAGTAAGTGTTCCTCTTTCTTATCTGGCCTACAATTGTGTCTGATGTGTTCATAATGTACCTGTGTATGACCTTTTGGAAGATGGCTAATTGTAGAAAAACACATTGTGATGCATCAATTTAAGGGCGCTTTCACACCCAACCAGTTTGGTTTGGTTTGTTTGGGCTGGTATGGACCCTGGTGTGGACCACACAACCGGGCCGAGAATGCTTGAAAAGGAGGGTCTCGGCCCACTTCCAAGCGGACACTGGTGCAGATCTTCTGTGGCGTGAAAGCAAGGGGACCAACCACAGGAATTTCAATATATCTCGTGTATATATTTATGTAAACATAATTTGGTAACAACTGTAACGTAAGTGACAGATTAGTATTACTCAGTAATACCTCCTGGAAAATTGCACTAGAAGAGAGACTAGACATGGCGCCTTTGGCAGAAGTGCTGCATAAACTCAGTCACCAGAATTTGATTCATTTTTTTTATTTATGATGCAGGATGACAATCACCAAAACTGTCCAGTCAATTACCTGTCAGTCTGTATGACCTCATGGTTCATTTGTAAGAAGCCAGTGTGAACATGAACCGGACCAGAACTAAAATGCTACAATGCATATTTTTTTCCCCTTGGATCCATCGGTCAAGTGTGAAAGCACCCTAAGATTTTAAATCCAACTGTTTGAAGCATCCAAATCAGATCAAATTGTAGGATTTGATGATGATCATCATCATCATCATCAAACTGTTGCGGAAAGAACCGAAATCAAATCAAGTCTTGAAATATTATTATTATTATTATTATTATTATCATTATTATTTTCTAATTGACTGTAGACATGCATACAGAAATGTTTAAATGCACACATTGAAAACGACCAGAAAGAATAACTATATACGATATCAAGTATCTCAAGGAACATGAGGAACTGTTCTGTCCCTCATTCCCATGTCTACTTTATTTATTTATTTATTTTTTACCCTTTTTCAGCTCTTCTTTCACCTATCGCGAGACAGAGTGTTCACAGAAGACAGAGCGAGATTCTATGGTGCAGAAATAGTGTCAGCACTGGAGTACCTACACTCACGCAATGTAGTTTACAGGGATTTAAAGGTAAGGTGTCTACATGCTCTAACAATATAATATTAATTTATTGTAAATAAGCTAGAGGGATATTATTTAATATGCTATAACCTTAGATTGTCATAAAATCTAAGGTAATAGCAAGGCATGTGATCAGTGCTGCAATTTCATAGGGATTAGTTAAAATGACAGAGCTACAGTAAGTTACATGCAATTATACTGCTGAGAGTATTAAATGATTGCATTGTAAACAATGTTGCAAATAAAAATAAAAACTTTCACTAACTTCTTAGATACAATGTTTAATCCTACTCTTTCCAATCATATGCTGTCCACCACATTCAATGTTTTAGTCCTTTTCCCGCCATAGCTGTCAACTAATTTGAATCTTTCTTTGCACAGCTGGAGAACCTCATGTTAGACAAGGACGGCCACATAAAGATAACAGACTTTGGGCTGTGTAAAGAGGGGATCACAGATGGTGCCACCATGAAAACCTTCTGTGGGACCCCAGAGTACCTGGCACCAGAGGTAACGCCACAATGCCTGTGGACTCTGACATCATTATGTTTTGTGACCAGGATTATGTAAATAAGCTCTGATGCCACAGGGCTGGATGAGCACATGATGGAAACTAGTTTTAATAGGTTGGTCGTTTCATGTCTGAACATTTTGGAGCAACTTTGTGTGTCGGTCGCGAACCAGTCGGCTCTGTGAGCCCGCTCCTTTTTAAGTGAATGATGGGAGTCGGCTCCCTAACAATCAGGATAGTTATTCTTGACATCCCACTTTTTAATCACCAATATGACAGAATATTTCAATGTATTTCAATGAAATGTTATTTATATAGCGCCAATTCATAACAGAAGTTATCTCCGTGCACTTTTCCTATAGAGCAGTTCTAGACCGTACTCTTTATAATATATATGATAGATGAAGAATGTTGCATATTTATTTCTTGTAACAAAGAAGAATGTAACTCAGGTAGTGACCAGCAGAAGTGGTACTAAATGAAGAGCCATTTGGGAGCCGAAAGAGTCTGCTCTCAGAAAGGAACGGAGCCATAAGATCCGGTTCCCTTCAATTAACCGTAATTCCCATCTCTACTTTGTTGACGTGATTGTGGGACACTATGTGAAAACCTGTTAGACCAGTAGTTCAGCTGGTAGAGCTGGTTGTCAAATTGTAGTGTTGATGCTTTGGCTACCACAACAATAAAATGCTAATTGACCTATAGAACAATAGAACTGACAATCAACAGGTTGCTGGATGGAAAAGTTTGCTCTCAGATTTTGTTCAAAAACTAAATGTCCTATTGCAGAGATGTATCCATATAGTAAAGACACTCTCCTCTGAACTGAACTGCTGTAAAACGAGTTTGCTTACAGTAAAACAAAAAGGACAATTAAATTAATAACATGCAGTAGCATTTTATTAGGCTTTTTGCCTTTATTTGACAATCAGTGAAGTAAAGATAAAAGCTTCGAAGATTTGATGGCTGCTGCTACATTTTTTTTTTTCCAACTATCATTTGAGATAGGGAAAACAATGGCTACAGCGTTTTTAAAAAATAAATAAATTGTGTTCCTGCACTGATATTCCTGTTGTTTTATTTCTCTGTCAACTCTTTTCATTCCCACCCTTCCAGGTGCTAGAGGACAATGACTACGGACGAGCGGTGGACTGGTGGGGACTGGGCGTGGTCATGTATGAGATGATGTGTGGCCGTTTGCCCTTCTACAACCAGGACCACGAGCGTCTCTTTGAGCTGATCCTCATGGAGGAGATTCGCTTCCCTAAGAACCTGGCTCCTGAAGCCAAGGCCCTGCTAGCCGGTCTGCTCAAAAAGGATCCCAAACAAAGGTTTGTGGTTTGCAGCTGATGTATGTTTTTACACCATACACCTTGATAATCAAGCACAAATTTAGTAAATACATTTGTAATTATTCTTGAAGATAATTAGGATAAAAATAAGCACGTAATCATGTAACAATGGTGTCTCTTATAGTGTTCATCAGCAAACTGGTGGCAGCTGTCACTAATTCTGTCAGAATTGGAAGGCTGAAAATAAATATTATACCCAAAGATATTTTTACAGATATATAACCAAAATGAAAACACCGGTTTGATGAACATCCAACATATTGCTTGAGGTCAGTTTTTTTTATAAACGTTGAGTAAACATCTATTTACTGCAGCCATATAAAGATTTATGAAAGAGCATTTCACTGTATCAAGCAGTGTTTCAAAGTGTTAATTTACTGCAGTGCGACTGTTTTGTGAGATTGTTTTAACATGAACGCATAGCATAAACATTTCTGATAAGGAAGTGTGATCAAGAAATGTACTGGATGGGACATGTTAGTTAAATAAAACTTGTCAGTGCTCTCTGGTGGACAAACTATGTAATCATGACACGGTTTATAAATTCGCAATCTTTTCATTCATTTAATTTCAGTACTGAAAATGCTGATATATCTGTAATAAACTGATTTTGTAAGTTTTCATTTATAAGCTTGCATTGAAATGTTCTTCAGAAGATTTTTAATTGCATGCACAGCAACATTAAAGAACTTAAAAGCAAAATCTGAAATTGTGAGCAGTGTTGCCAACTCTCGTGAGACAAATAACATCAGCTTCAAAACTTTGGTGGTTACTCTTGTATTTTAGGGTGATGCTGACAACTTAGAAAACATTATCCAGTAATGATTTCAATTTACATTGACAGAATATGTGATTGTTGGATTACTCACAAAGTGTGATGTAATCTGATTACATCTAGTCTGTATAGCCAGAAAATAAAAAGCCTGTAACAATGCTGATTTAAATTTAAAAAGGAAAACTAAGAAGAATCATGTGCTCCATTAACTTTTATCAGCTATAAAAAAAGTAGTCAATATTATTTGGTACAAATTAAATGCAAATCACCACCAATAATGTCTAGGATGATACCTTCATTCTAAAAAGATGGGTTTAAATGTAATTAGAAACAACCAACCAAACTACTGTATTAATGTAGGCCTGTTGTTTAATTACAAAGGGTAGCCTACATATTTCTGAGAGCAATGTCAAAAGTCATAAGAATGGTGCACTCAAAAAATAAAACTATAAACCTATAAAATCTGACCATACAGTCCATGAATCAGACTCATAACTAGGCAGTAACCGCAATAAACCCAGATTGGTTAGGCTATATGAGTGACATGACAATGAGAGTGAGGAGGGGGCGGGATAGGTCCATGTGAGGATTTGTGGGAAGGCGAATTACACTACAGCACTGATAATATTTGTGAGGCTGTGAGCAGACAGTGTCAGTCACTGCATTGGGGAACATAGTGATCATAAATGTCAGATTTTCCTAACAAGCAACCATACTTTTTTTTAAAACAAGCCCAAAAAACCGCAACCCACGATTTTTTCAAGCGACTTAAAAAACAAAGCCCAAAGTTGCGTATTATAAGCAGACTTGGCAACTCTGATTGTGAGTGGTACAGTGTTTTAATATTTAACAACACACTATTCATTTAAGGTAAAATAAATTCTTACTATTTACAGCTTCACTGTGAAAGCAAGGCTGTTGAGCTGAATATCTAGCTACTGAAGATGCAGCAGTACAGCTTGAGGAAAAACATTTTCTTCCTTGCACCTATCTGCTGTGCTCGGGGGCACCACATATTCAGCTCTAAAATAGGGAACCACATTATTAAGCCCTTGTTCCTTCTTGATTAGTTTTGGTACAGAGTAATGGCCATAAAGAAGGACATAATTGATTGTTGTTTTGGTCAAGCACCGGTGTTTCTGTGCTAATATTAGCACATTGAGCACCGCCTGCAGGCTTACTAACACGTGCACCTGTAAGCAGGAAGGAAATGAAGAATAAATTTGTCTAGAAATTGGTAAATACAGAAGTCAGAAGGGAACAACACAGCATAAGTGCTTGTTGTACATTTCTAATGACAGTGTTTGCACTATTCTGCATAAGGAAAAGGTAGCTGTTGAGTGGGCGATGATGACAGTGTTTTTGTTTTGTTTACAGGCTCGGAGGCGGACCAGACGATGCCAAAGATGTGATGAGCCACAAGTTCTTCACCTCCATCAACTGGCAGGATGTTATTGAAAAAAAGGTGATGTGCTGGGGAAAAAAAGCAAATGATGTGATATTTAAAATAAGTTGTTCAGAATGTAAAATGACTGATATCTTTCTTCTGCTCAGCTCATTCCACCCTTCAAGCCCCAGGTAACATCAGAGACGGACACACGTTACTTTGATGACGAGTTCACAGCACAAACCATAACAATAACTCCCCCTGACAAGTGTAAGTAGATAGACCTCTGTCATTTCTGCTTTCAGATTGGATTTATACATGTTCTTACACATTTACATGTCTGTTTCAAACTTTTTTTTTCTCCTTCCCTCTGTGTATACTCCAGATGACAGTTTAGATGCGGAGGATTCAGATCAGCGCACGCACTTCCCTCAGTTCTCCTACTCTGCCAGCATACGGGAATGATTACTCAGACTCTTGAACAAGCAGGCAGGCTTACACACGATCACAATCCCACATATACACTTGCACTGTTGGGGAATTCGAACGACACCAACAAAAACTGGCACAAGACACATTTTCATTCGGTCTTTAATGCACCTACAGACACACATACACTGGCAAATCAGACAAGACAGGGATCATAGAGTATGAAATTAACACACAGGCCGTGAATGACTGACCTCAGCAGGTTTGTGTGCATAGACTGGCAGCTTTGTCTCTGTACGTCCTCTCAGGGTTGGCTTTAGGCTTCCCTGCAGGACCTCTGCTGCACTACACTGGGTACCACATCAAAGCCTTGACACTTTGAAAACCAGGTTATGCCAGCAAGTACCACCTCTTTACCAGCTGTACCCGTGCTACACACACACACACACACACACACACACACACACACACACACACACACACACACACACACACACACACACACCAACTCATGCAGAGACTGCGTATATATACACAAACGTATTTGATAGAATTTTAAAAAATGTAATCAAAATTAGGAAAATGGAAAAGATTTGGGGAAAGATAAATTGTAATTTCATCGATTGTTACGGTTTTAAATGTAAAGCCATATTTCTGCATTTTTTGTGATTTTTGTTTTTCTTTTCTTTTTCTTTTTTTTTTTTTTTTTTTACAAGTGCTCTTTCTGGAACTTGCTGTTACAAATCAAGTGTGAGACTGTTCTTACAGTAGGGGGAAATGGGGAATAGGGGGAGACGAGAAGGGTTGCCATTTCTGTGTTTGCACTGCACGTGTGTATAAGTGAAAGGGCGAGCCGATGTGTGAACGTATGCGTGTATGCATATGAGTGCAGGAGAATGTGTGAACAACCATTTTGATTCTCAACCATCCATTTGTGTCTGTTTTTATGCATGTTTTTAAACTCTGAACTATTGCTGGAATATCGAAGAGAGGACACTACACGGCACTCAATGGCCTTTTTTTAAAGGGAACAAGCGTGTAATTTATGATTGTTGTGCCGCTAAATTGACTCAGTCAGGAATAGAAACTGGGATCTCTTGCATGGCTAACCTTTTGCTTTAAAAGCGGCATTAATTTAACCCAAAGTGATGCAGCAGTCAGGCTCTTAGAGTCCCCTTCGCTGTGTCGAGACTGACTTACCGACCAACTAGCTCCTGGTTGGAGGTGTAAGAGTGAGTTTTCATTAAGGGCAGTCGCGCTATGTGTTAAAAGACAGTTAGAATAGAAGGAAAGAGGAGAATAGAGACTAGACGCTTGACCGCAGTTGTTCCCCAACCCGTCTAGAGAGACCAATGTAGACGAACACAGCTATTCGCTGTCCTCGATCCAGTAATTCTCACTCCCTAGCTGAAAAGTTAGGCACCAATCTTCTGTTCATTTTTTATTTGTAATAAAAATTTGTAATATGTGTTTTAAGTTTTAAAAATATTTTTAAAATAAGCCTTTGAGAGTTCCCTTATTTAAAGAATGAGAGTACAATCGTTGTTAAGTCTTTTATGAGGCCAAACATTGACTGACATGGTGGACGTTTAGCACTTCAAATGATTCCACATTTGATGTTTAGAACCTTGGCTTTGTGTTTTCTTTAATGCTGTGTCGAGGCACTTAAATCTACGTAGTTGTATGTCTGGAGCAACAGTCTGCAGGTTTACAATCCAACTAAATGCTGCATGAGCTGGTCGACCAACCTTCAACCTGCAGACAGGGGGAACTAATCAAAACTTCAGCTGATGTACTGTTAAGTTGAAATGAAAATCTGCATGCTTTGAGTCATGACGGCACATGATTGAGAGAAGTTCTGGGCAGCATATTGAAAAGTGCTCATGTTGACAAGCATTTTATATTCCATATTGCTGGAAGATACGTTGGTTGCTCTTTGAGCTTCACTAAAGGAACATCCGAGATATTTTTGTTTGTCATTGATTTGTTTTTGTTTGTTGATTTTTCTCCTCTTTTTTTGTCCATCTATTTCTCAAATTTTGGAAGACACATTGTCTTGTTTAAGTATACGTTATATTAAATATATATATTAAAAGTTTTTAAACGGCTTTCTTTTTGGTTACGTTTTTCATTTCAAAGGGTTTCCATTTGAGGATCACATCGCTTAGGCTGAACTGAATTCACTGATCATAATTTGCATGAGCATATATAAGTAAAGTATTATTAAGGGAAGTTAACATCAATTTGATCATTGTTTTTTAAACTATGGGGGGGAGGAAGTCCCTAAGCACTTAAATTAACAAACTTGCCTACCCTTAGAACGTATTTTAAAGTTGTACTATTTTAAAAGAAAAAAAATATTTTCCAGGCAGTTCTTAAACGTTAATGCTCTGCAGAGAACTACTTTGTTTAATGGTTTTGCAGAAACATCTCTCAACATACTCCTCATGTCACATGTTAATTTGTTTTTATTTCAGTTTGTGTGACTGACAGAGCGACAGAGGGTGACAGTGAGCTGTTTGAGTGAAAGTGGTGATAAGGACACAGGAAAAGCAGCAGGTTTTTGACTCTTTATCGCTGGGCAGCAGGTGGCCCCAGTTCCTGCAGACGATAATGTGATCAAATGGCTTTGATTTACAGTTCACAACTCCAGCACCTCTTCTCACTGGCTCAGGCACAGCCATCATACTCTAGCCTAGTGTCCTGCTTTGGAAACTGCAGGATCGGATATCAGAACCACTGCACTGATGGACTCCACTGTGGATTTGCCTTCATTGCTATCATGGCCATAAGGGGGTGCTGCTGAACTTTTTTAATATTGGTTGTGAAGCCATACTCTGAACCTCGCTGCTGGCCACGCTTTAAGCAATGCTTCACAGCTAAACATGCAATACCCCTGACCTCTCCTGTAGGCATACACAGGCACAACAAGTGCCTCCTCACTATTGTGTAAATACCAAAAAAACAAACAAAAAAAAGCTTGATGGTGAATGCAGCATTAGTAGAAAGGGAGGCCTGCAGCTTTGTAGTATTTGATTTGCAGCTTTACTATGGTTATCTTGCTTCTCTGTATATTTGAATGTGATAAACAGTCACGAATGTCACACCTGATGCTGGCGTAAGATTTTCTTTGCTTGTTGCTGTTAGTTGAGGCTCAGAGGGCAATGAAAAAAAGCAATCTTTAAGGGGAGGACATTGTCCTGGTAGACAGTTTCAGCCCCCCTTTGCAAAACTTTACAATGTAACGGGTGATACCTATTACAATATGGTAGCTTATAACATTTGCAACTATAATGTGCCAGTAAACATTTTTACTGAATAAAGTTGTGCGTGTCTTTTGTTATGCTATTGTTTTATAGTGCACACCGTACACCTGCACACTGTTCAGATCTCTGCTACAGCTCTGCAATCTTTTGTAAAGCTTACAGTATAATAGTGTTCGATGTAGTATGATCACTGGCACTTGGGGACTTTGCACGCTTGACCTCAGTATTTCTAGTGTTTGTCATAAGTAGTCTTTAATTGGATTGCATCAGGCTATATAGAAAAATATTTGCATTATTCTGTCTCCCTCAAATATAATAATACACTTTATTTATACAGCACTTTTCAAAATGAAAGTTACAAAGACCTTTACATGGTTGAATCAGTGTTAAAACATTTCAGGACTGAGACAAATCCAATCAGGCATTTAAAAATACAGCAATAAAATAAAATACCCCCCCCCCCCAAAACCAAGATAGGTTTTGAGAAGTCACCGATTCAGCAAGCCTCAGATCCTCGGGTTCAGAGAGAACTATGGAATATGCAGATGAGGGTGGACAAAACAATCCACCACAGCGAAAACTGAACGTTAGTTTATGATTTATGGCAGGTGTAAGGGTTTGCATTAGACTGCACAGATAATTTGCATGAATCTCCAAGAGCTAATTAACGTCGTACCACAAAAAGTGCTGTGAAGTGTGACGTTTTTGCTTGAGATGCGACATGTTTCCAGTCCAAATGTCGAGTAAACAAATTATTATATTATGGTGCATGCCAAGCTACTTTACACTGAGCCATAACATATAAACCTGAAAAATCTAGTTTTGGTCATTTCAACGTAAAAAAATCCAAATACGTTTTGTGTCACTTTGAGCAAAACGCGGTTTATTTTTCAAACGGCGACCGGAAGTCCTAATCCTAACCTGTCTACCTTGACACCGGTGTGCCAACCCCAATCAGCGTGCCCCACCTGTCTTTATCAGTCGCTGTCCAAGCAGCATGGTTGCTTTCTCTGCTCCAGGCCTCCGCTGACACCCGTGGATAAGTAGCTGCAGCGGCCCGGCACGGGAACTCTGTCTCAGGCTGTGACCATGGCCAGGACTGGTTTCTGCGACTCCCAGCCCCTGTTGGACTTACACAAGAAGGTGAGCATGTGCTCAGTGGGCTCAACAGAACCAGCCTGAATCACATTTTCTTGAGAAAATATCAGGTTTATAAATTAAATGCTATTCCTATTTTCAGGTGCTTAAACTGAGATGTGCAACAGGTTATTTCCCCCCCCTTAATGACACTTTTTATTTTCTAAACAATAATTGATGACATAGTAGGTAGAATTTATTGAGCAATATGTTGGGGGGGTAATTAACAGAAGAGAACCTATTCATAAAAATTTAATCTCAATTACACATTACCCTAACTCATGCCTTTTCAGATCAAGCTATGTAATCTATTTTATTTATTTATTTTTTTCTTTTAAAGTGCTTTGCCTATTCCTCAAACTGCACAGGCCTGGTGCATTTTTGTGTTGTCATGAAAGTAATTGAATTCACCTGCCATGGTCCCAGGTGTGGAGGAGTCCCTGATTAGATGGCGGGAGTAGGACCTTAAGTCTCGATGACCAGACATGAACCACTGTTTATTTTGTGGCATTATTGTCCACTGATAACCGATTGTCATGCAGAGAATTAACTGCAGCCACATACAGTCACTATCAAAGACATTAGACTTTTTATTTTTATTTTTTGCCTCATTTGTAATAAAAATGGGTAGGCATACATTTTTAGGTGTCCAGGATCACATCAGTATCAGTGCAAAGACTTTCTGTTGTCCCTCCAGGCGGATGAGAGGCGAGCCCCATTAAGAACTTGGGCTAATGCCTGTGGGCCTATAGATCGCTGGCAGCCTGTAGGCACAGACGAGTCCAGGATGGCCCCTGTCAAAATGGAGCCAGAACGCAGATGGGTACACCTTTCCCACTTGTCACCGTCACCCAAAGCATACTACAGTGCCTCTTGCAAGTGCATGTTGTACTGATGTGTAAGGTGTTGTCTTTTTGCAGGAAAGGAGGTTATCGATGCAAACCAGTGAAGGCATCATCATGGGGTTCCATGAAGACAGTCGAACACGCTCAGCTGGTAGTGTAATCAATACCAGAGGTTTTCAAACTTATTCAGACACCAGTGGGTCTGAAATAAAGGCACTTAATATGGGGATAACTGCAGTTTCTACACTTTGCATAAATTAAAATCTCTTTTTGCTAGAGGAAATTTGGGATTTCGTTGCTAGGGTTTTTATTCCAGGGTCGTCCTTTCCATCCCGTATAGCAGATGGGTGTATGGAGGAGCATGTGCTGCTTCACCCTCTTGGGCTGCAGGGTCTTCACAGCCTCCAGGCACTGGTGCCCACCTTTCTGCGCCATGAAGTTGAGATGGCACTGGAGAAGCTGGACCTCATATGGGACAAGACGTGCGCCTGGGACATGTTCTTGGATATGATGGTGAGACATCATAGGTCACTAAACAACTTCGTGTTTAATGTTTCTAATTTTCTCTTTAAGGAAGGAACATTACCACTAAAATGCGCAGTATGCAGACCTCACAATTGTATACAAGAGGGGCAACCTAGAAGACTGGCGCAAACACTCATCGCACTGTATCTCTTTAAATATTTAGCGTGTGCCTCCTGTTTTCTGGTTTCACCCTGCAGAGAACTCAAACACGAAGCTCTTTTCCCAACACTGACCTGCCCCGGCATTTCACTGATGCCACTCGTGCTGTCCTGGTAGACTGGCTCATTCAAATTCATGTAAGTCTCACTGTCGATAGAGGGTTTCTTCTTACTCATAACAAAGCTTGTCTTAATATTCAGGTAATTTAAGATCTTGTTGATGAGAACCTGTCAAATACTGGAAAAACCATAGCAAGAGGATGGCTCTATTTGTCTTGAGTGTTAAAGTAAAATACTGAATTGGATGGCCTGTCGAGGGCCATACATTAAAGGAATAGTTCAACACTAGGAAATACTCTTTTTCACTTTCTTGCAGAGAGCTAGATGAGAAAATTGATAACTCATGTCTGTATGGTAAATATTAGCTACAGTGAGCAGCTGCTTAGCTTAGCATAAAGACTGGCCACGGGGAAACAGCTAGCCTGGCTCTGTCCAAAGGTAAACCAGCACCTCCTAAAGCTCAGTAATTAACGTTATATATCTCTTGTTTAATCAGTACAAAAAACGTGTAATAGTGCATTTTTACGGAGGAGGGGCTAACTCATACAAAAAATAACATTTACTTATGCTAACAGCCTGCTGGCTGTAGTTCATTTGTAGCCTACTGTATCAATTGTCTTTTCAAAGTCTCTGCAAGAAATTGATTTAAGCCTATTTCACAAAAAGTGAAATTTCAAACTTATTATTTTTTTTGTAGTTTTCAGTCTTTAATGCCCTGTTTTATTTCCTACCAGGAGATTATGCATTTTCAGGAAGAGACCCTTTATCTGGCCATACACCTCCTCAACCGCTCCCTGCGTCAGATCAAGGTGACCACAGCCAACCTGCAGCTCCTCGGTATGGTTTGCCTCTTCGTTGCTGCGAAGAAGGAAGAGTGTCTTCTCCCTGAGGTACACTGGCTCAGTGCTCCCCAACTATAAAGCTACAATATGTTAAACTTGCGTGTGGTGTCTGCTAACATCTCTAAATAATCCGTGATTGGTTGGCTTGTTGCAGGCTGTGTAGAGCAAATATTTATTTTAGATTGTATTAGCTAGTTAAACTTAAAGCACTAAAACTTGTGTCAGAAAAGTTGGTAGCGTAAATGCCCAGAGAAAGTCAACTGATAAATGGGAGATGAATCTATAATTGTTTTTTGTTTTTTCCTTGAACGTGTATAGTAATAAAGTAACAACAAATAGCTCTTCTTTAAGAAATTACAGATTTGCCAAAGACATTTTTCCTTTTGTGCTTCCTCTTCCAGGTGTCTGGACTGTGCTACTTGATGGACCACACCTACACTAAGCATCAGCTACTGCGAATGGAGCGCAAAGTCCTCTGTGGGCTCAAGTTCGATTTGTCCTACTGTCCCCCTTTGCATTTTCTCCTCCTCCTTGCCTCCGTCGCACGCTGCAGCACTAAGGTTGATCTACATTGTGTGTTTTTCAAGTTTCATATTGGTGTAATTTTTAACTGAACCTGTGTGTGTAAGAGTTTTTCTTCCAATATGTAGAGATCTGAAGTCTCATCTGTGCCACCAGGTGGTGTGGATGGCTCGTTATCTGCTGGAGCTCTCTCTCCTGGAGGGCCAGTGTGTGGTGTTTCTACCTATGCAGCTGGCAGGAGCGGCCCTCTGCTTGTCCCGCCAAGTTCTGCAGGAGCCTCCGACACCAGAAGGGGAGGCCGCCTGGTGTCTGGCCTCCAGCGTCCATGTCGGCAGGTGGGTATCTTGACTGATAAGATGGCCTCATCAGCTCTGTCGCTGAACTCCGGCTTCTCTATGGTCCTATCTTCACAGATGCAAGTAGTTGTTTTTTGTTTAAGTCAGCATCCATCCCACCTGTCAAGTTGACATCTGCATGCTTTGTGTTTTTCAGTGAGACGGCCCTGCTGAGGATCATGCACATTCTGGCCAGTGCCGCAGCCAAGGCCCACACCCGAGAGACGTGTGCTAGTTTTATTAAATTCTCCTCCCCAGAGACCATGCATGTCAGCAGACACCCAGGTCTAAAGGACGCCTCTGGTCTGCTGGGCATATGCACATGACATTCCTAACTCGCAGGAACTTAATTATATCCCAAAGCTTCAAAGTAGAGATACTAGACCAGTGTCACTCGAGGACTTGACTCCTGTGTGGTCCAAGCCTCTGACCAAGGCTATGTTCTTTGCTATGGATCCTGAGGAGTTACCATGGAAATGGGCGAGGAAGAAGTGTGAAAGATTTGAAACCTTGTTTGAGAATGAATCGCATGTATGTGATTTAGCCAACCTAGTGGCACACCTGTTTTATGATCTTATCTTGCAGCTGATTTTTGAAAATATTTCAATTGTATTAATGTTTTCCTTGTCTTGTCACTTGCAAAAAGGATGTCTATCAAGTTATTTCTAAAGTTTTTTTTAATGTTAAAAATAAAGTGTCTGCTGCAATATTTTGAGTTTTAGCTGTTTTATTTTGCATGAACTTAGGCAGTTTCTGCAAGTCCAGCAGAGCCACCTTCTGACTGCAGAGCTGCGTCTTTGGCCACTCCTGCTCACGTGTACAAGCATGCTGACACAGCTGACTGGCTCCAGGAGTCACTGTAGAGCATGTGAGGCAGCTGCTACAGAAACTACATTGAGTATTTCTTTTCAATAAATGTAAAACGCAAATTTTGCACACCAGCATATTGTAAAACTGTAATTTTCTATACAGTATCAGTTTTGTCCCTCAACCATGTGCAGTAGAGTTGTGTATGCTGGCTTTCGTTCCAGCAAGCAGCAGTAGGCTTGTGGTCACAGGCCAAGTGTGTAAATCTGTGGCCAGTGGTCAGCTGCTGTTGGGAATAAAACCGGACAACATGACTGGAGACTGCAATTCAAGTTCTTGGCATATCTCAGCCAACTGAAACAATCTTCCTCTGCATTCATTTTTATCACAATCCCAAATGTGACTTTTACCAAATATGAAGTCTTGTAGGTGAGGCTCTTTGTTTATTGCACACGTTGATTTATTTATTTATTTTTTCTCTATCACTGTCTCGCTGCTGCATGTGCACTAATTTCTTATGTTTCTGATGGCTGTCATTTGTCTCATGGACCAATGGGCGTTTAGTTCGCGGAGAGAGATCGTTTTATTGTTTGGTAGTCGGTTCACCAGGCGGCTGTGGGTTCAATTACGGTAACGCAGACAATTATCACCCCCATGTTGAATTGTGTCATCGGTGGGCAACTGTGTGTCCGTGATCGAACGAGATAACGTTTCGATTTTGAGTTTTGCAACTTTTTTTTAAAAAACATTTCGTCGTCACGTGAAACGGCGGCGTCAAGCTAGTTACAATTAGCCACTGGGATTTCGAAACAAAAGCGTGAAAACTGCCACCGTTGGATAAACGTTTAGGTAAGTATTACCTGAGGAATATAAAATCATGATAACTCCGAATTGCGCTGTATATTGTCGGAGTAGTTAGTGTTATTTACAAAACCTTATTGTTTGTCTTTAACTGTGCCTTTTATTTTGGAACCAACCGGATATGAAATTCCTAATTCAGACTATCTTGACAGACATTGCCAAATCTTAACCCGTTTTCTCTGTAGTCATATCTCACGGTATATTTGACAAAGAGAGGAAAATGAATCACTCTTACACAAACTCCGACAGATAACAAATTAAACATGGCACGTTTGCGTTGGTCGGCGCCCTAAAACCGCGCATAAGGAGGAAAACGACGTTATTAAATAAGTGGGTGTTTTACACTTGGAGGTAAGTTTTCCACTGTAGATAAGAGAGCTAATACATCTAATGGCTTTGTCAAAGACCTGATATTGCCAAATATCTATACTTCCTATTCAAGCTCACTCTTTTGTCGTCTTTTACATGGCTGTCGGCCTGTTAACAACGCATCATGACGTTTATATTTCGACCACTTTATGTGTAGGGGGTTTTTTTTGTAAGCGTTGATGGCCAGTGTCAGAGGAAGTGTATGTTAGAGAGGGCCGGACTCAAAGTTGAGTGTTACATAAGGGGGGAGGAGGAGAGGGAGGGGTGGTGGTGCAGTTTCAGCTGAGACCGAGATGTGCTGCCTTCAGGGAACCACTGCCTCCGAAAATATCAGAAGCACGGGTTGAGCGTACACAAATTACCACAATATAAGTTTTACATAATTACCAGGATAGATTAAATTTTCTATGAAAAGGGAGATGTGGTGTTTATCAAAGATGGAGAGCACTGCATTTTTACAGCTGATCAGAAAAGTCAAAATATCACTAGCAAGCCTAATGTACATTTCTTCCACTGCAGAGCTTTACATGTTGCTGCAGTGTAGATTTTGTAGCAGACCTAAAATGTGAATATAGAGTGTGTGGTTGCATTGTGGATTCTTGTGTACTTGTAGATAATTATTTTCCCTACTCCTATTGGAGACCTCATAATAGAGAGCACAGAGGAGTACCAAATGTAATTTGGTTTAGTTTCCCCAGCTGATTCTGCCACCTGTTTACTACAAGTTCTTCTGTTTTTGGATTTGTACTTTGACCATTGGATACAGTTATGACATCCAACTCCTCATGGAGGATATAGCAATACACAACAAAGCAAATTGTGTTTCTGTAACTGGAAGTACTAGCTGAAGAGTGTTCATCGTTGGGTAACTTCCTGTCATTTTCTTATTTACATTATATAACTCTTTATAGGCACAGGACTTGTAGTACAATAGAATATCAGTTAACTTGAATGTGAGGACACGTGGAGTGCCATTTTGGCTGCCTCGCCTTCAAGATTGATGTCATATACTTGCGTGTGAGAGAAAAAAACGAGAATAAATTAATGTTTAAACCCAGCCTTAATTTGGACAAGCGGTAGCAATCTTGTCAAAACACGAAATGACTCTGTGCTCCATGTCTCTGCCTGTTAGCTCGAATTACAGCATTTTATTTGTGTAAACGCTGTAATAGGCTCGATATCTTTGACTAAAAACAACGCATGACATGTGCTCCCTGTAAATACATGGTGGGCACGCACATGTACACACATGCACAAAAACAGTGGAGAAGGTGTTTACAAATGGACTTATTTGTGGTTTTCTTCAGTTTTCTCATGAGCTTAAACAAAATGTATATATAAGTGTAGAGTTTTAGCACTGTCTCAGTTACCCCATACTTTTCAAATATATGCAATTCCTCTGATTATGTATTCTCAGTACAGTGCTGTATACTGTACATAAACTAGATCTGCAGGCACATCAAGGACAGACTGTTAAACTACCAGTATATGCAGCTCAAAGTAAGACTTTAAATACCAAACATGTGAAAAAGAATATTTTTACCAAGATTCTCTGTGAGGTATTAATAGAGGGTACGCACATGATGTCACTGTGCGTAAGTCTCCTCGGTTACACCCCCTCTAAAGGCAAACACACAACCATCAGCATGTGCTATTGTGGATTCACGTGGAAAAAAATATTGGAAACACTACCCAATGGTATAAAGCTGTTGTGCAATCGAGTACAAAAACAGATTAAGAAAGAATTCAGGCAAATGTTTTTTACAGACTGCCCAATATAAATGAGAAGAGGAGCTATTAACAGCATACTGTTTTTTTTTTTTTTTATGAAACTGTGTGCTGCTGAAAAACTGACGTCAGTGCATACCATCTATTCAACTCTGTGGTCTTTATTGTTTTTTCAAAGATGGTGCACTCAAAATGTGCATTTATTGCTTCAAATGACACCAGTATGAAATTAAAACATCTAACAATATTCAAAATAATTATAAGTCAATGGCAATAGAAATTTGTATATTTTTATTGTTTTGCATGTAAAAGAATGTTAAAAAAAAAAATGTCTATAGCGATGGCCATTAGAGGCTGGATCCTATCCCAGCATGCAATGGGTGATATGCATGCAATGGATTTTGTTGTTATACTGGCAGTTTCTGGCATTCAGAGGCAATCTAATGTATTGTATGTTGTATTCTCTCATTATGGTCCAGAATGCCGACGGAACAGCCTTGCTTGAGCAAGCACAGTCCTCGTGCTACATCCAGCAAGAATGCTAAAGATAAGAGCAACAGTACGACTCTACTGGCAATACGTAATACTAAAGACACAGACGACTCCAGTGGAAGGGCCTCCCGCTGCAGTTCAGAAAAAGACTCTGGCTACTCTGGTGAGTAAATGTGGAACAATTTCAGATAAAACCAGAGAATGACAATTTGCCAAGTTTTATTCTCTACAGCTATTTCCCATACACTCCCATTTACAGGTCAGCTCAGGCAGTGATAATTATAACAGTTGAATGGAAGAAACAGTGCATTACATAATAGGTAGGACATTTTATTGGATTTTAAATGAATCAGTGACAGGTTATATTGCTGACTTTCAGGTTTACATCCACATCAGATGAAGACTGTAGGAATTGTAGCATTTTTTATAAGTTAAAGGTGGGGTTGTCACTGGCACTGCACCAACTGGTGTGTTATCCTAGATACATATATACATAAAACGAAGAGAGGGTCACACTCAGGAATTTGTCATTCAATTAAGCTTACTTAAGATAACTTAATCATGGGGCGCCCCAGTAGCTCACCTGGTAGAGCACACACCCCATGTGCAAGGCCAACCCGTGGCCCTTGGCTGCATGTCATCCCCCGTCTCCCTCTCCCACATTTCCTGTCTCTCTTCAGCTGTTCCTATCAAATAAATAAATAATCTTAAAAAAAAAAGATTACTTACCCACCATGACAAATACCATGATATAAAGCGAACATAGCAAGTAATATAACTAACGTTAGCTAGGTTGTCGGTTAGTAAACTGTCGCCACAGTTGCTGCTGCGAAGCTAACAGCCAGAGAGGAGCAGACGGTTTCCCAGAGCCAGCAAACCAGCTCCATTCAGCGATACTTACAACTCTCCTGCTACTATAGCTAACATCACAACAACAGCATGGCTTGGCAAACTAGAAAGTAAGCTGAATGTCCGTGGGTAAGTCATTTAACGTTACCTGACACACAAATCATGGCTGGAATAGTGTTGTGTGGCTCAGTCAGAGCCACTTTGTTTGTTTTAGCATTTACAGAGCCAGGGTTGTGTACAAGTGTTGAGTTTTTTTCAGCACACACACAGAACGGACAGCTAGTGGACCGCAAGGAGATATTATCTGAATTAGACAAAAAGATTTGTATTGGATTAGAATTGCATACCCCACCTTTAACATACACTCAAATGAAGTAATCATTTTTAATATTTCAAATTGTTTGCTGCCAATGACTGTCTGAAGTCGATGACCCATAGACTGATGATGTGGCAAGTGAAATGGCCCTGTTTGGCTCTGTTACTGATGCTGACATTATTCTTCCTATAGCTGTCATTCCTATTATTACTAATTTATTAATATTAACACTACAATTACTATTCTACTATATAAAAAAAAATAAAAAATTCTATGTGGTCTTTGCATTGTGCCTCCCTAACCCTATCCCCTTCCCCCAAACCCCTCCCCTCCTAAAACCTCCTTGGTTGCTTTGGCTGTATGTTAAGGATCATTATCCTGCATTATCCTGATCTTGGTCCTGCAATGTCCACCCAGTTTGGATGTGAACACCACCCTCAAAAACACTCAAATCAAAGCTGAGAGTCAGCACTTCAACCTCTCTGAACCTCTCTCTGTTCCAACTTCTCTGCAGACGGTTCAGACTGGCAGCAGACAGACGTGGAGGACCAGCGGAGCAGCAAAATCCAGTACAGATGTAGCGAGCGTGAAGAAACGTCACAGCCAGGTCAAAACCAAGAACATGGGCAAGGGAACCCTGGGAGTCCTACCCTGATGCCTGCAGGCCGTGCACCCATCTACATAATCAAGAACATGGTGCTTAAGCAGGTAAGACAGGTGTAGGCATAGCGAGATCAGGAATACACACTATCCGAACATAAAGATTCAGGCCAGCAGGAACATTTTCTAAGCTCATTAGATTTCCCCACTATCTCAGCTGATGAGCTTTCAGAAGCCATCACCAGCATGAAGAGGGGAAAGGTGGCTGGTCCAGATGGGCTTCCTATAGAGATTTATAAATAATTTAAAGATAAGCTGATACAACCACTCTTGGATATGCCATTGGAGTCATACGAAAAGGAAGACCTGCCACCATCTCTCAGAGGGGCAATAATCACTCTGCTGCTAAAACCAGGAAAGGCTCCCACTGACCAAATAGACCTACAGTGGTGTGAAAAAGTGTTTGCCCCCTTCCTGATTTCCTGAAGAACAAAATGAAGACTTTGGAGTGGCCTAGTCAAAGTTCTGACTTGAATCCTATTGAGATGCTGTGGCATGACCTTAAAAAGGCAGTTCATGCTCGAAAACCCTCTAATGTGGCTGAATTACAACAATTCTGCAAAGATGAGTAGGCCAAAATTCCTCCACAGCGCTGTAAAAAACTCATTGCAAGTTATCGCAAACGCTTGATTGCAGTTGTTGCTGCTAAGGGTGGCCCATCCAGTTATTAGGTTTAGGGGGCAATCACTTTTTCACACAGGGCCATGTAGGTTTGGATTTTGTTTTCCCTTAATAATAACAAACTACATTTAAAAACTGCATTTTGTGTTTACTTGTGTTATTTTTGACTAATATTTAAATTTGTTTGATGATCTAAAACATTTAAGTGTGACAAACATGCAAAAAAATAAGAAATCAGGAAGGGGACAAACACTTTTTTACACCACTGTATGTTACTACTCAACACAGATAGCAAAATCATATGCAAGACTTTGGTGAGACACCTTGAAGAGTTACTGCCGGCCATGATCAAATATGACCAAAATGGCTTCATCCAGGGGAGGCAGGCTTTTCATAATGTTAGAAGGGTACCAAATATCCTTTATGAAAAGAGAGGATCACCGAACACAGCACTGCTGTCCTTAGAGGCAGAGAAGGCTTTCGAATTGAGCGGAAGTATCAGTTTGAAGTGTCAGAGTGGTTTTGAATAGGTGAAGAACCCAACAGCCAAAGTAGTGACAAATAATATTACTTCTACCTTCTACCCTTCGCATTGTACAGATCTACCCGCCAAGGTCGCCCTCTCTCCCCATTGCTATTTGTGTTAGCAATGGAGCCATTTTCTATGGCTATTAGAGACTCCATCCATATCTGGGATCTCAGTAGGTGACTCAAAACATCGAATATCACTTTATGCAGACAATGTTGTCCTTTTTTTAATTTGTATTCGCTGCCATCTTTGTTTGTCAGGCTACAAAATAAATATGAATGAATCATCAGTACTGTATCTATTTCTTGACATGGTTAACCAGGTAACAAAACTGAAAATCTGTGCACCCTGGGTATTTATCCAAGTGATTTTATAAGAAGAGTGACCGTACACTAATAGACTTGTCTTTTACAAGATAAGAGAGCAATAATAGCTAAAAAGCTTAAAAGCTTTAAAAAAGGAATACACACTATTCCTCTGCTTAAAATGATTATCTTAAACTGTATGTAGAAAAGTAAGAAATGAGGTGTTCCCAAGGCAGTGTACACCAGAGCCCTTACACAACAAGAGCAGAGACGAAAGACTGAGGCAAGTAGAGAGCTGAAGGGTGAAAGACTTAGAAATGTTTTAAATTAAGTTGCAAAATGTCAGAGACAGGCCAGGCAATGGCATGTATTTGAATTGAGTGATTTTCTTTTTCTGATTTTCTAACTGCCCTGATTAAAGCCAAAGCTTTTACAGAGATGTAATATTTCGCTAAAAAGGGACACTTCAGAGTGTTCATTATGGATGTGCCAAAAACAGGGAGGAAGAAGAGTAAATTTGATATCTCCCTATCTTACAATTTGATTCCTTTTATAATGTACTAAATTTACTTATACCCTTCCTTCAAAAATTTGTACTTTGAGTCCTTATCTGTGTCTTATGCTTCCTTCTTCCTCCCTGTCCCACCAGCCGGACATAATCCAGAAAAGCGGTCAGCTGGACCGGAAAAATGGAAGCAGGGAGACTGGTGCTGCCCATATGATCCTTTTACAGCAGCCTAGCTTGATGCCGGCCACCCTCCAGCTCCACAAGCCCTTGTCCCGGAAGTCCAGCACCACAGGAAAGAAAATAAAAGGTAATTACCTACCCATTCTCAACTCCTACCCCCGCATTGCGCCACAGCCCAGCAAGAAGCCGCCTGATAAATCCTCATCGAACGATGAATCCCAGAATCTGAGCAAGCGAGTGTGCACAGAACACAAGAGTGATGACACACCTGTGACAAGGAGTCTACCTGAGCAACACTTTTATAAGCAACCCAAAGTAGCTGTCTTAACCTCTGGTCTGCCATGTTCCTCTTCAACCAGAGATAGTCTATACTCCTCCAGTCCCACTACTGTCTCCTCGAGCCAGGGCTCCACATCTGGATCCAGTCTGTACAGCACCTCTTCCTTCCTCGCAACAAGAGGACTTCGCAGAAACGGCACCACCAGTACTCGGCACCGCCGTTTCCTCAACACAGTAGAAATCCTCAGACAGTCAGGTCTGTTGGACATTACACTGCGCACAAAGGAGCTGCTGCACCAGAGCAACGCCACGGAGCAGGATATTGCCCAACTCCGCCAGCACACAGAGCTACTGTGCCAGGCTGCCAGCAACCCCAGCTGCAGCCTGAACAGTATCACAGCCTGGGAGCATCTACACCAAGCCATGGCCGAGTCTGGCAGCTACCCCGACCTTAAAATCCTGAAAAATGTACCAATGCCATGTCATCCAGATTCTGCCAGTCAACCAGAGAGTATTTCCACAGGTGATGCCAATGGCCCACTAGCTGCTGAGAACTCAGAGGTGCCACCGCCTCGCCTTCTCACTACTGTACCGCACCCAAATCAGAACTGTCCTGTGCCACCGCAGTCTCACTCAGGACAAGGCAGGGAGCTTGAGGCCGGTTCTAAATCCTCAGAGAAAGTCACCTTTATGCCTCCTGACAGTTCTACCGGTTAGCACAATCTGCAGTGTCTTTAAAGGGAGAGCGAGTACTCAGGGCCATCTAGTGGAGAACCAGTAGTTTTTTTTGGATATTATGTGTGGTTTTCATGGTGTGTCCCTAGTTATTTAAACCTAGTTTTATAGGGATTGCACAGAATATCTCTGCAGGTCAGTGGAAATCCAACGATGACTCGAGTTCAGTACTTATTATGATGAATAAATCCATCTCCTGGTAGATAAATGTTGAGAAAATGGTTTCTTATAACCTGCTTTAATATACGATATTAGAAAGACAAATAAATCTGATCTGATCTGAAGCTAAAGGCTCCCAGAAAAATGGCATTTTAAGGAAACCGGTAGCACTCTGGTAGCACAACTGGTCACTCAGTGTTGCAGAGAAAAACCTCTGTGTAACATCACAAAGTGCACTACACTGGACCGCTGCTAGGATTTATATACAAATGCCTTAAAAACTCTTTGACCTGGTATTTTTTGCATTACCAGGGCACATCATCATCACAGATTAACATACTCATTTAGTTCACTGAAGTCTTTGTTCATTTTACAAATGCAGCACACTTCTTATGATAATGGAAGCAATTCAACCACAGACTCTCTAAGATAATCAGTTATACAGTTTCCTCTCATGCAGCAGCTTTGTTGTCCGTTCTCACTTTGATGATATTCTCTTTTTTTGCACCAATTGTTGGTGTTGTGTGGTCATCTGTTTTAGTCATAGATGGAGAACAGTTTGCATTGTGAGTATGAGAGAGTTTGACAGTGTTTAAGTATAAAAGTATGTTGACTAAGTGGTTATATGCATGTGGTATGTGTATGATTTTTCTTCCATTTCTTTGTGCTTGTGCATATGACGGACAGCACTGCCAGCAATGCACACATTTCTGAAATTTAAAGTGCTTTATACAGTGTATTTTTCAGAATTTTAAGGTATTTAAATAAAGCGATACATGAAGAATAGACTTTTCTGTTCATCATATAAAGTCTTTTCTAATTGAGTCTCCTCATGGTAATATTTCTCTGCAATGAGTTCATATCACAATCCAGCTGCTACCATGGAAACTGAAAAGAGTCACCAAGGTTGTGATGCACATTTGAGAAGCACATGTATCCATGGAGTGTCTCTGCCCTTTGTGTTTTTATCCTTTTATAATAAAGGAGTGATTTTGTTATGACAAGAAAATTATTGACAACAATGCACGATTGATAACTGTTGAAGAAGTAGGTAGTGTTTTTCATGCAATATTTCTCCTCCAGTGTATTTTCAATATTTCTAGGATCTCTTGAAACTTCAACAGCATTTTGCACAGATAAGTCATTTATTTTTTAATTATACATGCCTTTAGTGGATATTTCACATTGCAGTTTTTTTTACTACTTACTAATTGTGGCTCAAAATAGAAATCAGATGGTGATTACGATGTGACTAAAAAGAATTTCTGCAAAAATATCACTTTGAAAATATGTTGTTTTTTTTTTTTGTTAAACATAGTTTGTTCTGTTTCATTCAAGGTGGTAGATGTTGAAAGGAGGAAGCTGCTTTCATAACTATTTCCACAAAACTTTGCTGTGATGCACAGTGATAATCATGATCAGCATGATACAGTTACAATGAATAAAAGTAATATCACAACCAGCCCGCTTAGTGCCAAATCTTAGTTGTTGGACACCCAAATGCAGTTGAGTTCAGGATCAAGTAACGTTTCATATCAAATGACTGTGAGCCGGTGCCGATCTTCCCCTCCGATGTGCTGCAGCTCAGTTTCTCCTTTTTGGGTCAGTGAGCAGCCAGGGTCAGGTCGGCACAGATGATGGAAACGCTATGAAATTGAGAGAAATATTCAACAAAAGTCTGCAAAGGTATACCAAAACTTTCCATTGACCTGAAGCAAATATGTAAAACAAGACCTCTATCACATAGTTTTGAGGTGGTTGCATAATATGTGTTTATTGCATTGTTGCAGTGGTGAAACAGCATTCATGCAATAATCAGTATCAGAAACCCTGTATCAGTAATACTGGCTGTTAGATCCTTCATACTGGCACAAACTAAGGAGAACGTAGTTTGTATTTTGGAAATCAACATCATACTTGTGAGATGCAGACTTTGAGATTAATAAATCTAAACATTCCCCACTTTTAAAGACCCTCACTCCATCATCATAATAATCATAAAAAACGACAACTCATCTTGTAGATGGGATGTGAGACGAGGCTTGTCTGTAGAATCGTTTCTGGCATTTTATAGGACGCTTGACTCATTTTGCTGACCTTGAAGCTTGTGAGTATACGGTATGGTGATAAAATCTCTTTGACTACTGACAGACATTGCCCTTTTGCTTTTTATTGGCACACACTCAAATCCCATGTATTAGTTAATGTTTTACACGTGGATTAAAAAAAGAGTCATTAAGCACATTAATTGAACTTTGATTTCTATTTTATAAGGTCTTAAATAAGAGCTGACTTAAGGATTCTGTCCACAGTTGGATTATTGCATCAGTTTTTTATGCTAAAATGGCCCAGAAAGTTGATTCCTTTTTATTACATGACATATGCACCACGCCATTTCTTCTTCAATTATCACAATCAATTACACAGTTGTCCCACCTGACTGAGGTTCCCAGTCCCAGTTCCCAGCTTATACAGCGCCCATCCCGGCACGAGCAGGATGGAGGAAAGGGCCAGTACCCAGCCCAACGTGTATGCCCAAGCTGGGTACACGTACCAGCGATTAAAGGTCAGAGGCTGGTACCAAACTAAAGAACATATAAAAGAGCCCTGGGGAAACAATACAAAGAGAAATTCTGGACATTTGAGTATAAAGATTTCATCTAGCATAAAAATCCGAAGGTTACAATAAAGTGCAAATACATATTGAGGTGTACATTGGGATCAGGACCAAAGCTGTGTCATTGTGCATGTTTGCAACACTTAAAAGCCTGACTCACCAGAGAGACCAGTGGTGTGAGGTAAAGCCAGCAGATTTTAAAGAACGAGTTGGCTTGCACACCTGTCATGTCCTTTATGATGCCATACAACCGCTCTGCCCCTTAATAGGAGTTGAGGTTGGGTGAACAGTATATAATGACTCATCAGACTAGATGTTTGTGAATGACTTGGTGTAATTTAAAGGGTAACTTCACTTATTTTTATACATAAAGGTCAGTTTACTAGTCATTACTCAGCCTGTGAAAACAGGTATATGTCTTCTGTGGCTCTGGAGGAGAAAAGTACATTCCAGCATTTTTGGAACTTGAAAGGTCAAGATATCTCAGTCTCTGCTGCTTTAATTTTAATCTTTTATTTTGATCAGTCCCCCCACTTTATGGAGGTTCAATATTAAATTGTTGGAGTACCCCTTTAAAAACAGCATACCTACCAAATATCCATCCCAGTGCCAGGGATTGAAACACACAGAGAAAGAGGATGCAGGCTCCGTTACAAGCGTAGTAGTCGAACATCTGGAACACATACATCCCTCCCTGGAGACAACAGCAAAGACATTCATTTGACATGGGTTTATTTGTTTCACTTTATATGTCAGCCACAGATGTATGGAAGCCTATTCCTACCACTTTTTTTTTTACATTATTACAATATATCAACTTATATCTTATAATAAGTAAACTGTCATTATAAGCTGATAAAACAAAATTGTGATATATAAATGTTTATATTTTGGCAGCAATACACTGTCATAATGGATTAATAAATAACTGATGTACATATAACACTACAGTGGTGTGCAAAGTGTTTGCCCCCTTCCTGATTTCTTATTTTTTTGGTCATGCCATAGCATCTCAATAGGATTCAGGTCAGGACTTTGACTAGGCCACTCCAAAGTCTTCATTTTGTTCTTCTTCTTCGTCTGTCAGCCTCACTAGAATGCTGTATCAAATTCACATCTGAATCCATATAAGGTTCGGCTATTATACAACAGATGTTGAATAAACATTTGCAAACAGTTTGCTCAACTTATCTCCACTAGGCCACTCCAAAGTCTTCATTTTGTTCTTCTTCAGCCATTCAGAGACCCCACAACAACATCTAAAGAACTGCAGGCCTCACTTGCCTCGGTTAAGGTCAGTGTTCACGACTCCACCATAAGAAAGAGACTGGGCAAAAATGGCCTGCATGGCAGAGTTCCAAGACGAAAACCACTGCTGAGCAAAAAGAACATTAAAGCTCGTCTCATTTTTGCCAAAAAACATCTTGATGATCCCCAAGACTTTTGGGAAAATACACACCTTCCAAAAAGCTGAACGTTTTGGAAGGTCATCTGGCGTAAAAGTAACACGGCATTTCAGAAAAAGAACATCATACCAACAGTAAAATATGGTGGTGATAGTGTGATGGTCTGGGGCTGTTTTGCTGCTTCAGGACCTGGAAGACTTGATGTGATAAATGGAACCATGAATTCTGCTGTCTACCAAAAATTCCTGAAGGAGAATGTCCGGCCATCTGTTCGTGACCTCAAGCTGAAGCGAACTTGGGTTCTGCAGCAGGACAATGATCCAAAACACACCAGAAAGTCCACCTCTGAATGGCTGAAGAAGAACAAAATGAAGACTTTGGAGTGGCCTAGTCAAAGTCCTGACCTAAATCCTATTGAGAGGCTGTGGCATGACCTTAAAAAGGCAGTTCATGCTCGAAAACCCTCCAATGTGGCTGAATTACAACAATTCTGCAAAGATGAGTGGGCCACAGCGCTGTAAAAGACTCATTGCAAGTTATCGCAAACGCTTGATTGCAGTTGTTGCTGCTAAGGGTGGCCCATCCAGTTATTAGGTTTAGGGGGCAATCACTTTTTCACACAGGGCCATGTAGGTTTGGATTTTGTTTTCCCTTGTGTTATTTTTGACTAATATTTAAATTTGTTTGATGATCTGAAACATTTATGTGTGACAAATATGCAAAAAAATAAGAAATCAGGAAGGGGGAAAACACTTTTGCACACCACTGTATATACTGACCTCAGTGATCATGAAAAGCTGAGAGAAAAAGCATATGGCGCAGAAGAGGAGTAGGAAACGTTCCCGCCTGCCTGCCCTGCGCATTTCTGTGGGAAACATGTCTATGATGGATGTCATCACCACCTCCATGGCAACAAACTGTACAGAGAAAGGATGACACAGGATAGGTACATTTCCAAACGTAAATATGTTCTTCCAACAAGAGTTCATGTAGATCTCACTTGTGTGTCCAAACCCAAGAGGATGAGCATGACAAAGAAACAGATGGACCACAGTTGGGGCAGAGGCATCATGGCTACAGCCTGAGGGTATGCAATGAACGCCAAGCCTGGACCTGGAAAACAAGATCAGAATGATGCAAGACTCGTCACCTTCTACTATCAGCCTTTGTTGTTTAGCCAATTTAGCATCAATGACTTTGTAAAGTAAAGGTAAATATGCATCCAGATGGTGATGCAGTGGAAATCCCGTCAACCAAGCAACATATAAACAACACCCACCGCTGTGTCTCAAGATGTAGGGAATTGGGGAAGTTACCGGAAGTCACAAAGGGGTTTAAGATCTACCCAGAAGGACCAAGCGTAGATGAGGAGAAACACAAGCACTGAAAATGAACTGAAAATTCACAAGTGTGTCTCAATGTCAGATCAATGACGCTTGCAGGGAACTGAATGTATAAAGAATTGTAAAAACCTTTGTCGCATAAGCATGACAGCTTTATTTTCGTGATCACTTACAGTTTTTATTCATGGTTTAGGATGAGGAAGATAAAAGTAGTGTGGGCCAAAAAACACTGAGTGAACATTAATGTAATATTTGATATCCAGAAATGCCTGATTATAATAATGTTGATTGTTAGTTAGATCATAGGCGTGTGTAAACATGAGATTCATCAGTATGAATCTGAGCACTGAATCACTACTAAGGAGTGTCTGCTGATGATTGAGGGAATGTCCCCTATCCCCTTGCCAACAGCCTTGCAGAATACAAACACTTCAACCAGAAAACTACCAAAGCTGCAGAGCTGGCAACCCCCAGATCCACCCGAACTCCTAGCATGATCACACACAAAACATGCCAGCCAGAGTCAGCAGCAATTTCTGGGCGTGCTGCAGGGTACTGCTTTCAACAAGTGCCCCGCTGCATACCAGAGCAGGAATGCATGCAATGCAACCTCTGTGACAACCAACTGTGCCTTCTCACTCGGACTTGGAGCTCAGCAACAGTTACTGTGCATGCCATGTCTATGGTTGTCCTCAAGATGGCAGCAAAGATTTTACCCATCATGAACCAGTGGTGGAAGAAGCAGGCTACTCAGATCTTTTACTTAAGTAGAAGTATCAGTACACTTATGTACAAATACTCCATTACAAGTAAATGTTCTGCATTCAAATTAAGTAAAAGTACAGACATAATATACCAGCTAAATTTACGTCAAGTATCAAAAGTAAAAGTACTCATTCTGCAATAAAATTACCGTGACTGATATATTTTACATTATTAGTTTGTTAATACTGATGCAGCAATGTGTAAGTAACATTTTATTGTTGTAGCTGGTCGAGGTGGAGCTAGTTGTATCTACTTATACAGTTAGGTAGTGTAGTGCACTGGTTCCCAACCTCAGGGTCAGGCCACTCCAAAGGGTCACAAGATACATCTGAGGGGCTGTGAGATGATTAATGGAAATTAAAAGAAAGGACAAAGTTCTGGTACACAAATCTGTCTTCATCTTATGGACTTTTCGCTTATCTTTGATTTTTTGTGAAATATTTATATTTATTTATTTATTTTCATTAGGTAAAAGTGTTATCGCAAAATATGCTAAATCTACTTTTTCAAACTCCTCCTAGGCCGTGAGTCTGATCTGCATGACGTTTTGCACGTTTTTAAATCTATGGACCCTCATGATACTCCAAAAAGTTATAAAGGAACAACTTCCTGTAGGTTGCAGTAAAACAGGAAGTGATATCATATCTCCACAAAGGTTTGTCCAATTAACACATAACTTGGGCCAGTACTTTCCCACGCCCCGCCGAGGCTCAGTGTAAACTTTGGCACCAACTGGCCACTAGGTGGTGATTTTGTTGCAAAATCATGACGTATGCGAAACCTTTTTTTTTAACTAATCTTAGATTGCTCGTCCAATCTGCATAAATTGTAGCAAAAACAAAAATAAATAGAATGAGTAATCTAAGGCAGCTAACAAGCAGCAGGATCAGGTGAATGATCAGGTAAATGCAGGGGATTTTGCAGCATGGTATGTAACGTAAAGGATATTTTTAGTTTTTTGGCTGCTACACTCCTAAGACTTGTCTCTTTGGTTGCTGTTCTCCTATGACAGAAATGGTTCCTCAAGTGTATAGCTAAGTCATAAGTCATACACAGGAATGAGCTCACTAAAAGAGCCCCCCTCACGGTAGTATAGACTTTCCACCTTCAGTGATGAATGTTGCAGGCCCTAGTTAGCAAGTAAGAAACCCATAGAAATACATTCATAGTAGCTGCAGTATGTGGAAATTATTTTCACTTTTACAATTTTAGGATCAACGTCTTTTATGTAAATGTGATCAATTACTGTCCCATTGTCTGTTGGTGTGGTTACAATTTGACTGTAACCTTGCTGTTGCATGAGGTTTTCTATGGATTTCAAAACAAGTGCATTGTCATTAAAATCACCCATTATTATTTTGCCTCCTGAAAGTTGATTAAAATGGCTAACCTACACTAGTAGTCAGGATTTTTTTTAATAGGCTAATTTTCTCTGATGTTGGTCTATACAGCACTATGTAATTGTGGTTCAGAGGCTGAACATTAAACATTATGGCTTAATATTATTATTATTCTAATATTTTTGAATATATGTCAGTGGCTTTAAAATCTTGAATGACAATATTTTCCAAAGATGTCACTCGACTTAAGGCTACATATGCTTGGCCAGCCGACGAGATTTTTATTTTTTTAATGACAACACTGCTTTGTCTAAAGTTAAGCCTTGCACTTTATGTCTTGTGCAAGCCCAGGGTAGACGTAATGGAAAGTGACGTCTAACTCCACCACTGCTTGTCACTTTGTCCTCGTCAGCACCTAGTGGGGTTGCAATTTCAAGTCCTGGTACTGAACATGGAAATTTAATCTTAAGTTTTCTGCAAATTGCCCCGTTTGAGTTTTTTTTTAATCAAAATCTTGAGCTTGAATTTGCACTATATCTGAACATACCTTGTGCAACATATTGTTATTATGTGTTTGCACTGTTTGTTGCAAAAATGTGAAGGTCCTCTGTCCTCGGACACTGGGTGCAGGAAGACAAGGTTGCATCTCTCTCTGGTGGCTTGCATTACCTGACTCGGCCACTTCTGCAATGGGAACACCCTGCTTGTGGGCCATGAATCCCAGCACAGAGAAGACTGCAAACCCAGCTACCACACTGGTACCACTGTTCAGTAAACACAGCCACAGACAGTCTCTGCAAAACATAAAAACGTGCATATTTTACGACTTCATAGCATGCACTTGATCTTTTTTCACATGTTGTTGCATAGCTCTTGTCCTTTATTGATGTCAGAAATGGTGTCAGTCATGCACTGACAAATACTTACTTATAGCAGTTGTTGTTGTAAGTGTTGTAGCTGCCCAACACAGTTAAGGAGCCCACACCCACACTGTACGAGAAGAAGATCTGAGCCCCAGCCTCCATCCAAACCTGTTCCAACAAAGCAACAGTGAGTACATTTGTCCACCTAAATTCTACACTGTTACAATATAGCTTTAAGCTCCTACCTGAGGGTCTGTGAGTCGTGAGAGTTCAGGCAAAAGATAAAACAACACTCCTTGTAGAGCCCCAGGAAGAGAGAGTCCACGGATCAAAAGAATTAACAACATCACGTAGGGGAAGGTAGCAGTGAAATACACCACCTGGAAAAATGACAACAGTTTAAGTATTTAGAAGTATACTGTATATACATTTACCACAGTTTTAAGGCTGGTAAAAATACCTTTCCTGTAGACTTGACCCCTTTCCAGATACAAAAGTAGCAGATGACCCACATAACAATTAGGCACAACAGAACCTCCCACCTGATGCTGCCAATCTCCTCAATCCCCCCTGAGATAGCCAGCACTCGTCGTCTAGAAGGATAAAAGATGGACAAAAATGTTTAATTGAGACTCATTAGGACTGACTTAGTCACATTTAAATGAACCTAGAGGCTTAGTTTGTTCGTCTACATAGACATACTCCCAGAATTCGGTGGCAGCTGAGGCTGCATCAGTCTGATTGGTCCATTCAAAGGTGTTATTTCGTGTTGAAAGGTCTACACAGTCATCTGAAAGGATAGTGAGAAAAAAATATAATAATAATTTAAACATCATTTAAAAACTCTTTTTCATTGGGAGTCTTGCCGTCAGTCAGGGAGGGTCTAATGAAAGACACTATCCAGTTGCATTATGGAGAATATAGAATCCAGTGTTTCTAGCCTGACATCACGCAAATTAGTCTGGAACCTCTCAGTTCATTTTCGATTTCCAAGTGGCGTTATCAATGGGCACAGACCACATCAGCAGCAGCTCTCTTGGCTCTTTACGAAATTGCCTCAATGGCGCTCCTCTGTGCAGTCATTGTATCAAACCATATTTGATATACAGTTGTGATTCGGCTTGAAAAAGGGGGGCCAGACGCATCTGCTAGAGCACATAAAACATGAACTCGCAGATTCGTCTGGTTCCCAGGCGAACTTAGGGACTAAAAGTGAGGATATCTCCGACTCTGTTGCTCTGATTTTGACCATTCTTTTTTAAGTCTGTCTCTTACAAGACCCCCCCAACATTATGGAAGTGCAAATTACTTTTAATTTCCATAAAAGTCACTGTTGATATCTGCTATTATAACATCAGTTTATCATGCAAATGTTAGTACTGTGTTATACAAGTCTTCAACGCATGTGACAGTATCCATTTTACCTGTGTTCCAGTAGTTGTTGCAGCTGGCCCAGGGGAGCTGGGAGCTGAAGGAGAACACCAGGTAGAGCAAAGCCCAGGACAAAATAATGATGTAGGTCATACAGCTGTAGAAGAGGATCACCTGCCCACCATAGCCGATACCTGCAGGGCCAGATTTGGTATTTTCTGTTATAGACAATCATTAGGAAAACCTGACTTCTTCCTCCATTTATCCATTTACTCAAAACGCTTTTTGTTCAGGGTCGCGGGAACCTGACTGACCAAATCTTCTACTAAAACTGCTTACTCACTCTGAGAGACTAATTCTCACTAAAGATCAATACATAAAAAAATAATATATATATATATGAATATATACATGAATATGTAATTTTCTCAAATTTCTAGTACAAAACTACACAGGAAATGAAGTGGAGGAGACAATACTTTGAGGTATGACTTCACCACTCTGAAAGGTCACTTGTGTGAAGATTTTACCCAACTTAATGTTTATTTTCATAAACAACAATCATTTTTAATAAATTCTGTCTACAGAAATCTATTGTGTAAGAGTTTCTTTGTTGTAAAGAAACATTCCTATCTGTAATGTTTATATTTTTTGGAATATCAAACATATTTAAATCAGGCACAGGTACATTTGATTTTAAAGTTTTAAAAGAGTACCCCACTGCACTTCTATAACAATGTCAGACTCACAACGGACAGCTTTATTTTTGTATAGATTATTTAAGGCTTTTTAAATAATTAAAGGCTTTTTGCCTTTATTTGACAGGAACAGCTGAAGACAGACAGGAAATGTGAGAGAGTGTGATGGATTTGGGGGGATGACAAGCAGCAAAGGGACGCAGGCTGGATTCAAACCAGCTCTTTAAAAAAAGATGCAGCAGAATTGGAGATGTTTTTTATTACATGCATTCTCCTTCTTTGTCAAAACCTGGCACCTACATTACCCACAATGCAACTCAACTGCAGGCAGTTCACTAGGAGATTTGGGTGCATTATGCTAGTAGTGGCTGATGTAGTCTCGAGCAGAGGAGCTACATAAAGGTCTGGTAAGCTCACGTCTTTCTAACTCCACACCCCCAGATTTTATGCAACTTTTTTAACAAATGCAGCAGTACTCCAAGAGACCTGTAAACAGACTATTATATGTAAAATCAGTAAAATCTTAAATCTTCAAAATAAATACTCAGTAACACAACAAAACAATTTCCAAGTTTAAATATTTATTTATTTTTTAATCCTTGGAATAAGGGTCACAGCGGCCATGTAAGTTTTGTCAATGTTTGCCTTGTACTGACAACCATGACAGACCTTTGATATGGAGAGAGACATGTCTTTCCAAATTTATGTTTAAGTTTATGTTTTGCTTCACTCAGTTTCAGTGTGGGTAATGTGTTACTGACTGATGTGAAACACTGAACTGCCTTATCTGAAGAAAGAAACCTTCCCACAGCGGTAAATGGGCCACTAATGAAACTGCCAGCTACTCCTGGAGCTAATCAGTCAATCAGTCGGAGATGGTTTCCTGTGAATCTTGATTTTTTTGAGCTTTATGTGGTTTCTACAGTAGATAACATTTTTGCCTTTCTCTGCTGCGATAAAGTCCTGAACAGTATACCTTCTGCCAGTGGGCATAGCTTCCTCCAGCAGGTGATGCCGCCCTCCTTGGTGTACTGGCCTATGGTTGTCTCCAGCAGGAACAGGGGTACGCCGCAGGTCACCACAAATACCAGATATGGCACCAGGAATGCACCTGAATTTACAAAGTATACAAAATGCGTACCTGTACCACAGATTTGGGGTAACAAGTAGTGAGCATCATATTTTCTTACCCCCTCCGTTTTTGTAGCAGAGGTAAGGAAACCTCCACACGTTGCCCAGGCCGACAACATTTCCCGCCACAGCCAAGAGAAACTCCACCTTACTTCCCCAGTGTCCTCTCTCCTCCAACTCCACTTGCTTGTGTTTTGTTGCACATTTTTTATTCAACATACCCAAAACCTCAGACTGAACCCAGTCTACTTCTTCTTAACCAATATGCTTTGTGTCCAGGTTTTCTCTGCCTTTATATTCACTACTGATTCTATGTTGGGTAATGAGCAACTGCCTGAACAGTTAATCAGTTCTCAGTGGAAATGTAAATTATCTCCAGGCTGAGCATGAATTGCAATCTCTAAACGAACAACTAATTAGAAAAGTCCAAGTTCGTTTTGTAGTATTGGTTTCACCTAGTATTGTTGGGGGTTTTTTTTTACCAAAGGAAGCAAATATGTTATACATTGCTTTTCTTGTGGTTTAGCTTAAATACTCCTCATGTGTTCCTCCAGATGCATCAAAGTCTTTGGATTCACTGATGCTTCTCCTAAAGCCTAACCCTAACACTACAAAATGGCCATCTTCGAACTCTGCCTCCATTTTGATCTCAACTACAAACCTATATAAGTTTCATGACTGCATCTTAGACGGTTGTGATGCTATCACGTTGGCAAAATATGTCCACAGACAGACAGACACATAAACACCTAGCAAAGTACTCAAAACCGCTTCTGTAGTAGTTTTCGCTACAGTAGGTGTCTCCAGAACCACATTTTGCCATGAGAACACACTCACAGACTCACAAGGTGAAAACAATACCAGCCACACGCTGTCACGGCTGGTAATAAAGTGATTCTTTCTTTATTCAGTGCACCTTCTTTAGAAATTACAGTAGCAAGCACATATTCAGCAATTAAGAAAGACACATTTCGTTGCATTAAGTGCACTTATTTCAAACTACATTTGTTTTTTCAGTCTGATCTGTCCTTTGGTATCTTTTGTGTAGCTGTGTGTGGGCTGCTGGAATCCAGTGATCAACACGTAGATTAGTTTGACCTGCAAAACATTTGTAATCACATCGACCTAAAGCAGAGAAGACCACAGCAGACCCAATGAAAAGAAAAAGATGCCTGTGAGTGTAATCTGTTCAGCTCCACTGGTTTCTGTACTCTTATCTCTTGGCTGCCTCTGCTGGCCAGATGTTAGATGGCAGCGCTTCATGTTTCCAGCTGTGTCCCACACCAGCAGCTCTGCCTGAGCAGAGCAGCAGCTGGATGTGTACCTCACCCACAGTGGCTGAGATGAGCTCAGTACCCATTCAGATACATTCAAAGGAGGGTCTCCTTTCTCTAATCTGGCCTTTTGGTGGTGATGGTGGTGGCCACTCCTGGTTGTCTTGTCCCTGTGTGCTTGTTGCTGGTCAGAGCCAGGCTGCACCTCTCCCAGGCTGTCCTCTGTGGGTGGGGGGCTGTGGAATAAAGTCAGAATGCCTTCACCCTTCTGTAGCTGGAGGGCAGCGAGGCCAGAACGACCCCTGTCAGACAGGGCCAGAGATACACTCCAGCTAGACTCATTGCAAATGGAAGGACAGGTAGAATGTACTTGTGCAGCGGAGCAGGATGGTGGGAACGTGTCAGGATCCTACAAGAGAAAGAGGAAGTGATAGTAAGTACATAGAAAATTCAATTAACTGAGAAGAATTAATCATTTATATGTACAAAGACCACAGCAGACTACTGTATAAAACAATAGAAGCAGACTCCAAATGGAGTATATCTTTATAGTTTTCAGTTAATGCTCACCGGCGGGACCACAGTCAAGTAAGCCACAGCGTAATTTGAGTCTGGAGAGTCAAGAGCACGCACAGTGAATGTAAGGGTGACAGTTGCTCCTGCCTGAGCTGTGGCAGGAGTGTGAAGGTCCACACGACTGCGGAAAGACACTTGTTCTGCGACATGGAACCTGAGTGGCAGAAACTCAAACTTAAAGAATGTAAATGTTCCTGTAGTTCAAATCATATACTTCACTACTACTTTAGAAGCAACAGTCCTCAAAACGTATGAACTGTTCTTTTCTAATATTACATTCACATGACTGAACATGTTTGCAAAGTGAGGACATATAAGAAATGAAATGGCAACATATTGCTGTTCACTCAGTGGCCGAGCAAGACTTTTTATTTATCTTTTGGCTGTACCTGTGAGGTCCTCTCCTGTGAAGATATCCACAGTTGTCATCAGCAGTCAGACTGAAGAGTCGGGCCGGGCCATGGTTCAGGATGTCAACGTCCACCATTGTGCTGTGACCAGGTACCAGGCGGGGGACAGACAACACCTGAAGAGATAGACATACAAATAATTACTATCACAGTAAGCCCAGTGGATTTGATCAATGTCAATGAATCAGAAAATGCACCAACACAGAGTTGAATGGAAAGTTGGCCAAGGAAAGTCATAATATTTTAACTCTAGCTGAAAATGTAGCACAACCAGCAGATTAGCTGTTTTAGTGCTACATTGTTTTCTATTACTACTGATGAAGTAGCAGTAATAATTGATTTGTCCACATGGGGGGCAGCAGAACAAGCTCTAAACACAACACTGACATACAGTTTTATGTTAGCAGAAGTGTTAGCATACATTTGCCTATTTACACACCCAGCAGATATGCAGCAACAAAAGCATTCTTTTGGAGCTGTGTCTCTGGCTTCTCCGTTTAGCTCTGTTTTAGTCTCCACTATATCCTGATGGAAATATCTGGCTCTTTAGCTGCTAAATGCGCCACTATGTTCACCAGCTAGTCACTAACTTTTCTGTCTGCCATTTGGTGCTGAGCAGGAAGTGTACTGTGGGTTGCCACAGCTTTTTTTGCTGAGAACAGCTGCCTGTTGCATCTGGAAATGGCTCAAGCAAAAGAGTAAAGTTGCAGGCCATCAAAACAATGAGCCAAAAGACACTAAAACGCTCTGTAACGCTGTGTGAGGACTGAAGAATCAGGTGATAATTCTCTGTGGCTTCATCACTACAAGCAACGCCTTTCACATTACATGTAGTCATTTTTTCCATTGTTTATATAAAACCATTGATTAGTGCAGCTTTAAATTTATGGTATGTCACCTAAGAACACTGACTTTGTTTGACAGAAAAGGTATTATGTTTGGAATAAACATCCATAAAGCATATTTAACAACTGAGTAACAGAATCGAACTACTCATTACCTGTATCTGAACGTGAGTGGGCTGAACCATCTCTGTGGAAACCCTCTCCAGCTTGTTTCCTCTGCTGTCTTGGCCTGCTAGTCGAACACAGAAGGAAACTCTGGGAACAGAGTCCACCCATCCCACCAGCTCTTCCACAGAGTAGGATGATGAAGAGGAAGAGGGGGAGGAGTTCAGCTTCACCTGCTGGAGGCTCTCCCCATCAGCTCCCAGCAGTGTCACGTGACTGAAAGATGCTTCCTCATCTGGAGCCAAGCCTGTCAGCACCAGAAAGGCAGGGACACCTGGGAAATTAAATCAGGAACAAAGCAGTTTTGCTAAATGGCAGGCAGATTTCTGGGTGTGAGACTTACTCGCAGTGCGCTGTCACTGATACATCACTAATTATACCAGAAAACAATCACAATCCCTTACCTGCTACTGGACTACCCTCCACTCTGGCCAGACCTGGATGTGTCTCATTGGTTACAGTGGCAAAGTAATACAAGAAATCTACACTGCTGTCACCTGGGGGTGCAGATCAAAAGACAAGTCTTTGTCTCTTTTCTCAGTGCAGTTACATACTGGTAATTATCTGTTAGTGGATTTTCTCAAAGTCTAACATTTTATGTTTTACCTATTACATTGAATGTGAGGTGTCCGTCACTCTTGGCTTGGAGTTTCCACTGGCCTGGTTGTACAGGTGAGAGCATGCTGATGCGGTACAGACCATCAAAGTGCTCCAACTCTGCCAGAGGGCCTTGCTCGCTCAACAGAGACTGGCTTTGGTCTAACAAGGAGAGGAAGATGAATAACTGGGCTTATTTTTCTATCAAATGCAAAATTACATCAACACTGTATACAGTACATGTATAACTTTGCCCTACAGTTACCTGATGGACTGGTAAGAATACACTCTATCAGGATGCCAGTGACATGCAGTGTGATGTTTTTTACTGAGCTGTCAACTCTGAAGGAATGGGAGGACATCAACTCTTGGTCACTTTCCACATGGAGGAGAGTCACCTGGGGAGGAGGGAGAAAAAATGTGCTCCACATATCTTAACAATAAATGCATGTTTCCACTTCAAGCTGATTTAAAGTGTCTATAATCAATATTTCTGTTATAAAAATGAATCACATGACAACTTGTATGTAAAATGGGTCTTTGGCAGTGACGGACACAAATAATTATTGCCAAACCCCGCTGCTCTGTTCAGCTCCACGGAGCGTTTTAGTATTTTCAGCTCATTGTTTTGGTTTTACAATCCGCAACTTTACTGTTTTGGTTCTCTCTCACCGATCTCATCAACCATTTGCAACCATTTGAAAACATAAGCTGTTTTCAGCACAAAAGCTTAAACTTCACTGTAGGTAGTAGCTAAAGAGCAGATATTTCAGATATGGAGACCAAAAACAGAGCTAAAAGGAGAACGAATATTGGACTTATGTTCATCTTGTGCACAGAAACACGATTCCAAATGAATGATAATGTTGCTGGATGTGTAAATAGGCAACTGTTTGCTATCTAGTTTGCTGTAACAACTTTATAATGTAATATGTTAACTCACAGCTTGTTTCCACTGCCTCCCAGTGGCCAAAAAGTTAATGCAGTTAATGCTTTTTGTTTATCCCCTGTACTGGAAGGTATTTTCTAAGATTGGTGGAAGATTTGATAGCAGTATAAAACAGGCACTCATTAATAATGATGTAGCTCTATTGTAGCTTCTATTGCTGGGACCCCCAAAACTGATTGAAGATAAATCAGAAGGGTTGTGAGATAATTAACAAGGTAGGGAAAAAACATATTTCTGCTACACAAAGTGGGTTTTTTCAGATTTTCTTCTAATCTTTGTTTTTGTTTTGTTGTGTTTTACTGAATAATTTTGCCTCTTCAGGCCTCTGGAATTATTCAAATAAAACTAAGAAAAAAATCGTCCTGGTCACAATTAGTAGACATACGTAAATTACCAGTGACAAGGAGTTGCAAGCAATGTCTACTTGAAAATGGTCACAAGCCAAAAGTGTTGGGATCCACTGATGTAGCTACCTTTTTTCCTTTAGAACTTGTTTGGTTGTGGTCAACTGAGTGTGTAAAATGTTGATCACCATCAAAGGATCTTGCTGCCATACCTTGTCAGCGGCTGTGTTATCCTCCACTATGGTAGAGACCCTGTGGATGTCCGAGTTGGTGGTGAATATTGTCAGTCCTCCTGACAGGGAGGACAGGGAAGAGTAGAGAGAGAAACGATTAGGGGACAAAGGTTCCCTCTTCCTTCTCCTCCTCCTCCTCCTCCTCCTCCTCCCTTTGCTCTCTGTTGTGTAGTTGGGGTCTTCAGTTAGAAGAAACGTCACCTGTGGGAAAATCAGCCCATAACATGACCAGTGGTTGAGCTCAAAGAAACATGCTAAAATACATGTTGTGTAATTGCAGTCCCCTTGCTGTCACAGTTTCTGTCCACAATAAGTGCAGCTTTTGTGTAGCTTCTTTAGAGCAGAATTGTCTTTAAAATGAAAACCTACCTTGCTCTGTTTCTCAAGTGCGAGGGCCTTCACTGCATCAAACAAGTGGACGTCTTTAGGGGACGCATCAGTGAATACAAAGATCTCTGACAGTGGTGGACCATGAGTGAGTGCCAGCTGAAAACACACGGCACAATGGGAAATTATCTGCCATGTGTGCTTATAATTTTCATACTGTACATGTGTTCACATACTCATGCACACACCTAATCACTTGAGCCTTGAGTCTAGAAACAGCATCTAAATTTACCTGAACGGCAGAAAGGCACATCTCTGGTTCATCTCCCCCTCCCAGTGCCATCAAGTTCTCCATGTGCTCCATAAACTGGTTTGGGTCATCAGTCTCAAACACTGGTCCTACCTCTGCAGAGTACAGTGGATAGAAATGTTAGATGGTAACAGCAACAGCTGATGGCTTTTTGAGCAGAAATAACAGCAGATCTGTGGGATTGTTAATCACATTAAACTTTTGAAAGCTTTTAATGTTAACTTAATTGCTAAAACTTCAGTTCACCCAAAAATACACATTTTCCTCTTACCTGTAGTGCTATTTATCCATCTAGATTGTTTTGGTGTGAGTTGTTGAGTTTTGGAGATGTCAGCCGTAAAAAGATAAATATGTTTGGAAAACTCAACAGCAACGTCTCTTTCCAGAAATCATGAGCCAGTTACTCAAGATAATCCACAGATTGTTGTCAGCACTTTCATGTAGGAACTATTTTATTTCTACCAATAGTTCCTTTATTCTGTACAAAAACCAAAGAGTAAAAATTCCAAATTGTGGTTTTACGGGTTATGTACCACATTATTTTCTTGGCCAGGCGCAGTAACTTCCTGGAGTCTTGTCATCACTGTGAGGTTGCCAGGAAACAAGCAGAGTTACTGCGATTTTGTTACCGTTAGATTGTTAGACTGTTTCCCCCTGTTTCCATGTATCTTCTCATCTAGCTAACTCTGGTCAAGAAAGCAAAAAAGCGCATAAATATCAAACTATTCCTTTAAGATGCACTACATGGCCAAAAGTATGTGGACTCCTAAATGTTACAACCATTTGAAAATCTCAATCCAAAATCATGGGCATTAATATGCTGCTATAACAGCATATATGAAGCCTGGCTTGCAGTCGGCAATCCAGCTCAATCAAAAATTGTTGGACGCCAGTCAAGTTCTTCCACACCAAACCCATTTCTTTATGGACCTGGATTTGTGCAGGGGGGCATTGTCCTGTTGAAGCAGGAAAGTCTAAAGCACATACTGTATATGCTGTAGCATTAAGGCTTCCCTTAAAAGAGTACTACTCAGATTTAGCATCACACTCCTATAACATTGTTGGACTCATGATGGAGAATCAAAATCGATTCAGCAGTATTAGAGATATTGTCTTTCTTTTCTCCACACATCCTTCTTCCTTGTCAAAACCTGGCACTTACATTACCCATAATGCAACTCGACAGTTCGGTCGGAAATTCGAGTGTGCTAGTAGCGGCTAATGTAGCCTCAAACCACTAGCCTCAAGCAGAGATGAGAATTGGGCTACAGAGGTCTGGTAAGCTCACTTCTTTCTGACTCCACATTCACAGATTTATTTTCATTTTCAAGCTTCAGCCCCCACCAACATTGACTCAAGTGACATAACTTAAGGCAATTCAACAGATTTCGTACAGCTCCCTCTGGAGCCACAGAAGGCTTTAAACACCTTTTGTCACCTTTGCAGTAGTGCTCCATAGTGTACTGACTTTTAGCCATAATAGACAGAGGTCGGATCATATGACCTTGGGTTTTTCTGCCATTCCATTAACACCATAAAATCATTATCATCAACATTAACGTAAAAACCATGTGACCAAAGCAAAAATAAACAGCTAATGCATAAGTGATAAAATATCATTGCATGAAAGCAAGTCAATAAAAGGGAGTTTTACAAAAGTAATTTGAAGACAACCTAGGTTTAGCCCTCTTACAGCAGATCTTTCCAGCTGTATGCAGGACTGTTTTCATTCCAGACTGTGGCCAATATCCGTACCCTCACCTGGGTCATGGAAGGGCACAAGTAGAAAGGTGCCAGGCTGCCCAGGGCCGCTGGCTCGGCTCTGGATGATGGAGTGGACCCGGAGGCGAGCAGCAGTGATCTCCTCAAACATGCTGCCTGTGGTGTCTATGACAAACACCAATGCAGGGACCTGCATCACACTGAAGAGCCTGTTGAAGGAAGTTTGGAAGGAAATAAAGACATACTACAAACGCTCAGCAGCTGAAAATAAGAATAATGTATTACGTTGTTTAATTGAGCAACTTCCAAGTTGAATACACCACATTAACCAGTTAATGTGGGCCTACTTCGTTTTCTCCTTGGGGAAATACAACTACCTGTAAAACACTAGTCAAAACCTACTTGAGGAAGGTTTTGTGGCCCACAGTGTCTCTGAGGTCTCTCAGTACACTCAGAGTGGCCTCAGTAGCCAAAGTGGCAGCTTCCACATGGAGGTAATGGTGAGGGGAAAAGAGAGGTGAGGTGCTGTCCTTGTTGATGCCTCCTTTGGCCCCCATGTAGCGGCTACTGTCCAGAATACCTCCATGACTACATTTGCCTGAAAAAAAGAAATAGTCAGTATCTTTAAAGCTTCAGCGTGAGTTTAAAAAGTAAAAAGACATTAAAACATTCTATATAGAAAACGCTATTTCATTTGAATGTACTTATTCCTTTGCTTTTTGGCAGGACTGCAGCTGTTGGTGGCTGACGTTTTACTGACATACCCTGAGGTTTTGGAGAGAAAGTGTTGAAGTAGCCAGTGGTTAGTAACTGGGAGTCTTGCTGTGTGTCTGTCAGTCTTGGCAGCAGGTTGTCTCGACAGGTGACACTGAAGCACTCCATACAGGTGGGAGTGTCTTCTGTGGACAGAATGGAAGAAGGATAAGTCTATTATTGTTAAACCAGTAGTAAACCCTTTTTTAAAACACAAATATTTTGCTATTATCTTTATTTGGGTTTTGGGATTGAAAGCCTTTTCTTCCAAATCAAGTTCACTATGTGAGGTTTTGGTACAGTATGCAACAGTTATATCTCACTACAAGTAATTTGACAAATTATTAGTCATAGAGGGACTGCTTACATTTTGAGATTAAATGTGTTTTAAAAGTACTGGACTGGACTGGCTTCAAATCATTCTTCAGGTTCAAGGTCAATTACTGTAAGGTAACGGATGGTATTTATATTTTTGACCATAGTACATAAATAATACACCATGGCATTGGTCATTGTATAAATAATGCAATCCAGTACTGGCCACACGGTGTTAAAAGACAATTTGTTCTCATCTGTCGAAATATGGATATCAAACAGTTGTACTGGCCACACAACATGTTAAAGGCCGAGGCATGAACACGATTGAGTTATACTAACAATGATTCTACCATGGTACAAAGATGTACCACTGTACAGCAGTGTGATACGGATCTATGCATCCATATGCATTATAATTTTGCTGTGGTCATAAACATAGTGGCATAGTACCTAAATAATACCATGACATTAATGGTATGTTAGATGTACATACATCTGCATACAGTCATGATGACTGTCATTCTGGCAATGTGGGATCTTAGCAATCTGCCTACAAGTTGCTGTACCAGGGAAACATGATAAATGAAAAATGACACCTAGGTCCTCATTTTGGAGCTGGAACCAGAGATGTTTGGCATTTTTGCTTAAAGAGTGACAGAAAAAATTTACCGATTATCAGAATAGTTGCTGAGTAATTTTCTGTCACTCAACTAATCAATAACTCAACTTATCATTGTAGCTCTACCTCAGATATTTGGCTTTTATTTTGAGCTTTCCCGCCTCTGTCCATCACCTGCCTGCACTGTTTTACACTGGTCATTAATATCCACAGTGTACATACAGTTTCCACTGTTTAGTTGCAACAATGTCTGTGTTACTAGGTGTGGTTGTAGAACCAGCCAGTTTGCTGCCTGTTCCTTGTCTGTCATGCGTTTTGACCTTTGTTTGTTCTAACTGAGGAACCATTGACCTCTCATCTAGTTATCTTAGCTTTAATTCAACATGCCTTGCCTGTGTGTCTGCATTTGGGTCCACATCCCCGCTACCAGAAAATGAATAGTGACAAATGCATTACTGTAACAAGCATCTAGGGGGAAAATGAAACATTACAGTTGTCGAGGCCATCGCCTGAGTTGATTTTGATAATCATGATACACTGCAATAGATAAAAAGTACCTATCAAGAAGCAAATAATCTACAATCTGCATTATACAGCAATACTAGTTGGCACATCATAAACTTATGTACAGCAACTATAGAAAAATCCCCCAAATTCTAGGTGTTGGGTGATATGGCTGAAATCAAGTCATTATCACACAATCGACACAGTTAGGCAAACATATGCAATCACATAAAATAATCAAGCTAATGTTCAAAGTAGTGAACTGTGTTCCACTGTTGTGCATTACATGACACCAAACTCTTCATTGATGTAAAACGGAAACCATAATAATTAATTTTGTTAAGAGCTCCTGTATAAGATCATATCATCACGATAATTTTCTGCTGAAAGTTGATAACCGATGATAATCCTCAATCATCCCCCAGCCCCAGGATCACTTTCTGATGTGTTAAAGTGTGCAGTTGTGTAATCACAGGTGTGAAGACGTGAATGACCTTTAGCCACAGGGATGGCAGGCTCCTCTGGCTGCAGCAGGTGGAGGTAAATGAAGTGCTGGCCCATCTCAACCCAGTTACTGTGGCTGTAGAAGTCCTGGCATAACAGAAGTTTGAAAGACAAAGTATTACTTGTGTTTTTTACCTGCACATATTGATTTAGTTGTCATGTCAACATTTCAGTCATTTCAACACACAGATTAATATCAATGTAAGCAGCGTGGCAGAACATAAATGGAAAAAAACTAAACTGCACATGCGGAATGATGTCTTAAAAGATGACAACTTGAGTGTTGAGTTCATCCAGGACAACCTTAGCTTTTACCTTGATCATATCATTGATAATGTTCCGCTCATAAGATAACAAGATATCAAACATCACGACTGACACCACTCTAATCAGTGAATGTATTTTAACTGAGCCCACATCATCACCATTGGGATGCCACACATTTTTAAGTCAAGACTGAGGAGAATCTCCAACGCAAAATCCTCACTAGTGCTCTTGAGCCTGTCCCATCTCTTTTTTGTTTTGTTGTCTGTTATATCACAGTTATCTTTTGTTGTCTGCGTCTTATTACAGTGCCACTGTGTACCTGCAGGGAGTGAAATAGCTGGCCCAAGCTGTAACGAGCGCTTTGGTATTCTTTGGCTCGTACTGAGAGCAGAGTCTGAGCCCAGAACTGCCGTAACATCTCCATGGCGCTGTCCACGTGCTCTGAATCAAAGTGGTACACCGGGTTGGACCTGGTGGAGCTCAGGAAGTCCATGGCTGCATTGGACTTCACCACCTCTCCCACAGCTCTCCAGAAGCCACGGCCCAGTCTGGTCTGAGATGGATAAAGGCAGTTTTAAAAAAAAAAAAATTAACCATCATTAGAATGAGATGTAGTTCTGTGCTAAAATATCTCAATGTAATATGAATACAGAAAAAGAGAAATACCTCCAGTGTGCATTCATTGAAACTGTTCAGTTTTTAATGCAATAAAGCTCTCATTGACCCCTTTGTGTAATAGTATAAAGTAGGTCTTTCATACTACTTTTAGTAGGCTACTGCATGTACAATAAATATCCTGACTGCAGACATCAGCTCACCTGTTCCTCTGCATGGTTTCCCTGGTGTTTTTTGGTGCCCCTCAGAGTATCCAGGGTGACGTTGAGAATTGCCTGCTCTGTGATGTACTGGTGTGTGTGCGAGTCCCAGGACAGCGTTAACACTCGAGACCAAAAGTTGGGGAGGAATCCCATGCATGGTAGAGCCAGGAGGAGAAGGTAAGCGAGAATAAACCAATGCATCTGCCTCCAAATCCCTTCCCAAATTCTTCCTCTGCCCTGTGACATCATGTCCTGGAGATGGAGTGAGTACGTCACATCCTACCTGCATAGAATAAAAGAAAACTATGGCTTTCATACACTCTTGAATCAATTTGATGGCATTTAATATGCATGGCTAACAACATAGGCCAACTTTTACAAGGTAATTTATTTTACAACACAAGGTTGTACAATGAAATTAGTTTGTAGTCCCTTAAATTAGAATTTAATAGCTTAGCCAATCATTTACATAACAAATCTTTTAAATCATGACAAAACAAATCTTTAAAGTCTCCATTTCCAAATTGTCTTTGGAAATGTACCTGAAATATAAGGTGCTACCTTACTTAACTATTTCACTGTTTACATATTATCCCCTTTTAAAGTTGATGTGGCGACAAACAACTAACCCATATACACATACAGCAGACACAGAGCAACATTAGCACACATTTGGAATCGTGTTTCTGGACACCTGACGGATGGAAATCCTTTTTTTATTTTTGAAGCTGTAATTGTTGCCTGTTAAAGAGGCATGTTGAAAATATTGTTAGTTCAAACATTAAAAGACATTTGGCTGAACAGAACAATCCTTACCAAATGAGTTCTTTAATGATTCATGATTATAATGTAAAAAGTATTTTCCGCTTGTTGAATGGATGGATATACATCAACCCAACCCCTATTGTTAAGTAATTTTTTGTGCTAATTTTATACGTTTGTCATTTACTGTCACCCCTCAACACACACACATACACACACCCCTCCTCTCACATTTTTCTCAGCTTTGTCTGTACAGAGGCTCCTTTTGTTCTTTGTCATCTTTATTCAGATACAATACGTTGATTTTATTCTCATAGTCTTTGCTTTTACAAGGGGGACACTGAAACAAAGCATGAGGCCTATAAATAACTACTCCTTAAACTCTGCCAGCCTCTATTCAGCAAATCACTTTAATTGATTGGCGTTGTCTCTTAAATTGAGAGCACAGAGACTGCTCCTTTCACTCATTTTGCAGGAGTGATGCAATATCTGATACTCGTGCACTGATTATTAACAACATTTTTATTTTTGACATTATTAACAATTTGTGTACTGTGGTTCACTCTAAGTAATTGCTCATCATCTTTTGCTTAGTTTGCTATTAACAAACACTTAGCTGCACACCAAACTTCATCACAGTTCAATAATGTCAACTAGGAAAGTGCAAATAATGTTTTATCACTTAAGTGCACAAATTAGTGCATGCTATGTTGTTTATTTTTTATTTAGGATTTGTATATTACCAGGCAACTACAAACTTTTCCTAAAAGCTGTACTTATAATTTAAGAATTTCTACACAAAATAAAAATGTTCTCACCTCAGTTCATGCTGGTAGACTTTTCCTCTTTAGATTTTCTTCATGCACCACAGCATTTAGCAGAGACAGTCTTGTAAGCGCAGAGGAAGACCACACATGTACGTTCATATGACAACGTAGACTTTCACCGCAACCTGCCAGCAGAGGAAACTGTGACCAGTATCACAGCATTCCTGTTCAGCGTGACAAAATTATTGAGTCTTCACATTTGTCTGTCCTTGGACTCTTGTCTCTGGCCAGCTCCTCAGTAAGAAAAATAGCAACCAAGATATGAATGGAAGGAGCACTTTGTTGAACTCAGATGAGAGTCTAGTTGACACTGCGTGGTCTTAAGTGTGTTTCTTAGCGAGGGGGGCACACCATGAGGCAAAAGACATCTCGTCATAGCTCCCCTACAGCCTTGTGCCCCTCCTTACCCCCCATTATTGCATGGTGCATTGATTCACCACAATAGGGCTGCATATATTACTGGCCACAGTGTTCAACTTAGGCCTTGCCCAACCCCCCTGCCCTCCATCCATCACACTTTCTTTTCCTCACAAACCAAAAAACACTGCTTTTCACAACTGCAAACACTACAAGCCCTTCCTCTCTCCTTAGTTACCCACATTTCTAATGGCAATGCAAAGAAGGGCATCAGTTGCTAGCCAACGCTAGGGACAGTGTTGAACTTCAGTTTGTTGGACTGAATGTTGTAAAAGAAGATGAAGTGAATTACTTGGGGGGTTTCAGATTTGGTCTGTTATTCCAGAGGTTCTGGTATGTTTCTCAACTACCTTATAAGAAGTTGTTGTCCAGACCCAAATATTTTCAACAAACATAAGAGCAAAGAAGAACATTTTGATGCAGAAAACCCCTTGGCAAACCACAAAAAACGTCTGTCAGGTTTTTGTGTAGATCTAAGGAGATTCAGAAAGTGAAAGTAAATCAGTGGTAGACTTGACCACACAGAACCACAGCACCACAGAGTCAAAACAATGGGTAAAAACATTTTGACACTGTGCAATGCATGTGACTCCATGAATGTAGTTGTAGAAATTAAGTCCTGTGGGGCAACTATTCTGCCAAACCTCCCAATTTACTGGAAGCCAGCTGCAGGTGAGGTTAGTGCATGTTTCCTGTTCACCTGTGGTAAGGTAACCCAGTTTGTTCCTTTGATACTTTCTCAAGCAGTTTTTGCTGCTCCAGTAGTTTCACCACACAGTTTCACAACATCAACCACGTAGAAATTACAACAAGTACTCTTGCTGCTCTGTCCTCAGACAGAAGCTGCTTTTCTGCCAGAAATCTGCATCTGTATTCTTTATATCCTTATACGAACAGCTGCTGGTGTTTGTTTTGTGTGTAGCATTATAATTAATTTAGTCATAAGAGACTGCAGAACTCGCTCTATGCAGTATAGATAAATGAAGGCCCTGATTTGGGTAGCTTTTTCCCATTCTCCAAAAGCTGTCTTTTTATTGTTCTCACACTGTGATAGATATCAACACCATTTGGCTTCTAAATTGTTGAATGATGCAGGCTTTTTACCACTGTAGGGGCTAGAGTGTTTATGCAAGTGCGGTGCTGATGCCATCAGCTCAGAACACTTAAAGGTTACTCATGAAACTCTCAAACCTCAGACAATTACTTGTCACGTGACATGCCTAAACTCATCTTTGGATATTATTTGGAGACCAACAACAAATAAACGAATGTAAATTTGTAAAAATCAGTTAGTAATGTATTCTCTGAAGTGTTCTCTTTCATTTGGTAGAGGAATTTCTTCATGAAAGGTCATACGACGTCGATATGTTGAGTTTCAGTGTGCTTCTCCGTGCGTCTCCCACAGGCTTCAACAGAACTGGCACCAAGCAGAGGATTAGAACGTTATGATTATGTAATGACCCTTCCTTCTTCTTTAGTTTCCTTAAACCGGAAGTTAGTTAGGTGGGCCGCACGATGCGGAATATCCGGGTATAAAGCTCTCTTTATACACCCATACAGTCTATGGTAAATACATTTGGCAAGTAACAGAAAAACCCCACCTGCCAGTGTGCATAACCTGTAGGCGTGGCTCGGGTTTGACTACATAACACACCAGAAGCCTTCCGTATATCCCTCGTCCTGCAAAAGCTACACTTTCTTCACAAAGGTAGGCATCTGATGCATTGTTTTCATGATTGTAATATAAGTTAAAAAATAGAGTTTATTGACTTTATAGCCTACAGTGGTGTAAAGGTTGCTTTTAGTGTTACTGTCCTCCAACAGTCACATCTGCATTTCAAAACAAAGCTTTATGCGGACTCTCCATTTACAGTAATATTCCATAATCTCTGGCTGCAAACAACACAAACACAACACAAACAAATGTAATAATATTACAGGTTGTTAGGTATTATGTAGGTTACCTTTGACATATTAGTTACCATTTATTTTGGTGCGGTTCCTTAATTCTACTGAGCTCACACATGCCATTCTGTGATTCATTTAAAAAGCATAACTCTTATGAACAATCATATTGTACGTGAATGCAGCTTATTGGACTTGTATGATTTTACGTTTTAGGAAATTAAAATCAACATACATAGTTTCATAATATGTTCAATGGTTGCTTTGTTGTGCCTTGTTAGCGTAACATATACAGAGTTTAATTCCCTTTACCTTTATTTTGTTTACAGCAATAATTACCTCAACAGTGTAACTTGAACAGACATGATGGTGAACTGCTGTGGTCTGCTCACTGCCAATAAGGAACCAGGTACAGAGCTGTTAGAAAACATATCTAATTTGTACATTATGTTTCACTCATGCAAAAAGTGGATTTCATAACTTTTCTTCATAACCACAAAATCTCACAGAGGATTGACCTGTACACTTTTCCTTATATTGATTAATTGAGTGTTCAACCCCATTACCTTGAAGTAATTAAAACAGCTTTGAACAATATTAGAGGAACATTAGCATTATTTTCTGGGTCAATGTTTTTGTATTCTCTTGTATGTTTTGTTTTCCTACTGTAGTGTATTAATTAGTGCTCAGTGGTGATTTTTGTAGATTTGCAAGAATGATTGTGGGTGTGAATATATTGGCGTGTGCATGCTGATATTTGTTTGTAGGTCTACATTGCATATTCAATATACATACATTTATGCTAAAGGGAAAGGATAAAATCTAATCAGGAACTGTAATTTTGTATCATCAACCGTTTGTAAATAATGTCCCCCTCAAACATAAAGATGTTTTCACACAGTCTGTGTTCATTGTGTTTCCCTCTGTTTGTCGTTCAGTTCCTCTGAAGAGCGTGGAGGTGGAGCTGGAGGTGAGGGACCATGTGGCTACAGTGGTCTCCACTCTGAACTATGAGAACAAGGAGGACAAACCACTAGAGGCTGTTTTCGTCTTCCCTCTGCCTGGAGATGCTGCTGTCTGTCATTTCAGTGCTAAGATTGGACAGACGCAGATTGTAGCTGAGGTGAAGGAGAAACAGGAGGTGAGCTGGACAGTAAAGACTTACTCACTACAACGGAGCTTAAAAGCACAGTAAACACAGGGAAAGTTACTCACATGTGTCATCTGCCCTCCAGGCTCGTCAGAAGTATGATGATGCTTTGAGCTCCGGTCAGCAGGCCTTCCTATTGGAGGAGAGTGAGCAGAGTCCAGATATATTCTCTGCCTGCTGTGCTCAGGCAACACTGAGCTGGCTGTGCAGGCTGATGACGGGCTGAGGTTTTGTCTGCCTGCTGTGCTCAACCCTCGCTACCAACCTCAGGGTAGGAAAACCAGCCAACACTTTCTACAGGAACTCTTCAACTTGAGCTTAGTGCACACCACACCTGTCCATACAAAGGGTTTTATTACAACAGGCACACACCTTGTGACAACAGAGCACTTATCCTAAATCTAACAAACATTTTATGGCTTTGTGTTAACTTCAGTAGTTGGAAAGAGGATTGAGATAGAAATACTGTGTTCACACTGACTTTTAGACTTTTCATACAAACAGCCATTGGGCTTTGTCTGAAATGGAGATGAAGGGATGAATTTTCATATTTTAGCCTTGCTAGCGACATTGCTCTTGGGAAGTCAGTCGGTTTGGTCCAGACTGAAATATCTCAACTATTTGATGGATGTCCATAAACTTTTGAACAGACATTAATTTCCCCCTCAGGTTGAATTGTAATCACTTTGGGGATCCCCTGACTATTCTAGCGCCATCAGCAGGTTGACATTTTTGGCTTTTAGTGAAATGTCTTGAAAACTATTGGATGGATTGCCATCAGTAGATTGGTATAGATATCCATTGAGCCCAGAAGATGAAACCTAATGTCTTTGGTGATCCACTGACTCTTTCTTGAGCACCATCAGCAGGTATAATTTTTCCAATACTTTGATTAATGACCAAATACCTGCAAAACTAATGACATTCCCATCAGCTGTACTTTGTGTTAGTAGCTAATTAGCAATTGTAGGCATGCTAACACACTACGTTAAGATGGTTAAAATGGTGAACATTATACCTGCTAAACGTCACCATTGTCCTTATGAGCATGTTAGCATGCTACCATTAGCATTTAGCTTAACGCCCTGCTGTGCCTAAGTACTGCCCACAGAGCTGCTAGCATGGCTGTAGTGTTTTACTGCTAACTATTATTTAGGCTCTGTATTTTCTTCCCTCTACTGTCTTACTGCTGCTTAAATGTAATTTAATGCTCTTTGATTATAGCATTTCAAACTTGTTCACAGGAAGTGGAGGCAGTGGAGGTGGCAGTGTCCAGGTGACCTCTGTTCCAGCCTCTCTGGTGCCCTACAGTCTGTCTTTCTCTGCCCGAGTGTCCTCTCCTCATCCTATCTCTAAAGTAGAGTCCCACTGTTCCCTGGACCCTCTCCAGTACCTCAACACAGAGCAAACCCAGGCCACGGTAGGTAGAGTGCCGGCGTGTCTGCTGTGTGTGTCTTGTTGTCAGTACTGACATCACTTTATTTATATTTATGAGCGTGTTTTTGAACTGCAGGTCAAGTTGGCTGCAGGACACAAGTTTGACAGAGATGTTGAACTGCTGATTTATTACAAAGATGCCCACCAGCCCACTGCTGTGGTGGAGGCAGGACAGGCCTCTGCCAAGCCTGGTGAGCGTACATTAGTGAAGTTGTTACTTTGCAAATAAAAAGTTCAACATCCTCCAACTGGTGAGTTACTACATATGTTGGAATAAATGGTAAAACCAGATTTGTCTGTCTCTCCTCTGTGTTTCAGGCACTCTGATGGGTGATCCAGTAGTGATGCTGAGCCTGTACCCTGAGTTCTCCCAGGCTGTGATGTCTTCAGTCTCCTCATGTGGAGAGTTTGTGTTCTTACTGGATCGATCTGGCAGTATGGATTGTGCTACCAATAACAGCAAGCAGCAAGAAACTCGCATTGGCAGTGCCAGGGTATTCATTATGTGTTATTTGTTATAAAGTCATTCATAATGTCCCTCTCACACAGTGGCCTTCACTGTCTTTTCTCTCTTCCCTTAAGGATACTCTGCTGCTCCTGTTGAAGAGCTTACCAATGGGCTGCTATTTCAACATCTACAGTTTCGGGTCCAGCTACGAACACATCTTCAGGTAAGTGACTCCCTTATGTCACTCAGTCCAACAAATGTGTTCCTGTCTTTGGAACCAGTGTTTGTACATGTATGTGTTAACTGATGATGTGTTCTTGCATTTGCGTGTTTCTGACGGTAGTAAGAGTGTGGAGTACAGCCAGAAGACCTTGGAAGAGGCTCTGAAGAAAGTTGAACAGATGGGCGCTGATCTGGGAGGAACAGAGATTCTTGAGCCCCTCAAACACATTTACAGCCAGTCCTGCATTCCCAGTAAACCTAGACAAGTAATACACACAGCACACACAAACACACATATGTCACAGAAGTTTTAAATAAAGCAACATGAGTTTAAATTATTGCAACCTCATCATCTGCAGTATGCACTGTGGTCAGTCTCCATCGCCTTTTCTGCATCTTGTCTATTCGCATGCATGTATGCGTGGCAGCTGTCAGCTAAACTTCATTGTAAAGTCTGCTGGCATTCTGTTTAAAAACAAGGCCAGGCTTTACAGTTCTTTGAAGTGCCAGCAGTCTGGGTCAGCTTCCCCTCTCCACTGACAGGCAGGGTCTATTATCTGCTTGATATCGGTAAGAGTCAGTCCGCCACACAAAAATGTCCTAATACCTAACGACTGTGCAGGGAAGGTGTCCGTGGCTCTGCAGATCTGACTTCCACACTACATGCAGTACGCACACCACAAATACAAACACAACAACCATTAAGTGGTGCAGGGATCAGTTACTATACTTTGTCACTTCATAATTTATAATTTATCTCCTCCATAGCTATTTGTCTTTACTGACGGAGAGGTGGGGAACACCAAAGAAGTTATAAATCTGGTGAAGAAGAATTCAGGTTCCCACAGGTGAGGCCACGAAAACACAACAAACACCCACACAATACCCAGAATACGTCCTATGCTGTGTGTTCAAAACAAAACTACTGCATTGTAGGTGTTTCTCTTTTGGGATTGGGGAAGGGGCCAGCTCTGCTCTTATCAATGGGTTGGCCAAGGAAGGAGGAGGTCACGCTTAGTTCGTCACAGGGACCGACAGGATGCAACCCAAAGTAAGACATCACAATCATATATATAAGAATCTAAATAACACATTTGGACAGAAGACATGATTACAAATGTAAGTAAATACATTTAGTAAAAACCCAGTGCCCCTCCCAACTTTTTGTTTATATTATTACTCACCAGGTGATGCAGTCGCTGCAATTTGCTCTGCAGCCAGCTGTGGAGGACATCTCAGTCACCTGGGATTTGCCAAAGGGAGTGTCTATCACTGTCCTCTCTCCACCAATCACAACAATTTTCCAGGGTCAAAGGTCACTGGTTTATGCCCAGCTCACTGGACAGGTAGGAGCAGCACCATCTCATAGTGAAATAACACTTATGATGATGAGATTGTTTTCTAACGCTGTAATGCTTTCTCAGAGTTCAGAGGCAGCAGAGGGCTGTGTGACGGTGAAGTACAGCCTGGCAGGTCATCCCTCTCAGAACCAGCTCCACTTCACTCTCAAACCTGCAGAGAACTCTGGGTAGGTTTTGGGCAGACAGCACTGTTATGCATTGGGTCCTGACCTTACAATTATTGAATTTAATTGAATTATTTATATAAAATAATTTAATAAAATAATATTGTGCTGATTCATGACATTACATATCTGCTCAGTGGCTGACACACAATGTGGAAGATGGCTTTAAATGTAATCGTTCTGTCAAAATGTACTTAACGCTACAAGAGCTTCAAAATCAATACATACTGTAGGTATACGTGCAATAACATCAAGTAATTGTTCAAAACACAATAGGTTTTGAACACTTCTCATTATTATTCAAAATAAATGAGAGAAGGCAGCATAAATATAAATAAAGCTCACACACATCAATATGGTTATGGCAACATGTAAACGGCGCATAGTGATGAAAAACACAGATGAATCCCTGCAGCAGAGCAATATCGTTAGTGTCCTCTATATGGGGATGCCAACAATTTGTTTAATGTTACACATCTGTACAAAACAACAGCTGTAACAGTAAAAGATGTAGGAAACAAATACAGTGTCACTGGCAGGTTACAATTAATTTGTAAAAATGGAGCTGCTGCTGAACTTCACAAAATACAAACAATAGAGATTTTAATTACCAGCCCAGTTTATGTTTCTTACAAATGGAAAATCCAGCCACATGTGCTGGCTTCTCTGTATAAGGCTTTGCATTGTTCAATGTTACAAAGATTGGCAAGTCGCAACTCTCTCAACTGTAACTGGCAATTAAATTATTGTCAGTTTCACATCAGAGACGATGCCCAGGGAAGAGCAGTAGTCCATATCTGGAGCTTTCCCTGTCTTCTGACGAAATAGTACGCAACTGTTCAGAACTGAGTGTCTAAACCACAAAGTCAGTAGGATAAGTTAAAAATTAAATAAGTAATAATAATAATAAAAGGGGAGACAGCTAACTGTTACTAATGACATTTGTTGGACCTGATGACCGAGTCACCAACACAGTTAACATATTTCTGGATAAAAATACTTTGTGCTATTTATCTACAATTTTTAACATCAGTTGTGATGATTTTGTCAACAAGAGCAAACTAAATACTTGGATCAAATGCACAGTAACAAAAGAGTAATGCTCAAAATCTAAATAAACTGATTTAATGAAACACTCCACAGCCAGTAGATGCGTTTAAATCGGAATTTAAAAAATGCATTTAATATGGATAAATATGGATATGAATGTCGATAATGTGGTCTGCATTTATCTATAGATGATCTGTTATCCACAGCTGCTTTATACTGTATGAAAAGATTATCCTGTAGTCCATTAAATCCCTGCAGCCATCTGAAGACGGCAGGACAGATGTATTGTGCTGTGCACCATCCTCACAATAATTTCCTGGAGAAGCATCTTTCCATTTGTTGAGCTCTTGTTGTCATGCATCACTGTGATTGGATCAGCTGCTTCAGAGCTATGAGACCAGTGATGTGAGTGGCTGAGTGCATATTTAATAATCACCACACCCTCTGATCTATATTCACCTTCACCTTTTCTTCTTTGCGCTGAGTTTCTATGGTAACTTTTAAATCTCTGAATACTTGGATGACAGAGCTGTTGACAGAATAAGAATCTGGTGCTGGTGCCCACCACTCACCTGGCTGACAAGCTTTTCGTGTAGCTCAGTGTTCACGCTGTCACTTCACAGCAAGAAGATCCTGGCTTTATATCTGATATCCAGCTCTCTTATTAGTAGGGTTATTATAATATGGCAAATCTGTAAAGAACATTAGTGACATTGGTGTAATACTGGCCAACATTATTTCTCGAATATCAATATACTGAGACTTTATTTGATACTTTAGACCTAATACATGATTATCTAGACATACTGTATATCTGTACATATTACTCATACACATGAAGCTCCACCTGTGTTAACGCCTCTCTCCTGTCTGCAGATTAACAGTCCACAAGTTGGCTGCTCGGACTCTGATTCGCTCCCTGGAGATGGGGGAGAGAGAGGACAGAGGAGAGCAAGATGGAGGAGTGAAGAAGAAGGTGGTTGAGCTCAGTGTCCAATCAGGAGTGAGCAGTTCCTTCACTGCCTTCATTGCTGTCAACAAAGGGGACGGCGAGGTGATTCAAGGACCTCTGGTGTGCAGAAATGTCCCAACACCCAGTGAGTGTAAATAAAAAACAAAAGTCACCCTCTAAGAGATACTATAGTGGATCATGAGTAATAGTGTAGAGAAGCATGATGATGTACTGCTTAACATTAAGAAAAGCATGAATCATTTACAAATGACTGTTTAATTGGAGATAAGAGCTAGCATTTGTTCTTTGCTCACAGTGTGTTTGCGTGTTCACATCTGTCTGTGTGTTTGTATGTAAAAACTTTTGAGTCATTATATGTAGCTCAGTTAGTTTAGTTGATATTTTTTGTTTACTAATTCTCATGTAATAACTTGACCCTATACTCTTTTTAAAAAAGAATTTTTTTTATCTCAAAGTGCTGAAGACCTGTGTGGTGCCGCAGTGTCTTGTGATGTGCTGTGATGCTCCACGCAGTATGAGAAGTAAGTAAAAAGCTGAATGGGAGTGGAGCACAGCATTTATTTCTATAAATACAGTAAATGTATGTATACAAAACAAACAAAGAGGTTATTGAAGATACACCTGTGAACAATACTGAATGGATTGCCATTAAATCTGGTACACACGTTCATGTCTCCCTCAGGTTGAATTATAATGACGTTGGTTATGTTCTGACTTTTCATTTAGCACCTTCTTTGGGTCAAACTTTATATTTGTCCAATACTTTGGAAAATACCTGCAAAACTAATGACATCAGCCCACCAGCCTCAGCTGTTTTGTGTTTATTGTTAATTAGTAAATGTAAGCATGCTAACACACTACACAAAGATGGTGAACATGCTACAAATATAACTTTGCTAAGCATCAGCATGTTAACATTGTCATTGGGTGCATGTTGGCATGCTGCTGTTAGCATTTAGCTCAAAGAGCTGCTAGCATGGCTATAGACTCTTCTTTTGCCCCCATATGGTTCTTCATTAATTGTCTGCATAATTATCAATGTCAAGGCAGAAATAAAAAATTGCTGACTCATTTATTTAATTTGTCAGTCAGTCAAAAACAATGTTTTTTTTCCCTTTATTAGCACTATGTAGCGAAGACTGTTGCTACGTGGGTAGACACAGTAGTGCTTTTCACAGGTAACATCCTAAGCTTTAAAGCCCAATATTAATATAGCCTGTTACGGCCTCAACGTAAACAGGCTCAATAAATGAGTCTGAAGCATATTAAAATGAATCCACTCTGAGTTTGAAAAGCAAAAACAGATTTTATTTATATTAACTTTGGTGGTTATTCTTGTATTTTAGGGTGATGCTGACAACTTGGAAACCATTATCCAGTAATGATTACAATTTACATTGACAGAATATGTAATTGTTGGATTACTCACAAAGCGTAATGTAATCTGATTACATCTAGTCTGTGTAGCCGGAAAATAAAAAGCCTGTAACAATGCTGATTTAAATTTAAAAAGGAAAACTAAGAAGAATCATGTGCTCCATTAACTTTTATCAGCTATAAAAAACAAAACAAAATATATCAGGGAAGTCAATATTATTTGGTACAAATTAAATGCAAATCACCACCGATAATGTCTAGGATGATGCCTTCATTCTAAAAAGATGGGTACCTCTTCTTCTCATAATGACCCAACAATGAACACGAAGTCTCTCAGCCAGCCAAGCTGTCTGTGTCTGTGTGTGTGTGTGTGTGTGTTTCATGTTTAACCTGAATGCACACTAACCCATGGGGACCTAATTTTTTGTCCCCATGGGTTAGTGTGCATAACCAAGACTGCTTTTTGAAGGTTAAGACTTGGTTTAAGGGTACAGGTTACGGTTAGGGTAGGGGGCTTGGGAAAGCATTATGTCTATGACTGTGTCTGTGTGTGTGTGGCAGCCCCCAAGTCCAGCAGCTACTGCATATAAAGGGAGAGCATAATTAGTCAATGAGCCACAGCCCTGGCACTGCTCACCTGAGCCACCTCTCTCTCTCCCTGCAGCTTACTGCTAACCATGCCCACCTCCACACACTATAAACCCAATTTAAAACTCCAAACTCCATTTTTTTATGTTTAATTTTAAATTATTATCAGAAAAGGTGAAGACAGCAAGATTCCACATAGGAAGTAACAAAATTATTTGAAGACATAAATTGGCATACTAACCTGGAAAACACTGACTCACATTTGTAGTAATTCACTCAAATATTTTTAACCGCAATACATCAATGCATCAATATCAAATAGGCAAAAATGAAAAAAAAAGATTATCGTATCATTGCACTTTCTTTGATTGTCTCCTCAGAAACTGTCTCGCCCACGCAACCACCCAGAGACCCTTTGCTGCAGTTGGTCTCCCTCCAGAAGGCGTCTGGGTGCTGGGTGCTAGATCCAGCTCTGGCTGCTGCACTGGGAAAGACCAGCGAGGAGGTGGAGCGCACAAAACCTTCAGCGGTGAGTCACAGTGAACACAAATTAATAATGGGACCTATTTTAAAACAGAGTTCAAAAATGTCTGGAAATCAAGGACTAAAATACTGAGCTGGCACTGTTGTCTGGTTTTATACAGTAACCACCTGGCTGCAAAATGCATATCAGTCAAAAGTTCATGTGAACGTATGTGTCTTATTTTATTGTTATGTTGTTAGATTGTTCAAAACCATCCAGCAGTATTTTCCCTTTGTGCTGTCTCTTTGTTCTTCTTTCTCCTGTCGTTCCTCTTCCATTTTTTTTTTCTTTGGTTTGGTGAATTAAGTGAACCAGGAAGTGTGGGCCACCATTCTGGCTCTGATCTGGCTCCATGGTTTCAAGATGGATGCTCAGGAAGAGTGGGAGCTTCTGGCTATGAAGGCTGTGTCATGGCTCTGTGCTCAGAATGGTAATAACCATAATAATAAGTGCTGATCTGCTGTATTTAACAGTGTGTGAAGGTTCAAATCAGCTGTTTGCCCACATTCAGTCTCCACTGCTGACAACTTGTTTTGTGTGGGGTTTTTTTTCAGCACCATGTGTGACAGAGTGTGTGGAAGCTGGAAATGCACTGTTGGGTTGCAACGTGCAGAAAGACGCTCTGGGACTCTGAGGTTTTCATTAAACTGGCTTATCCTTCAGGATTGGTACACAGAAGCAGATTTACTCCATCCTCCAACCTTTACATGTTACTCTTTGCACTATCTACCTTTATAATATGGTGTGCCTTAGTATATTTGCACTGTGCTTCATCTATCCAGGACAAGTCATGTAACAAGACAAAGAATTGTTTTAACGTTGCTGTGTATCGGAAATTGTTACTTGTCACTTCAAAAAATTAAACCTGAATCTTTGAACCTGAAACTTCATTCATGAGTCATGCATAAAGGCACACATATGAGACAACATATTTCTCTGTGCGGTGTTCCATAACACAGTCTGAGAAATCATGCACCACACAGAGGGGATACATGAACTTTAGTGGACACTGAATTTCAAAATGACACTAATTCAAAATTCTTCTAGATTTATTCCAATGCATTTGTCCTGCAAGCCAGACCTCCACCTATCAGCATAAAGTTCTGGCCACGTTGTTGCATAACAAGTTCAGAAAGTTGAAAAGTTTGAACACATGTTCAAAACAATTTGAGGGGAAAAAAAGAAAAGCTTGGGAAGGCAGGGACACTATGAATGACTTTATAACAAATAACACATAATGAATACCCTGGTACTGCCAATGCGAGTCTAATGAATCTTGCTGTTGTTCATAGGAATATCCATACTGCCAGATCGATCCAATAAGAGCAGAAACTCGCCGTATGAGGCGACTGAAGGCATCACAGCCTGGGTGCCATCAGAGTGCCTGAAACACAGAGGACCTCTTACATTTAACTCATTACATCAGTTTAAAGGTAATGAGCTTCTTGGTAGCAAAGTAACAACTTCACTAATGTGCAGTCACCAGGCTTGGCAGAGGCCTGTCCTGCCTCCACCACAGCAGTGGGCTGGTGGGCATCTTTGTAATAAATCAGCAGTTCAACATCTCTGTCAAACTTGTGTCCTGCAGCCAACTTGACCTGCAGTTCACAAAACATGCTCATAAATATAAATAAAGTGATATATCTTGTTGTCAGTACTGAGGAACAATCACAATAACTCCTGCTAGGGTTTCCCAAGGCAAAGGGCCAGAGTAAGAGCAATTAATGAACCATTGTCAATTGACTAATGAACAGAGCAAACTTTTTAGAAGAGAAAAACTGAAGCCCACTCTCGGAGCCAGGCCTGGGAGGGGAGTTCAGGGGCGAATGTCTGGTGACCAGGCCTACACCCAAGGTTCAGTCTGATGTTGAATTAGTTTTCCCTTTCAAATGATGTTTTATTACTTCTGTGTTTGGGGTTAGGGCTTAGGTTAGGTTATCAAGACGTGTCACAAGATTACACTAAATTGGTGGGAAAACAGAATTTGACACAACACTGGAACATAAACACTCAAAACAAGCCAAGGCCACCAGGAACCATGACACCGTCACACTTGCCTTTGAGCAGAAAAATCCTGCTGTGAAAATGTATGCAGTTTACTGCTGTTTCCATTGTTTTATTAACTTATTAAATACACTCAGTTGGCAGTTTATTGGGTATATTTAGCTAAAACTAATGCAGTCTAATACAGCAGTCCTGCAATGAATCCTCCCTTCATGAAGGTTATGATGTTGAGTTTCTGTTTTAAAGAGGTGTTGAGGTGTTTGTGGTGCTGTTGAACTTTATTGCATTATACAGTTTCTGTTATTTAGCCTACCCTCATTGAAATAAATGGGGTAGATAAAATAATAAATAGCATTCATTTTAGCTGTGTGTACCTAATAAACTGGCAATGTATTGTTTACGACAGATGTCAGGTATGATTGGTTACTGGTTTTCCACATCTTCCAGGTTACAGTTCATCCAATGAACTTCACTTTTCTGAACTTAGACTGATTGTAAACATTAACTACAGGAGCTAGCATGGCTAGTGGGCTAACAACATTAGTCCATAAAGTTGTTAATTAAAGTATACAATCAAATATTTTGCTGTCATTAACCATCGCTATCCATTTATTCACTACAGACAAGCAGCATCCCTTCTTCTCTGCTGCTTGTACTATTTTAAAACGAACGAACGAAAAAGAACTTAACAAAAATTTGTGGACAAAGTGAAACATCTCCAGTTGGACCCAGATGATGTTTCTTATGATGTTGTGTCCTTGTTCACCTGCATCCCGACCTCAGAAGCAGTGACAGCGGTGAGGAGAAGACTGCAGGTGGACTCCACCTTGCAGCAAAGGACCAAGCTTACACCTGAACACATATGCAAACTATTAGACATCTGTCTTAACACAACCTACTTCCAATTCCGGGGACACTTCTACAGACAGATTCACGGCTGTGCTATGGGCTCTCCGGTCTCTCCCATCGTGGCCAACCTGTACATGGAACACTTTGAGAAGAAGGCATTATCCTCGTTCCCGGGCACACCACCAAGTCATTGGTACCGCTACGTGGATGACACCTTTGTGAAAATCAAGAAACAAGACTTGGAAGCGTTCTCAGAGCATATCAATACTGTGGACCCCAACATCAAGTTCACACGAGAGGATGCCAAACCGCCTGGCCTTTCTTGATTGTTCTACACTCAGAGGAGAGGACGGAAAGCTCCAGATAGAAGTGTACAGGAAACCAACACATACGGATCAATACTTGCTCTTTGACTCACACCATCCATTACAGCACAAGCTGGCTGTAATCCGGACATTACAACATAGAGCCCAAGAAGTGCCCACCGGCTCAGAGGGTAAGAAGAAAGAGGAAAGGCATGTCCAGAATGCACTCTCAGCCTGTGGTTATCCTACTTGGGCTATCAACAAAGTTAAAAGAGCCAAAAAACAGGACAAAAGTGGAACAGAACCAAGAAGGAACGGTGTCTCCATTCCTTATGTATCTGGACTGTCTGAAAAACTACAAAGGATCTTTAGACAGCACGATGTTCCTGTTTTCTTTAAACCAAGCAACACTTTAAGACAGAAACTCGTTCACCCTAAGGACAAGATGCCCACACAAAAACAGAGCAATGTAGTTTACTCCATTCAATGCAGTGAGGAAAACTGCAAAGAACGGTACATAGGTGAGACCAAACAGCCACTTCACAAAAAACTTTATCAGCACAGACGACACGCTAACTCAGGATTGCAGAGCGCCGTGCATTTGCATCTAAAAGCTACAAACCACACATTTGAAGACAGCGAGGTGAAGATTCTAAGTAGAGAGAAGAGTTGGTTTGAACGGGGTGTCAAAGGAAGCCATTTTTGTGAAAAAAGAAATGGTGGTCTGAGATTCAATCTGCCCAAAGTCTATCACAGTGTATTAGCACCTTTGTCACGCCAATCATATGCTATTCAGGTACTTAACAGTGATGAGGGAGGTGCAGCCAGAAAACAATAGGTCTGATTACTGTTTACTGGGCCATCATGGAAACAATTAGGTCAGTTTCAGGTGAAACTAGCTAATCAACAGATACTCAGGTAGCCTCCTTCTTGAGGGCAGGGCTTATGTAACACAGGGTAGCTTAAATTTCTAGTTCCCGTCCCATTTTTTCACAATTGAGACTGACTTCCGGATGGGAGCCGAAACGTCTTGATTCTGAAAACAGTGTCCAGATGACTACGACTGAAACCTTTTCTACGTGTAGCACCCATACAACCACTCTGTATGTTACATACGTGAGAATGAGGGTGCTTGGGTTCGTTGTAGTTCAGGTGGATACCACAAAGGTGCACCTAATGAGTTTCTACTCAATTGTAAAACCTTTTGACAGGAATATTTAACAATAATGAGACCCAGAGATGGTTTTTAGTTTAGAAAATAAATGGGTAAAACCCTTGTTTAATGAATCAAAAGGATTTGGCAAATGAAATATAAAACTTCCCCTAAAACACAATATAAAAGTCCCTAATTATGACAAAATGTACAAAAATAAATAACCAAAAGATATCCCAAACAATTAAATAATAATCTTAATCCCTTTAAATCACACGTTTTATACCAAAATAAGGGGTGTAAAAATCTTCCTCCCTTATATCTTTCCTAAATATTGAGAATGCACAGAGAACTTTACAAAAACGTGTCAAGTGTCCTGTAACAAGTGTTAGCTAATGCAGTGTTGGGCCCAGTCACACATACGTGTTCCAGTTGACTCACCACGGTACCGATTGAACGAAGAAGAAAAAAGAAAAAACAACGTTGCAGGCCTGTTTTGGTCTCGCAAAACATTGAGTGCGCTGAACTGACACTTACAAAACATTGAGAGCGTCGAAAAGACTGGTCCGGATACGCAGGTGCGGTGCGATGAACCAACAGCTCTGCCTCGTGTGCGCCCGCCGTGGCTAGCTAGCTCGGCTACCTCCGATCGCGGCGTCCGCTCCGTCAGACGGGTCGCCGGCCTCGTTTCTCAGTCACAAACGGTCCCCTTCTCTGAACCTCCCTCTCAGTTTCGTCGACTTTAGTGGCTCTTTTTAGCGTCTTTTTCCTTCTCTCTAAACGTGCGAGCGTCCCGTGCGAGCGTCCCGTGCTCCCCACGGGTCCAGCAAGAGAGAGCGAGCCAAAAAAAAAACGAGCGAGGGAAAAACTGCTTCCAGCACTTTTCATCCGTGTCCCTCTCTCCCGTCACGTGTACCCCGTTTTTACGTGCATGCAGCCAAACACTACTCACAATACAGCGTGAATACTCAAATGACCAATAAAAAGCGGTCACATAAACACAGGAAGGATAAAGTAATAAAAGGATAGCTGCATAAAATCTCTGATAATATTATTTAACAAAATAATATAAACTTTAACCTTTAGTTTTAATCACTGTCATGAAATAAAATAAATTATTGATCTCCCTTTAATCATGTAAAATAAATTAGTATTTACTTATTTGAAAATCAGTTGTCACTTATTTATTTAAAGTAAATAAACGTTTACATTTTAATAGTCATGTCACTGGGTTTTGAGAATAAGAGGGATCAATCATAACCCACCCAGTTTCCCTTACACTATAATACCCGAATTTACCACTGGGCTACATACGATAGAACACTCCTGGACGAATGAGGAACTACACCGTCCAACTTAATAAAACACTATTTCATGAATAAAAGGCCAATGCACACCCCCTCTCTCACAGCTGAACATTTTCGTGTCACAGTTCAATCAGCTTATCATAGCTACATCAGAAGTGATGTATATGTTGGCATATATGCAATGCCATCTCCACCTAATGGGAGAGAAAAGGAATGTACGCACTCTATGAGTTGACTGCCATATAGTTCTCCAGTTCTCCAGTGTGTTGTGGGACTGTGTATGTAGTTTCCATAGTCCCATATTATTCATACAGTATGGTGATGTCACAGGTTTGCTGTGATATTAGTACTCCTCTGAAATGTAGAGCAGGATTATCAGAGTTGACTGTATTGAAAAAGCACCAAGGGAAGTTGACTCTGATCAGAGATGTTGAAGACGAATCTTCAACCAAGAATCCTTTTAAAAGCTGATACAGGGTTATGTGCTGTTGAGATGCCTGGTGATGCTTTCCTGATTGTTTTGAACCCTGGATGCCACATTTTTGGTATCAGGTTCAAGGTGTTAACTTGTGAAAGAGCATCGCCATTCTCCGCTCCTGGATCTGCGCAGTCTGCCCAGGATTGGGTTCACTACATCCTCAAGAGCTGTAGAGGACAGCTACACCCTCAATAAAATACTATATTCATTAATTTCCTCTGTTTGAATAAATACTGACTTACCTCATTTACTCCTTGTGTTCTGCATTTGTGGGTTCCGGTTCGTACATTACGACAGAACGATCTAGCCACAAGGGGCCCAGCAGACACCAATCTGGGAAGTAGCGCCATTCCACCAAGCGTTAACCAGCCAAGGGATTCTTCATGGGCAACACGAACAGGTTCTCTGGGCACTCTCTGACAGCAACCAGGCCATGGTCACCCAGATCACGCAACTCACACACCAAGTTTCCAGGTTAACCACCAATCTCTCAGCTACGGTTCCCATGGCATCCTCCCCGCCAGCTACTCCTGCTAACCCACTGTCATTACCAGCACTGCGGGATTCCTATGCTTCGGACCCGGACCCCTTCACCGGGGACGTTACCAGGTGCCGGGGCTTCCTGCTGCAGTGTTCCCTGGTTTTCTGCCAGCATCCCGTGACATTTGCCTCCGGCCAATCCAAGGTAAATTACATTGTGGGGTTACTACGGGGTAGAGCGTTGGCCTGGGCAGAGGCTATGCACGCTAGCCAACCCCTTTCATCATTTTCCCTGGCGGAGTTTCTGGAAAGAATGAGGAGCGTCTTCGATCACCCAGACGCCACTGGAAACACCGGGGGCGACTGTTACGGATCAGTCAGGGAACCCAGAGTGTGGCAGATTACTCGGTGGAATTCCGCACACTAGCAGCCGACTTTGGATGGAATGAAAGCATTGATCAGTGCATTTGACCGAGGACTCAGTAAACAAATGAAGGACGAGCTGGCAGCTCGGGATGAACCTGCCGGCCTGGACGGCATGATTTCGCTATGCATTAGGATGGACAACCGCATACGCGAGAGACGCCCGACCCAAACAGGGGTCACTCCCCCTGTTAGCCCTCATAGACTCTGGAGCCAAGGGCAACTTCTTAGACTTGGCGTTGGTCCAACAAGCTGGTCTCCCCACAGAGACCCTAAGTTTGCTTCGTACAGTGGAGGCTTTGGATGGCAGCTCTTTAGGCCAACTTACCCATCGCACTGCCCCCGTGTCTGTGGTGCTTTCCAGGAATCATCGGGAGAAGATTCAGTTTCAACTCATCTCGTCTCCCAACACACCACTGGTCCTGGGGTTCCCATGTTATGTCAACATAACCCACACATCGATTGGAGCTCCTACTGCCTCTCCACTTGCTTGCAATCTGCTTGGTCTCCACCAGAGGGCAGCAATCCACCACCCAAGTCGGAGCCCCTGGATCTGACTCTGATATCTGATATCTGAGCTGTGGATTTAATGTTTCTCTTTACCCTGATATATTTCAACAAGTAATCATAGATGGCGCAGCCACATCAATGCTCTTATAGACGACCACAACAAAGCTTTCAGTGAGGCTAGTGCACTCGTTGACTCCATACAACAGGATGAGGATATGGCGGTGTCACTCAGGGTATAAGTGCGCACTCGATAAATGACTCAGAATTGTTGACAATTTTCTGTCGTTTGACTAATTGTTGCAGCACTAGCTTTGATCCAGTTTTTTATTTTCATGGTATGTTTTATTGGCTTTTCTTAAGAAACAAAATGAAGACATGAAGACAAAACTGAATAAAAAGAAAATGGCCCTGGTCTCTCTTTTTCTTCTTTTTTCTTCTTTTGGAGGATAACAAACATTTAGTTGAGCGTCTCTCGAAAATCAAGGAGGAAATAGCTGAAAATCTGAAGAAAACCAAATACTACGCGGCAAAAAAGGTTACGTTGGTGTCGATGTTTGTGAATTTTTGAAACGGAGTTTACTGTTGCAACTTGTGCACTTATATTTGTTGCTACCAGTGCCTTAATTGGTGCCTTGCTTAGCATGTTTCTTACAAAATGACATGTAGCATTCTGTACATAGGCATAAGGTTGATTTGTGACACTGTTTCTGACAGAATTTCGATCACAAGGTCAGAAAGCAGCGTCAAAAGGAGCTGAAAGAGCTGAAATTGGAATGTAAGGAGCTGGATCAGAAAATCAGCAAGGTAAAAGCTGAGAGTTGCGCAGTGTCATGTTGCTCAAATGTTCGCTTGAATTATGTGAGCCAAATACTTTGTGCACTTGTGGGTATTTATGTGAATGTTTTTGCATCTGTTTTTGTGTGTGTGTGCGCACTTGTGCTCCTGTGTACATGTCACACAGGTTCAGCTGGACAGGGACAACCTGCACAAGACATTCACTGAGAATATTCAGAAGGTGCAGCTTAAAGCAGATTCCAATATCATGCGGCTGGAAAAGAAGCTGAAAGACCTGACAGACAACGTGAAGAAGACGCAGGCTCAGTTCAGCTCGGTGCTTTCTGCCTCTAACGTGGACCAAAGTGCCCTTGGTGGGGTCATAAACAAAATGGAGGTACTGTTGTACATCCCGTCTTTTGTTTGCTCCTCTGTAGTCATTCACACCCTTGTACTCTTAATCATGGATGTCATTTACATTCTTTGAAATATTTTGTAAGTTGCGGTGTGTATTTTATGCACACGTTGCCCTACTGTTTGTACAAGAACGTGAAAGACACCTGTTTTTGCTTTTAGGAATATCTTGACTCCGTAATAATTCTATCAAGAACTTGCAGTTTAGAAAAGCTCAGATTTCCAAGGTTAGTAGTTAATTTACTTCCTGAAAGTGCTGTCATGCATTTGTTTCACTAATGATGATGTTCAGTCTATTTTTGTAGCGATATTCATGCTTGTGTGAAACAACTGTGTATCTGGCAGGCCCATAAGGATTTGCTGCTGACCTACGAAGCACTTGGTGTCCCTGTGTAGGAGCTTTGTGTAAAGCCCTTTGAGAGCAGACTTGGATCCTGGGTTTGCCCCAAAATGAGAAGCAGTGAATCCAAAGTCCAGTGTACCATTTACAGCAACTCTCACTTTCTTTGCATCGTTCATCATTACAATCTGACATGTTTCTTATACTTTACTTTGATACAAATCTTGATGTTCAGTGACACAAAAATATTAAAATGAAATATTGTTTTCTCTCTCTCATAATTACGACTTGACATGTTGTATTTGTGAGAAAACAATGGTCGGGGAGTTTAGAGAAAAGGGCCATCATGCCCTTGATTCACACTGCCCTCCGAAGGCAGAGATAAGAAACTACAGAGGCGGCGAAGTTAAGAAAAAAGGGTTTAAAGGTTTTAGACTGACCAGCAAACTGTGCAACAGATAAAAAGGTTGTAATGTCTTAATTTTATACCGTTTTAGGCTACTTATTTTACCCCTAAAAATCATTCCCATGGACCGAACGTATTACCTGAAAGCTGCACTGTGCCTCTGGGAAAACACAGGATCTACTAACAAAATGTGTTACTTCAGCTTTCTTGACCATTTGAACTAGTTTGTTCAAGAAAAGAAACACTTTCTTTTACCATATCTTTTTTCTGTAGTAAAAAGTTGAAATGGATGAATATAGAATTACATACATTTAAATGTGTGATTTAAAGCAGTTGGGGATACTCTGCTAAGCTTGTAACAGTAGCTTTACAGGATGAGTTTAGCTGCTGCTGTAGTTAATGCAAATTTGCACAATGTTTTCACAGAATTTAAAAAAAAAATCTATAGCATAATTACTTTTTATTTGGTAAAACAGATGCCAAAAACTCAGATTCAGGTCTTAACTCAAATTGGACCACGTGTGTAGTTACTGTGCTTTTGGGGGGAGATTTGAGTGCATTTGTTTTAATCTTAACTGATATGAAGTGCTGAAAGACTAAATGAGCTGAACTTGGACAACTTTGCAACAAACAACAATCAGAATATGGGCCGCTCTGGTGTTGTCTGTTAACAATAAGACATTATCTCTGACTGTGGTAGAGCTACTGTAAGTGGAGGAGCAGAAATTAATACATTCAAGAAATCCACATCTTAAGTGTGCAGCTGTTTTATGTTGTAAAAAATAGCCAAAGATATCTCAAAACAGGGTTAGGAGCAAGAAAACGTGACCAGGGCATCCCCACTTTTGACTGAGCTCTTTGACTTTCCAACAAGGAATGTGAACCAACCTCATAAAGAGGCACTCGCTTATGGGCCCCCTGACCACCAAGACCCCTGGGTCCATGCCATGTAGGCTTGTTCATTAATCCATCCCTGCGTGGATATGTAACGTGCACCACGATCACATTGGGATCAACAAAGTCATTAGGGTTCATCCTCTGGGGACCATGAATGTCTGCACAAATATTTCAGGCTGGACCAAAGTGGTGGACCAACATTACCATCCCTACAGCCGCTAGCATGGCTAAAAAGCCTCTAGTACGTATTTATTCTAGATAGGGGCTGTAAGCATACTGAACATAAAATATGTTGCTAAAACAAGAAACTGAGCAATTATCTTTTCATGGTGGCATACTGTTGTAGATTGTAGTCTGAGTACTGTTGAAAAACTTCCACAAGAAAGGTTTGATTTAATCTTTTAGATAGATTCAACTTCTCAGTCTTTGTCCTGAAAAATCACACAAGTGAACAACGATTAGTTTGGAATCACTATCAATCATTGCAGTCAACCGAGTCCTCACCAATGTGGCCAACCTGTGTGTACATGAGAATCAACAAGAATAACTGTAAATTATTCAATCTCTCAGCTGTATTTGGAGCAGGTGACCTTTGACACCTGACAGCAGTGACAGCTGCCGTTGAGAGGAGAACTGACTCTTTACTCAGTATATCTCCATTTAGTAAAAGAAAGAACTGATCAGCTACATGTGAACAAGTTTTTCAGTCTTCAGCTCACTGGAAAAGTAGAACAAGATATAAGATTTGATCATTTCTAAACAACAATCAACTAATTCTGCTGTCCTATTTAATCAACAACTCCATTCATGTGTACTCCTTACATTATGTTTATATGTTTTCTTAAATTCAGCTTGTAATAGATCACAAGTTCCAAATATTTTTGGTTTAATAGCCTAGAGATGACACGATTGATGAAGATGAGCACTTCAGTTAAAGAAAACGCTTTTTCCTTCACACATTGTTTCATGTAAGTCATTTGTTTTAATTGCCATGAAACAATGTGTGAAGGGAACAGCGTTTCGAGGAGGTAAAACATTTCAAACAATTTGAGAAAAGTATATATATAAAAAATTTTGTGTAGCAAAAATGTTTTTTTCTTCTTCTCCTATATCGTTAATCACTTAACAACTCCTCATATTTACCTGGTCTCAGTGGAAAACCACTGTTCTCTATAATTACGATATTACTTGTAGTGTACCTTATTATGAGACACAAAGTGGCAGCAGTTAATTCATGAATTATTAGCACTGCAGAATATGACACTCATCAAAGAAGGAAGTCATAATCTTAAAGGTAGTGCATATACAGGTAATAACTTCAGCTTCAACTTTATTTCTTTTTTTTTATTATTATTTATTATTAGTTTTGTTTTGGCCTATTTTTTGTCGCCAATTTAGAGTTTCCAATTTGTCCAGACATCATGTCTTTGGAGTGTGGGAGGAAACCGAAGTACTCGGAGTAAACCCACGCAGACACAGGAAGAACGTGAAGACTCCAAACAGAAACAAGTGGGCTGAACCCAGGACCTTCTGTGAGGCCACAGTGCTAACCACTGAGCCACCATGTCGCCCTGACATGCTGCACCACGCCGCTCAGGCGTTTACAGCACTGAGCAAAGACATGGTGCTGCTGTCCTGAGGAGGAGGTTTTCATTTTCATGGTGTCATGGGTCACGGGAGGAGAATGGTGATTTTCTTGATTTGAGGTGGTTTACAATTTTAGGGGAGTTTTAGATGTCAACTGGTGGGAGCCCATCAAACGGCTTCACAAGTACGATACTGGCATCTGTACAAGGATGTGGCTGCAAGGATGCTGATACCATGCCATCCGAGCAGGAATGGACAGATGTGATAGTTTCATCTGGGAGGCCTGGTGGCTGCCAGTCATCGGGGTAAAGAGATGGTGTTTCCTCTGCAACCTCTGGGGCAACTTGGGCAATTCGACGGACTTTTTTATTAATCCAAGATCTTAGTCTCTCCTGTGTCGGCTTTGTTGCCTTTTGAAGCTGCAGATTAGTGTCTTTTAGTTCTTTTTTTAAATTTTGCACCTCCACAATCTTTTCGTTTAATAATCTGATGTAATAGCTAGTGGTCTTGTCTAAATGCTCAGCTTTGTTCTCAAGATACTCCTTCTCCCTTTTAACTGACCTGGAATTATTCTGCTGGGCCCTTAAACAGCAATCCAGGCTTTTCTTAAGGAAGACAACTTGCTGTTGATATGCTGCTTCAGTGCATTCATTCATCCCCACTTGCTCATTGTCGTCTATGTAGCGTCTTTTGAGAGTGATGATTCTGCTTTTTAATTTCTTGGTCTCAGTGATCATAGACAGTGCCTCTAGATCCGCCTTAAAACGCAGCTTATCGGTCTCCAGTTTGCTGATTTTGGCTCTCAGCTTACTAATTTCTGGCTCGCTGGCCTTCACTTTATATTTTAGACGTGCGACAGTGTCATTCAGGTCGAGCTTTGCTCTGTTGGCCTTATTTAGCTCTGCTTTTGTTTCTTTGAGTTTGGAGTGTTCTTCTCTTTTTTCTTCCTCTAGACGCTTGCAAGTGTCCTTCGCATTGTTTAATTTAACCACCAGGATTGCATTTTTGTCACTTTCTCTGCACAAACTGTCTTGTAGTTGTTGCTTATCCTTCTTTAAAGAAGTTAACTCGATATTTTTGTTTTCAATTATTTGGATTTTATGTTGGACAATGTTCTGTAGAACATAAGCCTTCTGATTTATGTCTTCCTTATTCTTCATCTCTTTAATTGTCATTTGTAACGCCTTTATCTTCGTTTCAAGGCTTTTGCGTTTGAGGATAGTTTCATATCTAAAAGCTTCCTTTTTTTTCCTTTCTTCTTCGTCATATCTTCCTCTTGCTTCTTCACTTTCTAACATCTGTTTTTTTAAGTTCTCAACTTCTCTTTTGTACTCCTGCTCCTTCTTATGGTACTGTTTTTCACATTCCTCTAACTTACGCTGATATCTTTGTTCCTGCTCTTTAATTAGACTCTCTGTTTCTTCACAATTCTGTGACAGCCTGTTGTCAAAGGCTGCTTGCTTGCTTAATGCAGTTTCCTTGAACTTCTGTTTCAGTTCTGTTACCATTTTCTCGTGGTCTTCCTCAGTTTTAGCTAGCTTCTGTTCGAGTCTCAACTTAATCTGTTTATTTTTTCCATTGTTTATCTCTATAGATTCTTCCAAGGCAGCCTTGTTCTGGACAAGCTTCTTATTGTTATCTTTGCAGATTTTTAGCTCCTTCATTAGTTCACTCTCACTCTCCTTTGCAGTTTTCAGCTCTGCTTGGAGAGCCTGGACTTTATCTTCCTGGCTCTGTACTTTCTGGCTGTTATGAATGCAGTCATTTGACCAGAATTCCCTTTCTTTCCTATATTTTTCTTGGAGTCTGGAATGCCTCCACTGCCAGTATTTTTCCATTGTGTTGGCACAATGTAACATCACTGTCTTGTAAAATGATAAATAATCTACTTTTTAATCTTGTGACCTTGTGCACCTGAGTTAGAATTCTGAGTTTAAAGTCAGAATTCTGAGTTTGATATGTACTTAAAACAGTTGTTCTGACATCACAGTGATGTCACATGGATTGTCACGCGAAGATTCTATAACTTTGATCTGTGTGTGCGTGTGTGTATCTTTGATACAAACAATTGTTTACTTTTCATTCATTTGACAATAAAAAGACCTACCTATTCTCACCTGTCCAATGTCAGAACACACGTTGTTTTAGTTAAAGGGTCAGGGTTATGGTTGTGGACAATTCATGCATGCAGTGGTCACTGCTCTGTTCTTTATAGTTTCACTAACTCAACATTTCTGAGGGAAAAATAGTCTAGTTATGGTGACGTGACATGAGTGTTGACAATGCAAATACCACCTAGATTTTTTTTAAAAATAAAAATGTGTCTGCTTTGAGATTTTCAGTTGATGTTATTGCAAAAAATATTAGCTTTTGTCAACTAATTGGACCTGAGAACAAGAAACACTCGCAAGATCACAATCAGCAGAAAGAAACAACACAATAAACAAGGAATTAGTAAAAACAGATACAAGAATCATAAATTTAAAATTAAATAAAAAAAAAAAACATTTCAGACAAAGCCCAATGGATGTTTGTATGAAAACACTGAAAGTCAGTGTGAACACTGTATTTCCATCCCAACCCTCGTTCCGACTACTGAAGTTAACACAAAGGCATAAAATGTGTGTTTTTAATTTTTTTAAAGTGTCTCTTGCAGGGCAAGTGCTCTGTTGTCACAAGGTGTGTGCCTGTTGTAATAAAACCCTTTGTATGGACAGGTGTGGTGTGCACTAAGCTGAAGTTGAAGAGTTCCTGATGAAAGTTTTGGCTGCTTTTCCTACCCTGAGGTTGCTAGCAGTTAGAACTGCGTCATCTTCGACTACTTAAATAAATATACAGACAAAACGCCTGCCTCTGAGAATAAATACTTGTGTGTTGTTTTAAAGTAGTTCTCTTGAGACAAAACTCGTAGGATTATAAAATAGGAGCTGTCCAGCTGCTGCAGCACAAACCCAGAGCTGTGAAATCACAGTCACGCCTATGGGGTATGTTCGATTTCTGCCACAGGGGCACCGGGAGGGTGGGAGCTGTATGCCTACAAGAAGATACATACAGCTGTTTAGCTTCTTCACAAGGAGATCAGACTGAACTGCAGAGCTGAGCAGCTAGACTGCTGGGCATTCAGTAACTTACTCAAGAGCTGTTTGGCAGGGCGGACATGACAGTCTCAGTATACTTACAGCCCCTATCTAGAATAAATACGTACTAGAGGCTTTTTAGCCATGCTAGCGGCTGTAGGGATGGTAATGTTGGTCCACCACTTTGGTCCAGCCTGAAATATTTGTGCAGACATTCATGGTCCCCAGAGGATGAACCCTAATGACTTTGTTGATCCCAATGTGATCGTGGTGCACGTTACATATCCACGCAGGGATGGATTAATGAACAAGCCTACGTGGCATGGACCCAGGGGTCTTGGTGGTCAGGGGGCCCATAAGCGAGTGCCTCTTTATGAGGTTGGTTCACATTCCTTGTTGGAAAGTCAAAGAGCTCAGTCAAAAGTGGGGATGCCCTGGTCACGTTTTCTTGCTCCTAACCCTGTTTTGAGATATCTTTGGCTATTTTTACAACATAAAACAGCTGCACACTTAAGATGTGGATTTCTTGAATGTATTAATTTCTGCTCCTCCACTTACAGTAGCTCTACCACAGTCAGAGATAATGTCTTATTGTTAACAGACAACACCAGAGCGGCCCATATTCTGATTGTTGTTTGTTGCAAAGTTGTCCAAGTTCAGCTCATTTAGTCTTTCAGCACTTCATATCAGTTAAGATTAAAACAAATGCACTCAAATCTCCCTCCAAAAGCACAGTAACTACACACGTGGTCCAATTTGAGTTAAGACCTGAATCTGAGTTTTTGGCATCTGTTTTACCAAATAAAAAGTAATTATGCTATAGATTTTTTTTTTTAATTCTGTGAAAACATTGTGCAAATTTGTATTAACTACAGCAGCAGCTAAACTCATCCTGTAAAGCTACTGTTACGAGCTTAGCAGAGTATCCCCAACTGCTTTAAATCACACATTTAAATGTATGTAATTCTATATTCATCCATTTCAACTTTTACTACAGAAAAAGATATGGTAAAAGAAAGTGTTTCTTTTCTTGAACAAACTAGTTCAAATGGTCAAGAAAGCTGAAGTAACACATTTTGTTAGTAGATCCTGTGTTTTCCCAGAGGCACAGTGCAGCTTTCAGGTAATACGTTCGGTCCATGGGAATGATTTTTAGGGGTAAAATAAGTAGCCTAAAACGGTATAAAATTAAGACATTACAACCTTTTTATCTGTTGCACAGTTTGCTGGTCAGTCTAAAACCTTTAAACCCTTTTTTCTTAACTTCGCCGCCTCTGTAGTTTCTTATCTCTGCCTTCGGAGGGCAGTGTGAATCAAGGGCATGATGGCCCTTTTCCTCTAAACTCCCCGACCATTGTTTTCTCACAAATACAACATGTCAAGTCGTAATTATGAGAGAGAGAAAACAATATTTCATTTTAATATTTTTGTGTCACTGAACATCAAGATTTGTATCAAAGTAAAGTATAAGAAACATGTCAGATTGTAATGATGAACGATGCAAAGAAAGTGAGAGTTGCTGTAAATGGTACACTGGACTTTGGATTCACTGCTTCTCATTTTGGGGCAAACCCAGGATCCAAGTCTGCTCTCAAAGGGCTTTACACAAAGCTCCTACACAGGGACACCAAGTGCTTCGTAGGTCAGCAGCAAATCCTTATGGGCCTGCCAGATACACAGTTGTTTCACAAAGGCATGAATATCGCTACAAAAATAGACTGAACATCATCATTAGTGAAACAAATGCATGACAGCACTTTCAGGAAGTAAATTAACTACTAACCTTGGAAATCTGAGCTTTTCTAAACTGCAAGTTCTTGATAGAATTATTACAGGAGTCAAGATATTCCTAAAAGCAAAAACAGGTGTCTTTCACGTTCTTGTACAAACAGTAGGGCAACGTGCATAAAATACACACCGCAACTTACAAAATATTTCAAAGAATGTAAATGACATCCGTGATTAAGAGTACAAGGGTGTGAATGACTACAGAGGAGCAAACAAAAGACGGGATGTACAACAGTACCTCTATTTTGTTTATGACCCCACCAAGGGCACTTTGGTCCACGTTAGAGGCAGAAAGCACCGAGCTGAACTGAGCCTGCGTCTTCTTCACGTTGTCTGTCAGGTCTTTCAGCTTCTTTTCCAGCCGCATGATATTGGAATCTGCTTTAAGCTGCACCTTCTGAATATTCTCAGTGAATGTCTTGTGCAGGTTGTCCCTGTCCAGCTGAACCTGTGTGACATGTACACAGGAGCACAAGTGCGCACACACACACACAAAAACAGATGCAAAAACATTCACATAAATACCCACAAGTGCACAAAGTATTTGGCTCACATAATTCAAGCGAACATTTGAGCAACATGACACTGCGCAACTCTCAGCTTTTACCTTGCTGATTTTCTGATCCAGCTCCTTACATTCCAATTTCAGCTCTTTCAGCTCCTTTTGACGCTGCTTTCTGACCTTGTGATCGAAATTCTGTCAGAAACAGTGTCACAAATCAACCTTATGCCTATGTACAGAATGCTACATGTCACTTACTAAGAAACATGCTAAGCAAGGCACCAATTAAGGCACTGGTAGCAACAAATATAAGTGCACAAGTTGCAACAGTAAACTCCGTTTCAAAAATTCACAAACATCGACACCAACGTAACCTTTTTTGCCGCGTAGTATTTGGTTTTCTTCAGATTTTCAGCTATTTCCTCCTTGATTTTCGAGAGACGCTAAACTAAATGTTTGTTATCCTCCAAAAGAGAAACCAGGGCCATTTCCTTTTTATTCAGTTTTGTCTTCATGTCTTCATTTTGTTTCTTAAGAAAAGCCAATAAAACATACCATGAAAAGAAAGACTGGATCAAAGCTACTGCTGCAACAATTAGTCAAACGACAGAAAATTAACTGTCAACAATTCTGAGTAATTTATCGAGTGCGCACTTATACCCTGAGTGACACCGCCATATCCTCATCCTGTTGTATGGAGTCAACGAGTGCACTAGCCTCACTGAAAGCTTTGTTGTGGTCGTCTATAAGAGCATTGATGTGGCTGCGCCATCTATGATTACTTGTTGAAATATATCAGGGTAAAGAGAAACATTAAATCCATAGACCTTTAAGTGTAGAAATAAAATAGACTTAGTGTACTACAAACCACTTCAAGTTCCTTGACAAGTTTTTCATTGTCGACCTCCTGCATGCTGACTCTCTTTTCCTTATACAGCTCAGTCTCTAATCGCTCTTTCTGCACCACCTCAGTGGAGACTAAACCATCTGCTTTCAACTCAGAGAGCGTGTTCTGGTGTTCACACAGGAGGTGCTTCATCTTCTGCTTATACTCCTAGTGGGGGAAAAAATGTGCAATATAAAATTAATTCAGCCATTACTGAATTAATTTTATATTGCTTGGGCTTGGTACTTAAATCTAATTCACCAAATCAAAGAAATGCAGATGTTGAGGCCAACAGTATGAGTGCAGACATCAGACATTGTCCTTACATGATGTGATTAGCTGCTTCAAAGATGTGATGGTCTTGTTCTGTTTCATATGTTTTATCATTTCTTCAGTTAATGTGTGACACTCTTAATGCATTCTGTTACCATTTACTGCAACTTCTAAAGAAGAATTTAAAGTTGCACTATATTTGACAATAACCCACTGTTGCAGGTTTCCGGTTTTCCACCTCCTCGCTGGTCTTTCCCAGTGCAGCAGCCAGAGCTGGATCTAGCACCCAGCAGCCAGATGCCTTCTGGAGGGAGCCCAACTGCAGCAAAGGGTCTCTGTGAGGCTGCCTGGGCTCAATGCCTGCATCCCCACATGAAGGAGTTTCTGAGGAGAAAATCAAAGAAAGTGTCAACACAAAATAATCTGTGTGTAGGGATCATAGGGACTGTAAGGAAAGTGGTAACTGTCTCTAGACATACACAAAGACACACATACAGTACACAATGAAAATAATAAAACTAACAGCCTTGTAATTAGATACATACAGTGGGTTAATGCTATGGATTCAGAGTCCAGACAGATACAGATAGATAGTGCGAGATCCAAGGTAGACATGTCCCTTTAAATGTGTAGGATCATAGACAGTTTAATATTTTCAATGAGATTGAGAAAAGATAGTGATCACGGCACTTGTTTGCTTAACACTGGTCTGAGTTGAGGAACGCTGAATAACCTTAAAGTATCTGCCAATTCTGCTGGAAACTGAGATAGAGAAGAGATTTCAAGTAGATAATCAAGATCTCATTGTTCTTGTTTGTTTGTATCCATATATTTTGTGTTTGTTGTAATAAAAACCTAACAAAATAATTAGGTTTGCTTCATTAATGAGACACCTATAATAAAGGATGGTAATAAACACAGACAAAACAACATACTGCCAAGAATCAGATGAAGGCCTTGCATAAAAATGCATCCATACATCTGGTTTGCACATGGTACAAAACAAGACTAAGGGTAGGGTTGTGCTTGAACAGAACTAGTTTGTACGATGTTTTTTCTGACTGATCATGGTCAGCTCAATAATCGCAATTAGGCAATCATGTAATAATTGTAACAGGCCTAGTTGCCACAGCTCCTGCCACCACCCCAACCTCCTCATGTGCTTGGATTTTTCTATATTGTCATTCTAACAAAGTTTTAATATTCATGTATGTATGTGTCTTATTTTATTTAGTTTTCCCAGCAGAATCCTCTTTGCTGCTCATATTCTTTTAAAGCTCCCTCAAAGACACATTGTTTCTGGAAAGACATATTGCTGTTTTTCAAGGGAACAAAATTCTGTTCACCCCAATTTATTAAGAAACCTCCTTTAATAATTTTGTTCTGAGAGAGTGCAGTGAGTCCACCAGTTTTACACAGTGCTGATTTGAAACATTATAGTGACCTTTTAAAGTACTTTTTAGCATTGCTACATGTAATCTAAAAAAAAGAGGAACACCTTTACCTCATTTTAGTTTCTTCTTTACAGTTCCCTGAAAATTTTGAGAGAAAAGTTAAGTGACATTTTTGACAATTTTGAAATATTATCATGAATAAAAATATTGCGAAATGAGACAACAGCAGTAAAAAAAAAATCCTTCAAAGACATGTCAATTAGAGGATGTGATTTTCCTTATTATATTTTACTACAGTAGTGCAGAGTGAATGAAAATGATGAACACAAATTAATATTAAAATCATTTTGTCACAGACTAACAGGCAGAGGACACCGAGATGGATGGGAATGTCTTTATTTATGATGACAGCCAGCAGACCGGAGAGACCAAGGAGGAATGGCGATGACACAGAGGACTGAAGAACACACGGAGGACTGGAGAGACGACGGGGAACTGGAGAGACCACGGGGAACTGGAGAGACCACGGGAATAGTCTGGTGCATGGAGTCCTATCCACAAACGAGGTTAGACACTGAGTGTGGATTAAGGGCAGGAGTGTAATTAGGAGCAGGTGTGGGTGATTATGGGCTGGTGAGGACATGACAGGCTGTGACACATTTCTGTCTCCTCTTCATTTCTTCATTTTGAATGTCAACCCACGGATTTCTGTGGTCATCATTCAATTCAAAATATGTATTTTAACATTAAACTGCAAACTTGGTGAAGAAGTGTTATAAAATCCATTACAATAATAATAATAAATTTTATTTATAGAGCACTTATCAAAACAAAGTACAAAGTGCTTCACAGAGAGAGAAATAAATTACCACAGTGAATGATAAAATACATAAAAACCAATAAAATAAACAGACAGCTCAGGTAAAATCAGGATATGCTTTCCGATAAAGATGCGTTTTGAGGAGATTTAAACGAAGACACTGACTCAGACAACCTAATGTCTTCGGGCAAAAGCCTCGGGGCCCTGATGGCAAAAGCTCTGTCCCCCCGTTGTTTTTATCCTGGACTCAGGAACAGACAGAAGACCCCTGCCCAACGATCTCAAAGTACGTAAAGGTTCATAAGGGATTAAAAGGTCTAAAATATAATCTGGAGCCAGGCCATGAAGAGCCTTAAAAGTAAGGTGATAAAAGGTGATAAAAACATGATTGGACAAGCTTAGTGATATGTTGCTCAAAACATAAATTGCTATCAAACAGGACACCAAGATTTCTTGCAACAGGCTTGACATGTGACAGGTTTCCAGTAGAAGGCAGTATTTGATTAGTGATGTGTTGGGGCCCAATAACAAGGATTTCAGTTTTATTTGAGTTGAGCTGAAGAAAATTTATCGACATCCAGTTTTTTATGTCAGACAGGCAGTCCTGCAGAGAACTCAGCATACTAAGGTCAGTGGGCTTGACAAGGAGGTACAACTGTGTGTCATCCGCATAACAATGAAAAGAAATCCCATGTCTGCGGATGACATCACCCAAGGGAAGCATATATAAGGAGAGCAGTATTGGTCCCAGAATTGAAACTTGAGGCACACCGTACTTGATATTGGAGAAGGATGACATGAAGTTATTAATGCTGACACAGAATTTTCTATTGGACAAATAAGATGAGAACCAGTCTAGTGCAGTGCCAGATATGCCCACCCAGTGCCTCAGTCTATCTAGAAGAATGCCATGATCAATTGTGTCAAAGTCCAGCAGCACAATAATTGAGCACATGCCTGCGTCTGCATTCATTAAAAGGTCATTAGTGACTTTGAGAAGGGCTGTGTCAGTGCCGTGGTGTTGACGAAAGCCAGATTGGAACTTTTCAAAGGTATTATTGTTTTCCACAGCAGCAAGAAGCTGCTTAGAAACAATTCTTTCGAGAATCTTGGAAATAAAAGGCACTTTGGAGATTGGACGATAGTTGTCCAGGAGGGTGGGATCAAGCTCAGGTTTTTTTAGGACTGGCTGGACACAAGCGGTTTTAAAGTAATCTGGGATGCAGCCAGTAGACAGCGAGCTGTTCAAAATAGTAGTGTTGTCACGATACTAGAATTTCTAACTTCAATACGATACCTTGAAAAATATCGATATTCGATTCCATTTTCAATACCACGGAGAAAAAAACTGCCACAATATTAAGGGGTTATTTTTTTATTTAAAGCTAAATATAACAAGTCTAGAACATATATTTTACATTAACAAAACTGTCCTGAGGTAGTGCACTTGTTCAAAAGCCTCTCAGATTGCATTACATTCAAAAACCAATAAAGTGCAAGTAAAAAAAAAAAAGTGCAATCTTTTGTATTTTCAAGTAAAATCAAATCACAATGTCAATAAAAGATACTTAAACTTCAAGCAAAAACAAAATCAGTGCAATCTTATGCATCAAGTATCAAATTAGTAAACAAAATAATTAAATGGAATCTGTTGCTGCAGTTTTATGCAGATTTTCTCTACAGAGGTGAGTGAGATTGACACCCATTACTGTATCCTACAGTTGTTTTGCAACTTTCAGATTTTGAGCTAGGAACACCAGCATGCCAATGTGCTCCTCTGTAAGTCGTGCCCTTCTTGCACTGCAAATGAGCCCTGATGTACTAAATACACGCTCTGAAGCTGAACTTGAAGCAGAGATACACAGATACTTCTTAGCAAACTGGGCAAGGTGAGATAAAGTTGACTCATGTGTCCTCCACCATGTGAGTGGGTCCTCTCCTGCACTGATTTCAGGCATCTTTTCATATACTGAAAAGCTGACGGGGCTCAATACCTCTTTTACAGTCTCAAGAACTGTAATATCTGAATCTTTTGGCATGAGGTGCCATTTCTTCCGATCATCAGCTAGAACTGAACAGACAGCTTGCTGCTGTTCTAGAAATCTCTCCACCATCTCATAAGCTGAGTCCCAGCGTGTGGGCTCATCATGGATCATTCTGTGTTCAGGCAGTTGCAAATCCTTTTTTTTTTCTTCAGCTGTCGCAACATCTTTGGTGACCTGCTGAAGGCAGACACTGTCTTTCTCAACCTCGACAGTGATCCAGACACACGGTCTATATCCAGGCCCTTGTTAATGGCAAGGTGCAAGTTATGCCCAAAGCAGGGGACCCATGTGAAGTCTTGCTGAAATGCTTTCTTGTTCGCTGAAGCATTATCAGTAGTGATACCAGCCATGTATGAGATGTCCAGCTTCCATGCTTCTTGTATCATCTCTTCCAATGCTTCCCTCAAGCATTCTGCTGTGTGCTCAGTGTTGAGCCCAACACAGCCCAAACACCAGCTCTGCATGTCCCAGGTTTCAGTGACAAATTGCAGAGTTACTGCCATGAACGTGGAAGTGGCTCTGCTTGTCCACAGATCAGTGGTGCATGAAAAAAAGGTTTTCCTTCCAAGATGGTTCATGACTATTTCTTTTGTTTCGTTATATAGGGCTGGGATTTCAGTGTGCATGAAAAAGTTGCGTGAAGGAAGTGCATACCTGTTGTTCAAATGTTCAAGAAGTTGTTTGAAGCCAGGTTTCTCAACAGTATACACAGGAACCTGATCCATGCATATGTACACTGCTACAGTCCTGTTCAACTTCTTGGCTTCATTTGAGTTTGCTTCATACTTTCTTTGCTGTTCAAATACAGCTGGTAGTCTAGGTTGTGTTTGTGTTGTTTTTGTTGCAGGTCGAGTCTCATCTTCTTTCTGGTGCTACAAGAGAATGCCAAACTTTAATAAACTTTTTTTTTTGACCACACTTTTAAAATGAACTGAATGAACTAATCTAAGAACTTAGGTTAATGGTAATAGATATTTGTTAACATGAATAAGCAATGAAAAATACTTACAAAACATTTGTTAATCAAAGTTAAAAGTTGATTTAAACTAACATTCACTAATACATGTACTAATTAAAATCCAAAGTTCTATTTGTAAAAAAATTTTTCATTGGACCAGAGCTAACATGATCCATTATATTTTTATTACCTAATACCTACTGTTATCAAAGATTAAAATATACTGTAACAAATGCATTGCTCATCGGTCATAAAAGCTGGTTAATACATTAACGTTATTTGATGAACAGATTTAAACGCAAACGTGCATGCATCACACGCGAAAACAGTGCTCACTGGATCGACATGAAGTCGTCAAGTCACCTTTATTTATATAGTGCTTTTAACAATACAGATTGTGTCAAAGCTCTTAACAGTATCAAATTGGAGGATAGAGTGTCAGTAATGTATAATAATAATACCAACCTCGAGAAATTCTTTATACAGATCCGGGTGTCGGTCTCTCAGGTGCTTTGCTATATTAGTGGTGTTAGCGCCTTTTGTTAGCACTGTTCTGTAGCATCTCTTGCATATTGGCTTGCTTGTGTCCTTTGGCTTTCCATGTTCATTTGCCTCATATGCAAAATATTTCCAGATAGCACTCCTGCTGTGTTCCTTATCAACCAAAGCCGGTCGCGCGGGCGTTCTCGCCATCTTTCCATTCACTTCACTTTTGCTAACCAGAGCGAATGAGACGAGTGCGCGTGTGGTGGTCGTCAGCGCGCCTTTGGAGAGAAGTGAAAGTGCGGCTAGTATCGATACTTCAGGAAATTAGTATTGGTACCGTTCAGATATTTCAGTATCGATATTTATCAAAATATCGATATTTTTGACAACACTACAAAATAGATAGCAAAAGGGGCACAATACAATCCATAACTTCCAATAAAAACCTAGTTGGGATTTTGTCCAGAGGGCTGGAGGACACTCTCATAAGAGACATGATGTCTGCGAGTTCAGGCAGAGTAACAGCAGAAAAATTGCTCTGAGAGGGTGATCCACATCTAAAAAGGCAGGGTTGGGGGTGATACCAGATCTTATTAACTCCACCTTACCAGCAAAGTGCAAAAGAAAATGTTCACAATAAGCATCACAATCAGCAGGGGCACAAGGAGATGCTGGGTTAACTAACTGATCCACAGTCTAGGAATCTGGGGTTGTGCTGATGTGCAGAAATAAGTACAGAGAAATTACATGTTCTTGCATCCATCACCATCCTATTATAAAGGAGTAATAACTCTTTCATAGCCACAAAGTGGACCTGGAGACCAAATTTCTTCTATCTGCGTTCTGCTCTTCTGCATTTCCTTTTACAGCTTTGAATACTGTTATTTAACCATGGCTGTTTTCTAGTCTTTGGATTTCGTCTATTTTTCAGAGGAGCAATAAGCAATCTAAGGTTGAAGAACACAGGTAGTTAAAAGAATCAACCAAATCGTTGGTGTTGGAGGAATCGGGAAACACATTGCCAGGAGAACTGAACAGTGTACAAAATTTTGAGGCACTATGCTCATTAAGGGCACGTGTGTACTTAGAGTGGGATAATTCAGTACTAGCAGCCTCTAATTCACAGTTAAAAACAATGCATAGGTGATCGGATACAAACATGTCCCTGATTTCCACAGATGGTATTCTCAGACCCAGACTAAAAACTAGGTCTAAGGTGTGGCCACTGGAATGAGTTTGGCCAGACACATGTTGTTAATAAATTAACTGAATTTGTGGCAGGACAGACTTAGCTTTTTATGCCTTGATTATCAATATGGTTAGTTGGGAGTTCTAGTTATAATACTTCCTGCAAAGTGATACGACTCGCAGTAGGTCAGAGCTTTTCTATTGCTTGTGAACACATTGAGGTGTTTTGGAGATTTAGAGTATTTAAAGGGAATCAAAGTAACCGGAGACATCATGGCACTGATCATTCTGTCAGACAGACCATCAGAGAGAGTTCAATCCAGTCAGCTACTGCTGGAGTATGTGAGTTAACTGTACTTACTGCAGCTGCACATTGACACTGTACAATAGGATGTGTGACTTGGTTATAGCTCTTCGTGATAAAATAGATCTGGTAACTAGAGGGTTCTCTAAATTATGGATGTTTGGCAGAATAATAATTGAATAATGTTTAAACGTAGTGAGCGCAAATGGACGAGCAAGAGAAGTGGAGACACAAATCAAAAACTTTCCTTCATCATCGAGCCCTGTATAATTTTCAGGTTTATCAGCGAAGTGTATGTATTACACTGCAGACTGGAGTCTCTGCTAACAGTGACAAACAACGTCTGTCTCAGTTCCAACGCTTGTTGAAAGACCATCGGTATCCGTGTACACACTTGTCTCCTGTATGAAATGGCTGCATCTTCACGTCCCTGCATCACTGTAAACTACTGTAAGATGAACTGGTCACACCACATATTTCGCCCACGTGTGCATGCTGTCTCACTCCCTCATCATCTCTTTGCAGTTTCCATGCTTGACTTCAGTGTTCTTGTCTGTGTAGTTGCTGTGGTTGCTTCGACACACAGTGTGTTGGTGTTCAAGTTTGAGGACTGGTGTTGTGTAAATGTTCCAAAAATGTTGTTTCTAACTATTAGATATAAATTATCCTGGCCATTCAAATTAATGCAAAAATGAATGTTGCGCAGCATTTAGTATGATGTCTTTATACACTAATTCTGACTGACTTCTAGCATCCCTGCTCGTTTATCTATAGCCTTACTGGCCCACTATCAAATGTCTTTTGACTACACTACAGCCAAAACAAATCATGCAAGGTTCACATAATTAGCCAACAAAAATTCAATATCATTCTTACCAGAGAAAATAATTGTTTTGCTGTGTTATATCATCTTCCATGTATTGTATTGTTGTGTTTTTGTTGTATTCAGAAATATAACAACTATGTTCAAAAAAACAATTCAACTTTTACTACATACCAGTCATCTTAGCGCATGGATCAGTGGAATCTAGCGGACAAAACTGAAGCAGTCCTTTAAAATAGAAAAAAAGAGACATTAAATCCAGAGGATAGTGTGGGAGTTAGTAAACAAAAACTATCAACCAGAAAACCACAGGTTCTTCACTGAAGGCCCAATTGGGCATTAAAAAAAGCTTAAAACTCAGTGTTACACCTAAACTAATACTAATCTTCAGAAAGTAGTACTTTAACAACATTTAAAACACTGAAGTAGTAAAAACAAGATGTTACTATATTGCAGAATTATAAACTGAATTACCACAGAAAACACACCACATTCAGGATTTCAGAATCAACCAACAAAAATGTATTAACAAACAATTTGTATTTTAAAGTCATGGGTGACGCATGAAGTCTTCATTTGCTCTTGGAAAAATGCACTTACTGGGTGTTGGAACATCTCTGCGGACCAGAGGTCCTTGAATCGCCTCGCCATCGCCTTTGCTGACGCCTTTGCTGATGAAGGCAGTGAAGGAACTGCTCACTCCTGATTGGACACTGAGCTCCACCACCTTCTTCTTCACTCCTCCATCTTGCTCTCCTCTGTTCTCTCTCTCTTCAATTTCAAGGGAGCAAATCAGAGTCCGAGCAGCCAACCTGTGGACTGTTAATCTGCAGACAGGAGAGAGGCGTAAACACAGGTGAATTTTACCTTTCATTAGTATGAATGCAAAATAGAGATCTATGCATAGCCAATCATATTATAGCTCAATATAGCCAGAATTTATTAACCAATTCAATTGAACATTAAACATGCAAGTGCATCAATATCACAACAGCATCAGCAAATTTCTTTCCACTCTGTTTTAGCTGACAGCTGCCACATAAACATGCATGCGAATAGACAAGACGCAAAAAAGGCGATAGAGACTGACCACAGTGCATACTGCAGATGATGAGGTTGCAATAGATTAAACTCATGTTGCTGTATTTAAAACTTCTGTGATGTGTGTGTGTGTGTGTGTGTGTGTGTGTGTGTGTGTGTGTTTGTGTGTGCTGTGTGTATTACTTGTCTAGGTTTACTGGGAATGCAGGACTGGCTGTAAATGTGTTTGAGGGGCTCAAGAATCTCTGTTCCTCCCAGATCAGCGCCCATCTGTTCAACTTTCTTCAGAGCCTCTTCCAAGGTCTTCTGGCTGTACTCCACACTCTTACTACCGTCAGAAACACGCAAATGCAAGAACACATCATCCGTTAACATGTACAAACACTGGTTCCAAAGACAGGAACACATTTGTTGGACTGAGTGACATAAGGAGTCACTTACCTGAAGATGTGTTCGTAGCTGGACCCGAAACTGTAGATGTTGAAATAGCAGCCCATTGGTAAGCTCTTCAACAGGAGCAGCAGAGTATCCTTAAGAAGGAAGAGAGAAAAGACAGTGAAGGCCACTGTGTGAGAGGGACATTATGAATGACTTTATAACAAATAACACATAATGAATACCCTGGCACTGCCAATGCGAGTTTCTTGCTGCTTGCTGTTATTGGTAGCACAATCCATACTGCCAGATCGATCCAGTAAGAACACAAACTCTCCACATGAGGAGACTGAAGACATCACAGCCTGGGAGAACTCAGGGTACAGGCTCAGCATCACTACTGGATCACCCATCAGAGTGCCTGAAACACAGAGGAGAGACAGACAAATCTGGTTTTACCATTTATTCCAACATATGTAGTAACTCACCAGTTGGAGGATGTTGAACTTTTATTTGCAAAGTAACAACTTCACTAATGTACGCTCACCAGGCTTGGCAGAGGCCTGTCCTGCCTCCACCACAGCAGTGGGCTGGTGGGCATCTTTGTAATAAATCAGCAGTTCAACATCTCTGTCAAACTTGTGTCCTGCAGCCAACTTGACCTGCAGTTCAAAAACACGCTCATAAATATAAATAAAGTGATGTGTCTTGTTGTCAGTACTGAGGAACAATCACACACAGCAGACACGTCGGCACTCTACCTACCGTGGCCTGGGTTTGCTCTGTGTTGAGGTACTGGAGAGGGTCCAGGGAACAGTGGGACTCTACTTTAGAGATAGGATGAGGAGAGGACACTCGGGCAGAGAAAGACAGACTGTAGGGCACCAGAGAGGCTGGAACAGAGGTCACCTGGACACTGCCACCTCCACTGCCTCCACTTCCTGTGAACAAGTTAGAAATGCTATAATCAAAGAGCATTAAATTACATTTAAGCAGCAGTAAGACAGTAGAGGGAAGAAAATACAGAGCCTAAATAATAGTTAGCAGTAAAACACTACAGCCATGCTAGCAGCTCTGTGGGCAGTACTTAGGCACAGCAGGGCGTTAAGCTAAATGCTAATGGTAGCATGCTAACATGCTCATAAGGACAATGGTGACGTTTAGCAGGTATAATGTTCACCATTTTAACCATCTTAACGTAGTGTGTTAGCATGCCTACAATTGCTAATTAGCTACTAACACAAAGTACAGCTGATGGGAATGTCATTAGTTTTGCAGGTATTTGGTCATTAATCAAAGTATTGGAAAAAAATTATACCTGCTGATGGTGCTCAAGAAAGAGTCAGTGGATCACCAAAGACATTAGGTTTCATCTTCTGGGCTCAATGGATATCTATACCAATCTACTGATGGCAATCCATCCAATAGTTTACAAGACATTTCACTAAAAGCCAAAAATGTCAACCTGCTGATGGCGCTAGAATAGTCAGGGGATCCCCAAAGTGATTACAATTCAACCTGAGGGGGAAATTAATGTCTGTTCAAAAGTTTATGGACATCCATCAAATAGTTGAGATATTTCAGTCTGGACCAAACCGACTGACTTCCCAAGAGCAATGCCGCTAGCAAGGCTAAAATATGAAAATTCATCCCTTCATCTCCATTTCAGACAAAGCCCAATGGCTGTTTGTATGAAAAGTCTAAAAGTCAGTGTGAACACAGTATTTCCATCTCAATCCTCTTTCCAACTACTGAAGTTAACACAAAGCCATAAAATGTTTGTTAGATTTAGGGTAAGTGCTCTGTTGTCACAAGGTGTGTGCCTGTTGTAATAAAACCCTTTGTATGGACAGGTGTGGTGTGCACTAAGCTAAAGTTGAAGAGTTCCTGAAGAAAGTGTTGGCTGGTTTTCCTACCCTGAGTTTGGTAGCGAGGGTTGAGCACAGCAGGCAGACAAAACCTCAGCCCGTCATCAGCCTGCACAGCCAGCTCAGTGACGTACTCCAGCCTGATGGAGGCGCTCTCCTGGAGGCAGACTGCCCACACTCAGAGAGAATATATCTGGACTCTGCTCACTCTCCTCCAATAGGAAGGCCTGCTGACCGGAGCTCAAAGCATCATCATACTTCTGACAAGCCTGGAGGGCAGATGACACATGTGAGTAACTTTCCCTGTGTTTACTGTGCTTTTAAGCTCCGTTGTAGTGAGTAAGTCTTTACTGTCCAGCTCACCTCCTGTTTCTCCTTCACCTCAGCTACAATCTGCGTCTGTCCAATCTTAGCACTGAAATGACAGACAGCAGCATCTCCAGGCAGAGGGAAGACGAAAACAGCCTCTAGTGGTTTGTCCTCCTTGTTCTCATAGTTCAGAGTGGAGACCACTGTAGCCACATGGTCCCTCACCTCCAGCTCCACCTCCACCTCCACGCTCTTCAGAGGAACTGACCGACAAACAGCTGATGGTTGCTGATCATCAATAGATTTATATATATTTAACTGATTAGAAAAGCTCCTTGCAGCCTCCCTGATGACCAAACATACAAGTGCATGGACAAATATATCCAGACATACACACACCAGCACATTCGCAACCACCCTCATTCATGCACAAGAAAATATGAAAACACAAAAACCTTAAATGATACAGTTAACTGTTAACTGTGCTACTGTTAATATCACAGCATGCTAACACTTGAAGCCGTTACTTATGTGATTTAACGAGACAAAAAGGTTATTAAAACCTTATATAAAGGTTCCCCGCTCTGCACCTGGTTCCTTCTGCGGAGTAAGCAGACCACAGGAGACTGCCATCTCACCTGTGCAGCAGGTTAGAAAGATATTTGAGGACTTTCTGCTGTAGAGATAAAATGGTATTGTTAGTTGCTAAGCGTTTTTAGGTTTTGTGCAACAGTTAGGAACAAATGTTAGAGTGTGTGTTTAAAAATACTCTATTTTCATGCGAATGTCATCCCATCTTTCAGCTTTATTTTGACCAAGCTGTTCCAGATATCTTTATATTTTTAATCTAATTGTTCACGAAAAATAACCACTGAAAGCAGCAACAGGCCCTGTAACGTTTTCCATTATCCAACGGCTATACCGGTCACTCAAATAGTGATAAATAGTGACAACTGAGCTAGCTAGTGTTAATCTTGCTGTGTTTTTTCATCATCATTTAACCTAATATTCCACTAAAACACGTACAGACATTTCCTCTGTCATTATTATCATTTTTCCGGTAGGTCAAATTGTTCTACAATGGATCTTGTTAAGTTTACAATAAATAGTTAAATTCAATCTCTCTAGCTAGTTAACGCTAACATTAATTAAGTTACAGCTAGAAATGCGTCATCTGCGACTACTTAAATAAATATACAGACAAAACGCCTGCCTCTGAGAATAAATACTTGTGTGTTGTTTTAAAGTAGTTCTCCTGTAGATTTGAAGACAAAACTTGTAGGATTATAAAATAGGAAGCTGTTCAGCTGCTGCAGCACAAACCCAGAGCTGTGAAATCAGTCACGCCTATGGGGTATGTTCGATTTCTGCCACAGGTGCACCGGGAGGGTGGGAGCTGGACACAGATGTCTTCTACATCACTGAAAAGTCAATTCTCAGTGCATGTGCGAGGAAGTCTTCAAGGTTCCACAATTTGTTTTTATTTAAACTTTAACTTTAACTTATACTCGTGTTCAAACGTTTTTTTTTTTTTTTTTTTTTTTACAAAAGCCCATCAAGTGTAGTGACAAGCTTTGCGAATTAACTTGGATTATAAATGCGCTAATATTTTGCAGTGGCCTATTAAATAATTATTCTATGCTGTGTATCTGCCCCTAAAAACAATCAATTAAAATAAGAAAATAATGAAAATAAATCTCCAGGCAAAGACATCCTCAGGACTCAGCAGTGATTTAGGATTAACTGCACCTACATGTTACAAAAAAGCAGAGTTACTGTTGGTTGATTTATGTAACTAATAAAAAAAATCTTCTGGTCAACTTTCTGAACTTGTTATGCAACAACGTGGCCAGAACTTTATGCTGATAGGTGGAGGTCTGGCTTGCAGGACAAATGCATTGGAATAAATCTAGAAGAATTTTGAATTAGTGTCATTTTGAAATTCAGTGTCCACTAAAGTTCATGTATCCCCTCTGTGTGGTGTATGATTTCTCAGACTGTGTTATGGAACACCGCACAGAGAAATATGTTGTCTCATATGTGTGCCTTTATGCATGACTCATGAATGAAGTTTCAGGTTCAAAGATTCAGCTTTAATTTTTTGAAGTGACAAGTAACAATTTCCGATACACAGCAACGTTAAAACAATTCTTGTCTTGTTACATGACTTGTCCTGGATAGATGAAGCACAGTGAAAATATACTAAGGCACACCATATTATAAAGGTAGATAGTGCAAAGAGTAACATGTAAAGGTTGGAGGATGGAGTAAATCTGCTTCTGTGTACCAATCCTGAAGGAGAAGCCAGTTTAATGAAAACCTCAGAGTCCCAGAGCGTCTTTCTGCACGTTGCAACCCAACAGTGCATTTCCAGCTTCCACACACTCTGTCACACATGGTGCTGGAAAAAAAATAAACCACACAAAACAAGTCGTCAGCAGTGGAGACTGAATGTGGGCAAACAGCTGATTTGAACCTTCACACACTGTTAAATACAGCAGATCAGCACTTATTATTATGGTTATTACCATTCTGAGCACAGAGCCATGACACAGCCTTCATAGCCAGAAGCTCCCACTCTTCCTGAGCATCCATCTTGAAACCATGAAGCCAGATCAGAGCCAGAATGGTGGCCCACACTTCCTGGTTCACCTAATTCACCAAATCAAAGAAAAACAAATGTTTGATCACCACCACACTTTTTGCCACACCGAGGGATGACTAGCTGCTGTAAATCACAATCTCCTCAAATTCTGCTACAGACTTATTTCCATAGATTCTTTGTATCTTAGATTGCCTTTTAATTATTATACATACTGTATAGCCTTGTTTGTTTGGTAGAGTTGCATTTCTTTCTTCCATGGAGTATTTAACAATTTCTCACCTTTACATGAAGTGCTTCATTAAATAATTTTTTGTGCCATCATTATAAACCATGTTATGACCTTAAAATAGGTCCCATTATTAATTTGTGTTCACTGCGACTCACTGCTGAAGGTTTTGTGTTCTCCACCTCCTCGCTGGTCTTTCCCAGTGCAGCAGCCAGAGCTGGATCTAGCACCCAGCACCCAGATGCCTTCTGGAGGGAGACCAACTGCAGCAAAGGGTCTCTGCGAGGCTGTTTGGGCATGGCTATTTGATCCTCTCCAGCAAACAAGTCTGAGGAAGAAAATCAAAGAAAGTGCAAAGATAAAATGATCCCCGTAGATCATTCTACAGTTTTTTTCACTTTGCCTATTTGATATTAATGTGTAAGTATAGTATATTGCAGATGAGACCATTTGAGCAGCTAACTACAGCCAGTGTTATGTCTGGTTCGTATCCATGTGTGCCACTATATTTGTCCAAAAAATGCCTTTGCTTGCATATCTGTATATGGCTTCTTCTTTATTATTTATACAGTTAAACAAATGATGTGGTGGCTTGACTGGAAGAAAACCTATTATAAATCAAATAAATTATTAAGAAAAAATACATAACTGAGTTGTACAAAAACATTAAAGATGAAATCTATAAGCAGCAATACAGCGATCTGGCACCAGACTAGATTCAGTCACAAAGGCAGAAAAAGAACGTAGCTTAAATTTGAAACAATTTACCCTCACATGAAGTTACAAATTTAGATGGCTGTTATAGGTTTAGTTTTAGATATGAAAGAAAATAATTACAGGAGCAACTGTATTTACAGTCAGATCTTTTTGTGGTATTTGGATCAATTTTCAGACCAGAAGAATTACCCGATCACTTGCTCAGGTCTAAAGATGGTGTACGGCAATCACAATTAAGATGGGCTTAAAGTGGCTTAGCATAGCGGGGTGAAGTCAAGTTAAAGTGCTTGGTTTGGTATCTGCTCCTCTCAGGATAAAATACTTTGCCAGTTCAGAAACTATTTCTGGATGACAGACAATTGTCACATGATGCCGTGGGATCCAGAAAGAATTTATGCCTTACACTTCAATTCATAAAGAAAGCACTGAGAAGCCACAAATTAAAAAATTACTCTTTGAAACGTAATTCATGGGGTCAATATATATTAAAAAGACATTTTTGCGTAATTCATTAGTGTTGGCAGTTGGGCAGGCTCAGCAAGGAAAAGACACAGATGCACATGCATTTTGGGCACCTACGGTAGGAAGAGCACGCCAGCCTATGTAAGCAGGTCTCATTGGAATGAATGGGCTGCCATGTTTACTACATCCATGGGTGATGGGTTTTAAGAAAAGGAATTCCACATTTATTCTTTAGGAAGCATCAGCATTGTAGTTTGTATAAGAAGAATCAATACATGTTGTCAAGTATATAAAGGGTGTGTACCACTGAAACAAAACAGATACCATTGTCACTCCACGCCTCTTCATGTTCTTCGCAAAGTCCCAGGACATTTTCCAGGTCATTTTCCATTATCAAATTGTAGTCACAAGCTGCTGTCTCAGAAGAAATGCAGTGTTACTATAGCAAAAGCATACCAAAATATTTGATGGTTCTAATAAAAAGTCAGTTTCCTAATTGGGCATTAAATTGTGCAGTTTTCTGTGTTTATGTAACTAATGTTTGCTTTTCCTGGAATAAAACCAGTCAGTTATTGTATTTATACTGTAAAGCACTGCACCTTATAAAAAACAAAGATGGTAACGAGAAATGGGATTCCATACGCATTTCAGTGGTACTGACTGGTCAAGTGGCTGAACATAAAGTGACAAGTGCCCTTGTGTACTTTTGTGTTCACTTGATGTAGAAATACGCCGTGTGTTCAGAAAGCTGGTGAACCTTTTACTCACCAATGTCTGGAACAGCAGAAGCCATCAAACAGCAAGGAGTAATCATCATCCCTCTACACACTGAGATAAAAAGAGAGTAGGATATGAAATGAAGGTCATTGGCTGTGGCAAAAATATCAAACAACAGAGCGATAATAAACTGATAACTGATAATATTGGGCTAGGGCAAAATTAATTCATATAAAACCTAGTTTTTCACAAATTCCATGCAGATCTCTTTATCAGCAACAGTGTGTCACAAAGTCCACCTCTCTGTCCTTCTCTTCAGTCACATCTCCAATTTCCCAGGCCCCTTCAGCGCTATTCTTTTCCTGTCCACCAGATGCCCTCAGACTTTTCCCCTGTTATTCCAGATCCTGCCCTGCAATCACCTGAGCTTCTCCGCCCACCTCCTTACCTGCATCTCATTCCCTCATCAGCCACTCACTACATATACCAGTCCACTTCCTTTGTTTCTTTGTCAGTTCGTCCTAGTTGCTATCTTGCCTTGTGTTTTTGCTTTCGAGCTTCTGTCACTCGAACCTGGACCTGAACCTGCCTGGCTGCTGCATGCCTGCCTGCCTGCTTATTGTCATAAATAAATCACTGAAGTCATCCTGCTGCGTCTGCATTTGGGTCCAATCCTGCAATCCAGTAGTTAAAGGAACAGTTTGACATTTTGGGAAATTTGCTTTCTTGCAGAGTTAGATGAGAAGATTGATACCACTCTCATATATGTCCGTTCAATATAAGGTTACAGCCAGCAGCTGGTTAGCTTAGCATAAAGACTGGAAACAGTGGGAGATGGCTAGCCTGGCTCTGTTCGAAGGTAACAAAATTCGCCTACCGACACTCTAAAGCCCATTAGTTAACACAAACTGTATATATGTAAATATTCATGTGTTTGATCTAAAATAGTTTTACAACTGAATTTTTGTTACCAGAACAATAATTTAGATGTTGCCGCCTTTCATAAATGCCAATACATTTGAAATGACCAAGACTTGAAATCACAGCAGGTTGTCCCAATCAGACCGTGTAGTATTTCTGTGAACTTTGTGTTTCTGTCTCAAACATTAGTAGAATTTGTAGTGAGGACAGCAGGGGCCTGAAAGTCGCCTCACATTCACCAACACACAGCCACATAGTCTGCTCAGATCTCTGGACCCAACTGACCTCTACCCCCTCTCAAGCAGTAAAGGTCCCAAGACAAGATCAGAGCTTTCTACCCCGGAGGAAAGACATGTCTTGTCATGCTAATGGAGCAACAGCAAATTTAACAAAAACAAAAGAAAAGACAATAAACTGACTCTCTGGGTTAGTTTAAATAAAGGAGGAGAGACTAAAAAAAACATCTTCTCCTCCCTTATCTGTCTCAAACACACACAGACGCAAACAAACACACTCTTTCTTCTCTAACCCCTGATGTGGTCTGAGACAAGGTTTGCCAAACACCTGTCATAAAAGCAGAAAGTACATTCCTAAGTGAAAGAACTGTGATACCCTTGCTTTGTAATCAAGACTGAATTAATGTGAATTAGCTATATGGCCAATCAGTAATCCAGCTAACATCAATCAACGCATGTTTTCTTGATGTGTAACCCAACTTTCATATTTGTAGGACATGAAATGAGCAAGTTATGAATTCAGGGCGTTAACCTTTTGTTTACCAGCTGACAGCATTGCCACCTACTGACCAACAGACAGAAGTCCCTATAACCATTGCCATTATGAATCTGTTTAATATTCTAGCTATCATACTGTATCAAGCAAACTGTATTGTTTAACCTTATGCCACTTAGTAGTGTTAAAAATGTGTTAAAGACAATGGAAGATTCAGATAACTGGTTGAATGATCTACTGAAATAGTTGCTGGTTGAATAATTTTTCTCTGAATGTTTCATAACCACTATGCTGTTTTTATGTCTCAAATCATGATTGTATGGCCATAGTGATGTTTGAGTATGTGATATTTGCATGTAAAACTTAAATTAAATTCACTAGTCAGAAGCAACATGAGCTGTGTTCAAGTTCAAGTTCAGTTTTCGGTGCCAAAGCCTTCCTCCACAGCCGAAACTCCTCCTTTGGCAAACGAATAAAACCACTTTCACCGACATAGCAGCTTTAGGATGGCCCTCCCCCTTGATGCTCAACAGTTATTTTACTTTACCTTTTTATTTTCTTAATACGTGGTTTTCCTTGCCTAAAGTCTGTTCACAATTTAACTAATTTAGCTGAAGAAGTTAGTGTAGAGATATTTTATTCGACAAGTCACGACATCACAGACTCTACAGAAGTCGCTGGAAGCCAACCAACTCTGAAAGCAAAGCCCTTCTGAAAGATTCCTGGACAACAAGTCAATTGCCCTAGCGTTACGTTTTTATAATCAGATCACATACCACACTTCACTATCTGCTATTTCATCTGTTGTGTTTGATATTTTCTTTGTCATATACCTTGTGAATCCTTCATTTATTCAGTTATTAGATATTTAGCTATAAATAAATGTCCTCATTTAATCAGTAAGAAGTTATTTTGTGTGTTTTCTTTGCAGCAAAAGACAAGGTCAGTCTTAATCAACTGATCAGCTTAATGGTCGAATTTAATTCATTTATTATTTATTACCCGGTTATTTACCGGGTGGTGCCCCTTTACGAGAGTTTTAAAGTGTAATCACTTAATTAAAGTAGCTGATTCTCCTACAAATTGTTCTAATGTTCTCTAATTCCCAAAACACATTGACATGAACTACCACACTGCCATGTCTATAGACAGCATTACAATAAACACGCCGTACTGAGCTGGGAATAAGCCATGGTCTCAGACAATGCAACGTGTGCACTGTGGTAGAACTGGACAAGTTTCCTTCTTCTTCATTTGCTCTTGGAAAAATGCACTCACTGGGTGTTGGAACATCTCTGCGCACCAGAGGTCCTTGAATCGCCTCGCCATCGCCTTTGTTGACAGCAATGAAGGCAGTGAAGGAACTGCTCACTCCTGAAGGTTGTTATGTTTTTTGTTTTAGGTGTACTGGTTTTTTTATCGAATCTTTTCCTTCCCTTAATAATTCATAAAAAATAAAAAAGAAAAGTTAATTGCATCCATAGGAAAGCTACATTTTTTAAGATGTGAAAAATTACCAAACATGTAAGCCTTTTTCTTAAGCTCCAGTTAAATAAGCACAATTAAAGTTGATAAATGTATTTTGCAAGTAACATCCACTTAAAATTAAAAACACCACCACTGCCTTTTTAAATTAAGAACAATAAAATTTTAAAATGTAGTTTCCCACTAATATTCAGCAACATTTGATTAAGTTAAACTAACAAGCAACTTGTGCCATTTGCTAATTATTGTACAACCTAACTGAATTTACTTAAGAACTATTCATTTAAATAAAACAGTGACAGCAAACATTAGTAAAACTATTATATTGTTCAAATGTATTTGAAAATAAACATTTGACTCAAAGTATTTACAAGAACAAGACTTAAACAAACTAAAAGTTGGGAGGGGCACTGGGTTTTTACTAAATGTATTTACTTACATTTGTAATCATGTCTTCTGTCCAAATGTGTTATTTAGATTCTTATATATATGATTGTGATGTCTTACTTTGGGTTGCATCCTGTCGGTCCCTGTGACGAACTGAGCGTGACCTCCTCCTTCCTTGGCCAACCCATTGATAAGAGCAGAGCTGGCCCCTTCCCCAATCCCAAAAGAGAAACACCTACAATGCAGTAGTTTTGTTTTGAACACACAGCATGGGACGTATTCTGGGTATTGTGTGGGTGTTTGTTGTGTTTTGTGTTTTCGTGGCCTCACCTGTGGGAACCTGAATTCTTCTTCACCAGATTTATAACTTCTTTGGTGTTCCCCACCTCTCCGTCAGTAAAGACAAATAGCTATGGAGGAGACATTACATATCACTTTTACATAACATCACACCCAGAAACAATGAGTTATCCAAATCATTATCTGAGAGCTGTTTCAGTAACACAATTTGTTTTAATGATTGAGTGTAAAGAACAAGGTGTGCTAAGAATGAACAAACCGTTTTGTCATTGCAAAGTTAAAACATAGAACAGTAGGAAGTTCTGCGTTGATCAATGAATGGTTTGGCATTGTTACTGGCAAGAGATACTTGTACAACCTGTTTAACGTGTATGTGTGTGTTTGCATGTGTGCGTGTGGGTGTGTGTGTGTGTGTGTGTGTGTGTGTGTGTGTGTGTGTGTGTGTTTGTGTGTGCTGTGTGTATTACTTGTCTAGGTTGACTGGGAATGCAGGACTGGCTGTAAATGTGTTTGAGGGGCTCAAGAATCTCTGTTCCTCCCAGATCAGCGCCCATCTGTTCAACTTTCTTCAGAGCCTCTTCCAAGGTCTTCTGGCTGTACTCCACACTCTTACTACCGTCAGAAACACGCAAATGCAAGAACACATCATCAGTTAACATGTACAAACACTGGTTCCAAAGACAGGAACACATTTGTTGGACTGAGTGACATAAGGGAGTCACTTACCTGAAGATGTGTTCGTAGCTGGACCCGAAACTGTAGATGTTGAAATAGCAGCCCATTGGTAAGCTCTTCAACAGGAGCAGCAGAGTATCCTTAAGGGAAGAGAGAAAAGACAGTGAAGGCCACTGTGTGAGAGGGACATTATGAATGACTTTATAACAAATAACACATAATGAATACCCTGGCACTGCCAATGCGAGTTTCTTGCTGCTTGCTGTTATTGGTAGCACAATCCATACTGCCAGATCGATCCAGTAAGAACACAAACTCTCCACATGAGGAGACTGAAGACATCACAGCCTGGGAGAACTCAGGGTACAGGCTCAGCATCACTACTGGATCACCCATCAGAGTGCCTGAAACACAGAGGAGAGACAGACAAATCTGGTTTTACCATTTATTCCAACATATGTAGTAACTCACCAGTTGGAGGATGTTGAACTTTTTATTTGCAAAGTAACAACTTCACTAATGTACGCTCACCAGGCTTGGCAGAGGCCTGTCCTGCCTCCACCACAGCAGTGGGCTGGTGGGCATCTTTGTAATAAATCAGCAGTTCAACATCTCTGTCAAACTTGTGTCCTGCAGCCAACTTGACCTGCAGTTCAAAAACACGCTCATAAATATAAATAAAGTGATGTGTCTTGTTGTCAGTACTGAGGAACAATCACACACAGCAGACACGTCGGCACTCTACCTACCGTGGCCTGGGTTTGCTCTGTGTTGAGGTACTGGAGAGGGTCCAGGGAACAGTGGGACTCTACTTTAGAGATAGGATGAGGAGAGGACACTCGGGCAGAGAAAGACAGACTGTAGGGCACCAGAGAGGCTGGAACAGAGGTCACCTGGACACTGCCACCTCCACTGCCTCCACTTCCTGTGAACAAGTTAGAAATGCTATAATCAAAGAGCATTAAATTACATTTAAGCAGCAGTAAGACAGTAGAGGGAAGAAAATACAGAGCCTAAATAATAGTTAGCAGTAAAACACTACAGCCATGCTAGCAGCTCTGTGGGCAGTACTTAGGCACAGCAGGGCGTTAAGCTAAATGCTAATGGTAGCATGCTAACATGCTCATAAGGACAATGGTGACGTTTAGCAGGTATAATGTTCACCATTTTAACCATCTTAACGTAGTGTGTTAGCATGCCTACAATTGCTAATTAGCTACTAACACAAAGTACAGCTGATGGGAATGTCATTAGTTTTGCAGGTATTTGGTCATTAATCAAAGTATTGGAAAAAAATTATACCTGCTGATGGTGCTCAAGAAAGAGTCAGTGGATCACCAAAGACATTAGGTTTCATCTTCTGGGCTCAATGGATATCTATACCAATCTACTGATGGCAATCCATCCAATAGTTTACAAGACATTTCACTAAAAGCCAAAAATGTCAACCTGCTGATGGCGCTAGAATAGTCAGGGGATCCCCAAAGTGATTACAATTCAACCTGAGGGGAAATTAATGTCTGTTCAAAAGTTTATGGACATCCATCAAATAGTTGAGATATTTCAGTCTGGACCAAACCGACTGACTTCCCAAGAGCAATGCCGCTAGCAAGGCTAAAATATGAAAATTCATCCTTCATCTCCATTTCAGACAAAGCCCAATGGCTGTTTGTATGAAAAGTCTAAAAGTCAGTGTGAACACAGTATTTCCATCTCAATCCTCTTTCCAACTACTGAAGTTAACACAAAGCCATAAAATGTTTGTTAGATTTAGGATAAGTGCTCTGTTGTCACAAGGTGTGTGCCTGTTGTAATAAAACCCTTTGTATGGACAGGTGTGGTGTGCACTAAGCTAAAGTTGAAGAGTTCCTGAAGAAAGTGTTGGCTGGTTTTCCTACCCTGAGGTTGGTAGCGAGGGTTGAGCACAGCAGGCAGACAAAACCTCAGCCCGTCATCAGCCTGCACAGCCAGCTCAGTGACGTACTCCAGCCTGATGGAGGCGCTCTCTCCTGGAGGCAGACTGCCCACACTCAGAGAGAATATATCTGGACTCTGCTCACTCTCCTCCAATAGGAAGGCCTGCTGACCGGAGCTCAAAGCATCATCATACTTCTGACGAGCCTGGAGGGCAGATGACACATGTGAGTAACTTTCCCTGTGTTTACTGTGCTTTTAAGCTCCGTTGTAGTGAGTAAGTCTTTACTGTCCAGCTCACCTCCTGTTTCTCCTTCACCTCAGCTACAATCTGCGTCTGTCCAATCTTAGCACTGAAGTGACAGACAGCAGCATCTCCAGGCAGAGGGAAGACGAAAACAGTCTCTAGTGGTTTGTCCTCCTTGTTCTCATAGTTCAGAGTGGAGACCACTGTAGCCACATGGTCCCTCACCTCCAGCTCCACCTCCACGCTCTTCAGAGGAACTGACCGACAAACAGAGGGAAACACAATGAAGATAAACTCTCTTTTTCAAATTGTTGAGGATACCGCTCAAGGTTTCATTTTAGCCACAACAGAGGTGTACCTGTTGACCACGCTGGTAGTTAAACCTGCCTCTGTCTAATAGTGTGCAAAGCAGGATACGATAATGTGGTCAATAGCCATTACAGCTAATACAAGCCTTTACATTTAAAGTTTACATGAGTACAACAAACAGTTGGGGAGGAAATCACCTGGTTCCTTCTGGGCAGTCAGCAGACCACAGCAGTTCGCCATGTTACCTGTACAACAATTAACAAGGACATTTGAGGACTTCCTGCTGTCGTGATGAATGGTAATGACACTTACTGCACATTCTGGACGTTCTTCAGCAATTAAAATAAATCAATCAAAAACTGGTAAATATACTTCTTGTTGTCTGTTAGAAATAGTTTCACATGAATGACATCAAAAACACGTTATAAGCATTATGGTTATAACCATGCTATGGCCACCAATGTTTATATTTTGGCATTTTATAAATGTACTGCACAAATCACCAAAGTTACCAACAAGCTGTAATTAGTAATAAAATAATAATTATTATTATTGCTATTATTAGTATATCATCGTTGGTATTATTGTTATCATAATTATGTTAATTGTTATTCCTTCAGACATAAACAAAAAGTAATCAACATCACGTAACTGCACCGTCACCGTAAATCCATCAATCAAACATACACACATATGTAGTGTACTGCCGTACGCCTCTGCTCCGCTCCGCTTCTTCGGCTTCATTTCTTTCACCTCGTTTATTATTTATTATTAATCAACTGTTTATTTGTTTGTGTAAGGAGATTCAGACAGCTATGGCTACAGAGGAAGTTTAAAATGGCATTTTAAGATTTCTCACTCTGACCAGAAATTACAGATCGAAACAGAAACAAGCTGATGTCTGTTGAAGGTAACTGACCTTCTCCTTTGTCATATGTTTATGGTATCACAATATTCTACTAAAATCCGTATGGAAATTCAAACCCAATGTGACAACAACAGTATCCAGCAGCTGTTTATAAGGTTTCCAGTGTGTCGTTTGTTATATCAGCGGTACGCTTCTGCTAACCAGTGCGTCATCTTGGACAGTTTAAATAAACACAGAGCAGAAGAATGCCTACCTCTGAGGGCAGATGTACCTGTGTCAGTCAGTTTTACTGCAGTTCCCTTCTGTAAATACGTGGAGACAACTTGCAGGTTTATAAAGCAGGAAGAGCTTATCCAGATGGACACTGACAGAAAAGTGAAAGTCACGCTACCGGGTACGCCCTGATTTAAATACAAAAGAGCACCGGGCGAGTGGAGCTTGCGTTTGCAGTTTGAGTCCTGGTCCAAAAGCTTCATGTTAGAAAAACAAATCCTGCTGTTTTGATTCCAAAATGCCGCTGAAGTGCTGCGAGTAATAGTAATAGTATTTGGTGCTGAGGTGATAAGTTGCTACAGCCGCTACAATGGAAATCATATCTCACAGAAACCTACTTCCTCTGCGAAAATGGAGCATTCATGATGTCTCCTGCAGCCCACACAAAAAAGCCTGACAGCTGTGTTATTGCCAGCAGTTCTTGCTCTGTTCTTCCTTTTTCCCTCTTTGCAAACAAACACACCAACACACTGACACACACACACCTGTATAATTTCCCTGCCAAGATATCAGTGTATGTTTGGTGTATTTTAATATTTGTATTTAATATATTTATATCTTATTGTGTATTTTAGTGTAAACAATGTCATTTAAAAACAAGTTAAGTGGCTGAAACCCTCCTCTCTTCTGGTTTTAATGAACTTCTAATAATATGTGTGTATCTCAGATGAATCATAAGCCTGTTCAAAACAAGAAAACGAAGCATTGTTCTGAGTGTGGAGGACCAAGTCTGAAAACATCTGTAGCACCAAGCCACACGTGGTTTTTAGTTTCCTGAATGCAGCTTGTTTTGACTGCTGCAGGTCAGCAAAGCTTCACTGTCTGTGGATGTGATCAGTGCACAGTTATATGTGACAAATCACTGCCAACTGTGGCATTATGTGTGAAACAGTCTTATCAAATGCAAAGACGCCATGGCAACAGTAAGAAAGGTAAGTTGAGGTCTGCAAAAGATACACACCATCGCCACCTAGTGGGAGAGAAGAGGAATGAACACACTTCATGAGCGGACTGCCATATAATTCTCCAATCCTCAGAGTGTGTTGTGGGACTGTGCAGGTAGTTACCATAGTCCCATATTATTCATACAGTATGGTGATGTCACAGGTTTGCTGTGATATTAGTATAGTACTCTTCTGAAATGTAGAGCAGGATTATCAGAGTTGACTGTATTGAAAAAGCACCAAGGGAAGTTGACTCTGATCAGAGATGTTGAAGACGAATCTTCAACCAAGAATCCTTTTAAAAGCTGATACAGGGTTATGTGCTGTTGAGATGCCTGGTGATGCTTTCCTGATTGTTTTGAACCCTGGATGCCACATTTTTGGTATCAGGTTCAGGGTGTTAACTTGTGAAAGAGCAACACATCAGTCAGCTGCTGAAGTCTAATGTGAATGTTGCACAGCCTTAAAGTGGATTCACTGATTTACTTGGAAGGCTTGGTCAGTAGTTGTAAGTGCAATGTTAAATCATCAAACAGGGACTGCATACTGTCAGTACTTGCACATAGTTGTGTTTTATTGTCAGTGCTGCTACATCTGTATAGATAGGTAAAATAATTATTAAGTATTGATTCAATATTACAATTTATTATGATTTTTGTTTGTTTTCTTAACACTAGACCATGGAAAAGTCGAGCCATACACTAGAGACTGTATATCATGAGTCATATTTCCAAAAACAATTCACATCACGTCAGTCAGTCTGAGTTTTATTTCAGCAGCATTATTGCTATATTGCATATAAAAGTGGTAAATAACATACTTTTTGAAGTAAGCTGCTACATTTAGCCGCTCCTGCTCATCAAGCTAGTGACATAAGAAAATAATAAATAAAATAAGATGTTAGGTCAAAATGAATAGAGCCCTGAAAACTGCACACAAAAGCACAGCACAAATGTGAGCCTTTAAATTAACATCCGTCACATATGAGACTGAACTAGAAAACTGTCCTTTCAAAACCCTGGCCTTGCCTGCATATAAAAGTGGTAAATAAAATGTATGACATCAGGAGAGACTGAGCGAGACCTCAACACCACCAACACCAAAGATATGTGGCAGATGATCAAAACAATCACAGGTTACAAAAGCAGGAGCGCCCCATCATTGTGAGGCCACGTTACCAGATGAGCTAAACACATTTTAAGCTCGTTCTGATCTCCCCAACAAAGAGTCAGCTGGAAAGTCTACTTCGCCTCCAGAGAACCGGCCAGTCAGTATCCACAACAGATTTGTGAGAACATTCCTGCTGAGAGGGAACATGAGTAAAGCTGCTGGACCTGATAACATCCCTGGCTCTGTACTAAGAACACGTGCCAATCAGCTGGTTGATGTCGTTACTGACATTTTTAACATATCACTGTCACAGGAGATTGTTCCCACCTGCTTCAAGACCATCGTCACCATCGTCCCTGTACCTAAAACGTCTGCAGTGTCCAGTCTAAACGACTACCGCCCTGTGGATCTCACCCTCATTCTGATGAAGTGCTTTGAGAAACTGGTTCTCCAGCACATAAAGTTTGCTTTCAGAACCAACAGATCCACAGAGGATGCCATCTCTCCACTGCCCTCCACTCAGTCTTCACCCACCTTGAGAAGAACAGCACCTACGTCAGTATGCTGTTTGTTGATTTCAGCTCAGCATTCAACACAATCTCCCCCATGAAACTGACTGGAAAACATAGCTCTCTGGGCTTGAGTACCACACACTGTAACTGGATACTGGACTTCCTCACACACAGACCCCAGACAGTTCGGATTGGAGGTCACACCTCCTCCACTCTAGTGCTCAACACCGGAGCCCCTTCAGGGCTGTGTGCTCAGCCCCCCTCCCCTCAAAACCAAGGAGGTTTTGATTTTAGGAAAATGGAGGCAAAGACACACACTGTCTACATCGGTGGAGCTGAGGTGGAGCAGGTGAATAGTTTTAAGTTCCTGGGAATCAGCATCACAGAGAACCTGACACGGTCCTCTCACTTCTCCACCAAGAAAGCTCAGAAACGGCTGTATTTCTATAGGAAACTTAAGAGGGCAAAACTCCCGTGCCAAGTTCTAATTCATCCTCAGCACTCCACCATGTAAAATAGCTTTTGTTTTTATGACTTATTATATATTCACTAATCTCCTGTAGGCTATATAATTTTTGTGCATAACATTTTTTTGAATAAATAAATGGGAACGACAATCAACAAAACGTTATACAACTCTGTGTTGTAAAACGATCAATAAAGTTATCTTGTATCTTGTACAATAGAATGAATACAAAATATAAATGTACATATGCTGCCCTCTCCTGGCACTCCAATGTCTCCACCTAGTGGTGGCTGTATTTTTAAACCCATTGGGAATTGTGTGTTTGAGTTTTGACGTTTTGAGGTTTCTGTAGCTGGTGGTCAGTGTGGAGTATTGAATCAGCAGAGTAGCAATGTGCAGTCAGCATAGATGTATTATTAATAATAGTCAGCAGCTGTTAGTTGGTTTCCACAGAGCATAGGAAATATATGCCTGTAAATATGAGCACACATGTCACCCCTAATTTTTAATAGCACAATTCTTCAGTTTATCTACATGTTTTTTTTTCAGACTTGCTTTGGTAATGTCAAAGTCTGTTCGCCAATAAAGCCCCGTTGTATTCAGTGGAATAATAACTGCATCCTCGTGTTGCTATGGCGACGCATGTTTCAGACCCGATGTTTTGATACAGCAGGTTTGAGATAGAAGTGGACTAATCTGTGTTAAGGTGCTAACGGTGTACTAGCTTCTCAAAAAGACCAACAAAAATTGCCTGTGCAATATATACGATGGTGAGTAACTAAAGCGTTCTTTAAATTAATTAATTACAACCATGTGGGTTCATAGTGAGCTAACTACAGTAAATATCCAACGTTATCAGTTAGCTACCTAGCAACTAACGCTTGGTTAGTGTGTGAATTTCATATTTGGCTGCTGGTCGCCCCAGTTTGTGCTTCTCATGTGTTATCAGTACATTCATGAGAAGCACAGACTGGGGCTAGATACTTCGCCACAGCAACAATGTTAAAGAAATACGCCAGGTTGCGTGTAGGAAGCAGTTTTAACTTTTTTCTATTATGTTGACTTTTGCCCAGCCACCCAAAAACAAAGGCACAAGGAAAAAGTCTGCAAAGGCGAGGAAGCCCACATTGATTTGTGGCCTCACCAGGGAGGAGATTACCAGGGAGCAGGTCAGAGCTTTTGTGCTTGAGACATGTACTCTATTCTGTTTTGTATGTGTTCTTAACCTTTTCTCCTGTTACTATATAAATACAATTTTACTTTCTTATTTACTTAATTAAAAGCTACTGAACATGTCTGGCTCAGACATGCCCACATTAAAATACATTTCTGTATTTCAGCTGGAAGAGCACATTGTGCGCCTTAGAGTGCAGGTGCATGAACAGAAAGAGGAGATAAAGTACTATCAGCTGGAGACGGAAAAGCTCAACACCCTTAAGGAGATCACAGACAGACAAATAGAGGAGGCCAAGGCTGAATGGGAAACCTTAGAGAAGGACATGGAAGAGAATAAGAGGCGCCACCGAGTAAAGATCAAGGTGAGGTTAATACACAGATACACTGTAGCTGCACAGTCAGACTGCACCCAAATTCACAAACTAAATTTACCCAAGTCTGTATTTTAAGCCAGAATATGTCAGAACAGGTAACAAGGCTGTCCCATTTTAAAGGCTCCTCAAATGTGGTCAACCAGTGTATCCTTTGCTATCCTTAGTATCCCACAATCCATTGTGCGTCAGCCATTTCTTTAGTGGCATTTACTGGTTGTCCTCTCAATTTAAAAAGTCTGGAAAAATCATGTGATCGCATCACATTTACCAGATAGTAGCACTCAGTTTGTCATTAATCATATATGTCACTTGAAATACATCACTTGTATTATTGAATTAGTAGACCAACATAAAGCCAGTTATTGGGTGCCCGCCTGATGACCCTGTAGAGTTGCCTGCACTCTTACACTCACACACAACTTAATTTTGTTTTATTTCACGGCTTTGTTGAATCCTCGATTCTGATTGGTCAATTACGGCATTCTACGATCTGTTATTTCTGAAGAGCAGACCGCTGCTATGAATAACAGACCGTTGCTATGGACGCATTTCTGATCATTGACTCTGGAGTCCAATCATATCAATCTGCAGAAAGAAGCCCTGTGGCAAAAAAAAAGAAAAGTTTTAAAATCACTTGGTGTCAAATTATTGATTTTTTTAGTAAGTAATAAGTGGGATAATGTACACCCAACAGGGGTCCTGCATCACCCTGTCGGGGTTAATTTCACAATAATAACCAGCTCACTGCACATTATCCCTTACTGGTAAGAAAGGTTTCTCATACCAGAGGTGTTGCTAACTAGTGGCTATTAGTCAGTAAGTATGTACAGCGATGATGGTTGGACAACTGAGTGGGCCATGGTACTCAAATGAAACTGCCTAAACAAGCCAGTTGGGCCAGCCACTGTAGCTTAGCCTAAGCAGATACAATGTAGATATAAGGCCGAGTCAAGCCGCCTGCTGCTCTTTGCTCAGGCCAGAGTAGGATTTAAAGGCAGCTTAAAGGTAAGTTAGGTCTGTCAGTAGATTTATGATGGCACAGGATGATACTCACGGCAGGGCCTTATGATAGGTCAAAATATAATTTAGCATGAATACTGGATTTCCATAGGAATACTCACCTAACTTTTGGCACATTTTAGTGTGTATTGAAAACTGGCAAGCAAATATTGTCCATGGACAGATTTAATGGCTGAATTAATTTTATATTGCACATTTTTTCCCCCACTAGGAGTATAAGCAGAAGATGAAGCACCTCCTGTGTGAACACCAGAACACGCTCTCTGAGTTGAAAGCAGATGGTTTAGTCTCCACTGAGGTGGTGCAGAAAGAGCGATTAGAGACTGAGCTGTATAAGGAAAAGAGAGTCAGCATGCAGGAGGTCGACAATGAAAAACTTGTCAAGGAGCTTGAAGTGGTTTGTAGTACACTAAGTCTATTTTATTTCTACACTTAAAGGTCTGTGGATTTAATGTTTCTCTTTACCCTGATATATTTCAACAAGTAATCATTGATGCTACAAACACCAGTTTGGTTGTTGTCTCAACAGAAACATGATGAAGAAATGACTAAAACAAGGAACAACTGGGAGAAGAAACTCACAGGTAAACAACTAATCTCACTTTGAGTTAAATTCAACTCATTCACAAACTAAGTGGGAGCTGTATTTTTCTTCTCTCTATTTGAGTAGAAATTCAAGCAGATTATGAGAAAAAGATGGAGTTGGTGACACAAGAGCTGGACAACATGAGGATAAATGTGACCAGTAAGAGAGAGGATGATTGTCGCAGCTACATCAATGCTCTTATAGACGACCACAACAAAGCTTTCAGTGAGGCTAGTGCACTCGTTGACTCCATACAACAGGATGAGGATATGGCGGTGTCACTCAGGGTATAAGTGCGCACTCGATAAATGACTCAGAATTGTTGACAGTTAATTTTCTGTCGTTTGACTAATTGTTGCAGCAGTAGTTTTGATCCAGTTTTTTATTTTCATGGTATGCTTTATTGGCTTTTATTAAGAAACAAAATGAAGACATGAAGACAAAACTGAATAAAAAGAAAATGGCCCTGGTCTCTCTTTTGGAGGATAACAAACATTTAGCTGAGCGTCTCTCGAAAATCAAGGAGGAAATAGCTGAAAATCTGAAGAAAACCAAATACTACGCGGAAAAAAAGGTTACGTTGGTGTCGATGTTTGTAAATTTTTGAAACTGAGTTTACTGTTGCAACTTGTGCACTTATATTTGTTGCTACCAGTGCCTTAATTGGTGCCTTGCTTAGCATTTCGTTTCTTAGTAAGTGACATGTAGCATTCTGTACATAGGCATAAGGTTGATTTGTGACACTGTTTCTGACAGAATTTCGATCACAAGGTCAGAAAGCAGCGTCAAAAGGAGCTGAAAGAGCTGAAATTGGAATGTAAGGAGCTGGATCAGAAAATCAGCAAGGTAAAAGCTGAGACTGAGTTGCGCAGTGTCATGTTGCTCAAATGTTCGCTTGAATTATGTGAGCCAGATACTTTGTGCACTTGTGGGTATTTATATGAATGTTTTTGCATCTGTTTTTGTGTGTGTGTGTGTGTGTGCGCACTTGTGCTCCTGTGTACATGTCACACAGGTTCAGCTGGACAGGGACAACCTGCACAAGACATTCACTGAGAATATTCAGAAGGTGCAGCTTAAAGCAGATTCCAATATCATGCGGCTGGAAAAGAAGCTGAAAGACCTGACAGACAACGTGAAGAAGACGCAGGCTCAGTTCAGCTCGGTGCTTTCTGCCTCTAACGTGGACCAAAGTGCCCTTGGTGGGGTCATAAACAAAATGGAGGTACTGTTGTACATCCCGTCTTTTGTTTGCTCCTCTGTAGTCATTCACACCCTTGTACTCTTAATCACGGATGTCATTTACATTCTTTGAAATATTTTGTAAGTTGCGGTGTGTATTTTATGCACGTTGCCCTACTGTTTGTACAAGAACGTGAAAGACACCTGTTTTTGCTTTTAGGAATATCTTGACTCCCGTAATAATTCTATCAAGAACTTGCAGTTTAGAAAAGCTCAGATTTCCAAGGTTAGTAGTTAATTTACTTCCTGAAAGTGCTGTCATGCATTTGTTTCACTAATGATGATGTTCAGTCTATTTTTGTAGCGATATTCATGCTTGTGTGAAACAACTGTGTATCTGGCAGGCCCATAAGGATTTGCTGCTGACCTACGAAGCACTTGGTGTCCCTGTGTAGGAGCTTTGTGTAAAGCCCTTTGAGAGCAGACTTGGATCCTGGGTTTGCCCCAAAATGAGAAGCAGTGAATCCAAAGTCCAGTGTACCATTTACAGCAACTCTCACTTTCTTTGCATCGTTCATCATTACAATCTGACATGTTTCTTATACTTTACTTTGATACAAATCTTGATGTTCAGTGACACAAAAATATTAAAATGAAATATTGTTTTCTCTCTCTCATAATTACGACTTGACATGTTGTATTTGTGAGAAAACAATGGTCGGGGAGTTTAGAAGAAAAGGGCCATCATGCCCTTGATTCACACTGCCCTCCGAAGGCAGAGATAAGAAACTACAGAGGCGGTGAAGTTAAGAAAAAAAGGGTTTAAAGGTTTTAGACTGACCAGCAAACTGTGCAACAGATAAAAAGGTTGTAATGTCTTAATTTTATACCGTTTTAGGCTACTTATTTTACCCTAAAAATCATTCCCATGGACCGAACGTATTACCTGAAAGCTGCACTGTGCCTCTGGGAAAACACAGGATCTACTAACAAAATGTGTTACTTCAGCTTTCTTGACCATTTGAACTAGTTTGTTCAAGAAAAGAAACACTTTCTTTTACCATATCTTTTTCTGTAGTAAAAAGTTGAAATGGATGAATATAGAATTACATACATTTAAATGTGTGATTTAAAGCAGTTGGGGATACTCTGCTAAGCTCGTAACAGTAGCTTTACAGGATGAGTTTAGCTGCTGCTGTAGTTAATGCAAATTTGCACAATGTTTTCACACAGAAAAAAAAAAATCTATAGCATAATTACTTTTTATTTGGTAAAACAGATGCCAAAAACTCAGATTCAGGTCTTAACTCAAATTGGACCACGTGTGTAGTTACTGTGCTTTTGGAGAGAGATTTGAGTGCATTTGTTTTAATCTTAACTGATATGAAGTGCTGAAAGACTAAATGAGCTGAACTTGGACAACTTTGCAACAAACAACAATCAGAATATGGGCCGCTCTGGTGTTGTCTGTTAACAATAAGATTATCTCTGACTGTGGTAGAGCTACTGTAAGTGGAGGAGCAGAAATTAATACATTCAAGAAATCCACATCTTAAGTGTGCAGCTGTTTTATGTTGTAAAAAATAGCCAAAGATATCTCAAAACAGGGTTAGGAGCAAGAAAACGTGACCAGGGCATCCCCACTTTTGACTGAGCTCTTTGACTTTCCAACAAGGAATGTGAACCAACCTCATAAAGAGGCACTCGCTTATGGGCCCCTGACCACCAAGACCCTGGGTCCATGCCACGAGGCTTGTTCATTAATCCATCCCTGCGTGGATATGTAACGTGCACCACGATCACATTGGGATCAACAAAGTCATTAGGGTTCATCCTCTGGGGACCATGAATGTCTGCACAAATATTTCAGGCTGGACCAAAGTGGTGGACCAACATTACCATCCCTACAGCCGCTAGCATGGCTAAAAAGCCTCTAGTACGTATTTATTCTAGATAGGGGCTGTAAGCATACTGAGACGGTCATGTCCGCCCTGCCAAACAGCTCTTGAGTAAGTTACTGAATGCCCAGCAGTCTAGCTGCTCAGCTCTGCAGTTCAGTCTGATCTCCTTGTGAAGAAGCTAAACAGCTGTATGTATCTTCTTGTAGGCATACAGCTCCCACCCTCCCGGTGTCCCTGTGGCAGAAATCGAACATACCCCATAGGCGTGACTGTGATTTCACAGCTCTGGGTTTGTGCTGCAGCAGCTGGACAGCTCCTATTTTATAATCCTACAAGTTTTGTCTTCAGATCTACAAGAGAACTACTTTAAAACAACACACAAGTATTTATTCTCAGAGGCAGGCGTTTTGTCTGTATATTTATTTAAGTAGTCGAAGATGACGCAGTTCTAACTGCTAGCAACCTCAGGGTAGGAAAGCCAGCCAACACTTTCATCAGGAACTCTTCAACTTCAGCTTAGTGCACACCACACCTGTCCATACAAAGGGTTTTATTACAACAGGCACACACCTTGTGACAACAGAGCACTTGCCCTGCAAGAGACACTTTAAAAAAATTAAAAACACACATTTTATGCCTTTGTGTTAACTTCAGTAGTCGGAACGAGGGTTGGGATGGAAATACAGTGTTCACACTGACTTTCAGTGTTTTCATACAAACATCCATTGGGCTTTGTCTGAAATTTTTTTTTTTTTTTTAATTTTAAATTTATGATTCTTGTATCTGTTTTTACTAATTCCTTGTTTATTGTGTTGTTTGTTTTTGCTGATTGTGATCTTGCGAGTGTTTCTTGTTCTCAGGTCTCTCTTCGAAAAGAGATCTTAATCTCTATGAGACTGCCTGATTAAATAAATTTCAATAAATTATAAAAAAATAACAATCGGGATGACGTAAACATGGTGTGTCTTTGTTCCTTTGTTAAGTGGCCATGGTATAAGAGCCATACTGCACTCTCAGGTGTTTTGATGTAGAAAATAATTTACACATCCACATTTTTCATGTATCAGGGGTCCTGTATTATTTGTTGCTAGTAGCTCCACTGAGTTAACTTCAGTTCCAGACAAAGTTAACAGCGGGTTGATCATATGGAGGTGGTTCAGTTTCTGGAGGGCAGATGTGAAACAAACTACCGTCCTCTGCAAAATGTTACACAACTCTATCCCTTCACCTAAAGCAGCCCCCAGTGCAGAATGAAGAATGCATAAAACAGGATAGAAAATAATAATGTACAAGTGCCACAAGACAGCAGCTACATTTATGGGATTAAAGTTAAAAGACAACCAGGCAGACCTGTGCCTTTGGGTTTTATTGTTCAAGTTCAAGGTTGAGGACAGCAATGAATGTTTGTATGTAATGTATGTTAGCCTACGTCATTGCTCACTTAATAATAAAAATACAGCAGAGCCACCGCAGCCCTGATATCACCATATAGCTAAACAAGCTAAGGTATTTCTAACAATGTGTCAGTGTTCATCTTTTGCATTAATATGTCATTGTAAGCTTCTAGCTGTCACTGTAAGCTTACTTAATTCTGATTACTTAGTTTACCAATTAGTTGACAAAAGCTAATATTTTTTGCAATAACATCAACTGAAAATCTCAAAGCAGACACATTTTTATTTAAAAAAAAAAATCTAGGTGGTATTTGCATTGTCAACACTCATGTCACGTCACCATAACTAGACTATTTTTCCCTCAGAAATGTTGAGTTAGTGAAACTATAAAGAACAGAGCAGTGACCACTGCATACATGAATTGTCCACAACCATAACCCTGACCCTTTAACTAAAACAACGTGTGTTCTGACATTGGACAGGTGAGAATAGGTAGTCTTTTTATTGTCAAATGAATGAAAAGTAAACAATTGTTTGTATCAAAGATACACACACGCACACACAGATCAAAGTTATAGAATCTTCGCGTGACAATCCATGTGACATCACTGTGATGTCAGAACAACTGTTTTAAGTACATATCAAACTCAGAATTCTGACTTTAAACTCAGAATTCTAACTCAGGTGCACAAGGTCACAAGATTAAAAAGTAGATTATTTATCATTTTACAAGACAGTGATGTTACATTGTGCCAACACAATGGAAAAATACTGGCAGTGGAGGCATTCCAGACTCCAAGAAAAATATAAGAAAGAAAGGGAATTCTGGTCAAATGACTGCATTCATAACAGCCAGAAAGTACAGAGCCTGGAAGATAAAGTCCAGGCTCTCCAAGCAGAGCTGAAAACTGCAAAGGAGAGTGAGAGTGAACTAATGAAGGAGCTAAAAATCTGCAAAGATAACAATAAGAAGCTTGTCCAGAACAAGGCTGCCTTGGAAGAATCTATAGAGATAAACAATGGAAAAAATAAACAGATTAAGTTGAGACTCGAACAGAAGCTAGCTAAAACTGAGGAAGACCACGAGAAAATGGTAACAGAACTGAAACAGAAGTTCAAGGAAACTGCATTAAGCAAGCAAGCAGCCTTTGACAACAGGCTGTCACAGAATTGTGAAGAAACAGAGAGTCTAATTAAAGAGCAGGAACAAAGATATCAGCGTAAGTTAGAGGAATGTGAAAAACAGTACCATAAGAAGGAGCAGGAGTACAAAAGAGAAGTTGAGAACTTAAAAAAACAGATGTTAGAAAGTGAAGAAGCAAGAGGAAGATATGACGAAGAAGAAAGGAAAAAAAAGGAAGCTTTTAGATATGAAACTATCCTCAAACGCAAGAGCCTTGAAACGAAGATAAAGGCGTTACAAATGACAATTAAAGAGATGAAGAATAAGGAAGACATAAATCAGAAGGCTTCTGTTCTACAGAACATTGTCCAACATAAAATCCAAATAATTGAAAACAAAAATATCGAGTTAACTTCTTTAAAGAAGGATAAGCAACAACTACAAGACAGTTTGTGCAGAGAAAGTGACAAAAATGCAATCCTGGTGGTTAAATTAAACAATGCGAAGGACACTTGCAAGCGTCTAGAGAAAGAAAAAAGAGAAGAACACTCCAAACTCAATGAAACAAAAGCAGAGCTAAATAAGGCCAACAGAGCAAAGCTCGACCTGAATGACACTGTCACACATCTAAAATATAAAGTGAAGGCCAGCGAGCCAGAAATTAGTAAGCTGAGAGCCAAAATCAGCAAACTGGAGACCGATAAGCTGCGTTTTAAGGCGGATCTAGAGGCACTGTCTATGATCACTGAGACCAAGAAATTAAAAAGCAGAATCATCACTCTCAAAAGACGCTACATAGACGACAATGAGCAAGTGGGGATGAATGAATGCACTGAAGCAGCATATCAACAGCAAGTTGTCTTCCTTAAGAAAAGCCTGGATTGCTGTTTAAGGGCCCAGCAGAATAATTCCAGGTCAGTTAAAAGGGAGAAGGAGTATCTTGAGAACAAAGCTGAGCATTTAGACAAGACCACTAGCTATTACATCAGATTATTAAACGAAAAGATTGTGGAGGTGCAAAATTTAAAAAAAGAACTAAAAGACACTAATCTGCAGCTTCAAAAGGCAACAAAGCCGGCACAGGAGAGAGTAAGATCTTGGATTAATAAAAAAGTCCGAAGTCGAATTGCCCAAGTTGCCCCAGAGGTTGCAGAGGAAACACCATCTCTTTACCCCGATGACTGGCAGCCACCAGGCCTCCCAGATGAAACTATCACATCTGTCCATTCCTGCTCGGATGGCATGGTATCAGCATCCTTGCAGCCACATCCTTGTACAGATGCCAGTATCGTACTTGTGAAGCCGTTTGATGGGCTCCCACCAGCCGACATCTAAAACTCCCCTAAAATTGTAAACCACCTCCAGTCAAGAAAATCACCATTCTCCTCCCGTGACCCATGACACCATGAAAATGAAAACCTCCTCCTCAGGACAGCAGCACCATGTCTTTGCTCAGTGCTGTAAACGCCTGAGCGGCGTGGTGCAGCATGTCAGGGCGACATGGTGGCTCAGTGGTTAGCACTGTGGCCTCACAGAAGGTCCTGGGTTCAGCCCACTTGTTTCTGTGTGGAGTCTTCACGTTCTTCCTGTGTCTGCGTGGGTTTACTCCGAGTACTTCGGTTTCCTCCCACACTCCAAAGACATGATGTCTGGACAAATTGGAAACTCTAAATTGGCGACAAAAAATAGGCCAAAACAAAACTAATAATAAATAATAATAAAAAAAAGAAATAAAGTTGAAGCTGAAGTTATTTCCTGTATATGCACTACCTTTAAGATTATGACTTCCTTCTTTGATGGGTGTCATATTCTGCAGTGCTAATAATTCATGAATTAACTGCTGCCACTTTGTGTCTCATAATAAGGTACACTACAAGTAATATCGTAATTATAGAGAACAGTGGTTTTCCACTGAGACCAGGTAAATATGAGGAGTTGTTAAGTGATTAACGATATAGGAGAAGAAGAAAAAAACATTTTTGCTACACAAAATTTTTTATATATATACTTTTCTCAAATTGTTTGAAATGTTTTACCTCCTCGAAACGCTGTTCCCTTCACACATTGTTTCATGGCAATTAAAACAAATGACTTACATGAAACAATGTGTGAAGGAAAAAGCGTTTTCTTTGGCTGAAGTGCTCATCTTCATCAATCGTGTCATCTCTAGGCTATTAAACCAAAAATATTTGGAACTTGTGATCTATTACAAGCTGAATTTAAGAAAACATATAAACATAATGTAAGGAGTACACATGAATGGAGTTGTTGATTAAATAGGACAGCAGAATTAGTTGATTGTTGTTTAGAAATGATCAAATCTTATATCTTGTTCTACTTTTCCAGTGAGCTGAAGACTGAAAAACTTGTTCACATGTAGCTGATCAGTTCTTTCTTTTACTAAATGGAGATATACTGAGTAAAGAGTCAGTTCTCCCTCTCAACGGCAGCTGTCACTGCTGTCAGGTGTCAAAGGTCACCTGCTCCAAATACAGCTGAGAGATTGAATAATTTACAGTTATTCTTGTTGATTCTCATGTACACACAGGTTGGCCACATTGGTGAGGACTCGGTTGACTGCAATGATTGATAGTGATTCCAAACTAATCGTTGTTCACTTGTGTGATTTTTCAGGACAAAGACTGAGAAGTTGAATCTATCTAAAAGATTAAATCAAACCTTTCTTGTGGAAGTTTTTCAACAGTACTCAGACTACAATCTACAACAGTATGCCACCATGAAAAGATAATTGCTCAGTTTCTTGTTTTAGCAACATATTTTATGTTCAGTATGCTTACAGCCCCTATCTAGAATAAATACGTACTAGAGGCTTTTTAGCCATGTTAGCGGCTGTAGGGATGGTAATGTTGGTCCACCACTTTGGTCCAGCCTGAAATATTTGTGCAGACATTCATGGTCCCCAGAGGATGAACCCTAATGACTTTGTTGATCCCAATGTGATCGTGGTGCACGTTACATATCCACGCAGGGATGGATTAATGAACAAGCCTACGTGGCATGGACCCAGGGGTCTTGGTGGTCAGGGGGCCCATAAGCGAGTGCCTCTTTATGAGGTTGGTTCACATTCCTTGTTGGAAAGTCAAAGAGCTCAGTCAAAAGTGGGGATGCCCTGGTCACGTTTTCTTGCTCCTAACCCTGTTTTGAGATATCTTTGGCTATTTTTACAACATAAAACAGCTGCACACTTAAGATGTGGATTTCTTGAATGTATTAATTTCTGCTCCTCCACTTACAGTAGCTCTACCACAGTCAGAGATAATGTCTTATTGTTAACAGACAACACCAGAGCGGCCCATATTCTGATTGTTGTTTGTTGCAAAGTTGTCCAAGTTCAGCTCATTTAGTCTTTCAGCACTTCATATCAGTTAAGATTAAAACAAATGCACTCAAATCTCTCTCCAAAAGCACAGTAACTACACACGTGGTCCAATTTGAGTTAAGACCTGAATCTGAGTTTTTGGCATCTGTTTTACCAAATAAAAAGTAATTATGCTATAGATTTTTTTTTTTAATTCTGTGAAAACATTGTGCAAATTTGCATTAACTACAGCAGCAGCTAAACTCATCCTGTAAAGCTACTGTTACGAGCTTAGCAGAGTATCCCCAACTGCTTTAAATCACACATTTAAATGTATGTAATTCTATATTCATCCATTTCAACTTTTTACTACAGAAAAAAGATATGGTAAAAGAAAGTGTTTCTTTTCTTGAACAAACTAGTTCAAATGGTCAAGAAAGCTGAAGTAACACATTTTGTTAGTAGATCCTGTGTTTTCCCAGAGGCACAGTGCAGCTTTCAGGTAATACGTTCGGTCCATGGGAATGATTTTTAGGGGTAAAATAAGTAGCCTAAAACGGTATAAAATTAAGACATTACAACCTTTTTATCTGTTGCACAGTTTGCTGGTCAGTCTAAAACCTTTAAACCCTTTTTTTCTTAACTTCACCGCCTCTGTAGTTTCTTATCTCTGCCTTCGGAGGGCAGTGTGAATCAAGGGCATGATGGCCCTTTTCTTCTAAACTCCCCGACCATTGTTTTCTCACAAATACAACATGTCAAGTCGTAATTATGAGAGAGAGAAAACAATATTTCATTTTAATATTTTTGTGTCACTGAACATCAAGATTTGTATCAAAGTAAAGTATAAGAAACATGTCAGATTGTAATGATGAACGATGCAAAGAAAGTGAGAGTTGCTGTAAATGGTACACTGGACTTTGGATTCACTGCTTCTCATTTTGGGGCAAACCCAGGATCCAAGTCTGCTCTCAAAGGGCTTTACACAAAGCTCCTACACAGGGACACCAAGTGCTTCGTAGGTCAGCAGCAAATCCTTATGGGCCTGCCAGATACACAGTTGTTTCACACAAGCATGAATATCGCTACAAAAATAGACTGAACATCATCATTAGTGAAACAAATGCATGACAGCACTTTCAGGAAGTAAATTAACTACTAACCTTGGAAATCTGAGCTTTTCTAAACTGCAAGTTCTTGATAGAATTATTACGGAGTCAAGATATTCCTAAAAGCAAAAACAGGTGTCTTTCACGTTCTTGTACAAACAGTAGGGCAACGTGCATAAAATACACACCGCAACTTACAAAATATTTCAAAGAATGTAAATGACATCCGTGATTAAGAGTACAAGGGTGTGAATGACTACAGAGGAGCAAACAAAAGACGGGATGTACAACAGTACCTCCATTTTGTTTATGACCCCACCAAGGGCACTTTGGTCCACGTTAGAGGCAGAAAGCACCGAGCTGAACTGAGCCTGCGTCTTCTTCACGTTGTCTGTCAGGTCTTTCAGCTTCTTTTCCAGCCGCATGATATTGGAATCTGCTTTAAGCTGCACCTTCTGAATATTCTCAGTGAATGTCTTGTGCAGGTTGTCCCTGTCCAGCTGAACCTGTGTGACATGTACACAGGAGCACAAGTGCGCACACACACACACACACAAAAACAGATGCAAAAACATTCATATAAATACCCACAAGTGCACAAAGTATCTGGCTCACATAATTCAAGCGAACATTTGAGCAACATGACACTGCGCAACTCAGTCTCAGCTTTTACCTTGCTGATTTTCTGATCCAGCTCCTTACATTCCAATTTCAGCTCTTTCAGCTCCTTTTGACGCTGCTTTCTGACCTTGTGATCGAAATTCTGTCAGAAACAGTGTCACAAATCAACCTTATGCCTATGTACAATATGCTACATGTCACTTACTAAGAAACATGCTAAGCAAGGCACCAATTAAGGCACTGGTAGCAACAAATATAAGTGCACAAGTTGCAACAGTAAACTCAGTTTCAAAAATTCACAAACATCGACACCAACGTAACCTTTTTTTCCGCGTAGTATTTGGTTTTCTTCAGATTTTCAGCTATTTCCTCCTTGATTTTCGAGAGACGCTCAGCTAAATGTTTGTTATCCTCCAAAAGAGAAACCAGGGCCATTTTCTTTTTATTCAGTTTTGTCTTCATGTCTTCATTTTGTTTCTTAAGAAAAGCCAATAAAACATACCATGAAAATAAAAAACTGGATCAAAACTACTGCTGCAACAATTAGTCAAACGACAGAAAATTAACTGTCAACAATTCTGAGTCATTTATCGAGTGCGCACTTATACCCTGAGTGACACCGCCATATCCTCATCCTGTTGTATGGAGTCAACGAGTGCACTAGCCTCACTGAAAGCTTTGTTGTGGTTGTCTATAAGAGCGTCGATGTAGCTGCGACAATCATCCTCTCTCTTACTGGTCACATTTATCCTCATGTTGTCCAGCTCTTGTGTCACCAACTCCATCTTTTTCTCATAATCTGCTTGAATTTCTACTCAAATAGAGAGAAGAAAAATACAGCTCCCACTTAGTTTGTGAATGAGTTGAATTTAACTCAAAGTGAGATTAGTTGTTTACCTGTGAGTTTCTTCTCCCAGTTGTTCCTTGTTTTAGTCATTTCTTCATCATGTTTCTGTTGAGACAACAACCAAACTGGTGTTTGTAGCATAAATGATTACTTGTTGAAATATATCAGGGTAAAGAGAAACATTAAATCCACAGACCTTTAAGTGTAGAAATAAAATAGACTTAGTGTACTACAAACCACTTCAAGCTCCTTGACAAGTTTTTCATTGTCGACCTCCTGCATGCTGACTCTCTTTTCCTTATACAGCTCAGTCTCTAATCGCTCTTTCTGCACCACCTCAGTGGAGACTAAACCATCTGCTTTCAACTCAGAGAGCGTGTTCTGGTGTTCACACAGGAGGTGCTTCATCTTCTGCTTATACTCCTAGTGGGGAAAAAATGTGCAATATAAAATTAATTCAGCCATTAAATCTGTCCATGGACAATATTTGCTTGCCAGTTTTCAATACACACTAAAATGTGCCAAAAGTTGGGTGAGTATTCCTATGGAAACCCAGTATTCATGCTAAATTATATTTTGACCTATCATTAGGCCCTGCCGTGAGTATCATCCTGTGCCATCATAAATCTACTGACAGACCTAACTTACCTTTAAGCTGCCTTTAAATCCTACTCTGGCCTGAGCAAAGAGCAGCAGGCGGCTTGACTCGGCCTTATATCTACATTGTATCTGCTTAGGCTAAGCTACAGTGGCTGGCCCAACTGGCTTGTTTAGGCAGTTTCATTTGAGTACCATGGCCCACTCAGTTGTCCAACCATCATCGCTGTACATACTTACTGACTAATAGCCACTAGTTAGCAACACCTCTGGTATGAGAAACCTTTCTTACCATCCATCCATCCATCCATTTTCTACCGCTTGGTCCCGTTAGGGGTCGCGGGTGACTGGAAGCCTATCCCAGTGACTTTGGGCCTTAGGCAGGGTACACCCTGGACAGTGGCCAACTCGTCGCAGGGCTAACACAGACACAGACAAGGACAGACAACCATTCACTCTCACATTCATTCAATACGGGCAATTTAGAGTTATCAATTAACCTACACATGCATGTCTTTGGACGGTGGGAGGAAGCCGGAGAACCCGGAGAGAACCCACGGTAACACGGCCTTTCTTACCAGTAAGGGATAATGTGCAGTGAGCTGGTTATTATTGTGAAATTAACCCCGACAGGGTGATGCAGGACCCCTGTTGGGTGTACATTATCCCACTTATTACTTACTAAAAAAATCAATAATTTGACACCAAGTGATTTTAAAACTTTTCTTTTTTTTTGCCACAGGGCTTCTTTCTGCAGATTGATATGATTGGACTCCAGAGTCAATGATCAGAAATGCGTCCATAGCAACGGTCTGTTATTCATAGCAGCGGTCTGCTCTTCAGAAATAACAGATCGTAGAATGCCGTAATTGACCAATCAGAATCGAGGATTCAACAAAGCCGTGAAATAAAACAAAATTAAGTTGTGTGTGAGTGTAAGAGTGCAGGCAACTCTACAGGGTCATCAGGCGGGCACCCAATAACTGGCTTTATGTTGGTCTACTAATTCAATAATACAAGTGATGTATTTCAAGTGACATATATGATTAATGACAAACTGAGTGCTACTATCTGGTAAATGTGATGCGATCACATGATTTTTCCAGACTTTTTAAATTGAGAGGACAACCAGTAAATGCCACTAAAGAAATGGCTGACGCACAATGGATTGTGGGATACTAAGGATAGCAAAAGATACACTGGTTGACCACATTTGAGGAGCCTTTAAAATGGGACAGCCTTGTTACCTGTTCTGACATATTCTGGCTTAAAATACAGACTTGGGTAAATTTAGTTTGTGAATTTGGGTGCAGTCTGACTGTGCAGCTACAGTGTATCTGTGTATTAACCTCACCTTGATCTTTACTCGGTGGCGCCTCTTATTCTCTTCCATGTCCTTCTCTAAGGTTTCCCATTCAGCCTTGGCCTCCTCTATTTGTCTGTCTGTGATCTCCTTTAGGGTGTTGAGCTTTTCCGTCTCCAGCTGATAGTACTTTATCTCCTCTTTCTGTTCATGCACCTGCACTCTAAGGCGCACAATGTGCTCTTCCAGCTGAAATACAGAAATGTATTTTAATGTGGGCATGTCTGAGCCAGACATGTTCAGTAGCTTTTAATTAAGTAAATAAGAAAGTAAAATTGTATTTATATAGTAACAGGAGAAAAGGTTAAGAACACATACAAAACAGAATAGAGTACATGTCTCAAGCACAAAAGCTCTGACCTGCTCCCTGGTAATCTCCTCCTGGTGAGGCCACAAATCAATGTGGGCTTCCTCGCTTTGCAGACTTTTTTCCTTGTGCCTTTGTTTTTGGGTGGCTGGGCAAAAGTCAACATAATAGAAAAAGTTAAAACTGCTTCCTACACGCAACCTGGCGTATTTCTTTAACATTGTTGCTGTGGCGAGTATCTAGCCCCAGTCTGTGCTTCTCATGAATGTACTGATAACACATGAGAAGCACAAACTGGGGCGACCAGCAGCCAAATATGAAATTCACACACTAACCAAGCGTTAGTTGCTAGGTAGCTAACTGATAACGTTGGATATTTACTGTAGTTAGCTCACTATGAACCCACATGGTTGTAATTAATTAATTTAAAGAACGCTTTAGTTACTCACCATCGTATATATTGCACAGGCAATTTTTGTTGGTCTTTTTGAGAAGCTAGTACACCGTTAGCACCTTAACACAGATTAGTCCACTTCTATCTCAAACCTGCTGTATCAAAACATCGGGTCTGAAACATGCGTCGCCATAGCAACACGAGGATGCAGTTATTATTCCACTGAATACAACGGGGCTTTATTGGCGAACAGACTTTGACATTACCAAAGCAAGTCTGAAAAAAAAACATGTAGATAAACTGAAGAATTGTGCTATTAAAAATTAGGGGTGACATGTGTGCTCATATTTACAGGCATATATTTCCTATGCTCTGTGGAAACCAACTAACAGCTGCTGACTATTATTAATAATACATCTATGCTGACTGCACATTGCTACTCTGCTGATTCAATACTCCACACTGACCACCAGCTACAGAAACCTCAAAACGTCAAAACTCAAACACACAATTCCCAATGGGTTTAAAAATACAGCCACCACTAGGTGGAGACATTGGGTGCCAGGAGAGGGCAGCATATGTACATTTATATTTTGTATTCATTCTATTGTACAAGATACAAGATAACTTTATTGATCGTTTTACAACACAGAGTTGTATAACGTTATGTTGATTGTCGTTCCCATTTATTTATTCAAAAAAATGTTATGCACAAAAATTATATAGCCTACAGGAGATTAGTGAATATATAATAAGTCATAAAAACAAAAGCTATTTTACATGGTGGAGTGCTGAGGATGAATTAGAACTTGGCACGGGAGTTTTGCCCTCTTAAGTTTCCTATAGAAATACAGCCGTTTCTGAGCTTTCTTGGTGGAGAAGTGAGAGGACCGTGTCAGGTTCTCTGTGATGCTGATTCCCAGGAACTTAAAACTATTCACCTGCTCCACCTCAGCTCCACCGATGTAGACAGTGTGTGTCTTTGCCTCCATTTTCCTAAAATCAAAACCTCCTTGGTTTTGAGGGGAGGGGGGCTGAGCACACAGCCCTGAAGGGGCTCCGGTGTTGAGCACTAGAGTGGAGGAGGTGTGACCTCCAATCCGAACTGTCTGGGGTCTGTGTGTGAGGAAGTCCAGTATCCAGTTACAGTGTGTGGTACTCAAGCCCAGAGAGCTATGTTTTCCAGTCAGTTTCATGGGGGAGATTGTGTTGAATGCTGAGCTGAAATCAACAAACAGCATACTGACGTAGGTGCTGTTCTTCTCAAGGTGGGTGAAGACTGAGTGGAGGGCAGTGGAGAGATGGCATCCTCTGTGGATCTGTTGGTTCTGAAAGCAAACTTTATGTGCTGGAGAACCAGTTTCTCAAAGCACTTCATCAGAATGAGGGTGAGATCCACAGGGCGGTAGTCGTTTAGACTGGACACTGCAGACGTTTTAGGTACAGGGACGATGGTGACGATGGTCTTGAAGCAGGTGGGAACAATCTCCTGTGACAGTGATATGTTAAAAATGTCAGTAACGACATCAACCAGCTGATTGGCACGTGTTCTTAGTACAGAGCCAGGGATGTTATCAGGTCCAGCAGCTTTACTCATGTTCCCTCTCAGCAGGAATGTTCTCACAAATCTGTTGTGGATACTGACTGGCCGGTTCTCTGGAGGCGAAGTAGACTTTCCAGCTGACTCTTTGTTGGGGAGATCAGAACGAGCTTAAAATGTGTTTAGCTCATCTGGTAACGTGGCCTCACAATGATGGGGGCGCTCCTGCTTTTGTAACCTGTGATTGTTTTGATCATCTGCCACATATCTTTGGTGTTGGTGGTGTTGAGGTCTCGCTCCAGTCTCTCCTGATGTCATACATTTTATTTACCACTTTTATATGCAGGCAAGGCCAGGGTTTTGAAAGGACAGTTTTCTAGTTCAGTCTCATATGTGACGGATGTTAATTTAAAGGCTCACATTTGTGCTGTGCGCACATGTGTGCAGTTTTCAGGGGCTCTATTCATTTTGACCTAACATCTTATTTTATTTATTATTTTCTTATGTCACTAGCTTGATGAGCAGGAGCGGCTAAATGTAGCAGCTTACTTCAAAAAGTATGTTATTTACCACTTTTATATGCAATATAGCAATAATGCTGCTGAAATAAAACTCAGACTGACTGACGTGATGTGAATTGTTTTTGGAAATATGACTCATGATATACAGTCTCTAGTGTATGGCTCGACTTTTTCCATGGTCTAGTGTTAAGAAAACAAACAAAAATCATAATAAATTGTAATATTGAATCAATACTTAATAATTATTTTACCTATCTATACAGATGTAGCAGCACTGACAATAAAACACAACTATGTGCAAGTACTGACAGTATGCAGTCCCTGTTTGATGATTTAACATTGCACTTACAACTACTGACCAAGCCTTCCAAGTAAATCAGTGAATCCACTTTAAGGCTGTGCAACATTCACATTAGACTTCAGCAGCTGACTGATGTGTTGCTCTTTCACAAGTTAACACCCTGAACCTGATACCAAAAATGTGGCATCCAGGGTTCAAAAAAATCAGGAAAGCATCACCATGCATCTCAACAGCACATAACCCTGTATCAGCTTTTAAAAGGATTCTTGGTTGAAGATTCGTCTTCAACATCTCTGATCAGAGTCAACTTCCCTTGGTGCTTTTTCAATACAGTCAACTCTGATAATCCTGCTCTACATTTCAGAAGAGTACTATACTAATATCACAGCAAACCTGTGACATCACCATACTGTATGAATAATATGGGACTATGGTAACTACCTGCACAGTCCCACAACACACTCTGAGGATTGGAGAATTATATGGCAGTCCGCTCATGAAGTGTGTTCATTCCTCTTATCTCCCACTAGGTGGCGATGGTGTGTATCTTTTGCAGACCTCAACTTACCTTTCTTACTGTTGCCATGGCGTCTTTGCATTTGATAAGACTGTTTCACACATAATGCCACAGTTGGCAGTGATTTGTCACATATAACTGTGCACTGATCACATCCACAGACAGTGAAGCATTGCTGACCTGCAGCAGTCAAAACAAGCTGCATTCAGGAAACTAAAAACCACGTGTGGCTTGGTGCTACAGATGTTTTCAGACTTGGTCCTCCACACTCAGAACAATGCTTCGTTTTCTTGTTTTGAACAGGCTTATGATTCATCTGAGATACACACATATTATTAGAAGTTCATTAAAACCAGAAGAGAGGAGGGTTTCAGCCACTTAACTTGTTTTTAAATGACATTGTTTACACTAAAATACACAATAAGATATAAATATATTAAATACAAATATTAAAATACACCAAACATACACTGATATCTTGGCAGGGAAATTATACAGGTGTGTGTGTGTCAGTGTGTTGGTGTGTTTGTTTGCAAAGAGGGAAAAAGGAAGAACAGAGCAAGAACTGCTGGCAATAACACAGCTGTCAGGCTTTTTTGTGTGGGCTGCAGGAGACATCATGAATGCTCCATTTTCGCAGAGGAAGTAGGTTTCTGTGAGATATGATTTCCATTGTAGCGGCTGTAGCAACTTATCACCTCAGCACCAAATACTATTACTATTACTCGCAGCACTTCAGCGGCATTTTGGAATCAAAACAGGAGGATTTGTTTTTCTAACATGAAGCTTTTGGACCAGGACTCAAACTGCAAACGCAAGCTCCACTCGCCCGGTGCTCTTTTGTATTTAAATCGGGCGTACCCGGTAGCGTGACTTTCACTTTTCTGTCAGTGTCCATCTGGATAAGCTCTTCCTGCTTTATAAACCTGCAAGTTGTCTCCACGTATTTACAGAAGGGAACTGCAGTAAAACTGACTGACACAGGTACATCTGCCCTCAGAGGTAGGCATTCTTCTGCTGTGTGTTTATTTAAACTGTCCAAGATGACGCACTGGTTAGCAGAAGCGTACCGCTGATATAACAAACGACACACTGGAAACCTTATAAACAGCTGCTGGATACTGTTGTTGTCACATTGGGTTTGAATTTCCATACGGATTTTAGTAGAATATTGTGATACCATAAACATATGACAAAGGAGAAGGTCAGTTACCTTCAACAGACATCAGCTTGTTTCTGTTTCGATCTGTAATTTCTGGTCAGAGTGAGAAATCTTAAAATGCCATTTTAAACTTCCTCTGTAGCCATAGCTGTCTGAATCTCCTTACACAAACAAATAAACAGTTGATTAATAATAAATAATAAACGAGGTGAAAGAAATGAAGCCGAAGAAGCGGAGCGGAGCAGAGGCGTACGGCAGTACACTACATATGTGTGTATGTTTGATTGATGGATTTACGGTGACGGTGCAGTTACGTGATGTTGATTACTTTTTGTTTATGTCTGAAGGAATAACAATTAACATAATTATGATAACAATAATACCAACGATGATATACTAATAATAGCAATAATAATAATTATTATTTTATTACTAATTACAGCTTGTTGGTAACTTTGGTGATTTGTGCAGTACATTTATAAAATGCCAAAATATAAACATTGGTGGTTATAGCATGGTTATAACCATAATGCTTATAACGTGTTTTTGATGTCATTCATGTGAAACTATTTCTAACAGACAACAAGAAGTATATTTACCAGTTTTTGATTGATTTATTTTAATTGCTGAAGAACGTCCAGAATGTGCAGTAAGTGTCATTACCATTCATCACGACAGCAGGAAGTCCTCAAATGTCCTTGTTAATTGTTGTACAGGTAACATGGCGAACTGCTGTGGTCTGCTGACTGCCCAGAAGGAACCAGGTGATTTCCTCCCCAACTGTTTGTTGTACTCATGTAAACTTTAAATGTAAAGGCTTGTATTAGCTGTAATGGCTATTGACCACATTATCGTATCCTGCTTTGCACACTATTAGACAGAGGCAGGTTTAACTACCAGCGTGGTCAACAGGTACACCTCTGTTGTGGCTAAAATGAAACCTTGAGCGGTATCCTCAACAATTTGAAAAAGAGAGTTTATCTTCATTGTGTTTCCCTCTGTTTGTCGGTCAGTTCCTCTGAAGAGCGTGGAGGTGGAGCTGGAGGTGAGGGACCATGTGGCTACAGTGGTCTCCACTCTGAACTATGAGAACAAGGAGGACAAACCACTAGAGGCTGTTTTCGTCTTCCCTCTGCCTGGAGATGCTGCTGTCTGTCACTTCAGTGCTAAGATTGGACAGACGCAGATTGTAGCTGAGGTGAAGGAGAAACAGGAGGTGAGCTGGACAGTAAAGACTTACTCACTACAACGGAGCTTAAAAGCACAGTAAACACAGGAAAGTTACTCACATGTGTCATCTGCCCTCCAGGCTCGTCAGAAGTATGATGATGCTTTGAGCTCCGGTCAGCAGGCCTTCCTATTGGAGGAGAGTGAGCAGAGTCCAGATATATTCTCTCTGAGTGTGGGCAGTCTGCCTCCAGGAGAGAGCGCCTCCATCAGGCTGGAGTACGTCACTGAGCTGGCTGTGCAGGCTGATGACGGGCTGAGGTTTTGTCTGCCTGCTGTGCTCAACCCTCGCTACCAACCTCAGGGTAGGAAAACCAGCCAACACTTTCTTCAGGAACTCTTCAACTTTAGCTTAGTGCACACCACACCTGTCCATACAAAGGGTTTTATTACAACAGGCACACACCTTGTGACAACAGAGCACTTATCCTAAATCTAACAAACATTTTATGGCTTTGTGTTAACTTCAGTAGTTGGAAAGAGGATTGAGATGGAAATACTGTGTTCACACTGACTTTTAGACTTTTCATACAAACAGCCATTGGGCTTTGTCTGAAATGGAGATGAAGGGATGAATTTTCATATTTTAGCCTTGCTAGCGGCATTGCTCTTGGGAAGTCAGTCGGTTTGGTCCAGACTGAAATATCTCAACTATTTGATGGATGTCCATAAACTTTTGAACAGACATTAATTTCCCCTCAGGTTGAATTGTAATCACTTTGGGGATCCCCTGACTATTCTAGCGCCATCAGCAGGTTGACATTTTTGGCTTTTAGTGAAATGTCTTGTAAACTATTGGATGGATTGCCATCAGTAGATTGGTATAGATATCCATTGAGCCCAGAAGATGAAACCTAATGTCTTTGGTGATCCACTGACTCTTTCTTGAGCACCATCAGCAGGTATAATTTTTCCAATACTTTGATTAATGACCAAATACCTGCAAAACTAATGACATTCCCATCAGCTGTACTTTGTGTTAGTAGCTAATTAGCAATTGTAGGCATGCTAACACACTACGTTAAGATGGTTAAAATGGTGAACATTATACCTGCTAAACGTCACCATTGTCCTTATGAGCATGTTAGCATGCTACCATTAGCATTTAGCTTAACGCCCTGCTGTGCCTAAGTACTGCCCACAGAGCTGCTAGCATGGCTGTAGTGTTTTACTGCTAACTATTATTTAGGCTCTGTATTTTCTTCCTCTACTGTCTTACTGCTGCTTAAATGTAATTTAATGCTCTTTGATTATAGCATTTCTAACTTGTTCACAGGAAGTGGAGGCAGTGGAGGTGGCAGTGTCCAGGTGACCTCTGTTCCAGCCTCTCTGGTGCCCTACAGTCTGTCTTTCTCTGCCCGAGTGTCCTCTCCTCATCCTATCTCTAAAGTAGAGTCCCACTGTTCCCTGGACCTCTCCAGTACCTCAACACAGAGCAAACCCAGGCCACGGTAGGTAGAGTGCCGACGTGTCTGCTGTGTGTGATTGTTCCTCAGTACTGACAACAAGACACATCACTTTATTTATATTTATGAGCGTGTTTTTGAACTGCAGGTCAAGTTGGCTGCAGGACACAAGTTTGACAGAGATGTTGAACTGCTGATTTATTACAAAGATGCCCACCAGCCCACTGCTGTGGTGGAGGCAGGACAGGCCTCTGCCAAGCCTGGTGAGCGTACATTAGTGAAGTTGTTACTTTGCAAATAAAAAGTTCAACATCCTCCAACTGGTGAGTTACTACATATGTTGGAATAAATGGTAAAACCAGATTTGTCTGTCTCTCCTCTGTGTTTCAGGCACTCTGATGGGTGATCCAGTAGTGATGCTGAGCCTGTACCCTGAGTTCTCCCAGGCTGTGATGTCTTCAGTCTCCTCATGTGGAGAGTTTGTGTTCTTACTGGATCGATCTGGCAGTATGGATTGTGCTACCAATAACAGCAAGCAGCAAGAAACTCGCATTGGCAGTGCCAGGGTATTCATTATGTGTTATTTGTTATAAAGTCATTCATAATGTCCCTCTCACACAGTGGCCTTCACTGTCTTTTCTCTCTTCCCTTAAGGATACTCTGCTGCTCCTGTTGAAGAGCTTACCAATGGGCTGCTATTTCAACATCTACAGTTTCGGGTCCAGCTACGAACACATCTTCAGGTAAGTGACTCCCTTATGTCACTCAGTCCAACAAATGTGTTCCTGTCTTTGGAACCAGTGTTTGTACATGTTAACTGATGATGTGTTCTTGCATTTGCGTGTTTCTGACGGTAGTAAGAGTGTGGAGTACAGCCAGAAGACCTTGGAAGAGGCTCTGAAGAAAGTTGAACAGATGGGCGCTGATCTGGGAGGAACAGAGATTCTTGAGCCCCTCAAACACATTTACAGCCAGTCCTGCATTCCCAGTCAACCTAGACAAGTAATACACACAGCACACACACACACACACACACACACACACACACACACACACACACACACACACACACACACACACACACACACACACATGCAAACACACACATACACGTTAAACAGGTTGTACAAGTATCTCTTGCCAGTAACAATGCCAAACCATTCATTGATCAACGCAGAACTTCCTACTGTTCTATGTTTTAACTTTGCAATGACAAAACGGTTTGTTCATTCTTAGCACACCTTGTTCTTTACACTCAATCATTAAAACAAATTGTGTTACTGAAACAGCTCTCAGATAATGATTTGGATAACTCATTGTTTCTGGGTGTGATGTTATGTAAAAGTGATATGTAATGTCTCTTCCATAGCTATTTGTCTTTACTGACGGAGAGGTGGGGAACACCAAAGAAGTTATAAATCTGGTGAAGAAGAATTCAGGTTCCCACAGGTGAGGCCACGAAAACACAAAACACAACAAACACCCACACAATACCCAGAATACGTCCCATGCTGTGTGTTCAAAACAAAACTACTGCATTGTAGGTGTTTCTCTTTTGGGATTGGGGAAGGGGCCAGCTCTGCTCTTATCAATGGGTTGGCCAAGGAAGGAGGAGGTCACGCTCAGTTCGTCACAGGGACCGACAGGATGCAACCCAAAGTAAGACATCACAATCATATATATAAGAATCTAAATAACACATTTGGACAGAAGACATGATTACAAATGTAAGTAAATACATTTAGTAAAAACCCAGTGCCCCTCCCAACTTTTTGTTTATATTATTACTCACCAGGTGATGCAGTCGCTGCGATTTGCTCTGCAGCCAGCTGTGGAGGACATCTCAGTCACCTGGGATTTGCCAAAGGGAGTGTCTATCACTGTCCTCTCTCCACCAATCACAACAATTTTCCAGGGTCAAAGGTCACTGGTTTATGCCCAGCTCACTGGACAGGTAGGAGCAGCACCATCTCATAGTGAAATAACACTTATGATGATGAGACTGTTTTCTAACGCTGTAATGCTTTCTCAGAGTTCAGAGGCAGCAGAGGGCTGTGTGACGGTGAAGTACAGCCTGGCAGGTCATCCCTCTCAGAACCAGCTCCACTTCAGTCTCAAACCTGCAGAGAACTCTGGGTAAAACAGGTTGTGGTCAGGCAGCAGAAATACTTTAGATTAGATACTGACTTTACAATACTGAGTATCTTTTGGTTGTATGTGTAAAGTGAAGTGAGTGCAATAATGAGCAATCACCTGTGTCAAGGTTCAAGGTTGATTTATTTGTCATTTTAGAACACTGGTGTGTAAAACAAGATTCAGTTCCAGTTCCCTTTTTTGCTATTCACAAAAACAAAAAAATAAACGTTATATACAAAAATGATATACAGTAGATCAGTGAATAAATAACAAGTCAAAGAAATACAACTGTTTTACATGGGGGAGTGCTTTCAACTGAATTTTATTTCCATTGGTACAAGTGGATACACAACAGAATATTCATTGCATAGACTAATGTCATATACCAACGCTTTTATATGCTACTGATGCGACTTTGCAGTATTTGGCCATACATGGGCTTTTATGTGAAATATGGTGTTTACAATGTAAACTAAAAGAGACACGGTACAGTAAAACATTAAAAATAAAGATTATAAAAGTCAAAATGCAAATAAAGATTTAATAGTAGCCTTGTATTGAGATTACTTTCCAAGAATAGCCCTCTCATGTTAAACACTGCCAGTTTTTCCAGTTCACAGACATGAAGGGGACCAAGGACATGAAGTAAAAGCGATGGACTGAACATGTCTGTTTCGTGTGTATTACCTCTGTCAACATGTCTTTGTTCAGTACTTTGTTTTATCAAATTTATTGCAAAATTAATGACATTTCCATCAGACTCAGCTGTACTTTGTGTTTAGTGCTAATTAGCTAATGTTAGCATGCTAACACACTAAACTAAGGTAGTGAATATCAGAAACATAATACCTGCTTAGCATCAGCATGTTAGCATTGTCAGTGATCATGTCAGCATACAGATATTAGCTTTTAGCTCGAAGCACCGCTGTGCCTAAGTACTCGTAGTCTTGTTGTAGCATTAATAATGTTTATTTTACCTTTAATTTCCACATATTGTAAAGCAGTTTTTAACATAGGTCGCTGTTTTGCATTCATACTAATGAAAGGTAAAATTCAACTGTGTTTACTCCTCTCTCCTGTCTGCAGATTAACAGTCCACAGGTTGGCTGCTCGGACTCTGATTCGCTCCCTGGAGGAGAGAGAGGACAGAGGAGAGCAAGATGGAGGAGTGAAGAAGAAGGTGGTGGAGCTCAGTGTCCAATCAGGAGTGAGCAGTTCCTTCACTGCCTTCATTGCTGTCAACAAAGGCGATGGCGAGGCGATTCAAGGACCTCTGGTCCGCAGAGATGTTCCAACACCCAGTGAGTGCATTTTTCCAAGAGCAAATGAAGACTTCATGTGTCACCCATGACTTTACAAAACAAATTGTTTGTTAATACATTTTTGTTGATTGATTCTGAAACCCTAAATGCGGTGTGTTTCTGTGATAATTCAGTTTATAATTCTGCAATATAGTAACATCTTGTTTTTACTACTTCAGTGTTTTAAATGTTGTTAAAGTACTACTTTCTGAAGATTAGTATTAGTTTAGTTGTAACACTGAGTTTTAAGCTTTTTTTAATGCCCAATTGTGCCTTCAGTGAAGAACTTGTGGTTTTCTGGTTGATAGTTTTTGTTTACTAACTCCCACACTATCCTCTGGATTTAATGTCTCTTTTTTTCTATCTCAAAGGACTGCTTCAGTTTTGTCTGCTAGGTTCCCCTAATCGATGCACTAAGATGCCTGGTATGTAGTAAAAGTTGAATTGTTTTTTTGAACATAGTTGTTATATTTCTGAAAAACAACAACACAATACAATACATGGAAGACGTTATAACACAGCAAAACAATTAATTTCTCTGGTAAGAATGATATTGAATTTTTGTTGGCTAATTATGTGACCCTTGCATGATTTATTTTGGCTGTAGTGTAGTCAAAAGATATTTGACAGTGGGCCAGTAAGGCTATAGATAAACGTTAAATAAAATAAGCGTTACATTACAAACAACCAAAAAAAAAAAATCTAAACAAAACAATGAGATCCTGATGATTTGCTTGAAATCTCATGCCTGAACAGTTTCTGGCAGTACTGGGCAGTCCCTGGGTCTGAGTACTTCATTTCAGAGCAGGGACGCTAGAAGTCAGTCAGAATTAGTGTATAAAGACATCATACTAAATGCTGTGCAACATTCATTTTTGCATTAATTTGAATGGCCAGGATAATTTATATCTAATAGTTAGAAACAACATTTTTGGAACATTTACACAACACCGGTCCTCAAACTTGAACACCAACACACTGTGTGTCGAAGCAACCACAGCAACTACACAGACAAGAACACTGAAGTCAAGCATGGAAACTGCAAAGAGATGATGAGGGAGTGAGACAGCATGCACACGTGGCCGAAATATGTGGCCTGTGACCAGTTCATCTTACAGTAGTTTACAGTGATGCAGGGACGTGAAGATGCAGCCATTTCATATAGGAGACAAGTGTGTACACGGATACCGATGGTCTTTCAACAAGCGTTGGAACTGAGACAGACGTTGCTTGTCACTGTTAGCAGAGACTCCAGTCTGCAGTGTAATACATACACTTCGCTGATAAACCTGAAAATTATACAGGGCTCGATGATGAAGGAAAGTTTTTGATTTGTGTCTCCACTTCTCTTGCTAGTCCATTTGCGCTCACTCTCCGGGGGGAGTACGTTTAAACATTATTCAATTATTATTCTGCCAAACCTCCATAATTTAGAGAACCCACTAGTTACCAGATCTATTTTATCACGAAGAGCTATAACCAAGTCACACATCCTATTGTACAGTGCCAATGTGCAGCTGCAGTAAGTACAGTTAACTCACATACTCCAGCAGTAGCTGACTGGATTGAACTCTCTCTGATGGTCTGTCTGACAGAATGATCAGTGCCATGATGTCTTTGGTTACTTTGATTCCCTTTAAATACTCTAAATCTAAATCTCCAAAACACCTCAATGTGTTCACACATTCACAATTTAAACTTTTTTAAATTTTTTTATTAACTGATGGTATTTATTGCCTGATTTTTTTGGGGATGCTGCAGCCCGTCCGTGCTTCGGAGCAATGGTAAGCAAATAATTATATAAAGTTTAATGTAGCCCAAAAATGGAATTTTTTTTTATTTTATTTGGGGGCCAAAAAGTTTTCCTGGAGGACCAGATTTGGACCACAGGGTGCCGTTTACTGACCCTGATGTAGAATCAGGGTCTTGATTGGCTTCTAGGGACTGTATCAAAACGTGGCGGAACTTGGCGGTCTCCACGATCATCGACTCTCTGATATTTGGAGATTCCATAGTAGACATTTATTTTAAATGATTTTATCTCTTCTACTGATTTAGATTTCATATTTTTAACATCAAGGATAAGCTCTGCATCAAGGATCGGCTCTGAGCCCCTTCTTAAAGAAGAAGGGCTAAAGATTTTTAACAGAATCCTGGTTACGTCCTGGTGATCACAGTCATCTTGCGGAATTGTGCCCTCCTGATTATGACGCCCTAGGGTTTGTGGTCGAGGTGGGGGCCTTGTTACTGTCTATAGGAAGCATTTAAAGTGTAACCTCATAGCTTGCAATGATTTTTTTCCTCCTTTGAAGTGTTCATGTTTAAACTTGGTGGCCCCCTCCTTGTTGGAACTCCCTGAATTTTTATACAGTCTTGTTTTTAATTATGATAGAATTGTTCTTTGTGGTGATTTCTTTCAACAACATGTGTCTGGCCAAACTCATTCCAGTGGCCACACCTTAGACCTTGTCTTTTGTCTGGGTCTGAGAATACCGTCTGTGGAAATCAGGGACATGTTTGTATCCGATCACCTATGCATTGTTTTTAACTGTGAAATAGAGGCTGCTAGTTCTGAATTATCCCGCTCTAAGTACACACGTGCCCTTAATGAGCATAGTGCCTCAAAATTTTGTACACTGTTCAGTTCTCCTGGCAATGTGTTTCCCGATTCCTCCAACACCAACGATTTGGTTGATTCTTTTAACTTCCTGTGTTCTTCAACCTTAGATCTCATAGCTCCTCTGAAAAATAGACCAAACCCAAAGACTAGAAAACAGCCATGGTTAAATGACAGTGTGTCATTGTGCCCCTGCTGATTGTGAAAAATTTCTTTTGCACTTTGTTGGTAAGGTGGAGTTAATAAGATATGGTATCAACCACAACCCTGCCTTTTTAGATGTGGATCACCCTCTCAGGGATTCTTTAAGGAATTTTTCTGCTGATACTCTGCCTGAGCTCACAGACATCATGTCTCTTATGAGAGTGTCCTCCAGCTCTCTGGACAAAATCCCAACTAGGTTTTTATTGGAAGTTATGGATTGTATTGTGCCCCATTTGCTATCTATTTTGAACAGCTCGCTGTCTACTGGCTGCATCCCAGATTACTTTAAAACCGCTTGTGTCCAGCCAGTCCTAAAAAAAACCTGGCCTTTTATTTCCAAGATTCTCGAAAGAATTGTTTCTAAGCAGCTTCTTGCTGCTGTGGAAAACAATAATACCTTTGAAAAGTTCCAATCTGGCTTTCGTCAACACCACAGCACTGAGACAGCCCTTCTCAAAGTCACTAATGACCTTTTAATGAGTGCAGATGCAGGCATGTGTTCAATTATTGTGCTGCTGGACTTAAGTGCTGCCTTTGACATTATTGATCATGGCATTCTTCTAGATAGATGGAGGCAATTGGTGGGCATATCTGGACTGTACTAGACTGGTTCTCATCTTATCTGTCTAATAGGAAATTCTGTGTCAGCATTAATAACTTCATGTCATCCTTCTCCCATATCAAGTACGGTGTGCCTCAAGGTTCAATTCTGGGACCAATACTGTTCTCCTTATATATGCTTCCCTTGAGTGATGTCATCCGCAGACATGAGATTTCTTTTCATTGTTATGCAGATGACACACAGTTGTACCTCCTTGTCAAGCCCACTGACCTTAGTACGCTGAGCTCTCTGCAGGACTGCCTGCCTGACATAAAAAATTGGATGTCGATAAATTTTCTTCAGCTCAACTCAAATAAAACTGAAATCCTTGTTATTGGACCCCAACACATCACTAAACAAATACTGCCATCTACTGGTAACCTGTCACAACATGTCAAGCTTGTTGCAAGAAATCTTGGTGTCCTGTTTGATAGCAATTTATTCTGATTGATTATCTGCTTGAAATCTCTTCTCTATCTCAGTTTCCAGCAGAATTGTCAGAAACTTTAAGGCTGTTCAGCGTACCTCAACTCAGACCAGTGGTAAGCAAACAAGTGCCATGATCACTATCTTTTCTCAATCTCATTGAAACTATTAAAATGATCCTACACATTTGAAGGGACATGTCTACCTTGGATCTCACACTATGTATCTGTATCTGTCTGGACTCTGAATCCATAGCATTAACCTACTGTATTTATCTAATTACAAGGCTGTTTGTTTTATTATTTTCATTGTGTACTGTATGTGTGTCTTTGTGTATATCTAGAGACAGTTACCACTTTCCTTACAGTCCCTATGATCCCTACACACAGATTATTTTGTGTTGACACTTTCTTTGATTTTCTCCTCAGAATTTTCTTTATGTCGGGATGCAGGCATTGAGCCCAGGCAGCATCACAGAGACCCTTTGCTGCAGTTGGTCTCCCTCCAGAAGGCGTCTGGCTGCTGGGTGCTAGATCCAGCTCTGGCTGCTGCACTGGGAAAGACCAGCGAGGAGGTGGAAAACCTGAAACCTGCAACGGTGGGTTATTGTCAAATATAGTGCAACTTTAGATTCTTCTTTAGAAGTTGCAGTAAATGGTAACAGAATGCATTAAGAGCGTCACACATTAACTGAAGAAATGATAAAACATATGAAACAGAACGAGACCATCACATCTTTGAAGCAGCTAATCACATCTCGGTGTAAGGACTCATACTGTTGACATTAACATCTGCATTTCCTTGATTTGGTGAATTAGGTGAACCAGGAAGTGTGGGCCACTATTCTGGCTCTGATCTGGCTTCATGGTTTCAAGATGGATGCTCAGGAAGAGTGGGAGCTTCTGGCTATGAAGGCTGTGTCATGGCTCTGTGCTCAGAATGGTAATAACCATAATAATAAGTGCTGATCTGCTGTATTTAACAGTGTGTGAAGGTTCAAATCAGCTGTTTGCCCACATTCAGTCTCCACTGCTGACGACTTGTTTTGTGTGGTTTATTTTTTTCAGCACCATGTGTGACAGAGTGTGTGGAAGCTGGAAATGCACTGTTGGGTTGCAACGTGCAGAAAGACGCTCTGGGACTCTGAGGTTTTCATTAAACTGGCTTCTCCTTCAGGATTTGCTCCATCCTACAACCTTTACTTTATCAATATTTCACTTTTGCACTATTCACATTTAATTATGCAGCTGTTTGTTTAGGTCCTCGGAAATGAATTGATTTGTAGAAGTGTGCAAAGGCACAAAAAAGATGCCAACACATCTGTTAAAGTGTGAACTTAAAAAAGTGTAAATTGTGTAAGAATATGACAAAGACACTACTACACATGATTTGAAAGGGAGTTGGCTATGTTGTGACGGTTCTAATTCCATTTCTTTTTGCATGAAAAATACCTGATCATAAAATATGTTATTGACAATGCATGGAGATGCCAGGTGATGTGTATATCAAACCCTGTAGTTTACAGTATTCCTATAATATTCCTATAAGGATTCATTAAGTAACGTAAGGTAGAGTTTGTGATGTACTTAACATACTTGTCATTCTTTTAAATAATCACAATAGTATTCCTACAGTATCTATTGTCATTAATAGCAATTTGTTATGACTATTTCACCTACAGTGTTCATCTTGAACTTGTTCAACCTGTGACAGCCCGTTATTTGGAGAACCTCAGGAAGGAACACACAAACTGAGTACGCAAATTAAATAAAAACCTGGATACCTACAAATCAACAGTCCATATCTATGCTGATTCCATTTAAGAAAATGGCAAATTTCAATGTACTATATGATATGAATTAAGGATAAGATGTACTCTGTGTTTTATTCTTCATCCTGTACCTCATACGTAGATGCCAGCAGTCAACTGTATGTAACTTTTTATTGACCACACCTTGTTGTAACCTCCTTTCTTCCTTTACTTCATCATTCAGCCCACTATATGACCTTCACTGGGTCCTTCACTGCCATCTAGTGGTCAGTATTTGTATGACTTCCTGCACAGCAAGACTTTTGGTTTATTTCTCCCTGTAGTTTTTCTGTGTCAAAAGGTTCCTTTATTGTGTCTGTAATCAACGAAATTACCAGCAATCTGTTTTAAGCACTGAGCTTCCAGATGAACCTGCAGTTGGCTTCAGACTGCCAGTAGTTAGATACATGGGAGAAGAGCCTTTCTACAACACAGATAATTTGCTACCACACCCTGATTTTTTTCTTCTTTTCCTATTTTTTCTTTTCTTTTTAAATTTTTATTCCATGTACCATCTGTAGCTGTCACTGGTTGTGGGGAAAGTTTTGGCCTGCGATCGAGCTGTTCTTGACCTCACTTGTAGACAGACACAGCAAACAAGATAATTTGATCCACCGGTCCACTATGTTTTACACTAATACACAGCCACATACATTTACACTACATTTAGTGGTAAAATTTTTATGTAATAATTTAAATGTTTATTTCATTATTTTGCCCTTCAGCTTGCTATGGCAGATATATCGTGTGGGGTGGGATGTACCAAAGGGACTGTCTGTCACAGGTCACTGCTCTATGCCCACCTCACTGGAGAGTCAGGAGCAGCTTCTGGGGTTGACAGTATGAAGTTGTAGCCTCCTATTCTTCACAGTGAAAAGATCAGAGATAAGATGAGAAATATGCCATGTGGTGGCAGAATATTGATTATTGTTCTTTATCTATAGCAACAGTTATCTTAATTGTGTGTTGACAAGAGTTTAGAGAAGAGTGTGTCTGATTCTCGCATTTAATGTTCTTTTTTTAAACACGTCCACTTAGTGGACAGTTAAAGTTAAACGATACTAGGTTTCTGCCCAAGCTACTTGGAAAATAATGAAATACTCAGTAATAGTTTTGAAGCAGTCTGGTCGCAGGAAAATTGAAGTTTCTCTGGTCTCTTAAATGAGGAGCTCATCATCCTCCTACTAACGGAAAGACATTTTATTTCTGTCCCACCCCACTCTCTCTCTCTGCATATATTTGGCCTAAATATCTATTCATACTTGTGCTTTATTTGTGCCCCATGACCTTTAACGTTAGCTTCCCCTTTTTACACAGTCAACCTTTATCCTGTGCTGCCTCGACACATGTTCTGGCCATCTACATGGTTATGACCCAGGCTAGGTTCACAGGCATAAGACAACAGTCAGATGCCCATATGAACAATGACACAGATTTTGCTTGCTGTAATCAGTCCTCCTATTCATACTGACCATTAAAAGATCCCTTCTTAATGCGCTTTCAGTGTACAATAAGTGATCAAAATCCACAGTCTGTGTAAAAATGTATTCTTTAAGCTTATCTGAAGCCTATATGAGGTTTCAGTGGCCAAATTTAGACAAATAAGGTGGATATCTTCCAAAGTTACTGTCTTTTGAGTACAAAATTTCCTCTGCTTTGGCTCCACTTCAGCGCAACAAGGAAACACTGTCCAGGGAAACCGAAAGAGAGAATTGTATTCTAAAAAGACTTTAATTTTGGAAGATCCCCACTGATTAACTCAGACTTCTGAAGCCTCATATTAACTTAAACCTTAATTAACTTTTCTAAAAGATTAGATACACTTAGAAACACTTAGATACACATAGAAAGAGGGCTGTGGATTTGATCTTCTTCACTTACATTGAAGTTGCATTAGGATGAGATCGCTTAATGTCCAGTATGAACAGAAGGAAAACCCGTTTCAGTGTTCATATGGATGCCTGACTATTGTTTCAAGACTTGAAAAATTGTGAACCTATCCTTTAATCTGATTACTAGATATTATAGTGAGAAAATAAGGACTCATCAAGATTCAGAGCCCATAGAGGAATTCAATCATACCTCTCACCCAGTTTTTTTTCATTGACAAGATATGATATTATGTGCCTTTGTGATACATAATTCACACTGAGCTCTTTCTGAGAAAAGCTGAGATAAATGGTTTTGCTCTACCTTGAAGCATTAGTGAAGTGTTGGCAGTGGCGGAACAATTACAGAATGAAAGAAATAAGAATACACAGAGAATATGTCTCTGGGAAAGCCTTGTTTCATAAAAATCAATGGAATATTAAATTTCCCAAAGTCCCTCCATTGTCGATCGTCTTTGAAACATCTGAGCGCACACAATATAAAATTTTTATATTATTTATTTAAGCTCAGGTTTAAAAAAATGTTTTTGATTAAAAGAAATGTGCAAACACACTGCAGGTGTTAGATACATGGATTTGAGTAAAATGTTTAAATTGGAGAGGAGAGAAAAAGCCAAAAGCCATATATTATATTGTCTTTAATATGATATATGACAATCAGTGCTGTGTTTTGGTTTGTTTTTCTCCATCCAGTGCTAGTCATGGGAGGAGTAGGAAGTAGTCTCTCTGTGGTATCACAGCTTGTCCAGCTTGGGGGAGGCAGTGTTCAGTCTGCTGGAGTCTCTTCCTGCCAACACAAGGTCACCACCACAGAATCTAGAGCAGCAACTCACACAGTCACTGCTGGCTAACTTTTATAACAGGATTCTGTAAAATCCTCCTTAAAAGGATTAGGTTGTGCATTTCTGGGATACAATTAAGATTCACCAAAAATATTTGCTCTGTTGAATCAACAGCTGGCAGAATGATGTCACTAAAGTCTTTAAACTATTCTCAGTATCTCAAAAACTATTGGCAGCCAAATCAAAAAGCCAAAGTATACTGTATTTAGAGAGCTAAATAAATTTGTGTGTGCATCTAAGGTGTATGTAAAATAATAATAATAATACACATCAAAATAGTTATACTTGTCACGAGCACTAGCATGTGTAAACAGTTACACAGTTAACAGCATAATTTCTTCTGTGTCTCTGGAGCTTTGTCAAATCTATAAATGTTAAATTTACCCTGATGATGTCATAGTGATATCATCCAGGTTATATTGGCTTGGGCTTGAAGACTACAAATTTATATAAAAAAAGCCTTCTTTAAAAACTAGAAGTGTGGAGTTTGCAAGATGTGAGTGGTTGCGAGGCACTGAGGGTCTAAAACAAAGATGCTAATTGAAGTGCATTATGGGAAATGTAGGATCCAGCTTTTTTGGAAGTTGACCCAAACCCGGGATATTTTAGCCTCTGCCGCATTGATTTTTACCATTCTTTTTAAAATTTGTCTCTCACAAGTCCCTCAACTTTATGGAAGTACACTACTAAATCACTTTAGTAGCCCTTTAACTCAACCCACTCATGTTTAACTGCGCCTCAGGTACAGCAGGTTCATAAGAGGTAATGGACAGACATAAAAGAATGGAACAGGACAAAGCATTTAATAAGATGTTGTTTTTGATGGATAATGGAACTCACTGTTTTTCTGGTTTATGGTTTATTTATGGATTAGCTGTCAATTTATTGATTGACATTAAACATACCATTATATGTTTGGACAGACATATTTAACATAATGATAACAAAGATTCAAAGTTAATTATTAATTAGCACACTATACTGTATATAAGATAACAATATATGTATTTTCTTTTTTTGTGTGTGTATGTGTGTGTGTGTGTGTCCAAGTAAAGGAAAAAATCGTGGTTCAGTGAAAAGGGTCCAGGGCTGCTTTGTTTACAGAGAGGGAATTAAATTCCTACAGATATAATAGGACCTATAAGCACTAGCTTGCATTGAGCATAAGGCATGTGCCATCAGCTCATACTCTTGACAAAGACTCAGACATGTCACTTGTTACTGAAACTCAAAGAGAAAGATTTAGGCCTTTGGGAGACTTGTTACTATGGCAGACAGCATGCAACAGTGAAAACCGCTGTCACAAACCAACACCAACAAAGGTTCCTCCAATTTAGATCATATAAATCCTCCTCTTAACTATTAAAGTAATGGATTATCTGGATGTTGGTCATCCTCAAAGTGAGGCACTCCATATTCAAAAAGGTTCGACCCACTGCAGCATGTTATGTGTTAAAGTCATTGGAGCTCTGTTTGATATTTACTTGAGACTCTGAAATGAAACAGAAGAATATAAAGAGCAAACCGCTTTACTATTTTTAGTTTTAGCGCGTCTATATTTGTATCAATGGTACAGTGTCAGCTACAGAAGCCCATTACAGCCAATCTTATCCGAACCTTTGGCAGACCTCCAACCACCACTTTCTAAACTGGTTTCCAAGGCAACCCCAACCAGCAGAACCAATTAGAATTGACAAAGGATCCCCAAGCACTAAACTGCCTGGAGATTAGAGGAAAAGAAGACACATCCTAAAAACAAACACGCCAAATGAAAGAAGAGCACTTTGATATGTGGGTGTATCTATATGTGTGTGCCTGTGTGTGTGTGTGTGTGGGGGGGGCTGCTTCGGTCTATCCATTAGGGGGGAAAGATTTAATTAAACCTGTTATCTTTCCTTCCATCCCTCTGTTTCCCTTTCCGTAGGACTCTTGGGTGTCCATGTGTGTTGGTAGAGCCACAGGCAGGAAACCAGATCAATAACAAATAGTTTAGAGTGGCTGATGTTACTTTTTTCTTTTGAGGCCATCAGGGGAGTACTGTGGCCTCTGAGCCACACATCAATCACATGCTGGGTGTGGGTGTGATTGATCTGATAGCCTTTGCACTTCAATGGGGGATCTATTTTACTGAATAACTGACACCTCTGATCCCGTGGTGTTTGTTGGTTATTGTGTGAATGTGTGTGTCAGTGCCTGATTCTATGTGAGTTGAAATTTGTGTCAAATATCAAAATAAGTGACCTTTACTGTAAACCCTTTTAGCACACTCCTGTGAAGTGAGAGCAGGATTTTATTAATTGTAACAGTCATACTGCTCTACAAAACCAAAACACACTACAACATACATATTTGGTCAAAATGGAGTTAAGACCAGAATCTACTGTTTTGATGTTATACAAATTATTATGCAATAAAAATGTATAATTTCTGTGAAAACAGCATGTAAAGTTTGCTGTCTAGCCTAAAAGCTCAGGCTACAGCTAAGCTTTAATCACATGTCGCGTTCATGTCATATTGTTTAGATCGTAAATGCGTCAATAAAAGTTGGGAAAAATTGTTCACGTCAGCTTCCAAGTTGTAAGTCCTGGTCAGAGATATCGGGAATTTCTGACAGTGACAATATTTTCCACTAGCTGAAAAGAACTACAGAAATGTCAACAAACCGCAAAACGACTGCAAAAAGCCACCATCGCTGGCAGTTACATCCAAATAAAATCCACTATTAACACTAATACTGTCGATTCAGATAGTGGAAAAGGTTTGTTTGTATCAGGTTTAACCTGTCGAATATGTAACACTGCAAAAGTCATTAATTTAGGCTATTTTAATGTGACTACAAGGCTAGCAGGGGGAATAACCATGCGTGAACCCTCCCGAGTCGGAATAGCAGGAAGTTTACCTGTTCTTCCCATTCTGCCGACATTGCGTGAATGCACTGTCACAGAGAAACAGTTAACTAGACCGCTAAGGCAAGAGCGCTATATCACGTGAAAGCTAGCTGGTAATACAGCTACATCTAGCATTAGCTAAATCTAAAACTAAATTTAATTATTTTCCCTAGCGGTTATCTGGAATTGGGGTGAAAGCACAGTGTAAATTCCACCTAGAATTTTAAAATATTAATAATGTAATGGTAGTGGTAATATTAATATTAATAAAGTAATAATAATAGGCATGATAGTGATAGGAATAATAATGATAATAATAGTAATAAGACTAATAACAACAACTGTAACAGCAGTTGTCAAGCAGGAACACAGGGGCAGCATGTGGCCCACAACCACAGATCCAGACTCTGCAGCTCTGGAGGCAGAAATACCTGCTAAAAGCGACAGAAGGAGAGAGGAGAGAAACGAGAAGGCACAGAACTATGGGAGAGAGAAGTAAAAATACATAAAGACGGAGAGGGGGAGAACGAGAGAGGAAAGAGGTGCATCATGGGAAGTCTCCCGACAGTCTAGGCCTATAGCAGCATAACTAAGGGATGGTTCAGGACTCACCCAAGCCAGCCCTAACTATAAGCTTTATCAAAGAGGAAAGTCTTAAGCCTACTCTTAAATGTGGAGATGGTGTCTGCATCCCGAACCCAAAGTGAGACCTGATTCCACAGGAGAGGAGCTTGATGACTGAAGGCTCTGGCTCCCATTCTGCTTTTGGAGACTCTAGGAACCACAAGTAACCCCTTCATCCTGGGAGCTCAGTGTTCTAGTCGGGCAATAAGGTATTATGAGCTCTGATGGTGCCTGACTATTAAGGGCTTTGTAGGTGTGGAGAAGGATTTTTTAATTCTATTCTGGATTTTTTCAGCCTGACTTTCTCTCTCAGCTTGTTTTTCTATTTTACTCCCTTGGTCTTAAAAGGCTTTAAAGGAGTTTAGGCGTAGCCCTCTCCATGGTAACACCATCTCCCATTCTTACACACACATTTTCTCGCTGTCTCTCATCTAATAATTCTGCCCTACTCTGTGCTTTATTGCTGTACCCTCCCCCTATATGCACTCCCTCTCCCCCTTCCCTCTCTCTCCCCTCCTTCTTTCTCACACACACATACTCAGCCTCTCATGCTCTGGCAGCTTGTCTACTGTTAATGCTGCACCATACACTGACTGCGAGATGTTCACCCCAGCTTGTAAAGGATCTGCAGGAGAGCCGAGGTAAGGATTTCACATTCATTCCCACTGGAATAGAACCACAGCTGAGATGTTACTGCTTCTGCTGTTGGCTGCTGACAACAGCTAACTGAAATGACTGATGGGAACAGCGTGAGTGAGTGTGTGCTGATTTGTGTGAGAACTCTCCAGCTGGTGTAGGGAGCCTGTGTGAGTTGCAGGTTAGGTATGACAGTTGTGATCTGCACACACACAAATCTGCACACACACACACACACACACACACACACACACACACATGCACACACAGAGAGTCAAGTGAAGTATGAATCTAATTCCAGGGTTATTTGTCCTTTCTGTATTTTCTTAAACTTGATGGAATTGCTCTGTGTGTGTATTAATTTATTTATTTGCATGTGTGTGTGCACATGCTGTGAGAGAGCCTGGTGGCACACAAATTGTATTTCCAGTAATGCTGCAACGGTGCTGCAATGTCTGGTTATGGTGCTACATTCTCTGATGGTTTATGACACCATGTTGTGTTTATACGTGATTGTGGGGGGATAGTGAGTGGGGGCATGAAATTAGATTCCTGCATATGTGAGTGGGTGGATAGTACAATGATTCTTGATATTTTCATAAATTCAACTCAAAACACTGTGTTCATGTCACAGGAGGACATTCAAGACAAGCAACAGATATAATACCACTCATAGACATAAAAACAAGAATATTTCTTAATATGTATTATTTTAGTAGTAGTATCATTAGTATTATTATGAGAAGAAGAGAATATGCAAATGTGAATAATATGTGAGTGGGTAAATGTAAATGTCTTCATGCATGTACGAATCTTCTAGCATGTGTGTGTGCCACTTGGCATTCATGTTCATGTGCACATACAGTACATGGTGATTGTGTGTGATATGTCCCCCTGGGGAAGCATGGTCCCTACTATGCAGTGCAGTGGGTGAAGCAGCGGTAGCCAGAGAGATGTTATTTGATTCATGAGTCTGTTTGCCCAGGAACCATTGTGTATGTGGTAATAGCAGACATTAAATATCTTTCACAACATCTAGCAAGAGATTAAGGTTTTCATTAAGTCCTTTACAGTTAAGGAAGGTAAAGATCTACTAGCTATTGTCTGAAAAAATGTGACGTACTTCAATTATTCCTGCAGAAAAATATTCTATTCTATTTCATTCTGTTCTGTTCTAGACATACTTTAAAGTGAGACTATGTAATTTTTTTAGCCTTTTTTTTTTTTTACAAATAAAAAGTTGAGCCAAAAAAAAAAAATGGCTATGGCCAGTAGCTCATGGTGTTTAGCTAATGTTAATAGACTTTTGGTAGGTTTTTACAAAATGATACTATAACTTTAATGTAAGATAGTTTGCGGCAGGTTGCCTTGAATCTTTGGTAGTTAACGCTTGCATTAAGCTAGCTGTCAGCTAGCGAGATAAACTGTGAAGCAAGCTAGCAAGTATTGAAATCTCTCAGCATTGTCAGGACAATCGTGGTTTGAGGAGAATATCAGAGCAACTCAAATTACACCATGGCTAGGTAATGCAGGCTAGTTTGACCATTTCCTAGCTATAACATTAATTAAATATTAGCATTTTAGTGTTCAGAGCAGAGAATGTTGTCTCACCTTGTTATATTTTATTTTCACTTTGTCAAATGATATCAATCAGATTTTGTAGTCTAGACGCACATCCATGGCAACCCTGAAACCACAGAGCCCCCCCACATAACAAATCCAAATTTAACCCCTGGATATACAGTGGTGTGTAAGTATTTGCCCCCTTCCTGATTTCTTATTTTTTTGCATATTTGTCACACTTAAATGTTTCAGATCATCAAACAAATTTAAATATTAGTCAAAGATAACACAAGTAAACACAAAATGCAGTTTTTAACAAACAGATGGTCGGACATTCTCCTTCAGGAGTTTTTGGTAGACAGAAGAATTCATGGTTCCATTTATCACAGCAAGTCTTCCAGGTCCTGAAGCAGCTAAAGCTGAAACAGCCCCAGACCATCACACTATCACCACCATATTTTACTGTTGGTATGATGTTCTTTTTCTGAAATGCGGTGACACTTTTACACCAGATGTAATGGGACACACACCTTCCAAAAAAATTCAACTTTTGTCTCGTCAGTCCACAGAGTATTTTCCCAAAAGTCTTGGGGATCATCAAGATGTTTTCTGGCAAAAATGAGACGAGCTTTAATGTTCTTTTTGCTCAGCAGTGGTTTTCGTCTTGGAACTCTGCCATGCAGGCCATTTTTGCCCAGTCTCTTTCTTATGGTGGAGTCATGAACACTGACCTTAACCGAGGCAAGTGAGGCCTGCAGTTCTTTGTATGTTGTTGTGGGGTCTCTGAATGGCTGAAGAAGAACAAAATGAAGACTTTGGAGTGGCCTAGTGGAGATAAGTTGAGCAAACTGTTTGCGAATGTTTATTCAACATCTGTTGCATAAGCCAAACCTTATATTGATTCAGATGTGAATTTCATACAGCATTCTAGTGAGGCTGACAGACGAAGACGGAGAACAAAATAAAGACTTTGGAGTGGCCTAGTCAAAGTCCTGACCTGAATCCTTTTGAGATGCTGTGGCATGACCTTAAAAAGGCAGTTCATGCTCGAAAACCCTCCAATGTGGCTGAATTACAACAATTCTGCAAAGATGAATGGGCCAAAATTCCTCCACAGCGCTGTAAAAGACTCATTGCAAGTTATCGCAAACGCTTGATTGCAGTTGTTGCTGCCAAGGGTGGCCCAACCAGTTTTTAGGTTTAGGGGCAATCACTATTTCACACAAGGCCATGTAGGTTTGGATTTTGTTTTCCCTTAATAATAACAACCTTCATTTAAAAACTGCATTTTGTGTTTACTTGTGTTATCTTTTGACTACTATTAAAATTTGTTTGATGATCTGAAACATTTAAGTGTGACAAACATGCAAAAAAATAAGAAATCAGGAAGGGGGCAAACACTTTTGCACACCACTGTAGCTGGACATTACTGAGTCAGTTCAATGATTTTCCACTGTTCCACTACATTTAAGCATTTAGCATTATTCCATAATTGCCATAATGGTAGTAGTGGCTGCTGTTCAGCAAAAGTTACATAAGCTGAGCACAATCAATGGCATAAAACACACGAGAAAGTGAATTTCTGCCTTCAGTAGTATCCCACCATATAAGTGTTTTGCTTTACCACAAAAGAAAAGTTTTCAATATATTTGTGTTATTTTTGTCAATCATGTCATGATCATCTGCGGGGAGATGTGTGGAGTGATGCCTTCAGCTGGAAGTATGAATAGTTTGTGATTGCTGACTTTGGAGTATTTATTTAGACAAATTAAACAGTAGAATAAAAATTACAGTGCAGCTATAGTGCAGTGCAAGATATGAATAAATTGTCCCAATATCAACCAAAGAGGCAAAAAGAGACTCTTGACACAGCAGTCCCAGACTAAGAGGCTTGACAAATCACAGTTCTGCAGTATCGAGTGGACGGCCGGTCCTGTCGGCAGCTATCTGCTGCTGATTCCAGCTCAAAAGAGATGGCGGCTAATCTGTACTTCTCAGGTGGAGTGAATTCAGGGTTGTCCAAGTTACTTAAATGTGCATGAGCATGCACACAGATATGCACTTGCACATACTGTCAACACATGCACTCTTATGGTGATTTATGCCACCAGCTTCTGCAATGACAGCAGAAAAAACTCTTTTGCCTTTTATACTACTTCATTTATCTTTATCTTTGTCAACCCCAATTCTTCTAACTCTATTTGAGTGAATTTTTTTATTGTGCCCAGGCTCTCTGTCGCATCTCTTTTGTCCCTATTGTGACTTGAGTAGTCCACTTGAGAGCTGATGAAAGTCAAATACCGTTTGAAGAAGACTACACACGCCCTCCTCCTCCTCCTCCTCCTCCTCTCCACTCTCCTCCTTCCTCTGGTCGTCATTAACCATCTTTCATTAATCCACCCTCAATCTGCCAATACTTCTCACTTCCCGTCTTCCCTCCCTCCTCCTTTCCCTCTTACACCTCCATGCCATCCTCTCCTTTCAATGCTCCTGTGGTCATTAAAAGTCTCATTTTCAGTCACATCTCTAATCGTGCCTCTTCCCCTCTCGCAGATCATTACGCATACCTCCAAACCTTTGTTGCTTCACTTCTGCAATCACTTTTCTTTTTTCTTTGACTCTAATTAAATCCAAATCAAATCTGTCCCTTCCTCTCCATTAATCCGCCTCTTGCTCCCTCACCTACTTTGGTGATGAGATCAATACAAGCTTTGATACAGTGACACATGAGTCATCGCAGCTGCAGAGGGGATTTTAAACTTACGTAGCTTGTGTTTGTATCGTGTGTTCCCACTAATTAGAAAATGAAACGGCGTGAGGAAATTGCCATGCTCTCAGAGTGCACCTGATTAAATAGTTTTTTGTGTGGGCTGAGCATTTGCAGTTGCCCCTGTGGGTGTTTCTCATTGTGTTCGCGGGATCTTGGGTCTGTGAGTTGCTCTTTATAGCCTGCCAGAGCTGCAGTGAAGGGGAAGTATGTGAATTAAATGGATGTTTTTGTCTGATCAGTGTCATCTGGAAGAGTGAACAACGGGGAAGAATAGGGATGAAGGCACCGTGGAGGCCGTGGGTGGAGGAGGTGCAGTATGTATGTGTGTGTGTGCACATGTCACAGCGTGTTCATTTGTGTGCATGTCTGTGTGCTTGTGTGCAGTACTGTACATATTTGTGATCTGTGATTGTGTGTGTGGATATGTACAATCATTTGTGTGTGTGTATGTGTGATCTGGAAGAGTGGGTGGGCTTGCTGTCACTTTCACTAAAATCTACCAACAGAGAGAAGAACTATATGGGAGGGGGAGGTTTAGTGAAGAGTGATAGATTGAGGATTATGAAAGATGAGAAAAGGGAAGATAAAAGAAGGATACAAGAAAATGAAAACTAGGAACAAGCTAAAGGAATTTAAAATAATATAGAAGAAACAATATATATCTACATATTGTTGTGCACTTTCTTGTAACCAAGGAAGATTAGCAGCTCCCATGGTATAGGTTAAGTATAAATTGATTTGATGATGATTGCTTTTTAATCAGTTGAATAAAATAATTAATCTGTCCTTTTCAGTTGATTCATTTGGTCAGTAAAGTGCAAAGCTCCTTTATAAGTTACATATGTGTTAGCCATGCAAGTGCAGACCACCACAGATGTAACATTAGAGCAAAACACTACAAACCTCTCTACCTTAACAACATCGATGTAATATCTTTTTGACAAATTTGCAGCAGTTAGTACATTACATGGTACATGTACTTTACTATTTCCATTTTCATTTCATCTCCACTACATTTCAGAGGCAAATATTGCACTTTTTACTCTACTACATTTATTTCACAGCTATAGTTTCTAGTTACTTTACAGATGAAGATTTTACATATGAAACATATAATCATCTTATAATATATAATGCATTGCAACCGATTGCAACCGATTAAACTGCCCAACAGGATATTAGGTAGTTAAAGCTAGCTCCACCTCCAACAGCCACAACAGAAAATGCTTCTTACAGGTTAATACATCAGTAATAATAATCCAGTGACAATATAAACAATGATATAACTGACAGAGGCCATTCTGCTGCATAATGAGTACTTATGATACTACTTATGATACTTTAAGTGCCTTTTCCTGGTAATACGTATGGTCTTTTACTTAAAGGTATCCTGTGGAGTTTGTAAATGTCTGTTTACAAGTGTTTCTCACCAAAACACATTGTGTGTATCCATGAGGCATGACAAACGTGTTGAATGAATTTTCTTTTTAATATAACATTTCAAAAGCTAATTTTTTGAACATTTTCTAACCTGAATTGCTTACTTGCTTGCAGTCTTCTTCTTCTCTGCCTTCGCTGTTGCATTGCCGTGTTTCTTAGCCTGTTTCTGCCACCTGTAGATCAGTGGAATAGTTTGAAACACATGCACGTCATAAAAACTACTCCATAGTGCTATTAGTGGTCAAAAACTCCACAGGGTACCTTTAAGTAAGATAAGGAATATTTGGGTGTTTTTAGTGTGATATTACTACTTTTACTAACTCAGTAAAGGATCTGAATACATCTTCCTTCACTGCAAATTGAATTATCTCATAATCGTCACATAATGCATTTATTTACATTAAGTTTGGTTTAATTATAGAAATCAGAATCAGAAATACTTTATTGATCCATGAGGGGAAACTCTTTTGTTACAGCTGCTCACTATCACGTCAGTGCACACAGGAATAGAAGTACTAAGCAAATCAAAATATAATACACTATAATAGAGGTCAGATAAATTAAGTACAAAGTGGATATAAGTATAAAAGCTAAATAAGTGTAAGTACAAAAGTGGATTTAGAGGTTGTTAGGTTGATTAGTATGCACAGTATAATAATACATTGTAATAATATAAGTAATAGTGCAATAATGAGTACTGTCAAGTTAAGTGTAGCTTATTAAGATGATTATGAGACGGTGGATATTACACAGCAGTAATCAAAATAAATATCTGAAAATAGAGTATATTGCACAGCAATATTAAACAGACAATATTGCACAATTATTTCAAGTATTGCAGTGATGTTAATGATCCAAAGTCCAGTTTATCGACTTAAGGTCATATAGACTATATAAATCATCATAGTGGTTATGTCTGCTTGCGTCACAACTTCAAAATACAAATAATTAATCTTTTGTGACATTTGTTGTCATCTGTTACTAAGCTTGGCTCAATAGGTGAAAAATGTAAGGGACACACACAACAACCATTAACTGGTTATCTAATGATAATGAGATAATGGTCTTAATTTAATTGGAATAAAATGCTTCTGGTGTGATCGTGGTTAACTCATTTACTAGCTGAAATCAAACTTTATGCATTTAAGAGCCTGACTTTGAAGTCAACAGTTTGCAGCTAAAATAATTCCACTAATCCAGTGGTGATCTCCAGAAAACAGCTGTGTTTCACCAATCAGTATGCAGGTAAGCATATTAAAAGAAATGGCAAGATTAATTTGGAAATATTGTTTGGCTGTCGTTCAATATGTAGGTTTGCACGTTTGTGCCTCTGTGCATGTGAGTATCCGTGTGTGTGTTATAATTGATGGTGATGGATGTGGTTGAGACAGCAGCCATTAAAGCAGAGCATCAGCTGAGTCTCTAAATCAGCAACCCTCCTGGAAAACCTCATATGACTAAGTAACCTATTAGAGACACAGGAGTGAGGGCAGGGTGGAGAGAGGGAGGAAGAGATAGATGAAGGAAAAGCAAAAAAGATTCTCACGTCTATCTGGGCACATATCACCCCCTGGGAATCCATCCAATGACTGAATACCTTATTACATTGTGGGAGAGAGATGGAGGATGGGAGAGGTGGCGAGGAAGGAACAAAAGAAATAAAGATGGAAACATCACATCTCTTGAGGAGTCTTGCCGCCAATAAATGACAGGGAGAAAGTCATTGAGAATGAGATGAGGGACTGAAACAAAATAAACAAAACTGGATTGATGGGAAAGAGAAACTGTTGAGATAGAACAAAGGAAACAGTGAATTCATCAACTCTGGAAGATGTTCTGAGACACAAATATATCCTATAAGTGAGACAACAGTGCATTCATTTCACACATACTTCACCATCATGATTAGTCACTTAGCACTTTTGTGTGCTGTTTGCATAAAACTAAAAACTGCAAACTACATTCTACCAAAGAAAAAGTCCATATAAAAAAAACACTGACTGTGCGGTCACTGAATTATTCTGTGCAAGTGCGACTATGTTTTTAGAATTGCACTGGAGTTTTTTAAATGCCCTTCTTTGATGTCTCAAAACCCTGGTAAATGGGAAAATATGTCTTTTTATGATTTGAGTGAACTGAACCTTTAATCTGCCTTCAGGATTAATTTAAAGCGTTAATCTCATAATTTTATGCAATAACACACTTGAACAATATAATGCACTTGTACAAGCCCACTAATAAATTCTTCCTTTGTAAAACTTGGCGGAGTGTTATATGAAAAAATCAATACCACTCTCCAATCTGAAAACATGTGACAATGTGAAAAAGGTGATGAGCCTACAGAGAATTATCACCTTAATCTGCTTTTCCCTTCGGGTTTACGGAGCTTTATAGCGGTTCACTCTCACCGCTCTTATAGCATCATTTTATAGCACCAAACGACAGACAGACACAGTTAGCTACTAGGTTGTGAACATAGTTGAGCATTAAGCCAGATATTTCCATTAGGAGTTGGTAGAGATCAAAAACAGAGCTAAAAGAGAGAGAATATCGGACTTATATTCAGCCAGGTGGCCTGAAACACGACTCCAAATGAACGTTATGTTGCTCCGTAATGGCTGGATGTGTAAATAAGCAACAGTTTGCTATAACAAGTTCGCAGTATCAAAAATGATATGTCAGTGTTGTGTTCACAAATTGTTTTCGCTGCCCCCAAGTGGCCAAAAAAACCCCCAACTGATTGCTGGTTTAAAGTGCCGCACACGATGCAGAAACAAGGCCTGGTTTTAGATTACTGTGTATCGCTAGTCAGTGTGCCTAGCTGAGACTTTACATGTTAAGCCACTGTTTAATTTTGTTTTGGCATAATATGGCTTTTTCTCTCTGTCTTTCTCACATCTCTCCCCCATTTACACAAACACAGTCTACCCAAATGCTGTATCACTACTGTTTTCAAGGTTAAAGTTGTTCATCAATAACACACCAACAGATGAGTGTTAGGAAAAAGGCATTTACTGATTAAGGACATGGCACAGTGGCCTAGTCTGCCTACATAGGAACACCATGCTTTAATTATAATTAAGCTACAAACAACAATGCACCATGCAGGCGTGACAAAGTGTGACTCATGCCGTCAGTGTGTACCAGTTCACACCAGTGCAGGGAGAATCAAACTTCATTCTTGACTGTTTAGTTCTCCTGAGAGAGAGAGCCAAATGTTAAACAGGCTGGTGTCTTGAACTTAGCAGATTTAAAAATGTTTTTTTTTCTAATCCAAGTCGTGTTTCTGGACACCTGATGAATATAAGTACTGATGAATGTAAGCACAATATTCACTCATTTAGCTCTAGTTTTGCTCTCCACCCACTCCTAAGAAAAACATCTGTCTCTTTAGCTGCTAAATGCTCCACTATATTCACTAGCTGTGTTTGTCTGCTGTTTGATGCAACACACAAGCGTACAGTCAGTTTTAGAGCTTTTTTGCTGAAGACAGCTGCTTGCTGTGGCCAAATGACACAATTTATGTCACGAAAAGCATCATCTCATCATCTTCTCTTTGGATACCATTGTTCTTCTAAAAACACTGTGGTCCATAGCAGCATTTATTCACCAGCTTAATTCAACACATTATCTAATATTCATCCATGCCTATGAAACAGGATAAAAAAATGTAATGTATTCCAATGATAGCCTATGCTTAGAGTCTTGCTTGCTAAGTCAGAAAAAAAATTTAAACCAAACATACCTCTTTCTTTCCCTTTTAACTTTTCCTTCTTACTTCCTTTACCAGTCTGACTTTCATGAAAATTGTTACTGAAGTTGTCTTTTAAGTTTCACACATCTCTAAGCACTAGAGGGAGAGTGAGGTCTGCACTCAGAACGGTTGCTGTCAGGTTTATAAATAAGAGTTTTATTGAAGTGCAGTTTCTTGAATGTTAAACTCATTGTCTATTCTATTTTTTTAAATCTCTAATTATGATAATTACTAATGCAATGCCAGACTGACTTATCTGTGTGTGTGTGTGTGTGTTTGTGTGTGTGTGTGTGTGTGTGTTTGTGTCGCACACAGACCCGCAGACACACACAGACATTATGCCAGTGGAGCGTTTTATTGCTTTTAATCAGTGCAATCTCACCGTGATAGAGATATGGACTGAGAGCACATCTAGTCATCCACTCATCAGCCACATAGAAAGAGAGCGAGTCGGAGCATATTAATAACATTTCATTGTGAGAGCTTTTGACCATAATCATTCTCAACAGGCTTCAGATGTGCTTGTTTGGTTTCTTGGACATGTGTACTTTTTGAAGTGATTGTAAATCAAATCAAGGTTCTATTCAAAGAAGAAAGGACATGTTCGGACGAGTTCAGGTTTAATATGAAAAAGAAACCTAGAACCTAAAGTTTCTTTTATTCTGTGGAATCATGCCTATTGTTTGTTTTTGAACTTCAATTTATACACGGTGTAAAAATAACACACGACAAAAACGTAATCCAATACAAAAGCCTGGAAAATAAGTTTGTAAATGAGTAAATACTACCTTTGTCAGAGAGGTGTTGAGCTCTTTGCTGGATTACCAGCCAGGCAAAGTGGGCAACTGCCCCGGGGCCCCCAAAATACCAGGTTCACTACATGTCAGTTATTTTTGTTAATTTGATTGCAAATTTGTTAAGGAATTTGTATTAATTTCAGCTAACGCAGTGTCCTGCATAATTAGGTACCCCTGTCTTGTAGCAGGACCATGTTTCAAAAACTAGTTTCAAGATCTTTATTATTTAGTTCATATGGTGCTCACATGTATATTTTTAAAGTCGGCCTGAAATTAACATTCATTTTTGCTCAGAAATCAGTACGTCCTTGGTGTATGTTTAGTGTGTTTCATGAAACAAAGTCTCAATATATACAATTTTTTGAAGCATTGAAACATGAAGTAGCCTATCCCACGAGCTTTCTTGAAACCTGTTGAGGTCTCTCAGTACATTAGCTGTGTGAACAAGAACTCAGAGTGAGACCTGTCAAATCTGGAGTGAGGAGGATGGGTGTCAGGAAGGACACTCCCTTTGGTCAGAAAAAAGGGGAGTTTCTATGTATATACTGCGGTCTGACTGCATGGTTGTTCAGTTCCTCCCTTTCCTTTAATAGGCTAATATTGCACTCAAAATGTTACATGTTACAAAATTAATCCAGTTTCACTCTGCTGTTAAGCATCTGGCAGAATTTCCATTCAACACAGACTCCTGCAATGATGTTTTAATAGATATGAAATCAGCAGACTTGCCAGGGAGATACACAGTGCAGGAAGTGACCACATTTCCTGGTGGTGGGCATGTCGGCAGACCACAAATGTTGAGGCTGGTTGTGATGATAAAGATGATTCAAGACTCCAAATGCTACTTCATCTACAGAACAGCTCTCTCTGTGTGTGTGTGTTTGGGAAACAAAAAACAGAGGGTCAGATGAGAGATTGTGGCCCCTCCTCACCTTGCTCCTCCCCCTGCTGAAATGTGTGTATACCTCAGTGTACCTGTATGTGTCAGATTGTGTGTGTGTGTGTGTGTGTGTGTGTGTGTGTGTTTAACAGCCTGTGAAAGCCAAAGAGCAAGCAGTGTTTCAGGAAACTAGTTGACTGGTCAAGTGGCAAAGTGGAAAACGACAGCTCTGGGGAGGCGGGTGGCAAAGACGAAGAGAACGAGACAAAAGAGGGAAAAAAGAGGGCAAATAGAGGCGAGAGAGAGAGAGGGAGAGAGAGAGAGAGAGAGAGAGGGAGGGAGGTAGGGAGACTGGGTCAGAGAGAGACACAAAGTGCAAGTATACACAGTATAGAGAGAGAGAGAGAGACTGACAGCATAGCATACATTTCCCAGAGGAGAGAGCCTGAGAGCGAGAGACTGCTGAGAAGTTCTTTCTGACAAAATGCTGAAGAGAAGGAGAAGCGTGTCATTTGGTGGATTTGGATGGTATGTTGCCTTTTCATTGGATGCTAATGTGTATGTGTGTCTGCATTATGTGTGGACATGCTCAGGTTCATGCTGTGCATGTTATGATTATGGTTGTATATTGATTTTAAATGATGCACATTGTGCTGCTGAAATGTGTATGTGCTGTTGTTACGGGTGTGTGTGTGTGTGTGTGTGTGTGTGTGTGTGTGTGTGTGTGTGTGGTGAAAAAATTATTTTTTCTAAAAAGGAAGGATGGGTGGAGGGCTGAGGCTGATCCTCTGTGTCACACCTCTAACACTTTGTCCTCTGTTTGATGGCCCTGTGTGTGTGTGTGTGTGTGTGTGAGAATGTACAGTTTCACTCTGTGCTGTCTCCGTTCAGGGAGGGGTTACAATCAACAGGCTGCTTTGTCTTTGCCTGCTGTTGTTGTTGCTGTCCTGGTGTGGGACTGTGGACGCAGCTCTTAACCGTCATGTTCTCCTGCTCTATTGGCCGAAAAGAGTTCCCACGATGCAGCACTGAAGAAGCTGCCAGGGAGCCCATTTAGCACTGAATGAGCTGACACACTCGGATGGCATATTTTTGTGCTGGCTTCCCTGCTGGTTGTCGTTCTGACACTGAAGTGCTGCTTCAGAGCACTTAACCTTCCTAGGTGGGCGGAGGCAGCAGACAGGCTGAAATAACCTGAGACAGACAGAGCTGCGGAGCAGCACATTACATGTAACAGGGTCAGTTAGTGATTGTTGTGTTTAACAGTGATAAAAACAAAACAAAACAATCAGATATTTTTCAGAAGAACAGGTGATTTCTTAAAGGGACACTCCACCGATTTCACACATGAAGTTCAGTTTACTCGTCACGAGGAGTTCTCTCCCTGTGATCAGCTGTATAATGTCTTCTGTGGCTCTGAAGGAGATTTCAGCATTAGAAAAATAACCCTGAGTTGCATTATGGGAATGGAAGAATCAAGCTTTTTCAGGGGCTTTACCAATACTAGGGACTAAAAGGATATCTCGGCCCCTGCTGCTTTTATTTTGACCATTCTTTGTTAAGTCTCTTGTGAGTCCCCTAGCTTAATGGAAGTGCAATACTAAATTGCTGGACAGATCCACAATAAAATCTTCTTCTCCTGAGAAAAAATGTGCCAGTAAGGTACGATTGTCTCCAAAACAAATAACCTTTTTTTTTTTCAAGAATTACCAAGAATCCTCATGGAGCTGTACTCGTGGAGCTGCACAACATGGAATTACCTCGCCTTATTGGTAGAATTTTAGCTTGTTAAAATGTCTTGAAGGCTAAATATGAGATGAAAATACTTTTTGAGCAGGATTCTTCCTGCTATGTATCAGTTCTGCAGGCAAACTAATCCAAATTTTAAGTAAATGCAGGGCAAGTCTAGTGGATTACTATTAAGAATTTATAGGCTTTAACAGATTACATTTTGTATGCAGCAAACACAGACAAGCAGACACAGTGTGAAGGGACAATATGCATCTCTCTGTACACTGTACAGGTACCAAATAAAATCTTGTGAGAACACAGTCCACAGCTTCATTACAATATTAAAGAGGCCAACATTTGTTGTCGTGCAAGATCAGATAGCATTGAGACAATAAGGTGTTACTGTGGCAGAGCAGCAAACAAAATGTGAGATATCCACTGGGAATTTTTGTGTTCATTGTTTTATTTAACTGTATTTATGTTGATTGAGGTTCATATTTAACAATGCATTATGCAAACTTTTGCATAAACGAAAGTAGTTGCCCCAGCTGCATTAACTACTTCACTAGCTGTAGCTCAATATAAACCTATTGTCCTGACATTTGGATGTCTAGTTAATAACGAGACATAATGATGATAATAGAACCTCAGTTCTCTCTGCTCGGTGCTATTTGCATCTGTTGCTGTAATACATGCTGTTGTTGATATCTGTCAAAAACCCTGGAAAAAATTCAAATCATATTTAAAACATCCTGGTTAGGTGAGTGTGCAGTAAAAATAGTGCGCACTGTGTGTTTGTACACTGTGTCCGTATGTGTGTGTCTGTATATTTGAATGAAATAGATCGGGCTCCGTTCTGCATGGTTCAGTCTCCAAATGACTGGGATTAAAGAATTAATGTCATAACATCTTCCTTAGAGAGTCACGTGAGAGCGCTGTAAAACAAGCACTGAACATGCACATACATACAGGCATATGCACTCACGCGCGCGCGCACACACACACGCACACACACACACTTGCAAATGACGTAAAACCCTCAACATATTTGAATGTACGGTTTCCCTGACAGATCATCATCTATTATTAGCAGTAAATAGCAAGTGAACTGAAAAGTTGTTAATGTAACATATTCTGACTTTCCATGTTTTTAGTGTGAACAGTACATAGTGAAGCATGAATAAATCCCCCATAAACACTGACAATCTCATAACCGGTCTGAGCAGCTTGTAGAGATGTAATGTATTTTTGGCCTTCATGACCTGCACCAATGCCAGAGAACCCAGGGGACCCATTATACCATGCAGAGATGAAGTCATACATCTAACTCCTCACCATCTTGATTTGCATGTCTTCCGGTGTTCGTGCCCTTATTGCTGTAAAGTAAGAGCGCTTACAGCAAAGAATTTCATTTCTGCTTTTGAGCAATTCGTATCAGAGACGTGATCAATAATATTTCTCTCTCTCTATGTGTGTGTGTGTCTGCCTTTCTCTCCTGCTTCTTCTCCAGGATCGACAAGTCCACTTTGTCCGCACTGAAAGCCCGGTAAGTTCTTCTTTAAATCCTAAAGTGATCAAATTTATCTACATCATCTAGTTAATATTCTAGTCTTACTTAGTCAGGCAAAGCCATCGTTTGTGTAAATGTGCTTGTGGAGAAATTCCTGGGAAGCGTTGATGCCCAACAGCTCCCAAATTAAGACTGAGACTGTGGCTTTGGCCACATTGTAAGTAATTTAAGAGGTACTTTAAACCTGGACCCAATTTCCTCCATCTCACTGATCGATTCTCACTAAAATCTCAACAATCGTAAAGCTATGGATGTTTTACTTGAGCAGCACACAATACAAGACACACTCGTACTTACACTTCACTCAAAGCAAGTCTTTTTCAACTCATGGCACAGGTGAAAATGGCCTAAATCCATTCCCTTCTTTTGCAGTTTTGATGCTGTGCTTTATCACTTCCTTGTTTACTCCATACCTTCCATCTCTCTCGAACTTTCCTTCATGTGCCGTTGTGTGAGGTGTGCGCTGCTTTGGACTCACAGCCACATGGTTTGTTTAAGGGGCGAGTGTTTTTGTTTTGTTTTGTTTGTTTTTTGCCCGTGGTTTTGCCTCTCAGACTACATTCAGGCTGTCTTAACCCTGTGATTGATGAAGTTTGTTGGGACTGTATGCAACTTGACAGGAAGACTCATCCTGAGTAGTGTCTTTTGTTCTCTTCAAAATCTTCATATTTCTTAATTTACAGGTAAAAATCTGTAATTTTATTTAAAAAAAACATGTTACAATTAAATAATAATAAATAATAAATAATTTTCTGGATTTTCTTTGACAAGTTGTTCAAGGCTACTTGAAGGATGAGACAATGCACAACAGTGTATCCTGTCGGGGGGTCTGCAGCCCTGTCAGATCTCAGATCTTACTGAGTTATTGTAAGACATCACCTTGGTGATTAACTGGTTACCGCCATCACAGAAGGAAGCTACTGGATTCAGATCCCACCAGAGCTGTCTGGGGACTTTCTCTATTGTTGTGGGTTTCCTCGACTTGTTCTGGTTTTCTCCCACAGTCAACGACGTACATGTTAGGCGTTAGTTATTCCTGCCTTTGCCCTTGATCAGCACACTAGCCTCAGGGGTGGAGGTGGTCTGAGGGCATTGCAATGTGGCTGCCCACTGCTCCAAAATATTAAGGGTGGGTCAAAGCAAAGGACTAATTGTCCCACAGGGAATCATAAAGTAGAACTCAACTTAATGAAATTACATAACAATCTTATATAACTGGTTTAAGCACCGTTTTTGCAGGGTAGTTTACATTTTGTTGATTTTAACACAAGTCAGGTTTGACCAATTATTTTTCTTTAACACATGACCTGTCATAGCCACAGTATACTGTTTAATAGCTGCTCTGTGTTGCTCCACCACTTGCTTTGTTGATGTTTGATTCACTGGACAGATGCCATTGTTCACTCTCACCTCTGTGTATTGGAAACAATAATTATGAGTTTCCCTGATAATTCATAGCTGTAAAAGGAGAAGTAACAGTGGAGGATTTGACAGATGTGGATTTTGATATGTGACTGGGTTGTGCAAGTTGAGAAAACCATTAAGCTGAAGTGAAAATCACACTGTGTGATGATCATTTGAGGTATACGCAACATTGGGTCCAAAGAATTCTGGATCGGAGTGGAAAGCGAAGCGAATATCATTTGCTCAGTGATGTCCATGTGATGTTCTTTGAGGATGTTATGTGAGAGGATCTTCTCTTTGTTGAAACAAACCACCGGCAAGCCCTGCTAATGGAGGTTGTCGTAGTGATGAGAGGTGAAGGGCTTCTGTGTGTGTGTCTACACCACAAAGTCCACTCTCCAGAGCATACTCCTCTGTGGGTCTCAGCCACTTTTGAGTCAATTACACTGACATTTACTCCCTGAACGTAATACAAACATGTATTGTCTTCATCTCTCACCTGCTATCTTTGCCATTGCTCAGGCAGTCCAAATTTGCCACAATAGCACCACCTGTTGAAACACTGCACTTCACTGTTGACTTTGTTTAGGGATTGCTTTAAGAACTGACTAATTTTGGAGACCTATGACTTTAAAATGTTTCCGTCACTCTGGATGCTGGTCAGTTGGCCAATTTTCACAAGACTTAATTGTGCATGTACCATCTGAGACACAACTGTAAATTTATTTACACTGCAAAAAAAATCCCCATTTTACCAAGTCCTTTCTGTCTATAATTGATTCCTAAAAATAAAATAAAAAATGTCAGTCAAGTGGGATAATTTCCACCTGTTTCTAGAATTTTCCAGAAATGAGTTTCTTGATCTTGAACCAAGGAAAATGAGACTTGATTTTACAAAATACTAGAAACAAAGATATTTGCATTGGACACACAAGTAAAGGTAGTCTTATTTCACTGGCAGATTTTTTCAATTGTTTTAACACTGCTTTTCTACACCAGAGATCCACCAAGCTGGTAGAAGCTCATCATAAATTACCTTTGTTGCATGTCATACGTCTCTCTCTCCCTGTCTCCTGTCCACCTCTTCACCTGTCACCATCAAATAAAGGCAAAAAATGCCCCAAAAAAATTATCTTTAATGAAAGAAAATGCTGGACTGGAGCTCCAAAGGCCACAATGATAAAACACTAAACAAGAAAGGTTTGTTGTCAGCTTTGTTTCAGACATAAAGACAAAATCAGGTTAGCCTGATTCATGTAATATCGGACTCGTCTACGGTATTCTCACACACGCAAGCAGATGCACACACACACATCCAGTGTCTCCCTTAGTCCCTGACCAGGTGTCATTAGACCGTCTGCTCTGGAGTGGTTCTGAATATGAATGAGTGAGTCGTGACTCCTGCTTGAGCTGCTGCTCTGCCTAGACGCTGAATAGCAATTGTGTGTGCGTGTGTGCGTGTGTGTTTGATCCAGGAGTTACATGTAAGAAAGCAGTGCTCAGACAAGCACCACAGAGTTAAGAAGGAGAGATGACACTGCAGGATAGAAAGGATAAATATGTGTCAACCCAAACTTATAATGGCTCCCAATTCGAATCCACTGCAAAGGGGAGGCTGGACAGATGAAGAAGGGAGTTTATCATCCTTGTTGTGGATTCACATGCAGGGATGCTTGACATGCTAACAGGGTCACAGGGGATTTATAAAATAGCTGTTAATATAAAAAAAGTGCCATCATCTCTATTTAATCCAATTAGAACTAGTATAAAAATGATACCATTTTGAATCACACCAAAGTAGCATCACGGGCCATAAACGCCTGGACTTAGTAGACATGATTAAAGGTGAGGAAAGAAAATATTGGGCTTGGATGAAGGCAGAATAGGAAGGCAAAAAAGATGGCATTCATCATTTACTCATTATTTGTTAAACTCCGGCCCCATACTTGCTGCTTTTCAGTAAACTCACAGCTTGTCGTGTTCCAAATTTATGACTTTAAGTTATTAACTAGCTATTACACTATTAACTCAGTAGTTGGTCTGCTAAACTCCTGTAATGAAATTGTACAAGGAGGAATATACAGGAGAATAAAGCCACAAAGGAAGAGGAGAGCAGAAAAGGAAAAGGTGAAAAAGGGAAGTGGATGGCCAAGGGAACAAACACATGAGATGGATATTTCTCACTTCAAAGTTTGTGGCTGCAGGGCAGCAGGTGTGAGGATTTTATTTTGTCCTGTCTGCCCTCAGTTCACAGTGTGCTTTTTCAGCCTTCTCTCCCTCTTTCCCCCCTCCCTCCTCCCTCCTCTGTCATTGATCCCCAGTGCTCGTCTGCTTCTCCTCTGCTCATGGTTAATACAAAGAGATCTCTCCGCCTTCACCGTATGCACAGCACCTCATTAATAACTGCATAATCTAACCTGTGTGTCCGTGTAGCCTAAGTGTGCGTGTGTGTGTGAGCAAACACATGCATCTGTTTATGGGTTTTGTCTTGAAGTGGTGGTGAGGGTGAATGACTATTATAAGTGGACAAACAGGGATAATAGAGGAGAGAGAGGATGAAACAGAGAGATAGATGGAGAGGGGGAGAGGTTGCACCTGATCAGCTTCTTAATAGAGTTTGATGATGCCCCGCAAACTGTGGTGAGTAACTGCTCTCTGTCTTGTGTGTATTTTTACATGGTCTGCATACTTGTAATTACAGTAAGTCTTCTATCTTCTTTTTCTTTTATCAGCTCCTAAGTTGTTGCATCAAACCTGTAGTTTATCTGTAGATGAGTTACTTTCCAAGCTGAGATGTGCATCATGTCAGGACTGCTGGCATCTCGAGTTACTTTTTAAATCATGGGTCATTAAGAGACACATGCTCACAAATGTCTCAGATTTTGCATCTGTCTATTTTTAAAAGTATTGAGATTTGATTGCTATTAATACATTGGCATACATTTTGGAGTGAAGACTGAGGCATTTTGCAGCAAAACATGTTTTAAGACAAATTATGTCTTTACTGACATTTTATTTACACAAGAAATTGAGTGGCTAAATGTAGAACTGGTTTTGCTTTTATAAGGTGCGATCTTGATGTGGAGAGCTATCTATCTTGCTTTATTTAAGGTCAGGAGATGTTAGTTACTTTATTGATTATCTCAATTCTCTAAGAGGTGATAATATTATGTAGAACTATCTTCTGTACTAGTTTTTTTAGTTATTGTGTTGTTTGTCATTTATTGAGTCTTATTTTTTATGGAAGTATTGTAAATACATTTATGTGGACCCCAGAGAGAGTAGCTGCTGTTGATGTTACAGTACAGAGAGGAGAGGGGATTACTGAACTTCGTAGGTACAGTAAAGTAATTGAATAGAATGGAGTAGAGCAGTACAGGACTGAGTGGATAAGAGCAGAGTGTAACAAAACAGTGTGGCTGTGTGTTATATGTATTTATTCAGGATATTTGATGGCTCCAATCATAAAACTCTTGAGTCAGCACTGCTGATGAAATGACTTCATTGGCATCAGTCTGAAGGACGAATCACGTTTCTATAAGCAAAGCTATCACACCTGTGTGTCACCATCTAATTCCAGGTTTTTTTTAATAAGAGCTGCTGCTGTCCAGTGTGTCGCATGTGCTTATGTCTTGTATTATTTACGTGCTGTGAGAGGGCTTTGGGAAGATTTCCACAGTGTAAGTACCAAAACAAATTACTTGAGTATTATGTTTCTCAGGCTCAAGCACAGATGGATTTACTCGCTGGATTTATCATTTGGCCAACCGTCTCCCTGCCTCCTCTACCCTACTGTTGTTAACATGCATGTGGGTGTGAGAGAGTCTGCAGCCAGCTGCTGCTAATTAGACGTTGATACTTGTCATACATTATTTCCATCTTCCTCAACCCCTCCTCTTTTGTCTTCTTCTCTTCTCCTCACCTCTGCCATTCTCTGCTCAGTTCAAACAGAGCAGCCGTTTACATCTGAGAGTGTCGTCCGCTTAGACACACTGCTGGCAGCGCTGTGATGCTTCTCTCTGCTTTTCAAGAATAAGGCGGCATCAAATCACACCTTGCTGGATGATGCTGATTTGTAGTCTAATGTAGCATTTAATTAACCTTTTTACTACTATAGTTTGAGTCTTAAGATCCCTTTTTACGACTGCGCCAGTGTCCGTAGTCTTACATTTGACTATTCCCTTTTGCACGTGTAAAAGAAAAGGGATAAATAACATTTTCATCAAACTGAGTTGGATTGTTGTGTGGATTGACAGGCAGGATGAGTGACAGGAGTGAGGCTGAGATTGAACAATGACTGTGGAGAAAATAGGTTTAGACAAAAATATGAAAGAGGCCTTTTTTAAAAAGAGTAGAAAAGCAAGATAAGAGGAGGTGCCTTCTTCTTAAAAAAGTCCCCTACCCTTATCGTTGTCTAGTCTAGTTTTTTGGGGGCCAGGTGTAAATGTTATCTGTCTGCCAACATCATGGAAAAGAGCAAATGGGTTGCTGCTATTTCTGGAGCCTGGCATTTACTCTATCTCCTGGTGCACCTTCTATATTGCAGGGAACACTGGTGAGTTGTGACAACCGAACAAACACAAGACTAAATGTCTGCTGGTATCATATTTACTTTAGGTGCTGGCTTATTAAAGCTCATGGCTTTGCTCTATAGCGCGGGGAGAAGAAGCAATGATTAGTCACAGGGAGGCTGTATGCAGCCTTAATGAGCTGTCAGCTTTATTGTGTTGTGCTTATTGGACAGTTGTTGATGTAGTGCACACAGTTAAACTCTGCTACCTAACGTAATAGAAGCCTGCAGGTACTAGCAGAAAGAAAGGAGAGGAGCAGTAATGGAGAACAGAAATTCAGTCAGTTTTTATCTAATACGCAACTGCCCAGGGTGGTTATGATGCTCAGCTGGGTTAATTTGGGAACCAGGATTCAATGTAACCACAGACACTCACATACACACTCACACACTCACATACACATACAAAGCTATTTGGTGGGATTGACTCACTCCACGAAGCATAGTTTCAGTTCACCTTTTTACAATACAACCTTTGGTGAGTGAATTTGTTTCCCTCTGCCTATGGGTGGCTGCATGAGAGTGTGTGAGAAAACGGTAGAGAAACTAAGACCACAAGGTTGCGGAGATACTTGTAGCAGTGCGATGTGGGAAGTGGTAGAACTCCACCCATCCCCAAGAGCTCAGGGGAGGAAGTGCAACATCCTCTTCTCTCACACCTCCAAGTTAAGATATAGAATATAATTTAATGTATAACTACATTTTTATACATACAGACATTTAATATTTTTTGGCACCTATTTTTAAATGAAATGGAAAATTTAAATTATAGTAAACTTTCAGATTACAGCTGATTACAGCACTGTAACTATATCTACATTTATTAAAAAATCAACTTTTGCTGGTTTAATTGAGGTTAAAATCTCATTCTCTGGTCATGGATTTACCTACTTGCACAAAAATATGACAATCGGTCGATTGGTGGAATAGTACAGTCCACACATTTTCACCTATTTCTGCTGTGGCCACAAGAGGAAGTTGACGGCATGTGTTCTCAAAGTGCCTCTCAGAGGGAGAAATCAATGCACTGTAACAAACGCAGCTGAAGTGAACAAAAATGATCACTAGAGTGAGCAATTTCTCTATTTTCGTGCGTGCTGAATTAATGTTGAGCTCTGACCCACCTGTCAACATCACTGATGAAGCCGACATTGGGAACAGCTCTACATGACTGGTATTCATTGTGAAACCGCTTTACACTCCATTCTTTATTATCTGCTAGTTTAACCAAAAGAAATGAGATTTAAGTTGATGCACTGAGATGACACTTAGAAGGTTATTTTTTTATTGCAGCCATATTTTATTTTAATTCTGCCTGTGTCTTGACTACTCATAAATTAATTCTATTACACATAAACAAGGTGGAAAAAACACACAGTTCTGCACATACTACATCCTCCATCTAAATGTCACTTGACATACAGTACCTTAAACTGAGTAGGCTTATGTCTATAGGTTACCACTGCAAGTGCAGTGTGTTTTTTCAGCCATGTACCCATGTGTATGTAGACGCCTATCGGGAGCAAAGGCTGTTGCCATGGCAGTGAGAACCGATGATCACTTGAGGGATGGTAAAGTATGGTTCATTACCATGGTGATAGGCCCTGGTTGTCTCGCCTTGCAACCAGACTTCATTGCCAGTGCATCAAAACATGACCAGTGGAAAGATAATCTGACTTGCAATGCTAGTGGTTGCCCATGGCGACCAAAGTGTCTTTCCCCCCATGGATCTAGAGATTGTGTGTGTGTGTGTATGTGTGTGTGTGTCCAAAGAAACATGTAGGGATAAGATACATAGGCGACAGCACATCATGACTGGATACCTAACAGCTACAGTACTTTGTGTCCCGTGTAATGACACAGAACGCTGCACTGTCTGTCTGTAGGGAAGTTTCATTTCATTTATGCCCGTTCTTTTATTAAAAGGAATTAACAAGATGTCTGGAGGTTTATAGATATGACAGACAGCTTTAGTAAAGGATGATCAGGTGTGATATAATTTTTGAGGGGTGGAGGCTGCACTGAGGTCCTGTATTCAGGGGAAAGATAAAGGATAAAGAATCTTTTTGTTTTTTTAAACTTTTTTTCATCAATTACAAAGAATTTAAACAGAGGTCTATAGTGAAACTTCACAAGCTGTAGTGGACACAATATGCATTAAGTGACTTTTGACAGAACGTGCTATTTTGCTTCTTTTACTCCCTTCTCACCCCTCATTTTCCTTACATTTTATATTTCCTTTGCTTAAATGAGCACTCCATCATGTTTGTCTACTGTCTTACCTAAGGTTCATAAGAAGGTCCCAATGTCATCTCTTTGTAAGAGATGAAAGCAGGATGTTTTTAGCTTATCTTAGCACAAAGTGGGGAAAGCTCCTTCAAAAGAGAAACATACTGGTATGTCTTGGTTTAACACCAAATGATTCTCAAACCTGACAATAATACGGACAGGAGCTCTGAGACGCTGTGTGCAGTCATTGAGCTCCACTGATAACTGCTCTTAAAACAACACTCCTCAAACCTGTGTTAAACCTGCATCAACTGATTTTTTGGCCCCTTGGGGGAAGTGGAAACAAGTGACATATCGTCACCTTTTAAGTTGATATGGCGAACTTGTTAGCAAACAGTTACTCATTGAGCAGATACGGAGCAACATTAGCATTAATTTGGAGCTGTGTTTCTGGCCAGCTGATGATTTGAGTCCCACAGTAACTCTTATTTTAGCACTGGTTTGGTTTCCACTAACTCCTAAGGGAAACATATGGCTCTTTAGGAGCTAAATGATTTGCAATGTTCACCAGCTAGTCGCTAACTGTGTCTGCCTGTTTGTACAGTGGGTTTTTAGAGCTTTTTAATGCTGTAAACAGCTGCCTGTTGCGTCTGGAAACGAAGCTATGAGAGCAGAGTATGAACCAGAAACAACAAAGTTGCAGGTGGAAAACCAAAACAATGAGCTGAAAGATGCTATAAAGCTCTGTAGAGCTGAGGGAAACTGCAGAGTCAGGTGATATTATCTGTGGGTTGGTCACTATAAGTGACCTCTTTCACATAAATGTAGTGATTTGATCCATTGTTAATATACATATGTTGATTATAGCAGCTTTAATTACACTAGATCTGATCAAACAAACAAATACAACACATTTAAGAGTTGTTCCTTTGATTCTTTGAACACATCTGGGATGCATTTCTCTACTGTGTGCACAGAGATGAAACTGATATCTATCTTTTCTTATATCTCTACCTAGGAAAGCAAACAAGACCCAAAATGTGTGACTACTATGTATGCAGTGTTTTCCCAGTTAACCTGTGTCCTCTATGCAGCGTTTGTTGCTATAATGTTATTTTATGTAATTTTATAGCTTTAATTTTTATTTTCCTTTTTGGCCTGACTACAGATCCACCCAGAATTGAGCCTGAAGACGAACTGCGATTTTATTGGAGGCAGGAGCAGTTTGTCTGTTGATCAACTTTTGGCCTGACCATGCCCCCTTCAGTTTGTCAAAGAAACATCCAAAAACTAAAACTAACTAAACTAACTACAGAAAACACCATCTCTGCTTTTCTCTCTCTCTAAAATATGTATTGCCACCTGTGTGTGTACTCTGCTTGTTAAATGAGAGTCTTGTTACTCTAAAGTCCCCCAGACAACCAGCTGCCTCTTTGCTTTTGACAAATATTTACTTCTTGCCTTCTGCCTGATGCTACGCTCACACACTCAGACACACAGAGTAGCTGATAAGCGCACCATCTGGCCTGAGTGCTGGCTGTTAAGGGCTCATAAAACAGACCCTCACCTATTTAGAGGCAGAGGGCTCCCTGAGCGCCAAGCTATGGTGAACGGGTAAACAGCACGCACACGTTCGCTTCTTCATCTCTACTGCCCTCATTGCCTTTCTTTGAGGATAAAGATATACAGAGATTGATTCTGCAGAATCAATCAGAATCAGTGCTGCAAAATACACATCAGGTCAATGCTGGGTTTGTTATTCAAAAAGTTCATTATTCATTACAGTACAGGTGTAAAAAGTAGCATTATTGTTTCACTTACTCCAGGGTTGATTGTTACACTCCTCACATAAAGCCTTGTCAATAAATCCCATGAATATACCAAGACTAACAATGAATTGATCCCATTAATAAGGATTGTCTGTGTATCCAAAGCCTGATATTGTTTATTCCTCTGTGCCGTAGAGCTCCATTGCTGTCCAAAAACTATTTAAAAAAACACCAATTAGCCACACCACTGGGCGACATGTTCCTGAATTGAATACACACACTGTAGTTTATTTTGTCTCAATCCTACATACAACATCCTGCTGCCCCAAATAATCACTAGCACACCAAATGTGTATTAATCCGCTCCCCAACAAATGCAATATTTACTGTATTGCTTTTCAAAAATAAAATTATATATTTTGGAGCTGCTTTTAAAGATGTATATCTTCAGTAAGATTGGGGCTTGGTGCTGAAAGCCACAGGCACAGAAATCAGTAGTGAGAGACAGACTAACACATTGCTGATTTTTGTCTTTTCACTGGAATTGTTGACGGTAAAAAAAGGATAACATCAGGCTTATCCTGTAAATAATTAGAGACCACAATAAAATAAAAGTTGTGATCATAACATTCTTTTAATCTTAGTATTCAGATTTGTGAGGACCCTTAACAGCAAGAGAAAGTAAACTTTTCTCATCTTAACTAGCTAAGAGGGCAACGATTAATTATGAGGAAATTGAATTTGGGAAATGATTTATTTTAGATTGTTCAATTACAGGGCATTTCCTAACAGAAGTTATATGCCTTTCTTTATTGGCAACTGTAATATCATCACAGTTGCTGCTGAAGAAATGCAGGATATTAATTGGGGAAAGTAATAACACCCAATGATATGTCTGCTTTCATCACTTTGCTGTTTACTCTTTTTTTTATTGCTACTTGATATAGAACAACTGATGTTGGTGTGTGTTGTGTACATCTCTTTTCTCCGTCTCGTCAGTCTCTGTTGTGTCTCTGGGAGTCTTTGCCAAAACTAAGTAGGCCTGGCAGTGTTGCCGTTGGAAACCAGCTTGAGAGGATCTTGTAACTTATGCTCTGCTATTGCTGCTTTTACTGTTTTGTACACAAACACTTGACATAAGCTAGTGGCAAATTACAGCCTGTCCCCTTAGCATCTGAAAGACAGGAGGGTGATGCTGTAGAGAGTGCAGAAAATGAGAAAGAGAATGAGTGAAGGGATGGAGAGAGACTTTGCATGGTTCAGAGGAGAGACAGAAGGATCAGGGGTTATATAGAAGAGACCAAGGAGATAATAGAACAGGGGAGACAGACCCTTAGCTGAGACTGGACAAACAGAAAGGAGAGGAGAAAGTAAGACCTTCCTTCCTTCCTTATGGAGGAACAGAAGAAGAGATGGATTCTCTCTTGTGTAAAATGAGCTGGAAAGAGGGCAGAGGAAGAAGGACAAAGAGGGCGAGAGAAAGGACGAGGGGTTATGAAAGAAAATCTTTTTTTCCTCTCTCTCTCTCTCTGTCTTGTAAAGGTTGACCTCTGTGGATAAAAGCATATTTGTGAAGAGAGTGAGTGCGTGTGGGTGCCAGTACCAGGGCTGAAATCGCTTTTCTTATTGGCTCACCTTGCTCTTATTTCCAGTCATAAGTGGACTTATGGGAAAAACCTTTATTAAAGCTGCATTTGGCTCCTGTTCAGCTTTGTGTTTTATATGCATACACACACACATAAACACACACACTTTCCCTCCCAGTTTGTCCATTTTGTAAATACACCAGAGGCAGGGAACAAGGTCTGTCTCACTCCGACAGAGCTCAGCTCAAACCCAATTTTCTTTCAAAGGAATAATTCATCTCTGTGTGGGCAACCTGCAGATATGGCCTCAGCTTGTCCTTGCCTGCGTGGCCTGTACATTGTTGCTAACAGCTAAAATGGTAATGGCTTGTGTTGATAGATCATGGCAATTTACACCTGGTCACTACAAAATCAAATTACATGCTACAGAAGCAGACAATCTAAATGTACAGTGAGAGATGCACCATTTTGCAAAAGTGACAACTGCTTGTGCAAAATTGTTGATAGAGAAAATTGAAAACAAATGAATAGTACTATTAAAACCATTAAAATTATTGTTGCACGATTTCTTACAGCAATTGACTGTAACAAATTGCGTGACCCCCCTTAGTTACTGTTGCTATGCCTGTCAATCTTTCCCTTCGCTCATGGTACAGATGCCGTTTACAATAATAACGGTGGCAGATTTATCACTCGAAATTCTTGCTAATTTTTGAAACAATGGGTTCTTGATTTCAGACAGAGGTAAACAAAAGCAGCTTCTCATGTCTAGTTGGCTACAATAACAACTGTCTAGCTAGCTAATAAAGCTAAGCTCTATGGGTCAGTTGAAAAGAGTCTCCAGCTGATTTTTTAATGGTTCTAACTGACTGTAAAAGGGTCTTAAATATGCACTTGATGGCTGCATACATTGATATTAATGCAAAAAGACTGACGCTAAAGCTGCATGTCCCAGGCAAAAAATCAACTTCATGTAGAAGACATGGAAATAAAGAAACAGCTTTGTTATTTTATTTCAGTATAGAGCTAGTTTGCTCTAGTATGATAAGGAAGAATGTACTGAAAGTTTGAACTGTTATTTCTTAATAACATGACGCTATTTGGATGTTTCGCTTTAAGAATTTGCTTACAATATCTTTATAGTATTTTTTTAAACAATATTTGTTAGAATTTTGCATATATTTCACACATACATATAGAGAATAACAACAATGATTTAATTAAACAATGAAACATGTAGTCATGGTTTTCAGAATGTTTTCACTTTTGATGTTGCAAGAGAAAAGGCTTTGAGGATGAGGACTAACTTAACCTATGTGTTTGGCAAACATAACACTATCTCGAAAGAACACAGAAGGATAAAAGAGTGGGAGAAACACTGGCTCATATAAAGAACAGACCTGAACAAAAAGAATAGAGGCACACATACTTTTCTGGTTGTGTCATGTGACACTGTATCCATAAAACATTTTCAGGAGCAGGAGAGTAAGGCTTCATTTGTCTGTTTATGTTCTTATACTTAGACCTGTCAGAATTCTGACGTTTCTGTCATGGTGGACTGACAGCAGTGAGCAGAGCGCTAGTCAAGGCCGGTGTGCTTGGTGATTAACAAAGGACTGTCTGTGATTTGACACTCCTGTTCATCATCGCCCTGCACCACTCACATCTGATTTCTCTGCTCCAACTCTTGCCTGTGATGTCTCACTTGTGTTTTCTCTCCGTCTCCTGCTCATTTTCCTTCTTATTTGTTGTTTGTGTGTTTCTCACTTCCTCACAATTCTTTTCTCATATTCTTTTCTGATTAGTTTTTATTTTATTTTATGCCTGCTGTTTTGCAGTTTGTATAATCCTTGTCTCTTTTGAGTTCTTCTACCTATTTTTCAGGATTTGTCGTCTCAGCCCTATGTTAGACTGGCAACCTGTACAGGCTGTACTCTGCCTTTCCCCTAATGCATGCTGGGATAGGCTCCAGCCCCCATGACCCTAAACAGGATAAGTGGTCTAGAAAATGGATGGATAGAAGAGTGAATGGAAACAAATCCTCTCCCTCCTCCCTTACATCCCCCCATTTCCTCAGTCTCAGATGTTTTACAAGACTGGACAGGTGCATGCTGGTGTTTCACTACACAGCTGTTACTGATTCGGTTATGTCAAACCAGTGATTTTCCAAAAAGAGATGGGTGACTGCATGATGAGGTTTGGGGGTCAGGGTGAACTGGGCATTGATTTCCTTTCTGTGTGTTTTTCTCAGATCAAAGAACTGACATTTACAAGTTCCTTTAAAGCCCTTGATTTAAAATCGTATGTATGTATGTGTACAACATTAAATATTCATTACTAAATAAGAAACAAGCAAAGTTAAAGTTTGGAGGAAAAAACATCCTTAGTTATTAATTATTAGTTATTATTTCAAAATCCGCTTCATCGGGACTGCGTGGGTAAGTTTTGATCAGATTTGACTGGCTCTCATCACATTTCGATTCAAATGTTGCTAAACTCTGATTGGTGCATGGAAATTCGTGACATCACTGATTTCCAGTTGAGCCCTGCCCACTTTAAACCAGTAGAAAAAGCACAAACAAAAACAGAAATGCAAAAATTTGTCACGTGAAATAACCAGAACTGTTCGTGTAAGACTCCATTGCTCATATTAAGAATCGAGATATTTTTAGGTTTTCGGGACCTCTAAAGGATATTGAAGACGTAACATTGTTAGGCAGTGTAAATGCGAGATTTGCTAACGTGTATGGCATTTATCCTTTATGTCATTGTATTACACAGATTGATTTTGTCCTATTTCTGAATGCTACAGTCACTTTATCATCCATTCATCATTTGGTAAGTACAGTATTTGAGAACGGATCAATGATTTGCAGCTTTATCCAGTATAAATTCGGAAGTTTCTCCCTGATGCTGACTGTAGCAGCCATGATTTTGGTGCACTGGCTGTCTGGGTTGTCTGTGTCACAGCCTTTCTGGAGACCAGACACCAATAGTCCTGCTGATGGATCATCCATCAGACGCCACTTTGGACGCTCTGGGGGCAAGAGAGCAGTTCGTAATAGCTGTCGTGCTGTGAATGAGTGTGTGTGTGTGTGTGTGTGTGTGGCCCTTGAAATTGCCCTGTTCTCCTCTGTGCCTTCGTTCTGCTCTGAATCTCACAGGACTGCTCATTGGTCCTGTTGGTACTTCTTCACACATGGCACACACCCACACACACACACACACATGCACGCACACACACATACACACACCCAAAGACAGTTTTATCACTATTTCCTCTTTAGTTTATCACCCTTATTTCCCACAGCTGTGTGCATGTGTGTGTGTGTGCATGTATGTGTTATGACTTGCCCCTATAGTGCACCTCAGCTTGTCCCCCAGCATTGTGTGTGTGTGCGTCAGTGTTTACTGTCATTATCACTCAAGGCCAGCCAAGCTCCAGGACCACATTTGAACTTAATGTCATCAAACGCCCTCTGAGAAAGTTCACATACAGACGATCCTGTCTCCTTTCATCTTTTCTGCAATGACCACAACAAACACTGTTCATATACTGCAGCACTTGATGTCTACACTGACTCATCTCTCATGTCCTCTACATATCTCTTAAGTCTAAATGTTTTCTGCACACATAAATGTTCCGTTGGCAAAGAAAATACAGCAAAGTTACTGCCAAAATACGAAGGAGAGCCATCCAATTCAAGTTCTGCAATATTAATGGGTCACAACACTTGAGGCATTCAAGCTCAAATTAAAGTAATAACACAACAATTTCAAATAAATTACCTTTGCTACAGTCTATTTCCCATTGAAATAGGACAGCTGTGATCAATCTTGCAGTCTGTTGATACACCAGGTGGCTGATGCATATAACTTTTTTCAGCAGCAGTGATAAAAAAGACAAGAAGGGTAGATAGAACGAGCATTGATAGCCAACATGGCAGAAGAAACAAAGACCATAATAGCTTTTTCACGGTAGACATTTTGACTTGTCAAAGCAGGAAAAGCACAGTTGTAACTTATGATGTTAATATTCAGGTCTCTATCCAAATGTAGCTTTTTAATGGAATTTCCAGAAAATCAGCAAAAGAACATGCAAATTAATGCACGTATCTATAAACAGTCAGGTTTCGAAGAAGGTGTAGAAGAAGAGGTCGCAACGAGGTGATGTAAATATAACAGTGCCAGTCAAACCTCAAACAATGGAAAACCAGGTAGAAAACATGATGGAAGTATGGCATTTATGTTTGTTTTATGTATTAATTTAAGGAACATTATAGTCTCCTCATCGCTACACACAGATCTGATTTTTCGTCTGCTGCTAGTTTTCTTCAGTGGAGAAAGTGTGCATTAAAACATTTTTATGACAAGACGCTTATTGACTCAGTTCCATTAAGTGTCCTAGTACAGTAAGCGCTGGAATAGGCTTCCCTAAATTGAATGTAGTCCATATTAATGTTATTGATTACATCTGTGGTTTTCCTGCCATGATGTGTAAAAATGTGAGAGAAATTGTATTATTGACTGGTGTTCTCTGGGAAGTGTGGTTAAAAAACACAACATTGACCTTTTCACACTAAAGGCTTCATATATATGCTATCATATATATTCGATTGCTATGTGAAGAAGCAATTTGACAAGGACTTTGTTTGAAGCATACTGAGACCTTATGGTGATGGCTATATAAATTTCATGTGTTTTACATTACGAAAACAGAAGGGACTGCCAATTTAATGCAGTTCAGTTGCGTTTTTGCTTAATTTTGCTTTTGCCTTGTTTTGGTTTAAAGTTTGACAGGCCTCATGCATTCAGCAGTCTGTTCTGGACTCAGACATACGAGGCACAGGTTCAGTACAGTGTGAAACAACTAACAACAGCTGAGTTTTAATAGTTGATATTCTTTCTGTCACCTAATCTCACTCTTTAAGGTTGGGCCTGTGTGTATATGTATATGCCTGTGTCTGTGTGTATTGACTGTCACACACACACCACACGTTCTCTCCCTCTCCTCTCCTCCTTCTCCATCTGTCGCCTTTTGACAAACACATGGTGTCTTGTTTGGCCGACTCAGCAAGGCCCCTGGCTCTGTGGGCTACATGTATAGTCACACACACACACACACACACACACACACACACTCCTCCATCTCTCATGCATTGTTGTGTGAAGGACTCAGTGATGAAGAGGTTTACAATATCTGAACACAGACGGATGCATCGTGGGGCACAGAATTAATAAGCAAGGGAAGCAAAGACATACACAAAATAAAATGGCGATCCACTGCGGTCCGTTCACTTTAGGCTGTTAGCAGGTTCGTCCTGTGTGTCCTGAAATTCTGCCAGAGTGATGGCCTCGTATAGAGGAAGATAAGACACAGAGAGCAGAGGAGAAGGCTGATGATAAGAGCAAACAGGCATGAATACTGTTAATTATGGGTAGAGAGAAACAGAGAAACACAGGCTCGGAGAGGGATCAACAGATAGATGAGTGAATGGTTTCATACTGTTAATTATTTGGGTTCAACATGCATGCAGGGTGACAGGGTGAGACTTGGCACCAGCACATGATGAATGCCATATTTCAGTGCCAGTCTATTGCCCGCCACAGGGAATCAAGTGACATGCAGATCTCTAGGATTACAATTTTTCATTAAAGCACATGCTGTAGACAGTACCAGTGTCAGTACCTGCAGCAATGGAATAGTGCTCACTGTTGGTTCATCCTCTTGTAAATAATAGAGGTTCTTTAGGTTTTTGATGAATTACTGCTACATTAGCAATGCTACAGACATTAAGCCTGGAGTAGAGCATAATCTGTATCACATGAAGCTAAAGTGATATCCCAACCAAAATCTATCCTTTGAGTATCAAACACTCTCCCCATGTAGACATGAGAGGTGAAAGTAAAACATTTGTAGTTTACTCCTTCACAAAGAACTGTGATCAGCTTTAACTTGTGTTAGTTATGATAGATCCCAAAGAAAAAGAGGAAAAAGAGAAAAACATGTTGAATGCCTAACAGCTTCAAAGAAAGACCTTGATCAATTGTTAACAGACTTAAAAAGACATTTCTGGCTTTCATTTTATTGTCTAAGAAGTGTTGTCAATTTAATTCATCAAATGGCCACTTATAACTAATGAAAACAAATGTAAAAGTGGCTTTTCCTGACTGCTGACATGGGGTGCTGCTATGAAGCCCCATGGCGGCGACAAAAAGTAACACAATTTCCAGTAAAAAATATCTAACTACTACTGCAGAATCCGAATCAGCTCTATTGGCCAAGTATGTGTACAGATCCAAGAACAACTACTGCAACTATTTGTGGGTACTACTGCAGCATAATCCGCTTCTCCACTGTACACCTGAATGCTTAATAAGTTGCAAGAACTGAGAGTGATAGCACGACATGGAAGCAGAAACACTTACAATAAGTATAAACCTGTATTTATGGATTTTATGGGCCATCGGGACACTGGAACAAGCTATAAACACAACATTGACACATTATCACCTTTATAAAGCTGATATGGCGAACGTGTTAGCACACAACAGTTGCCTGTTTACTCTAGCAGATCAACATTAGCATTAATTTGTAGTCCTTTTTCTGGCCACCTGAAGAATGCAAATCTTCTTTTAGCTCTGTTTTTGAATTTCTACACCAACTGCTGAGGAAAATATCTGGCTCTTTAGCTGCTAAATGCGCCACTATGTTCTCCAGCTAGTTGCTAACTTTGTCTGTCTGCTGTGCCTAGCAGACAGTGGACAGTGGGTTTATCAGAGCTTTTTTCAAAGAAAACAGCTGCTTGCTGCGTTTGGAAACAATGTTGATGAGAGCTATGAGTGTGAACCAAAATAGTACCAAATGTTGCAAAATAATGAGCTGAAAGATGCTAAAATGCTAAGTAGCTGCTTAGTAGCTTAGAGATGATGGAAACTGCAGAGTCAGGTGATAATTATCAGTGGGTTTGTCACTATGAGCGACACTTTCACATTACATTCAGTAATTGAATCACTTGTTAATATAAAAATATTGATTAGTGCAGCTTTAAATTGAGTGTATTTATGCGTATAACCTGTGTACTGAACTACAGACAGATTCATGTATTCTGTGTTAACATTACCATAGGCTACATGATGTGGCCAGCTAAGGTAATGGTAGTGATAACATGATCTGCTGCACTTTAAACACACACACACACACACACACACACACACATGCACACACACACATGTCACGGTCAGTTTGGGACACACTAATGACAATAGTTGTGGTAATGTGGGGTTGTGTGACATGCTGATGTGCTCGTCATGTAGTATAGTCATCATGCTGTCACATGTGCTCTACTTAGATGGTCACACTCATGTGATACATCTTCAACCAAACAACATCATGCAGGCATCATGCACATTTGATTGACACTTAAACCGTCCTGTAAAACTGTGTATAGATGTACCTGCATACCATGGGTCTGGTTATGTGCTGCCATTGTCAAGGTTTTAAGAAAAATAGCACTTCATAACTGAGAGCCTTTAGGAGAGAGACAAGGAAGGACAGAACAAAATGGGAACCTGTGTTAGGTTGTGAGAAAGTTGGTGTAGGGCTACCTGAGTAGAACTGTGCAAACTAATAGTACAGTAACTGTATTACCAAATGGCTAGTCATATTCCACATTTTGCGTGTATTAATTTAACTATATTGTAGAAAGTGTTACACCTTTTTTTGGTCTTGTGTAATGTGTTTTCATTTGTGTTCTTGCATCTATGTGTCTGGATTTACATTTTTCCCACCCATCCACAACTCAAGTTTATTTGTATAGTCTAATATCACATAAAGTATCACAACAGGCTTCAAGCTCTCAAAGAGCAAAAGGAAAAAACCCCAGAAAACCCTCAGTAGAAAAAACTGAATAATTAACGGAAATTTGAAGAGAGATTTCCTCCTCCTTGGATGTCCATCGCAGCTATAGGAGCTATAGGTGGGAAAAAGGCAAAGTCAGGCCCTTAATAATATAACTGCCATAAGCGAAATATAATGCTTGATGAAATGTAAGACCTTTGAGGCTCTCAGGCTTTCCAAAGCCAATAAACAAAATCATCAGTGGCTATGTCGTTTTTCATAAAGAACCTTGAAATTTTAACAGAAATCCACTGATCCTAGGCATTAAGTGTCACTTGCAATAGCATAATGGAACATACTGTATAACATTACTATACAACATAAGTTACTCACTCTGCCACTTTTACTGTATAAATACTGTATATACTCTATATACTACTATTCATGTGAAAAAATAGTATTTGAGGAGAATACATAAGAGCAGTTCAGATGGGATTACAGATAAATATACTGAAATGACTTGTAGTCACTTACTGTACTATACCTATAATTGTCTAAATGTTCTTGTGGTGTTGCCCTGTGCTGTTAATACCTACATTGAGGTGGAGCTGGTTTCCTGTTTTGTGTCCCATTTTTAAAAGGGTTTGTCATCCATTGCTGCCAATTGTGGTTGCATAAAGTGTTCACCACTGAACTGAACTCAATGCTTCCCATTTCACTTATATGATATATAGTCTTTTACTGTATGTGGGTACATGTTTGTCTGTGTCTATGTGTGGGTGTGACTATGCTATTTGATGTGTACATTACTTATATGAGAGCAGTTTCCCTGCCTCAGTACAGTGTCGGAGTAATAACTCACTCTTGTTACCTTGCCTGAGAGGAACAGACAGCATTCTGCAGTAAACCTATCATAAAGTAATATTCCACCACCTTCTGTGGTTGTTTGCTGCTCTGTCGCTGATATGGTACAACAGTGATTCATGAAGCTTTTACATTTAAAAACAGCTGTCAAGTAGGTCTGGGAAAATCCTCTGTCACACAGTTGATGATTCATTTTATGTTGCCTGCAAAGGAAATGGTTAGTTAGCATGAGAGGCTACAGCTGCCATCCAGAGACACTCAAATCTTATTAACAGAAAACCAGGACAAAAGAAACTGCTTAATTGGACAGAGGAAGGCAATTGTGCTGAAAAGAAAAAGTATGTCTGAGACTAAACAACGACTTTGCTGTCTCCTTTTATTCTATATTATCAGGCGAAGTCTACATTGAGTGCCTTTATTATTATTTCATTTATGTACCGTGCATAGATGTTGCAAAAATCAAGACAAACAAGACTGAATTGAAGTGAATTGGCATGTATATAAAAGCCACAAATCCAAAGCAAAGAAAGGAAATTTCATTAAAAAACAATGTAAAAGAATAACATTGGTAATATTCTATATTTTTGTTATTGTCCAGAAATCCCATGAAAAGACTAATAACAACAATGTGTTAGTCCGCCTCTCAAAACTTTACAACTTCCCCAGCCTCTCAGTGGCACTCAGCCCCAAGACTGTTTGTTCCTATTCTATATCTTTAAAAATGGGTCACAAATATATACTGTACCTTAATTTTTCAAAAAGGCTAAGTAATTTCCAAAAACAGCTGGACATTGTAGTTTTTAGCAAACATAACTCAAAAAGGGCACTTGTTGAGGACTATTTTCAGCGGCAGATTAATGTACATTTAGTGCTTTAGTGAGTATTTAGGGCAGCAAGATGTTGTATGTGGGATTGAGACAAAATAAACAACAATGGAGCTCTATGGCACAGAGGAATAAATACATACTTTAGCTACACAGACATTACTTGTTAGCGGTATCAATTTATTGTTGGTTTTGGTCTTTACCTGGGATTTGTTGACAATATAAAAAATAGAGGATATCACCAGCCTAATCATTTAATGTCATATAAGTTACCCTACCTCTTCTTTGTAAATACAGTAATGTTTCCTTTCTACGGTGTTTATAATGATTTGGCATGTTATACTGCTAATTTTAGCTGAATGAGCAAATACAAGAGGTCACTGCTGTGACCTGACGGCACACACACACTAGAGTGGGAAATTATACTGAATGAGACGTGACTGGAACAGAAAGAGGAACAGTTTGTGATTACATAAATTACTGTGCTGAGTGTTTTATGGATTTATGTTTATTGTAAACTCCTCTGTAAATCACTTGACACAGCTTTCACTTTAGGTTTGTATGTGTACATTTGTTTTAGAGTATAGCTGCATATGTGTGATTATACTTGTGTATATATATGTATTCATAAATGTGTGTCATTGTATTGGTAATGTACTCTATAGTTCTTTTGAAAAATGGGCCTGGACCCAAATACTGAATGGTGGAAAGGATCAGCGTGTACCGTACGAGTGAGGAGAGTACACAAAGAGGAGAGATGAAAAGAAGGTGTGATACGAGTTGACACTAAATGGTAGATAGGCGTGCATAGGAGGATTAGATTCTAAATTGATGCATGTTATCAGTCACAGATTACTGATTATCTAAATCGAACATGATCAGTAATAACATGTCAGGATAATCAAATTTAGACTTTCCTCTGAAATCCGCTGACTGTGTAGATTAGAGAGGAGTTTGAGCTGTGTTATCAGTTATTCTGTTATTATCAAGATGTGAAATATTAAGTTGGTAGGTCAAAATTCTTGCCTCCTGCATATACCGTACATGATCCTAATAATTTAGAATGTAATTTTTTTTCCCTACAGAAGTCATCCTTTATCCGGTTACTGTTTTCCCTACAGAACAGCTTCTGACTTTTGTAATTGCATTTTTGTAATCTGTTGTAGTTTACTTTGTAAAACTGTTGATAAGAAGAAGGGGAGAGCAAGAGAGAGGGGGGAGGAAATTGCAGGAGGATAAAAATGCAGAGATTAATGGAAAATAACAGCAACAAAAGAGAGTGGCAAAAAGAAAGAGGTAATAAGGTGAAAGATACAGATGAGAAAAGAGGTGGTGCTGTTTAGGAGGGAGGAAGACAGCTCTGAAAAAGCCTCAACATGGATGGAAAAATGTGAGAGCCAAAGTATAGACAGATTCTTCATGACATTAAGAGTTAAAGGTGAAACAAAATATATAACTGGATCTTTTCAGTTATAGAGAAGGTAGTTGGTAAATGAAACCAAACAATACATACAGAGTAAATGTCAGACTTCCCCACTCTAATTTTAGTTATAAAATACTAGTTTCATTTCATAACAACAAATGCATGTTTCACTAAAGTGACACCAGCACCAACACACCAGCTGGTACTGACATGACAAACAGAGCCTCAGCACATGAGGACTAACCACGTTTTTAGAAACCTGTCACATATTGAATCCAAAACACAGTGGAACACGTAAAGAAGCAAAACACAGAGTAAATTATGTTTGGAAAGCAATCAAAGCAGGTAAAAAAGCCTTGGCTTCTGTGTGTACACACTGAGTGACTTTGTTTTCTCCTAACATAATCAAAGTCTACACCACATTTAAAACCCCATGAAACATGTGTAAGCTCAATATGTGAAGTTGAGAGATAGGGAGAGATGTGACATTTTCTTTTATTTACCTCAGTGCTCATCATTTGATTTACATGTCATTACAGAGTTAATCGCTTATTGATGGCATGTCTGCCATATCCAATTAAACCTTGTTGTTTCTTCATAAACACTGGACACTTGTTCCTGGCCTGGACCACTAATAGTTACTGCATGGTGGAGCTGAATATGTGGAGGTACACATCTGCAGAAACCCCCCCCACCCCCACACACTCACACACATTCAGACACACAAGTGAAAAGGGATTTCACATACAAGTGTCACGATGAGTTGCCTTTCTATTTTTATGCCAGTACAGAACATGGTGGATGGAAAGGGGAAGATGTTGAATTGGAGAGGAAAGTGGGAAGAGGGAGTGTGTGTGTGTGTGTGTGTGTGTGTGTTTGTGTGTGTGTGTGTGTGTGTTGGGGATGTGAAGGTCATTTTTTCCGGCAGGCTTGCAGTTGGGTCAAGCATTTTGTGTGCATGTGTGTGTGTGTATAAAGGCTAGGCCCAGGACTTTTCAATTCAGTTTGGAGTGAGATTCTGTATCGGTGAAGTTGGTGCATTTAATGAGAAGGCCTTCTGTGACATTACTCACCGCAGGGGTCGGGGTCATCACTCCTCAACCCCCAGGAATTTTGTTTAAAAAGTTCAGCAGCCAAATTCACAATTTTAAAGCATGTATAGAAAAGTGGGGGGTCTGGGGGTCCTCATCCAGAACACAATTTTCTGCATTTCTACATGCTTTTATTATATTCTCAGCTATTTAAAGCAACACATTATGATTAAGATGGCTATCATGCTTAGTTTAATCATTCTGCCAGAAAAGTGGTAATTATACATCAGAAAAAGCTGTCTTACTCTCTGCATGTTTAACCCAGAACCCTGCTGAACATCACATGCTGTGGTACTCAGTTAGGGATGTAAGCTATATTTTGAAGAATCTATGGACTATGGCACATTATTTATGGCACATTATCAACAGATAATGTTCGATTTGCAACTTCAATCACAGCATACAGGTATATCAAAATATGAAATATATATATATATTTTAAGAAGTCACACACTGTCAATAGTTTTATCAAGATCACTGTAAATGAATGTATTAGCTTTTGTTTATGTTCAAGTCCAGTGTCTAGTACTCTTATTATTATTATTCTTATTATTATTTTTATTTTAACTGTAACTCAAAATACGTGCCTTCTTTCTCCCTTTAAAAATATTTTTTAAAAAGCCTTGTACAGCCATTGTCTTAAATTTAATGGCTTATATAGGAACATAATCCTTTTTACCTACATGTAGGCCTATCCATACATATTTTTTACATTTTAACATGGTCTAAGACATCAATTAATCTATGACAAACAGAGATCAATTCATCGAACTTGCTGTTGTTAGCAACACTTGCATCAGCTGGGTGGAGTTGATTTGCAATGCGACATATAAGTTATAAATTAGCTTTTCACTGCGTGATAAAATGGATGTATGGCATGAGTGTGTGAAAAGTGTAAATTGAGTCTCACATCAATGTGTGAGAGTTGGCAGCCCATAGACTGCTACATTGTATTTTTGTTTACTATAAGACACATTTCAGAGTTGTGCATGAAATGTGTGTGTGTGTGTGTGTGTGTGTGTGTGTGTGTGTGTGTGTGTGTGTGTGTGTGTGTGTGTGTCCTGTAATAGAATGAGGTGCAAAGAGAGGTGACGTTGGGAGACTTGCATGTGTTTGTTTGGGAGACACTTGAGAAGCTGTGAAGTGACAAGAAAGGCTGCTTGGCACCATTGAGACACACATAAGTGTGTGTGTGTGTGTGTGTGTCCATGCAATAAAGAGAAACAGAGAGAGAGAGAGTTTGTAACTGTATATACAGACATTTACAACTGAAACACAATAAGTGTTCAACCATCATTGAATTTCAATTGAATTTTAAAACCAACATGCCATTTTGTTTCAAATTTGGGCTGTGTCTGACTAACTGCAATGCTGCAATGCGATATAAAAGAAAGAGAACAAGTTCTATTTTCCAGCCACGAACAACCACCCAATTTTTTAAATCTTAATTCATAAGCTGATTCCAGTGTTTTTAGACTTACTGTGTTAAAATTGTACTACTTTTACTTTTAACAAAATAACAAATAAATAAATCCACATCTCCCCTCGAGTTGTATTCTGGAGACGGCTTCGAAACAATATTTAGACTCTCCTTTTGGCTTCTTGTCTAAATGATCCGAGGGTCATTGGAGAATATGTGTGGAGGGGGGACTCACGACCTCAGTAAATCCTAGCTATGTCCTTGCAAGAAACATGAAACATACTGTTTGAAACTGAAAATCAATACTGATGATTCAAGGAATAAGTATGTGTGTCTGACAGTGAATAGATACAGGTGTCTCATCCCCCTCTCTTGATGACGCACAATAGGACCCTAGTGAAATGGCAGAGTCACTGTAAGAGTGTGTGTGAGGGAGAGACTGTGTGTGGGTACATGTGTATGTTTTTTACAGGCGATCTCTAGAGGACATTTGATAGTCCAACTTGTTTGTTTGCCTCCACGCAGGAGTTGGGAAAATCCTCAGGTGGTTTTGAACAAGTGAGCCATGATAACAGGATGCATCAATCAAAAATCACAAACTGCAGTTTTTGCAAGCAAATTCCACAAAGGGCAGGGGCGGAGGCAGACGTTGTAAACATCATTAGCCCAAACATAGGGGGGTCTGGGGGCATGCTCCCCTGGGGAGATTTTTTCCCCCATTAACGGCAGCTATATGCAATATTTTTCAAACCATTTGAGATAATAGCATGCCTAAAAATCTGCACATCATTTGGGAAAAACACATACTTGAACAGAAAAAAAATTATCCTGTAGAGCTTACATCCTAATTTGAATCTAATTGCTCTCCAGCTCTCTTCATCATCCTGAAATCATAACAAAACAAATGTTGAGGGTGACTAATTTTCACTCCTGTCACCTAAAAAGTGGCATAAACTGTCTGATGTTACTATTGTTAAAAGTTACATAACAGGAATTTGGTGTGCACAGCATAACTAATCTTGAAACCTATTTTTCACTGACTGATGCTATAGCTGCTGAACCACTTTCTGTGGATGGCGGCTGAGGTTTACGCCTCATGAAAAACTTTGTTATGTCCATAGTCTATAAGCAAGTTAGCTAGCTAGCAAGCTTGCTCACTGAGGTGACACGACTGAATGAAACATGTCACGCACAAGACAACAACCCCCTATGACAATGTTACGCCGGACCTAGATAACGATATTTCTCCAGTAATAGCAATTTTGCTCCATTGATTTGCCGGTCCAGTCAGAGAGACTGAGGGGAAATGACACAAAGTGTGTTATTTTAAAAACCTAAAAGATATGTGGGGCTTTTGAGAAAACATGCCGGGCTGGAGCCCAAGGAGCCCCCCCACTCCTCTGTTAGGCAGAAACCAAAAATCTACAGAGTCTTTTCTCGGGTGGGTGTCAAGGGGATACAGCCTTGGGGGTCCTTTGGGCAGATCCTTTGGCAGCTGTCCGGTTGCTATGGCACTGATCACACACAGGAAGAGCAATGCACGAAGAGAGAAAAAAGGGGGACCTTCCATTTAATTGTTATGTTTCTGGCTGCTGTTTTCCTGGCTTAATCTATTCCCTGGCTGCTGTCAGACAATTACTGAAGCATCTTATCTACTCAGATGTCTTTGTCTCTTGTCTTGAATGATGCATTTCTCTAATTATCCTCTGTACAAGGAGTCTGAGACACCCCATTCAGCTATCGAACAACATTTACCCCTTTATTATTGTCACTACTCTCACCAAGATGAGCTGTACCAGATGTGCAACATCACTGACTGGCTTTTATGTTGCTTATGTAGTTTTATATCTGCGTCCTTGTCTGTCTACAGAGTTTTGCCTTTGCTGCCACATGAGAACAGCATAATTCACATCAATTCACGTTATTTTATTTTGAGTTTATGTTTTGTGGTGAATATAAAAATCTTTTCAAACATGAACTCATTAGAGAAATGAGGAAATCAATGCAGAAAGGGCAGACTGTAAAGTCTGTAAAATCAGAGCTTCATTACACTTCCAATAGTGATCAAAAGTGTTACAGTTGAAAGAATGAAGCTGGAGCCAGAAGACAGTTAGCTCAGCATAAAGACTGGAAAAAGCGGAAAACAGCTAGACTAGCTCTGTCCAAAGGTGAAAACAATCAGCCAATGGGCACCTCTCAAGGTCACAAATGTATACTTTATACCGAAATGTAAAAACAAAGTTGTAAAAAAGAGGTTGCCAGACAACCAGTGGAGACTCCTGCTTCCAGTCGTTATGCTAGGCTAAGTTAACTGTCCCCTGGCTGTGACTGCATATTTAACAGGACAGACATGAGAGTGGTATCAATCTTTTCATCTAACTCTCGGCAAGAAAGCGAATAAGGATATTTCCCCGAATGTCTATTCTTTAAATGACCAATTACACAATGACTAAATGAAATAACCAGACCAATTACACAATGACTAAATTAAATAACAAAAAAACTTAACAAAATGGGTGAAGATACGATGTAGAAAAATTAAAAAATGCTACCTAATGCTAATAAAATGCATGCAGCTATCATCATTTAGTCATTAGCCATCCAGTCACTCATTCAATCAGTCAGTCGCTTGTTAGTTCATTTACAGAGGGGAAGAACAGGTGGCCCAAGATGGAAACAGAACATTTTAGATCAATATGTTCTGCTAAGATGACTACTTTAGCTCTGTTTACTGAACTGTTTCTGAAGAGGAAAGTGGCTCTGGCTGGAACTGGGGAGAAACACCTGCATAGTAGATTGTATATTTGTTAGAAAGAAGCATGCAGACAGTTTATTAGTGTGAGGAATACAAATAGAGGTAAATTGGAGAAAATATGTGGCACAACAGGATAATAGGAGGCAAAGAACAAGAAATGCAGTGTGAAAAAAATGTGTTATGTATTTCCCTGTGTGTCTGTGCGCAAAAGAGAGCATGTGAAATGTGTTAAAATTAAAAAAAAAATTGTGTCGTTTCATTTAATCTCCTTTCATTTTGTGAGGTTACATTTCAATTCCAATGTCCTTGGCAACCGCACAGCAGGCAATAGGCTGATAAGCCTGTTTGAATTGAGATTTCACACAGAGGGAGAGAGTCCGTGTGTGCGTGTCTGTGTGTGTGTGTGTGTGTCTGAGAGACGGGCTGGGTAGGTGTGGTGTGCATGCATGTGCCTAGAAATGAAATCATAAAATCAAGTATAGATAGAACAAGGTCAGGGAGATTAATATAACATTATGAACAAGGTAGGAACAAGGACAGGGAGAGATAGACGGAGGCATACAGTAGAGGAGGAGGAGGAGGAGGAGGCGGCCCTTGCACAAACTCCAGCCTATCAGATGGAAGAGGGTGGGGCTCAGCAGTCAGGAAGGAGGTAGCAGAGCAGCAGCAGACACAGAGGGAGAAGAAGCAGAGCATGTTACAGAAGGAGGGAGAGGTGGGAAGGTAGAGGTGGTAGACAGAGAGATGCAGTACCAAAGTGTGTGTGTCCGCAAGGCTGTCAGTAGCGCAACTCTTCATTTTCTTGTCAGCGACCATGATGTGTTATGGAGCTACGATGCACAGATTCTCTGCAGAAGCAGGGAATGCAGATAGAAGTTCACCTTGAGCTGGAGTCCAACAGTGTCACTCTGGACCTATGGGATTACAAAAAATGTTCATTGATCCCAAGACCAAGAACAACAGAGATTTAATTGGATCGGACAACCTGCCAAACCAGAAGTGGCTCCAGAATCTTTAAATTTTGGATTACTGGTCCAGATTTATACCAGAACATCGGACAGAGAGACTCTAAACTGCCAATCCAGGGCAAGAAATCAAACAGGTTCTTGGTTTGGCATAAACTTGCCAGCTGTCTCCAAACCAGACAGCATACAGAACTAAGATTGTGACATCCACATCTCACACTGGAACCCCGCAAAGCCACGACCAAGCAGGTCCTGCAGCCAAGGGACCCTGGAGCCGGCCTGACCTTGGACCGGCTGTCACCTGAACCCCTGGCACCAGCTGAAGCGTCCAGCATGTCTCAGACCGGAGGGCGGTTCCACAACAAAAAGGCTGGCATTCGGGCCGCAGTGATCCTGATCGGACTCCTGCACAAGTCTCGCAAAGCCAAGGAGAAGGAGAGGGAGAAGGAGAGAGAGAAAGAGGAGAGCGAAGGGTGGGTGAAGTTTGTCTCATTGTGTCGTCCTATGAGGCAGACATGCTGGGTAGACAATTTATGACTTAGGGACAAGCAGAGATTCTGCAGTGCAGTGTTAAACAGGGACTGTGAAGAAAACTTTATTAGCTTGTCATGTCTTTGTTATTCCAGGGGCATGGGACACTTTTCACTCTTTATGGTTCAATAAGTTTGCATCTGCAGTTTTATAATCGGGCCTTTTTATTAGCGTGTGCTTGTCTGTGTGTGTCTTGTTGACTGCACTTGTAGGTGAATAGAGGTGTTTTCTGAGTGCTTTTGAAGAGCAAATGAGAGGCACTGAGAGAATGGAGGACAGAAACAAAGCTGTGGTGTGAGAGAGAGAGGAACACTGAAAAAAGAAAATGAGAGAATGTGAAGCATTAAAAGAGAGAGAGATGTGGCTAATGAAAAGGCAAAGGTGTAGAGCAAAGGGCATCCACTCATCTATTTGTGTCTTTCTATGTCCACACAAGCATCAATGGACACTTGTTAATGCTTGTAATGCTGATGACATTGTTTCACTCCTTTAGCACAAGGGCAGTGTGAACACACATTCGTAGGTTGGTGAACTAGCTGAGAGTTCAATAGGTGAACAGTAGAGAAAACTACTGCCCACAACCCTGCTATTAACAGCAGCTGTAAATATGATATTAAAGCAGGTTTTAAAATTCATTTATTATGGACTATGAAGACTATAAAGAATGCAACAAAACTGGTGTTTCTATTTACAAGTCAAACTCTTGAGGACCAAATGTGTGAAAGACCTTCAGGCAGATTTGTATAATACCACATTATGTCTCCAAGAAGACTGTTGATGCCTTACTTCTTCAGAAACCGCCACTGCAAATACACCTGTAAGAGGATTTTCCCTGCATGCAGTGTTGCGTCCAGATCCTCTTACTGCTAATGCTACCTTAGATGAGTGCAGTCAATAAGACCCCTGGGAATATCCCACCTGGTAACAAACAGTGTATGAGGTTGGCAAGGTCGAGACTGCCAACACTTCCCCCCACTAAGCCTCCCCCTGGATAGAGCTGTTTTGGCCGAGCTAACATTAGCAGCCATGCACGTACAGTTAAACTGGAATCTGAGCAGAGGGTGCAGACTGAGTTTGCTTATTTAGTGTTATTGTGGTGAAGGATATATACAGTTTGGTCTGGGTTAGGTGAATGTGTGTGTGTGTGTGTGTGTGTGTGTGTGTGTGTGTGAGTGATCTGATATGCAGCACTGAATCCACTTTGCTACACTGTTTTAATAGCCTGAACCAAAATAGACGTTTATCTGACCTCTGTGTGTGTGTGTGTGTGTGTGTGTGTGTGTGTGTGTATAATTTAGTTTCTGATAGTGTAAAATTAATCCCTGGAGGCGAGGCTGAATTAGCAACCACGCAAAACAGACAACTGCCCCAGACCTCCTGGGGCCCCTAAAAGTGACAGTTGGTTTGTGGGGATCTGATTAATTGTGATATAGTTTAGATATATGCCCATGTCAACTGAAATGATAAAGGCCTGTATTTTTACCTAATCCTAAAGTCTTGGTTTGTATAAGGAACCAAACTTTTATCATTTTAGTTGATAGCATGCTTACACTGTGTATATTCCCAAATAAATGTGTTTTTAATTAAATTACCATAAGTTAATTGACACACAGCAAACCTGCAGCCAGGTGGTTTTACAGTATACAATAAGTGGTTTGTTTCCGTGGCTCTGGGCAAAATATGTGCTTGATGGCAACAGGGTACATACACAGTGAGTAAGAGGAAGGGGTGGTCAGTGGGGCCCCAACAGTGCATTTTTACCCAAGGGCCCTCTCGTGGATTAATCCAGACATTCCTGGAGGCCATGATTGTCTGTGAATGCAACAATACTACATTGTCACACAGATACACACAAACATGTACACAAATACACACTTTTTGGACAGGAGCTCTTTTTTGCGTGTTTTTCACATGCTTGCTATGTGATTTATTGCCTCATGTCAAATGACAACAGTACAATCATGTCTGGACAGTAGAATTATCCTGAAGCACTGCTACAACAATATTCTACTGCTGCCATTTCTATTGTTGTGGCTGTGTCACATAATGATCCAGGCACAATTGCCAACAATTTTAAGAAGTGTAGTTGTTATGTGCATGACTCCTGGACTCCTTTCTGACTTTTACCACTACTATTTCTCTCAACTATAGGCCATGGCAGGGTATTTTGTGTCCTTATGTAGGCTTATTCTAACGATGAATACAAGGAAAAGTGAATTACAGACTTGTGTTATTATTAGAGCCGAGCACTTGTAACCACCTGATTTTGCCACGTTTGTCCACATTATTCTGCCTTCCCGCAAATACAGGCAACACACACATGCAAACATATAGGCATGCAATTTTGCTTCTTGCCTGTATCTTCTGTGTATTAATCTCACTCTTTATCTCTGCACTGATAGAGCCATAATGTATATTTGCCCTCCAATTAAGTTGAACAGCATGAGATCTGCTGCTCCTATCTGAATGTTTATGTTAGCCCTCCGTGCATTAATGTCTTCCACGGCTCATTTATTTCCAGCTGCAAACCTGTTTTGTCTGTGTGTGTGTGTGTGTGTGTTTGTGTATGAGATGTTTGTACCATCGTGTGTGTAGCTAAGTATGCATGCATTGTGTTTAGGCAATTCTTATACAACAAGTGCTTATGCGGTTATGGTTACATTTCCCTGTCGGTTTGTGGTGGTGTGGTGCAATTGGTGGGTTAGAGAGAGAGAGAAAGCGAGAGAAAGAGAGAGTCTGTGTGTGTTTATGAGGAGGAAAGCGCAAAAAATGTATGATTTAAGAGTGTTTTTGAGACCTAATCTCTAATCACTGCATGGGGCTCATATATAATCATAGCTTAGTTTATGAAGGGTTGTGAAAATCCTGAAAGAAAATACATTTTCATCTGCAATTTACATCTTTTAAAGACATTTGTGAATTGTGGATATCCCTTTTCAATGATCAAAAAATATCCTTAGTATATTTTAATAAAGAGTCAGCCTGAGACATCTCAGTAAACCTAGCGGACCTCATTTTGTGCTTCTTTATACCGCTGAATTCTGGCCCTTCTGATGCCAAGTTTCATGGACAGTTCACTTCAGTATCAAAAAGCAAAGACAAAAAGGATTTGGACCTCCAAACTTTGTTCATAAGTACTTCCACCAGCAAAGCATTTATATGAAGAACCTTGATTTTAAGATACATTTATTCACTTAAAAGTCAGAGTCAGACGAGAAGATCCACATCACTCTCATATCTGACCAGTAAAAATGAGGCTACAGCCATCAGCTGGTTAGCTTAGCTTAGTACAAAGACTGAAAAGAACTAGCCTGACTCAGTTTTTTGTACGGATTAACCAAACAAAATATAACGTGTTAATTAGTGAGCTTTAGAGGCGCTATAGGCGGAATTTCGTCACTAGGCTAGTTGTTTCCCCCTCTTTCCAGTCTTTATGATAAGCTAAGCTAACTAGCTGCTGGCTCCCGCTTCATATTTAATCTACAGACATGAGTGGTCTCATCTAAAGTGTAACATTTCGATCCCAGTCAAATCTTCTTCAGGTCAGAATGTCTAAAAAAGGTCACCACACCCATATATATACCAATAGGCTGATAAGATGAGAGGTGATGTGGTAAATCATCCAATGCGCCCAGGGTGACAAACATCTCAACAATTAGCAATTCAATAACTACACATAAAAGCTCTATCAAAAATAAATCCCAATAGCCTCGCCCCAACATGTGATGTGCATATAACTAAGCTCCGTCCTATGAGAACTATTCCTTCAACCAATAGGTCTCATTGACTGTAAACAGTCTCCCTTTAAATCAAATGCATCTTCAGATCCCCTCAAGGTCTTCCTCACCTTCTATATATTATAAAAGCAACTGTCAAAGTAATGATGAGAACAGACACTTAATAAAATGTGCTGATGATCTGGTTATTAGTCAGCCTACACAGATGGGGTGGAATAAGATCACTGGCCTGTGGAGGAGGACTTTGTGTTATGCGTGGCAAGTCCTTCATCCTGCTAAATGTAGCCAAAAGTAAGGACAAGAGTATTGATTTCAGAAAAGCGTCTTTTGCTGCTACAATGACTGTTATTAAGGGAGAGGAAATTGAGCTGGTGGAACATAAAAAAATACTTGGGCAAGAAGCTGCGTTTTAAAAGCAATTGAGATTCTGAAAAAGTGAAGCAGCATCTTTTCATTGTGAGTAAAAAATGTTTTTTCCCTGCATTGATGATTGTTTTATTCTGTATCTTCATCTTTATTATCTTCATCTTATCTTTATTTACTGTTGTCTGACATGAAAATCATTACGGCAGCAGAAAGAACGGCCTTGCTAATGTGACAAGAGACAGTTGTTAGGGTGAGTCAGACCCTGCTCAGGGATATTTACAGCAATCCATAGATTGTCCTGCATAGAGAGTTTGAGCTCTTGCCTTCAGGTCACTGCTACAGAGCACCTGCTAGGAAGAGGAAAAGCCTGAATGTTGTCCTTATATCAATGACTATACTATTTATATTTTGAACACAGACAACCATATACACATTAATAGCTGACCGCTTGGCCTCTTTTTGCACTGTGAAATTGTATTTTCCACATATGTATTTGCACTTTATGCCACCTCAAATCTGATATATTAGTTTTTTTTCTCTCATAGTTGTTTTTAATTGTTTGTTATGATCTTACAGTTTTTGTATGATTGTCCCAGTTGTCTGATTTGTTTTGTTTGTGTTTTAAACCCTGCATGTATATCATATTTCCCTTTGGAGCAGATAGATTGATTTTATTTGACAGTTATACAAGTATCTCAACAGCTGCGGTCCCTAAAGAGAAAATTTCATCAAACACTTGTCAGTGGTCTATTATATATCTGTTTGAGGGTCCTCGATATGGAGATGTTCATTGCCGTCTGCGGGGCATAACAGCAGAAATGGAAATGGTTAGACACAAATTGAGTATCCCTTTAAAGTGCATAGTACAGAACATTCCTATACTTTTCAAACAAGCATGCACAGCAATGGTGAAGCTCTTAAATTGACCAGCTCGTGATTAGACCCTCTCATATGCCATCCAGTAGGGCTAATGTCTTTGCAACTGTGTCCTGCAGTAGCCATGTGGTTGTTGAAGTGTTTGAGACTGAACAACTGAGAGAATAAATTACACCAGCAGCTGGTCACAGCTAAAACCCATCAGGAATAACCTGCCTGGCTTCCTCTGACACACAGAGTCAGCCGTGACACGGCAGCCAGCCAGGCAGCGGACCAGAAGGGAAATGAAACAGGCATACACCCATACACAATACAAAGCATCTCTGTTTTTTACTTCTGTTGTGTGACTGTGCATTTATTCAGTCTAATTTGATTATAAATAGGTAAGTTAAAACTGACTAACACAAAACAGATGAACAACTGGTGGCAGTTTGGGTGTAATTGACCATTTGCTTTTGTTGCTACCCCTGTCGAGCTCTCTGTTTTCGCACGGTTGCTCGAAATTCTTAGTCCTTTTTGAAAGAATTGTCTTTGATTTCAGACAGATGTAGACAAAGCAGGCTTTTCATGTATAGTCTGTCACTGCCTATTTTACCGGCTAAAATGACAACTGTAACTGGCAGATTCTATTAGCTGGCTAAAGGCTAAAGCTGCATGTCAGGCAAAAAGTCATACTCACCGGTTGATGATCCGTATTAAAGAACAGCATTGTTCTTTTATTGCAGTGTAAGCTAGTTAGCCCTAGTATAAGAAATATGACAAGAGTACGATTTTACATTTGTCCTTATTTTGTTCTAACATAACCATATTTAGCTGCTTAACTTGTACATACTTGGACAAGCAAGTCAGCGGTGATTTATGCTTTATTGTCAAACAGTATTTTCCCTTTCAACATTACAAGAGAAAACGATGCGGACTAAACATGTGCTTGGCAAAAGCAAAGCTATCCGGGATAACGTGTTTGACTGGGGTTGCTGGAGTGTAAATTTCCCCTAGTAGCATCCAAAACTGGCTCCCGTGCAGTCAGGAAATGCTACACAGTAAATGTGCTAGTAGTGAATGTTGTTTTTTTTCATAACCTGTACAGTAGTAATATGCAATATGCAGGCCTTGGAAGTAACACTGGGTTAGCCAGGCATGCTTGCAAGTTTGCAGCTTATATCAGCGAATATACACACAGTTGAATCCATTTCTTACACTTTGCTCTTGTGTTTCAGGTTTTGGAAAAGCTAATGAAAAGACATTCTTTAAAACTCTTTAAATGCAAAGTATCACACTCACTATAGCCCCCACACTGCGTCAGCATGTGGAGAAATCCAAAGCTTGACAGACCTGCTGTGTCAAGTTACTGTTGCTAAACTATGATTGGACAATCTCTGTTTGGGGGAGGGGTTTAGGGAACGGTCAATTGTGTAACTTTGTATGGTAAGATATATTTTTCCTCCTGCATTTCACATTCATATCTATGTAGTGCCAAGGCCAAGGCATTTTCATAGAATAATGTTTTTATGTGTGTGTCTGTGTGTGTGAAGCCGATGAAAGATTCTGAACTTTTGTTCTTAGAGTGAAAACCTTGTTTGACAGGGCTGATGTTTTAAAGTGTAGTCTTTAATGTTTCTTTTCTTGACCACCTTACGCAGTTTTTCCTTGTCCTGTAGTCCCTTCCCTCCTTTTGCTGTCAACCCCCCCCCCCACGCCCGCTGTTTAACACAACCGCTTTTTATTCACTGACTCACTTGTATTTCCATTCCCTGGTCTCCCCCTGTTTTTCCTCTCTACCCTCAATTCCTCCCTCTTGTTCCTCTTGTGCGTTTCACTTCTTTTGTGATTAACAGCTGCACACACACAAAAACATGCATACATTTGAATGCACTTGAACTCACATGTCTCTTTGCTGTTTGTTTGTACAAATGTGTGTGTGTTTGTGTGCATGTGTGACAGTCAGCCTTGTCTTGGGGTGTAATGGATGAGATGGTATCATCTCTAACAAGTGTCCAGAGACCCACCCAAGGCGGCCCTATTTACCCAGCTCTGCACTGGGGATTGAGAGTGCTATTTTTAGTCTGCCGAGATTCATTTATTCTCTCTCTCCTTACTTCACTCTGCGGCCTTCTCTCTTTCAGCAATCTGTCTGACATTCATTCATTCTGCGCCGCTCCCTCTCTGTCTTCATATCTCTCTCCTTATCTTCAGGACCTTTCTGCTCTGGTGTGGTTATCAGCTAGTCTGAAGTGGTGGAGTTGGTTGAGTAGAGAAGTATTCAGTGTCATCTGACAGATGCTTTACTTCAGTGTTTTCCTTTGATTCAAGTCAGTGAGATTGGGTGAGACTGGGCAATGATAAAGAGGAAGTGGGTCCCAGAAAATGAATAGGATTAGATAGAAGTTATGGCATTTCCAGTGATATGACAGAGAGAGTGGTGATGCCAGGCAACTATGTTTTTCACTGCAATGCAGTACTGTGCCAAAGGACAAAAACCTCTGCTGGTTTATATCAAAGGTTTTGAATCCATACCTGATGCTGACTCTAAGACCTGCTGAATCCAAAAAGAGTTCACTCACACAAATATATATGTAAAGCCTTGTTAACACTTTCTTACCAGTGTCCAGTGTTAATAATGAAATAGCACACTCTTCAGATGAAGAGAAGATGCACACTCATTTTTTGTCACACACTAAAAGTGGCATAGAGCATTTGCAGATGTCAAAAAATTAAGCAAACGTCTTTGAATTACATCTAGGGGGTGTGCATGTGTAGACTAGATATTCTTAAAGTAATTGAAAAGAGCATTTACATGACACCCTTTCATCTTTTGAACCCGCATGGAATAACACTTCTTTCAATGAGGTGTTTTTACTACATTTTGTTATTCAGATTGAGCTGTTATTCAGGTATTTACTGGATCAAAAGGCTCCATGTTTGTGCACCTACTAATACATTATAGTCAGCTAACAGTAAATTAACAGTCAGCTCTGCCATACTATTCAAATAATGTGTGATTAACTGCATAAAGCACAACCGTAGACAAAGAAACAAACATGATTCAGCCCCATGGCCTTTATCAGTGTCCCCCTGCTGTTGGGAAGTAAGTACACGCAAATGTCTATCAGAGGTCTCTTGGCACCATTTGTGCAGCGAGACACAAAACAACACTGACATTTCAAAGGTAAAACAAAAGCTGCAGTACATAACCTTTTACTAGCTTGTAGTGTCTGCCTTTGGTGTTTAGATGGTAAATCCAGTGTCAAAAATCCAGTGTGTGAGAGGCTGATCATTTAGCCTGTTTGTGATATTTAAAGTTAGTGTTTAAGTCAATAAATTGGCTGCAGTACTTGGTAGCTATTTAACACAGCAGACTTAAATGTTACAGTGAACCATCACACTATCATCCAGGTGTAACACACTTACTGCAGTATAATTAACCTGGTTTCTTTGGGAGGAACAAAATGACACACACACATGCTCATAGTTTCTGAGGGTGAGACTGTGTGTGTCTGGAGAGGGCGAGGCCTTCACTAGTGTCAGTTTAGTCTAACACTTGGATTAATTACAGAAATAATTGAGAGAGGAGAGGAGAGGAGAGGAGAGGAGAGTCAAGTGAACCAAGACGACAGGTGGAAAGAGAAAATAGGATAAGGAAGATGAGGCTTTAGGGAGAAAGATGACTGTAGCCCAGACAATCCTGCTGACTGATTCATACTTTTATTCCCCAAGCACAAGGAACTTGAGCTTGATAAATGCTTAGATTGAGTCTTTCTAGTTGTGTGGGTGATGCAAATGTTAGTGGGCCTGCATTTAAAGAACTTATAATAATAGCATGAACTAAACATTGGATGAAAAAATACCAAATCCAGTCCACAAGTTTCATCAAATGAAACTGAAAGCAAAAGTCAGTCACACACTCCTTAGGACCATGTGTGTTGTGGAGATGCACTGATGGCATGGGAAAATACAAGCAAATTACACGGCAAAGTACACACAAGTCACTTAAAGGTTTCTTAGCTTGTGTGTTTGCATGTGTGCATGTGCTCGTTAACATGGGTTTCAGTCTGTCGCATAAAGAAGTTGTGAGGGTGATAATGAGAACGTGTGTTTCGGTGTGTGTGTGTGCCAGTGTGCTTACATTTTTGTATAAGGTGTTGAAATAGTGTCTGAAATATGTTTTGTTTTACCTGCAACAATGCCAACGACAAACAAAATAATTTCCTCTCTTCTACTCTATCAGCAGAACAGCTAAATGAAAAGGTCATTTATTCCCTCTTCTTTCTACTTGCTAGCTCTGTAGTTGAAGGACCAGTTATGTTTTGCACAAATGTATGTATGTATGTATTAATTTATAAAAGTAGCGCTGTCTCATCCAGAGACATGCTGCTCCCCTCCTCCTCATCACCCCCTCACTATCCTTCTGTCTGTTTCAGGTTGTCTTGCTGGACAGTCTTATCTCCTATCTTTGTATCTATTCATATCACAGTAAGAGAGAGGGCGAGGCCTGGCGTTCCCACAGGAAACAGCCGGTGACTTAGAGTGCAGTTGCCTTGTAATTATTACTCTCCTGACCTCCCCGCATATCTGCACATATCTGGCATGCCTGTACTCTTCTGTTGGACAGGGGGGAAATAGAGGAAGGACAAGAAGACAAAGTGACAGTAATTGAAATAGCTGAGACAGAGCTAAGAGATGTGACAGCACTGTGATGTACCTTACAGTGTAACAGATTATCTTTAGTCGTAGTTGCTAAAATAACCCCTAAACAAGACTAAGGCTTTGTCTGAAATCACTCCGTCATTCACTACCCACTATATAATAATCACTCAATAGTTTACTCTTTATTGAACAGTAAAATAAGACTTTTAGATTATGTATCCTTTTAGATTGTTGTTTAAATATATATATTTACTTATTAACATATTTATTGCCAGTTCCACATATATATATATATATATGTATGTATATATATATATATATATATATATTATGCTTATAGCCTTTGAATGTTTGAAAGCACAATGCAAATTCCATCTAGAATTTTTAAATTGTAATAATGTAATGGTAGTGGTAATATTAATATTAATAAGTTAATAATAATAGGAATGACAGTCATAGGAATAATAATGACATAATGACAATAACAGAGCCAATAACAACAACTGTAACAGCAGTTGTTGAGCAGGAACACAGGGGCAGCAGGTGGCCCACAACCACAGATCCAGTCTCTGCAGCTCCGGAGGCAGAAATACCTGCTGGAAGAGACAGAAGGAGAGAGGAGAGAAACGAGAAGGCACAGAACTATGGGAGAGAGAAGATGTTGAGTTAGTAACATGCAGTAATGGGATAAAAATGCATACAGATAGAGTGGAGGAGAGAGGAAAGAGGTGCATCATGGGAAGTCTCCCGACAGTCTAGGCCTATAGCAGCATGACTAAGGGATGGTTCAGGACTCACCCAAGCCAGCCCTAACTATAAGCTTTATCAAAAGTCTTAAGCCTACTCTTAAATGTGGAGATGGTGTCTGCCTTCCGAACCCAAAGTGAGACCTGATTCCACAGGAGAGGAGCTTGATAACTGAAGGCTCTGGCTCCCATTCTGCTTTTGGAGACTCTAGGAACCACAAGTAACCCTTCATCCTGGGAGCTCAGTGTTCTAGTCAGGCAATAAGGTATTATGAGCTCTTTAAGATACAATGGTGCCTGACCATTAAGGGCTTTGTAGGTGAGGAGAAGGATTTTTTAATTCTATTCTGGATTTTTTCAGCCTGACTTTCTCTCTCAGCTTGTTTTTCTATTTTACTCCCTTGGTCTTAAAAGGCTTATAAGGAGTTTAGGTGTAGCCCTCTCCATGGTAACACCATCTCCCATTCTTACACACACATTTTCTCGCTGTCTCTCATCTAATAATTCTATTCTTTCCTATTTACTGTGTGTGTATCTGTTGATCTGGGTGGTGAGCTGCTTTATACAATTGCCCTTACAGGGATAAATAAAGTTGTATTGAATTGAATTGAATTGCAGATTTTGGACACATACTATTCATCATAATTTTGCTTCATCCCCCACAGGTGTAGAGTCACACAACTGTAATTTTCACATCTATAAAATGCAGCACATTGCATTGTGGGATTGTTAGCAATAAGTTAACATGCTTTGTCTTGATGATGGTGGTAGATGGAAAGTTATCACCAAAGTTATTGCAATTCACCCCGAGGGGAACATGGAAATCTGTACCAAATTATATTGCAATCCATCCAATAGTTGTCGAGATATTCCAGTCTGGACCAAAGCGGTGGACCGACAGAAGACTGACATGCCGCTAGCGTGGCTAAAAAGTTTGGTTTACATACAACATAATATGAGGTTGAAAAATGTCAAATGAATATGCAGCTGCTTACATACAAATGGAAGATGGAAAGTTAGCTAATTTGATCAATTACCTTTGTTGCAGTGAAACCGCTCGACAGTCAATCTTTAGCACCATTCATTAAATACTACTTATATCTTCTGTAAGATGTGTTCATGCTCTTGTAACTTAATTAACTTTGGTTATATTAAGCAACAGGCATCTCCTTTCCTACATGCCTCCTGTAACATCAGCCCCTTAAAGTGCCTATCAGAGCTGTAACTGTCATGTCTGATATGTAATATTGCAGAGGATTTTGCTGTGCGACGTGATTCTTTATTCTCTGCTTTAATATACATCAGGGTTGATGGGTCCTACCCACCACAGCAGGCTGTCTTATGTTCCCTGCTCTCCACACTCTCCATCTCTTTACAACCCTTGTCTTTCTCCTTTTCTCTGTCTCCAATTACTGTTGTATTAACTCCATTAGAGAAACCATCATCATTGTGTAATTGTACAATTGACATGAGGATCAGGCTCCTTATCAAGTTTCAAAACAAATATGAAGCCCAACTGGAAACAGGAGTATGCAGTAGGCCCCTGGGAGAGGCTTCATATTCAGGACCTGCAGTTCACCCTCTCCTCGTGTCCTCCGTTCTTTATTTTTATCCTCTCTGCACCCTCCATCACCCTGATTTCCTGTTTTCATCCCCCTATCTCCTCTTCCTGTGATCCATCCATCATATGGGGATGTGTAGAGGTGTTGGTGTTCCCCTTTTTTCCCCCTCTTTCTCACACACCCTTTCCCTCTCTGGATCCCAGCCTGTGCCTGATGTCCTGCTGTCCAAATCTTATCTCAAGGGTGTAATCAATATATGAAGTAAATTAGATGTATTACAATCTCTCCCTCTATCTGTCTCTCTCTCACAGACACACACACACACACACACAAACACACACATTACCGGCGTCATTAGATAAACATGATGACTGTGTAAATGTAATTACTGTTCAATCAACCATAATTAGCGCCAGCCAAATGCACGCAGGATTATAGACATGCTGCTGTACAAGAAAGGTACATCTTGTGCTAGTTTGGATGTAGATATGGAGCATGATCTGCCCTATTTTTGTCCAGCAGGTTCACAACCACATAATCTTAGCTCCAGGTGACAGAGGCTTGAGTTACGTTACACTCAATGAATTCACTCGAGGAAATTCATCCAACAACGACTATTTCCTAAAATCCTTCAAAGAGCATGTTTATTGTTGTGGATGAATTAATTTTCCAGAGGTGACTTCACTGTTCTTGGCAGAGCTCCGGGACAGAGAGTGTCACACAAACCACCACCACAGCTGCCATTTGTTCTCCGCAGCCAGTATTTACTGTGTATTAAAATTATGTAATTGTGTGGCAGCCGCAGCACATTGGCTCACTGGGAAATGTCTGTTGTTTGTACCAGCTCAGAGCCAGAGGTTTGAATGCAATTTGACCTTGTGATTTCATTTCACAGCCCATGCTTACTTCCTCGAAAGCCAACACTGAACAGATACAGATCAATGTATCTGTAAATGTCAATTTACTGAAAAATCACCCATTTTTCTATTAAGTCAGTTGAAAGTTGAGTTGAAATTGATTACATAGACGAACAGCTAACTGTCCCTACCTCTCTCTGAGTCACAATGCTTTGTGTCTAACTCTAATTTCTGTGCTCCCATTGGTTCCACTTTCAGTCACCCTTTGTCTTTTTTTCCCCCTGTTTTCCTGTGTCTTTTGGCCTTTACCTCACTCTCACTCACCAGACAAGAATGTTGGTATCAGACACCCCACCGGTGTAATCATTTTTTCATCCTGATATGTTTTTAAGCATGTGAGTTTAGACAGTTATCATGTGATGCACTATAATTGTATGAGAGGAGACAACAACACTCTTTTTCCCCTTATTGTTATGGTTAATAATACATAATAATGCAGGTCTTCAGTTTGTGTCTCTCATGTTTTATCATTTCATTCGACTCATAAAGTTAAGCATCTGTTCTTCTGAAAGATAAATACCCCGCAATCTTTGAAAAACCCAGAAGGTCAGTGAACAAAACGTACCAATTTTCTGAAGGGATTTCCAGAATCCTCAAGGACTCTTCTAACCATCTGGATGAAAAAATATTCCATCCGCTGCACGATTCTAAAAGACTAGAACCTATTTCCCAGTTTCCTAATCCAAACAAAGATAGTAGCCGATAATGATGTATTTCCTTACACGTTTTATGTGACACAAGTAAAATATAAAAGTGCTGTTTTCGTATAAAACTATTAAATAATAGAAAGTAACATCAATAAAGACATAAAACTTTTCCGTTATGGTTCACATTATACAAATTGAGCAAGGACATATGTAATTTCCTATTTTGCTCCAGGAGCTGGAAATACAGACAAGTCATCAGTTACAACTCAGGTGGGCCTCTCAATTGTTTATTTACACGTGACTTTTGCTACACTTCTTCCATGGCAGAGATCCACAAATGTGTGTGGAGATTTGTCTGTGTGCCTTAGTAGCTATAAAGCCTTAATACCACCAGTCGTTGGTAGCACCCAGTGACTTTTCAGCCATTAATATATATGTACACATTCACAGATCGTACGCATTAACATATTTGTCTACACAAATCTCAATACACTAGTTCTGCTTTAATAATGGCCCCATAATTTCCAGCCACCATCTTTGTTTAGCTCTGTTACTTGAATGTAATGTTAATACATGAGAGGCACAAGCAGGAGCAAGTGCGCTACACTCCCATCCACCACCTTGACCTCCACACCCTTACTTCCCACCTTGTTACATACAGTGAAGGACAAACTTCCTGTGTGGGCATAGACTGTTTGTACTGTACTGCATGTAAATCGTGAGGTGCTGAATCATCCAATGTGAACATAGTACCTAGGGATACTGAGCTGTAATGTTACATATTACACCATTTGATGATGCTCTTATGCAAAGCACCTTCTTCAAAGTGCCTTGACTGCACATCTCAAGTAACCCTCTTTCCACAGTTCCCTCTTCTGACTCACTCTCTCCATGATCTATTCTTCCTAAATTGTTTCTTTGCTTCCTCCCGCTGTCCCAGTATGTGCTCTCTCTCCCTCCCTCCCCCCTTCCCTCCCTTCCTGGGTGAGAGTCGGTAGCAGTGACGTAGCTGTTGTTTCATCACCACAGAGACAGTCTAGGCTGCAAGGACAGCAGCTCCTTGTCTTTCCCTCTTTCTCCCCCAAACACACACAATTGTCCTCTGCAAACAGCATCTCTCTGTGTGCAGGTGTGAGTGAGGGTGTAAGACAGCGAGATAGGTGTCATCCTTGTGCCCATACAGGGCAGCTGTAAAGACAGACACAGCAGGGATCCGCCCCAGGGACAGTGGACTGAACAAGCTTTTCCTTTTCATAGGTCAGTGGTGGAAAACACAGTCTCCTCCGTACCTCAGGCTGAAAAGTCCAAAGAGAAAGAACAACGACCATTGTCTGGCAAAAAACATGTTTTTTCTCAGTTTTGTAAACTCTCCCAGTCTGTCTTGACTTATGATGCTCATTCAAACATTGTCCACCCTTTGGTTACTGTGTGCTAACATGCTGCAGCATTACATACACAGGGGGACACAGTGGTGCATTGTGTAAAGGCTGAGCCTGTGGAAAGAACTGAGCAGTACAGGCTTTTCCTCTGGACAGTGGAATGAATAGGGTTGAACAGACATTTGGGTTTGGCCTGTGGTGACTAACTGAGACTCTGGTGTGCTTTGGCCATGACTTTCCCCCTTTGTTGGGATGTCTTTCAGAAATTGAGAGGCTATCAACGTCAAAGAGCATTGTTGATTAAATTCAACAGAGGAAAGGGGTAGAAACAGTTTTTTTTGCTACCTCTCATGGCTCTCCTCTACAACAGCAAGCTGTTGCTGCCTCAAGTTCACAATTTCACATTTTTATACTGTGTGCAAGATACCGAGTTTTTTTGCTGCTCACAACCCACTTGACACAGCTACATAAGAAAATGAAGAATGTGCTGTTATGGTTAACTAATGAAAGGAAAGAAGGTGCATATTCATTTCACATAAACTCTCAATTAAAACTCACCTCTTGTCCTTCCATCCACTACCTCTGAAGTGATCAGTTACAGCTTTCCACACTGGTAGAAATACAGCTTTTGGTTTAACTGGTAAAAAAAAAAACAACAACAACTGGTATGTAGGTTCTATTAGTCAGTATCGAAATAAGAATTATAACCAGATATAACAAGTTAAAAGTTTCACATCACGTATACATGCAGAACAATAACAAAAGGCTCTCACATAATATGGTTATGGGATGAGATATATAACTACCAGTTCACATCCAACAAGCCCTTCTGGAGTAGGTTGGTAACTGTAGAGGCAGAGAGAAAATGTGGTTTTAAGTGCATTCTGCAGCTCCAAAGCAGGATTAGAGAGGGTTTAGTACATCTGTACCATTTTTCTCTTTACTTCTTTGTAAGCTTTCCTGATCTTGTCCTATTCAGCATTAGAGGTGTCCATCACAAAGTATCATATCTGAAGTTGTTGCAGTGAAAAACCACTGGATTTTATCAGAATAGAGGTTTCTGGGGTTAAAATAATCTTGCTGTCACCCAGTGACAGCTCAACCTTTAACATCTGGGATCGTTAATGTGCACTCAGGCTTCTGAGTACGCTGCAGAGAAAAAGCATAAAAGAGGAGAAGAGGCTTCTAGGACTTCTTTTAAAGTCTCCTTGGCAGCCCCTGGGACTCCAAAGAGCATATCAAAACAGCAGAGAGCCACTTCACTGCATATCTCCAACAGGCTCTCTGGCTCACTTTGAAATCTTAAATTATATTAAAAGTTAAAACAAAAAATTGGATTGTTTAGTAAGTTAATGGCTCTGGGTTTAAACTGTGCTGTAGGCCTACTGGATATGAACTAGACTGATGACAGTGATTAAAACAAACTCATAGTAAACAGATTCTCACTACTCTGCTGATGTGTGAAAACTGCATGATGCAAAAAAAAAATGTAGGATGTAATCCTGTTGCCATAACACTGGTGATATTTTGAGTAAAATCTAGAATTAAATGACATATTTTGAATAGTATCAGATATTAACAGTCTAATTTTTGCTCTTTATTTTGCATTTCAGTTAGTTGTTCCGTTTTCATTTTGATTTCATTTAGCAGTTAGCTAGCACGTTAGCCATTCATTTAGCTGTTGAGTTAGCCTTTATTTTCTATAGGCTTGATAATATAGCACTTAAGAGCTTTTTAATTATGCCTCTTTTTGCAATGTCCTTTTTTGTGTTTTTAATAGATACAAGACAACAATGGTGTTTTTCACAGACTAAACTTGTTAGCATGACAAATTCATTGTTGGTTTTAGTTTCTTCAGGGGAATTGTTGATTGAAATAATAGTGTTATTCTTCAATTTTCTTCTTTTAAGTTTCCTTCATCTGCTCCTTTTCCTTGTATATAAATTTCTTGCAGTTAGGACCAAAGAAAGACACGTGACAGAAGAAAAATGTAGGAAATATGAACTTCTTGAAAACGAGAGAGTGCAGTTAAGGCAATAACGAGTGCACAGTAAGCCATTGAACAAGTTGAGGGGTAGTCAGTGGGGAAATAGTGAACATGCTCTCCATCCACTCACTTAAATAAGATAAGGGCAGTGCATCAGCCTAATCAAATTACTGTGACAGTGCACTGCGTATGCAAATTAGGACAGGTGACCTTTGATCAAATTTGGAACTTTTTGATGAACATCAATAAATCAACCTTGTTTATTCCCTATTTTGCCCTTTTCTCTCCAGGAAACAGGAACTGCTGAACATTTCCAACATCCCTGTGGGAGAATGTCCCCCCTCACCGCCCCGCACTGCGCCGCCCAGCATGAAGGTAGGACACACACACATTAATGTGCATGTGCACACATGTGGTGGGACATACACGTGTAGACACACACATTTTTAGATTATGTTGTTATTGATTTAACTGACTTTTTCACAGACATATTTCACTCATTAGACCTTTAGGTCTGTTAAAAAATCAATTGATTCTGATTATCGTCATTGAGAAATCTCTTTAGCAAGCAAAGCAGTTCAGAGACAGTGACAAACTGCAGTGTCACAACAACATAAAGTTTACAACTTGACACATATTACATAACTACATTTAAAGCAAAGTAAGGTTTTTACAGGTTATGATGTTGTTTTATGTCACAACATTTAGCATTTTTTATAATCCATGGCACTATTTTCTTGTCTGCCCTCTACTTGATGTATATTCTAGCAGCTTGCATTTCAATGAGCTGAAAATGTAAATATTCATTTTGCATCTATCTGAATATCTAAAGCATGCATATAGATTCACAGCATTAAATTAGTTAAATTCATACTCCACAGCTCGGACACCCTGTATGATATTTTGGTTTTGTGCTATTTTGTATGGCATATACTCTCAAGATTCAAGTTAGGGCAGCCTCTGTTCAAGTAAGAGTCTTCATGATTTATTTCAAATATTGCTCTCAGAGAGAGTAAATATGGCAACATCATTTTGTAAATCGAACCCCACTCTTCCCAGTTTTGCAGTGAATGCTCCTCCAGGTGTGGAGTGATTTTTTTCCATGTCTGCTGATATAAATGCTGATCTGTTGAGTTGCCTCTGGAGGCAGCGGGAATGAGAGCCGAAGATGCAAAGCTCATGCAGAAACTGAACTGTGCTCTCTATAGTGCGCAATGTTAAGTTGTGTAAGTCACCACAAACACAATTTTAGCTTTATATTCTTACTTTAAATTTTCTCTACTCAAACTGTTACTGTGCTTTTACTTTTTGTTGAGCTTTACTTGTGTTTAGAGAACCAACCTTGGTCGCCTTGACTGGTACAGGAAACTGTCAGGATACATGATATCACTTGTTTTTATTTCCCCTCATTAGACAACTTTTATTTGCAGTTCTGGTATGACTTTGAGTCTTTGGGTTGGGTTTCCTTTTGCCAGTAAAAGATTGTATTGGGAAAAAGGAATTGCAATGGAATTATCCTGTGGTGTATATTGGTTCGTGACCAACTCCAGTAGGAAAAGGTTTGAAGCTTTATTCTCAGGCTAATGGTATCCTGACCACAAATTATCAAGTTCAATCAAACTGTGTCATCAAAGGAAACCTTGGCCAGAGCTGTGACTTGGCAAATTGAAAAAAAATTATCAGAGCAAAACCAAACTGAATATGAATACAAATTAAATCTTTCTCAGGTGTTGTCATGTAGTGACGTATTGTGCTGCACGTATAGCAAAAGCATTTTACTATTTATATGAGATTGTAAGGTGTGATGTTTTCATTCATTCATTACTCACACTGCATTGCACATATACTACAGCTGAAGAATTTTTCATTTTTCCTCCAGCATGATAAAAGAGAAGATGCATTTTGTAAGGGGGCACATTAGCATGGTGATTTATAGGAAATAGATGACAGCTCCTGCAAGAGGGAGCCACTTTCTGCAGTATGTCACCTTGAACTAAGCCATCATTATTGAATCTGCTGAAGACAATACAGAGGGAGATAGCACAGAGAGGAGGAGAGGAACAGAAGGATATAGTTTGCTCATGGCGAGAAAGACAGAAAGAGCTGATTTATGGTCAGGCCAAAACAGGAAAAAAGACCATAATGTATGAGAAAAAATATGAAAGAAATACAACTCAAGCCAGAAGACATCCATTTTCTTCTCGATGTGTGGCTGATTTCTGGTAATTATCAATTGGTAACCCACAATTTTGCTGTGAGCTGGTCAGATATTCATCATCAGTGTCACACTGGTAAAGAAGGTGTGAAACATATAATTTCCTAAAATCACTGTCCACATCAAATCCACATCCACGAGACTATACAAGTTTGGCTGCAATGTGAAATTTGTTTTAATCATGGTGTCCCATTTGCACAACTTGAGCCTTGTCAAAAAAAAGTGTCCACTGGCTCTAGAGTTATTGCCACTGTCTCTAATCCTCTGTAGTGAATTTCATGTGCTAGATAATGCACTACTAATAAATATAAAAACGTTCACATCTGATCGCACAGACTACATGTCGTTGCTACACAACGTAGTGATTGGCATTTTTCCTCCTAATACAGTGGCCATAAAGATGAGTCTCCTGGCCACACTGGCATGGAAATGGGGATTTTGAGCACCTGGCACACGTACTGCAGCACAGTACTGGAGCAACTGTGCGCTGCAACTGTTTGGTGTATGTTCTTCATAGAAAGATGAAGAAAATATAGTGAGAACATTTTGTCTTTTCTTTCCTCTTTAAGAGGGTTTTTCAGTAGTTAGGACAGGTGTGTGTGTGCATTTCATTCTGTGTTATTGCACTTTGTAGTGACTCACACTGTGCTTAATATTAACAGTCAACCTTCAAAGACACTGCCGCTGACACAACAAAACAAAACTCAGACAGTTCTTGGCCCACGTTGCTGACCTATTGTGTGTGTGTGTGTGTGTGTGTGTGTTCTTGTGTAGACACATACACACTGGAATGACATGTTCTGTTTTGACAAACGATTCAGTTTGCTGCCTGACTTGACTTTCCTGTTTAAGCTTTAGGCATTTAAAGGCAAAACAGAGATTAAAAGCGAGTGAGAGTGAAGTCACTTTCTAAATGACGAGAGGTAAGAATGAGAGGAAGACACACAGAGGGTTCAGATGTTTTAGTTGCTGTTAGGTAAGTCTGCAATTTGACTCAAAAAATGACCAGATTGTCTCTTACTGAAAACTATTTGATGTATTGTTACTACTACTACATATGTAGTAGTAACTTACACAGTAAGTCACACACTTTGATCTGAAAAAAAAAAAAAATAAATATATATATATATATATATATATATATATATATATGGACGAAGTTTTTGTATATATATATATATATATATATATAGTATATTCAGTATATACTGTATATCTCTAATTAATCTACTTGGGTATCAACTTACTCAAAATTGAACAAATTGCTCTTGGAATTAAGTCTTCCATTCAACCCTTCACTGTATGCTGATTGCTGTGTAAATACAACATCGGGGCGACTGTCAAGTGAACTTTACAGTAATATGCTGAGTTTGAAAAAGCTGGCAGGGGAACAAACACACTTCACTGTCAGTCAGTGCATTGATGCTCCTGTTTTACAGCTGATATTATTCTCACACGCTCAAAATAAAATTAAGTACTGAAGTAAATATTCTGTACCTAGAGGGTTTGAAGATCAGAAGTTTCAGTATCAGACTCTCAAAAATTTTCAGGGTTTAATTTCAAAACATGTTACATCTAGTTTGGGAAGATTTTACCACTTCACATCCCTCAGTCAGTGTAAGTAAAATAACAGCAGAAACAGTCAGTGTTGTGATTGAATTGGTGTCCTATAGACATTGCCTCTCTGAAACTTCCACAGTTTTATGTCATATTTATAGCAGATCAACTCCCACATGTACAGTATTTCACAACAATATTTTATAACCCAGGGACCGAGCCAAAACAGTTTTGACTGATGCATCAAATACAGATGTGTGTCAGTGCAAATATCAGCCAGTGTTCTAGTTATCTGATAGAGCTGTGCTATAAGGGTGTTTGTGTCTTATTGTACATCTGATAGCCATCCTTTCATCCACCCATCACCTTTTCGATCCAGAGAAGGAGTTGAGTTGTGGGCAGGAGAGTATGTGGCTATACCATCCATGCTAGGACAAAGCTAACTTTGGCTGAGGTGCAGGTATTTTGAACAAGGCTGTCTCATGTTGCAAACAGAACTGAACTGCACTCAACCAGAAACAACAAGTGACTGTTAGTGGATATAATAAGAACAGTGTGATACCTGTCAGTTTGACTCACTAGGACTAAACAAAAGAGAAAAGAAATAAATCAACAATTATTGAAAGCACATTTAGCTTGTTCCCATTTTATTCCTTTCCCCAAGATTTCAATTAGTGTTTTCGATAAAGTTAAATTCTGTAATATTCCTTTAATCCTGAGGATAACATGATGAGACATGAAGGCCACTGTCCCTGTCTGTGACTTATAAACATTGCTGTCAATGTGCGGATGAAAATGTTGATGACTTTACATGAATATGTGTGAATTCTAGCAGCCAACTAGTCAGTCAGTCAGTCAGTCAGGCAGGCAGCTGGTCTAATCTGCCTGCGGTCTGTGGTAACCCCAGCGGGTTGCCATGTGAGATAAGAGATGCAGATGCTGTTGCTGGGCCAGAGAGAGAGAGAGAGAGAGAGAGAGAGAGAGAGAGAGAGAGGCAAAACACAGAAAGATGGAGAAAGTAGGAGAGATAGAAAAGGTAAAGAAATCAGAAACGGGACAGAGAGAGAAGAAAAGAAGAAGAAGAAGAGAAAAGGCAGTAGAGTGATAGGAGAGAAGAGAGGACAAATTAGCACAGTGAGACACTTTGATAAATAAGACAGAACAAAGTGCAAGGACAGAAAAGTGACAAATACAGACATCAAGGTCCTGTTTTAGATTGACAGCGAAGCAGAAAGACAGATAGGTGTCTCATGTCCTTGCTCCTGTCTGGTCACTGTAGGGTATATAGATGATGATTGAACACACTGTCATTGCAGCTCACATACTGCCGGGACAAGCTGCATCAGTGTGTCTTTTAAACTGTCATGGTCAACTGTCTGTGAGGATGTGCCATCACATCTCGATAGATTAAAAGAAAAAAAGGATACAAAAGCTGCTTTTCTAGAATACACCTCCCTCCTTCCTCTTGTCGCCCTCATATGATCCCAGTAACCATTACACCACACACACACACACACCTCATGGTAACACATGCAGGTGGCTGAGAGCGCATGTGGACTGCCAAAGTTGCTATTTAACAGATATAGACAGCTGTGCTTATTGTTGGTCTCGCTGTCTGGTGTTGACTCTGCGTGTCCAGCCACAGCGCTGTATCAGTTTACAACACCTTTAACTGGTTAATATTAACTTCTTGATAAACTCTGTATGTGTGTGTGGTTCGGTCGGTAATGGGAGTGGTAATGATAGTTTTATAGATTTTCACCTAAGTGCAGGTAACTGTACAGGGAATAACATTAGTTTTTGGTTTTTTTTTTACAGTAGTGCTTTGAAAATGTAGTCGTTTACAGTTTTTTTACTACTAGAATACATTGAAATGGCTGTAAAACACCAGTTACTGTAAACATGTTAGTAGACTTTCCTGGTTAAAGAGCTACGGTTCATTGGTAAGGCATTCATTTCCTGGCTCCTTCTTGCTTTGTATTTTATAGCGCTACTGAGTGTGCAGCATCTAGGCTGGTGCATTTATAAGTGTGATAGTGCATGTTAGTGTGTGGTATTGGCTGTCAAAGTCATTTAAAGTAGGTTATAGTTGATTTTTGTTTTCAGTGAAAGTGGATCCTTATTTTTTTCATTGGTTACATTGTGATTCAACAGCAGTGTACTGTGTAGTAGCCATTTGAAGAGGAAGCGTAGCACTGCTGCTTTTGTGAATTTTTTACTTTAAACCAGACTTTTTGTTGTACAGGAAGTTTAATTCGATGCCATGGACTGATCTCCTGTGTGTGAGTGAGTGCATACATGAGCTCACACACACATAGCGTGTGTAGCCTAAACCACCCTGCACACATTTGCACATTATATATGTACCAAAATGTGACCACAAAGACACGAAGCATGTAGACCATTATCACCTTCACAACTTTCATTATGTGACAAAGTGGAAGCCCCGGAGACTTGGATGTTATGAATGCCCTCAAGGATGCATGTGTTTGTGTGAGTGTGTGTTACTTTCTGAGGAAATGGTTGCTTATCAGTGCGTGTGCATGTGGGTGTGAGAGGCTATTGGGAAAGTCTCTCCCCAGCCCTGCCCTGTTGACACAGCAGAGTTTATACTGTGGAGGAGAGTCGTATGCAGTGAGCTGGCCAGCAAGATCTGCTGGTGTCAACAACAATGCACTGCTATACCGATGTTACCAATGTAAGACCTTTAGATTCAAGCATTTTGGTTTTGCTTTGAGTGCCGAAACACTAGTATGAGGTGTAAATTAGAACAAACTGAAGGTCGATGACTGAGCTGTTGTACTGACTGAAGGTGTGTTTGATGTCAGTAGATTTTGATGCTCTGAAAGTCGAAATTCAGCAGTATTACCCTGTTTCACATGTTTTTTAATCTTCTTCTGTGTGTTTCAGTCTGCAGAGTTCTTCGATATGCTGGAGAGGATGCAGGTATGAAATTCTCATTTATTCTTTTCTTTCCTGTGAATCAAGTTTCTTTCTCTACTGTAATTCCGTAGTTTGTACCATTGAGCAAAAGTTCCATATGTGCGATGTAAAACCTTGAACGGAACATCAACATACTGTGAGATGATATCTATCCTTTCTCTTTTTCTTTGACCACTACCCGGTTTAACATATGCAAGGATGAGACAGAAATTCATGATTTAATCAGTGTAGGTCAGAGTCTGTCTCTCTCTGTATGCGACCACTTTGTGCCCTCCACGAGCCCCTAACGACACAGGCTTTGAGTAGTCTGAGGACAGATGGGGATATAAAAAGGGAGAGGAGGAGGAGAAAGCAGTGGGAGGAGAAATGAAAGGCACAGAAAAAGAAGGAAATAATGGTTTATGGTTCACAATGAGATCTCCAAAATGTGTGAATTGGCAGCTGTACCAGGTTTAGTCACTGGAAATGTTCATAAATTGAGAATAGAGTGACCTTTACTTTTAGGCAGCTAATCAGACTTGCCTTGCATAGATACTAACCAGAGTCCAGTAGAACTGACCAGTCACTGAAAGGACTGAGTTAGAGAAAGTTAGTTTTATGCAGCAACCTATGAACGCAGCACATTAAACTACCCAAAAAAGTCTCTTCCACCTCCCTCACACTAAGTCTCTAATTTTGAGTCATAATTTTCCTTAAAGGATTAGCCTGCTTATATTTTGGATTTTCTTATTATCAAAAATTCCATGAAAAAGACCAAAACCAGCAATTAATTGATTCACGGACAGGTTAGGGAAGTTGAAAGGTATTGTGGAGGACTAATATATTCTTGTTTTTGGTATTTTTATGTTGACAATAAGAAAAATAAGGCCAGCCTTATCCCTTAATTTTGAATCATGATTTCCCCTTAATAACACAGAAGGAGAAAGGTAGAAAGATGCTACTTCAGTAGAGCCTGATGATCAAACAGCCTCACACACACACACACTCACACACACACAAAGAAACTGTGCACCTCATCCATCTTTTCTGAACTTCAGCTTGCATTGACCTGCTCTCTTGAGCTCTGCTGCCTCTAACTCCACATTTGGAACCAAGTGTTCAAAGTGTGCTTCAATAATGTAATCTGGATGGTGCTGATGAAGGTCACCTTTTTGATCCCAATCTCTTCTTCTTCCTCTCCTAACTTCACCCCTTTCCACCTCTCCCTCCTCCCTCTTCCTTTGTCCTCTCTTCATCTTTGTCTCTCTGTCTATGACTGAAAATTAAAGTCTCATAACAGCGTCTTTGTGATCAGTCTCACATTGTTGACAATGACTCCCCTGTGACTGTAACAGCTGCTCCATCAATATGCACTCAGACAGACACACACCACTACAGACTAGACTGAGAAGTGCGTGTGAACACTTGAGTGTGTATATTTGGTCATGAGTCTGCACTTGTACTGTTCAATAGAATGCTGTTGGATTCTTGTTATGATTGGTGCCATTAGAAGTGATGGTGGTGGTATGTATGTTCAGCCGTCTGAATCCCCACACACGCATTAATTTCCTCACGTCTATGCTCAGTCACGTAGACGAGCTGTTCCACTGGGCCTGTACCATAATTGGCCAATTTACTTAATGTTTTTCAGACTGGCTTTTCATATCTGGATATATATACAAAACACTACAGACTGAATAAGGCGTGCTGCTGTGTCCCAAAACAAGGCAATAACAAATGAGGAAAGGAACACTTAGCACGCCTGGAAGCTGGATGCAGAGAGAGAGGATGACTAAGTGTCTGTATTACCCAGTGTGTGTGTGTGCAGGGAAGTGCATTAGCATGTATGACTCACTCAGTTGTCATCTGGCAACAGAGACAATGAGGTCTGAAAACGAGAATGCCATCTCCCAGGACAGTTTTTAAATGCACAAAAATAAACGGAACTTGCTTTTTGACCCTTGTGCTTTTCCGTCCTCACGCTGCGTGCGGACACCAATAAGGTCCCTAAAGCTGAAGAGACCAAAAAATGGAAGGTGTGACCAGACACCAGACACACACCTGTGCACATCTCATCAGTTTGTGTTATTATTATGTCCCATTTCTCTGCATGCTTTCCTTCATCACTGCTTCATCATGCCTCCTGATTTGCTCTGTAGTTGTTGTTGTCTCATCTGTCAGCCTATTCTGAAAACCCCTGTGAACCCTTTTCAAATTCTTCTCAGGGCTTTTAAAGTACAAAATCAATAGCTTCTTGATCTGATTGATTATAAGTTGAATGAACTCAAACTGTCAATTGATCCTCTCTGGACTGCCAGTATCCTGACTCTTGCTGCTGCAGAATACAAATGACTGGCTGTCCGTAGCGCTGTGCTCTCAGCGGTGCAGACGGCCTCAGCAGTATTTAGAGGTCATACGCTGGAGCTGTGCTACACTAGCAGACTGACAAACGACTACAGGCTCATAACAACTCTTAACCCCAGGCTGCTGAATCAAAACAGCTCTGACATCATCAAGGGGTGACACACCCTCGTTGATGTTTGCTGATGACTCTGCATTTCAGGCTGTTGCATCATCACCTGAGAGTCCATTTGGCATAATACGTTACCTTTCTGTTCCTGTGTTTGTGGCTCTGCTTGCAACTGTCTCATTGTGGTGAAAGTCAGTGAAGTTCACTTATGTTAAAATTTGTCCTTCTAACAGTGTGTGTGTCCTCTATTTTACAGGATGACTATATCCCCTACCCACGGATAGAAGATGTGAGTCAGTTACTCACTCACATAATACACTTATAACACACATTTACACCCTTCTCTCGTGGAACCACTAGCTAGGAGTGTTTCAGACAATAGATAATACATTTAAAGTTGAAGTACTTTGCATTTTTTATTATTACATGCTTAACAAGCTTGCCTTGAAGGTGCAGATCTGGAGAGCATGCCCCTGAGCTATTATATTTTATTATATTTTTGCTTTTATCTACTTCGCTTCCTCTCTGCTGCCCTTCTGTCCAAGGTCTTGGAAAAAGGTGGTCCATACCCCCAGGTAATCCTGCCACAGTTTGGAGGTTACTGGATTGAGGATGTGGAGGCACCAGCAGGGACCCCCTCCTCCTCAGAGTCCAGTTTCTGTGAGGAGGAGGATGGAGGAGAGGGCATGAGCCCTGGTGGGGGGCATAGTTACCGTCTGGAGTGTAACAGCACAGCCCGCGCCTACCGCAAACACTTCCTAGGCAAGGTTAGTGTGTGTGTATCAATGTCAGTTTCACCATGTATTTAGCAGGAGAAGTCTGTTATTTTGCCTGACCTAAAATCTCTCTCTCACACACCCTCTTTTCTACACTCATGCATCCAGGAACACATGAACTATTACTGCACTGGCAGCAGCATAGGCAACCTCATCATGTCTCTGAAACACGAGGAAGCTGAGGGACAGGAGTTCCTATGCATCATGCTCAGGTACAATGACAGAAATGTCTAATGTCTATGTCTAATATGATAAATAACATATCAACACTACATCCTTAATGTTGAATTTCACCCTTTTTTGTACAATCCACGTTTCTCATAAGTCCAGGCTGTTAAAGTCCGTCTTTAACGTGTCCGCTCTCCTGGTCTGCTGGTTTTCTTTGTCCTCTTGTTGTCTGATTTGTTAGGTTTTTCTTCTTGTTCCTATTAGCAATGGGCTATACCAAAAATTTTAGGGGTTTTAATCCAATACCAAAGTCTACCATACAATAATATTATTATTGTTATTATTATTATAAGAAGAAGAAGACTAAGAGTCTACAGCCATGCTAGCAGCTCTGTGAGGCTGTACAGTGGCTACTTAGGCACAGTGATGCTTTGAGCTAAATGCTAACGTCCGTATGCTAACATGCTCACAATGACAATGCTAAAATGATGATATTAAACAGGTATGTTTACCATGTTCACCATCTTAGTTGAGTGTGTTAGCATGCTAACATTTGCTAATTAGCAATAAACACAAATACAGCTGAGACTGATGGGAATGTCATCAGTTTTTTGGGTATTTGGTCATAAACCAAAGACAAATTAAAATTTTGACCTGGCAGTGCCACTAGATAAAGAGTCAGAGGATCATCAAAGTGACTGATTACAAATCATCCTGAGGGGAACATACATGTCTTTACAAAATTTTATGGCAATCCAATAGTTGTCAAGACATTCCAATCAAAGCCACAAACATCAAATTCATGGTGTTGCTGGAGTAAAAGTCAGGGAATTACAGAAGTCAGGGGGATTCATCCTCTGGGGACCATGGATCTCTGTACAAAATGTAATGACAATCCATCTTGAAGTTGTTGAGAAATTTCAGTCTGGACCAAAGTGGTGGACCAACTAACCGACACACAAGTTGGTTTGGGCCTCCCTCCTCCTTTCTCTTTCGTTGCAGCTCTTTGTGCTCTTTGTCATGATTAACTCTGAAGAGATTTGTGGTGCTGTAGTGGACAGCTTTCCTGCCATTATCACAGTTGGTGACATTTTCATTAACAGGCAAGGAAAACAATGAAGTAATGCTATGTTTTCGATTAGCTGTTGTGGCACTGCAGAGGGGACTGTAGCCAGGTGATGGCTAATCTCCTCTTTGACAGTTGACAGTGATAATGTGAGTAATATCACCAGTATCGCTACATTTGGTATCAATCAGCCCATCACTAGTTGCTGTCTTTTTTCTGTTTCTTTTTTTCTCTGTTGAGACTCGCTGAGACTATAATCATCATCATAGCTTTTCCCTGATTTCATCTAATTGCATATATACTAGGTATTACCTGAAACATCAAAAATTAAGAAATCTCTTTGATGGAACAAATCTCTGAACAATTGTACCATCAGAGCTCCTCTTCTTGTTCTGTTGCAGGTCGAGGATCAAAACAGTCCATGACAGGATCTCTTTAGCAGGTATCAACCAGCTGCCCAGTGTACCCCAGATTGCCAAGGTAAGATACAGTTTACAAGTACTCAAGGTTTAAAAATAGGCATTTTCCATGAATTCCCTACACTCTCCATGCACCCATAGCAACATCAAAACATAATGGCAGCTGTAAGTGCAGGATTTGATATATGGAGGCTGGCTCGCTCTTAATTGAAAGAGGGAGCTTGAGGGAGAAAGATATCTTTTCAGCAGCTCACTGATCCCATACTTTAATCATTCGATGATTAACTTTTCCAACAAATGAAAACATAATGCAACACAAGACCATTCAGCAACATCAGGCTTTGTCTGACTCTTCCACTGACAGAGATCAGTCCTTGAGGTGCCAATAAAGCCTGCCAGCGCAGGTCCAAATTCTTGTTTGGATATTACCGGTAATAGGAGAGACCCGTCTCCTAATAAACACTGCTGCAGAGATTCTGGCAACCAGCATACTTTTGATTATTTGATTCCAAAAGAGAAACAGAAGATCATTACCACATTAAATGAAGAAAAGCACCTGCTTGCTTCATCTTTACACTTCTAACAGTAATTGTCATCCATGAGTCCCATTTTGCACTTGATCATTTTTACCCTGACATGTGACATTCAGTGATCCAGTCAGTGATAAAAAGGTATTATGTTCCATAAGCAAATGTGATGGTAAACCAAGGATGTACATTGAGCAAATTATTATGCTTATTTGATTGCAAGGAATACATTTTAACATCTAAATAAATTTGTAAAAATTAAATTCTACTAATTTTGTAAGTAAGCTTTTGTGCATAAACTCAGTAGCATGAAATTACTTTTCCCTTTTGTATCTTAAAGTGGGTATACTTTCCAGTATATATAATGACATTTCTCTCAAATATCAGTCAAATATAGCAAGTCTCTTTTTTTCTTTCAGCTTCTGTGTGACGATGCCACAGGGCTGAAGTTCAACCCAGTCCTGTACCCTCGGGTGAGTTTATCCTAAACTCCCACATTGTGACCCCATTAATATCCAGTCTGACCTCACCAGTTATAAATGTATTCATTAAAGCTGACATGAGTAACCTTTTCCAGTCTTTGTCTGCTTCTGCTGAGAGACAAAGTTGCACTGTAGGGTTGAAAGTGCTAATGCTACATTCAATAATAAACTTCATCAGTAACTTTTCATTCATATTCTGCACATCCATAAATATTTCATGCTTAAGGCCTGGAGCATTTTTTTAAAACATTTTTAACCCCCCCCCCGAAAAAAGCAGAAAAATAGCACACAACTTATCACATTTTACCCTCATAATACCCCTACCTCTCTAACATCTGCCCTATTCATTATTGATGATGATGATTATGATGATACAAGAGGGCAACAACATCCTAAAATGGATACGATGGATCTGTTTCTCCTCCTTTGAACCCCGTTGAGGAGTGTGATGGAGCATGCTTTCAGCTTGTGCCTCAGGAAAGGAAAAAAAACCCATCTGTGTCTCAGTCTGCAAGAGGCAGCAAGAGGCAGCAAGATCACTGCCCTCGTTGAGGGCCGTGACAGTTTGTCGCATGTCAGCCTTACATAACAAGGGCCCAATAAAACTGCCCCGGAGACATGTTGGAAAACATGTTTTCCTAACTACCACACCAAGAAGAAAGTGCATAACAAGTTGACTGAGATAAGTAACCACGGTAAGAAATTGTTGTTTTTGTTTATGTACAGGGATCCCAGTTGATAGTGGCTTATGATGAACACGAGGTGAACAACACCTTCAAATTTGGAGTCGTCTATCAGAAGTTTGGACAGGTGAGCGGTTATGTTGATCTTGTCAGTGTGTACAGTTTACCTCACATACACCATGTGATCTTATACACTTTTGTATCTTTCGCCCTGTTTTCTGTCCACTACCATTTCCGTGTCTCTTCCTCTCAGACATCAGAGGAAGAGTTGTTTGGGAACAATGAGGAGACGCCAGCTTTCAAGGAGTTTCTCAGTATCCTGGGCGACAACATTGAACTCCAGGACTTTAAAGGGTAAGAGTAGAAATTGATTGAATAAGACAAGATAAGCAGAGTAAAGTGCAATAAAAATGAAATTAAAGAAGACAGGATTTAGAATTATCAAAAGACCATAGAAAAAGGCCCACAAGGATCAAAAGAAGGATGCCATTAAAGTGCACTGTAATAAAGGAGAATAGCAGGGTTTAATTACTGTAACCTTGGAGCAATTTGTCCTGCTGTTTCGGCCTCAGTGTGCAGTCGGGATAAACTGCTTAGTGAAACAGATCCGAAAAAAGAAAGTGCCACACGGACAGGTAATCAGAGGTTTGTATACTATATTTATTGTCTTGCAGGCTCTATTGTGTTACACTTGTTACTTTTACTGTTAGGGAGGCTTTACATTGTAGCTAACACTTTTGGGTGGTCTTGCAGCTAGTTAAGCACACAATGTGATGAAACTGACATTTAAAATACATAAAATATAATCTTATCTTCTTATTGAAGGCTGGAGGCCACACAGAGAACATGACACGTGTGCTTTGATAATGTGACAGGTTCCGCGGTGGGCTGGATGTGTCCCACGGACAGACGGGGACTGAATCTGTCTACACTGTCTTCAGACGGAGAGAGATTATGTTCCATGTGTCAACCAAACTTCCCTTCACTGAGGGAGACGTCCAGCAGGTACAAGACTTTAATACTGGATTTATTATTGTTACACTGAAGGCACAATAGATTTAGCTGGATCCTTTGGCTCAAATATGTCAATGTTAAACTGGTCAGTTGTGGTTATTGACAATGTGCTGAGCTGTTCTCATTGCTAAATTGATATTATGTAAGCTGTGGCTAAATGTTAAATCAAATATTTGCAAGTTATTTGATGTGAAGAAACAAATTAATCCTTTCGCATTCAATGGTTTATGTTTCATAGAAAACTAATAAATTGTGCTCTTATTTTAAAAGTGTCCTTTGAGCTACACAACCACAAAACCAATGAAACCTCTTGACCAACTAAAAAATCTTTTCCCCACTGCTTCTATAGCTCCAGAGGAAAAGGCACATAGGAAATGACATCGTGGCCGCAGTCTTCCAGGAAGATGCCACACCATTTGTTCCAGACATGATCGCCTCCAACTTCCTGCATGCTTACGTGCTGGTGCAGGTTGAGAACCCCTGTACAGAGCACACAACATATAAGGTACAAACCAGGCTCGTGGGTGCTCTGTAATAACTGTAAATGAGTAAACCAAAGAAGCTGTAAAGAGTGTTTGAAACTGCTAGTGGCCCTTGTCAGCTGGGCAGAAAACATAAGTAACTGCATAAGCACAACAAACTTCATGATGAATCACTTATTGTTTCAGCCCTCCTAAAATACATGCTAATAACGTGCCACTATTATTTGTTTTACGTCAACAGGTGTCTGTTACAGCGCGGGAGGATGTGCCGCCTTTTGGACCGCCACTCCCTAACCCAGCTGTCTTTAGGAAGGTGAGAGACAGAGCTGAGATCAACACAGTGAAAAATATAAAAACTTGAGTCATGAATCTGATCTCCTTGACTTGACAAATTCAAAATGACTTGCGTCTCGACTTTTTGACACCAATGACTCAAGACTTCAACTCTTTATTTTTCTGACAATGGCAATACTTTGAATCAAACCCATGGCAAGAAGGAGCTGAATTTGGCAGAAGATGATACCTTGGATTATCACTTGGACTATGCTGTGTTCAATAAAAACCGGACTTCAGCGTGCAAAACATTTGGCTCAGAAATTACAAACAATTCTAACTGTGTCACAAGAATAACATGCCAAGACACACCTGGTCATTTTGCTTTATTTGAAAGTGATTACAAATTTTAAAAATCATTCAATGTTTCTTAAAATGTACTGTAGTAACTGTTCATCTGTTTACAAATGCCATTACATTTGGTCACATTTCACATAGTGACTTGTTTCAGACTCGAAACACACACAATATAGGACTTGGACTTCACTTGGAAGTTGGGTGGTTGTTGGTTTTGACTCAGGACTCCATTGACAAGACTTGTAAAAACAATCTGACTTCAAGACTCAGTAGAAGATTCAGTTACTTATTGGGACATGAGTTGCAGCAGATAGCCTAGGTTGAAACTCTTGATCAGACACAGTTTGCTGCCATAGTGTAATCTGTATGATGCTGATAGTGCTGATAATGGTCACCTTATCCTTTCCTAATTGTTGGTTCATCATCTAACTCTGCCCCCCCCCGCCCTTCTCTCTCTCTCTCTCTCTCTCCAGGGTCCTGAGTTTCGAGACTTCCTGCTGACAAAGCTGATCAATGCCGAAAACGCCTGCTACAAATCCGACAAATTCGCCAAACTAGAGGTGACAGGTGTTCGCACAACCACATTCAATCACCACAGCATGCCTTCAATGGCTGCTCAGCGCCGTCCATAATCGGCGCCATAATCACCATCCCGATGCTTGCTGCCTACATGAGTTTTGTGTGTGTGTGTGTGTGTGTGAATTGTCTCCAGGGGCGAACGCGAGCTGCGCTGCTGGACAACCTCCACGACGAGCTGCACAGACAGAGCCAGGCCACGCTGGGTCTGGGCCAGGTGGGAGAGGAGGACAAGCTGGAGAACGGGGGACACGGGGGTCTGCTAGAGTCATTCAAGGTGACGATGAACCTGGACCAAAAAAAGTATATGCGACACCATGTAATGATCTTTCAGCTCTGTGACATTTATTTAATCGCCGTCATTACAGCACAAGAGTGTGAGGCTTTCTTGCTGTAAATGTCACAGGTCTGCAAGATGACTTAAGGCCTGCTTAAGGTACCATCGGTGGCGTTGTTGCTGCTGCTTTTTCTCTATGCTCGAAGATTTTGACCTTATTCTCCCGAGTGTGTGTGGGTGTGTAGGCACGTGCATTCATGAGTGTGTGTGAAAATGAGTGTAAACACAACTGTTCTTGTGAAAAGTGGTCTCTTTGGGCTTCTTAATTCTTTTCCTCCGTTTTCTCTCATTCGCCATCCAACTTATTCTTTCTCGTCACTCACTGTCTCTTCACGCTCCTTTGTCCACAACTAAAGGCTAAGTGATGTTAATAGGACCATTCAAATGTGTATTTCCGTCTGTGTGTTTGTGTGCGCGTGAGATCAATGTGAGACTAATGTGACAATCCGGTTCTCTTACTCTTCACAGGCATTATGGACAGCTACTTTGCACTTTCTGCAGTCAGTCCCAGGGGGCGCTGTTCTCATTGCTGCACTGGCAGTCACTGTGTATTATCTGTCTGCATTACTGTAAATTCAACACATAATTAATAAACATTCTTTTATATGATGTTTTTGTGTTTATACTTTCAAAGACAATAAGTGCATTATGCTGTATCTGCATATCTATTAAAATGTTCTATAACATATAACACAATGTAATGTTTTATTCCAATTTGTTATGGACTCTAGAATTTTTTTTTAATGAATCTTGTTATCAATGAACTAAATGAATATAAAGTCATTAGAATAATAAGGATTTGTGCAACACATGTTCATTCATCCACGCCAACTCACTTGGCTTCTTTCTTTGGAGAACGGCTTCATCTGGTGGTTGTATTGTGCACTAGCACTGATGAACCTAAACGTTCATTCATACATTAAAATTAATGCTGCACTTAAACTGATAAAACCTCGCTTTTGTTCTGTACACCCATTTTGCTTATTTTACTTTCCCCTTTCTGCCCTTCCACGTACACTCTCCTTGTCACCAACTTTTCCTTTACCCATCTGCTTCTTTCCCTTACCTCTGTGCCCATCTTCTCCCTCGCCCACTCATTCTCTGGTTTCCTCTCCCTCCTCCAGAGAGCTATGCGTGTCAGGAGCCACTCCATGGAGACCATGGTGGGGTCCCACCGTCACAGGAGCCCCGGAGTCGGAGGTGGGGTCCCGGCCAGCGTGAGTGGAGGAGGACTGCCGCAGAGCACCAGCGAATGCACAAAGAGCACCTTCACTGTGAGTAATAGGGTATAAAGGCGAGAGAGAGGGATAGTCACTCAATGATAGGAGGGATCGTAACTTGTTACCTGTTCTTTACCAACTTAAAGCTGTATCACGTTCATCAAAACCTCTGTTACGGTAATAGGAAAAAAGTTTTTGTTAATTCTGTGACCTATCTCTTATACAGTATACAGAAAGACAATGCATTTTTAAGTTATTTTATCTGAATTGGTTATTAAGAGTTTGTAACATTTAAAACAAAAAGGAGAAACCTAATTCTGTAATCTGTGATCTTCAGCCTCCCGTGTTGTCAGCCAAGTCTCCTCTGAAGAGCCCAGTGAAACGGCGCTCAGGCCTCTTCCCTCGTCTCCACTCCAGCACAGACACCCCATCGGACAAACACACACGCAGGTCAGTGTTTAGGATTTATCATGATTGTGTTACACCACAGACACCAACATTTTCTGAGTTTTTATACAGGTAGCGGGAGCCCAGGAAGTCGTCACAATGGCGTTATCATTAATGTGTTTCTTTTGTCCGCAGCGACCAAAAGCCTGCAGAGATCTGCCCGCTGTCCCAAGAAGTGAGGTCGGAGACATCATCCAATCCCAGCTCACCTGAGATCTGCCCCAATAAAGAGAGGTACGACCAGTACTAGTTCCTGGAGATCATCGCTCAACACTCCTCTGAAGTCTATAGAGGGAGATGGCTAAAGGCAAACTGAGTAAAGTTGGTCTTGTGTCAGTGGTCTGATATGGGGTCACTACAGATGTGTAATCAAAAGATTTTCATTTTAGATGAAATTAATGCTTCTTTCCCAGTTCTTCTGTCAAAGTGCTCTGTAGAACAAATTATTTGCAGCTTTTCTACATCTGTGTTCCCCGCTGTTTTCCTCCACAGGCCGTTTATCAAGCTCAAAGAGTGCAGCGGCGGCAGGCCGAACATCTCTCGTTCTTCATCCAGCACCAGCAGCTTCAGCAGCACCACGGGCGAAACAGAAGCTCTGGAAGAACTGGAGACAGTCAGTATAGCACTCACAGTTTGTTTTAACAAAGTCAATAAGGAAGAAAATGTGTAATAAAATCACAAACTTCTGTCCCGCTTCATCTGTTGTTTAGATTGTAGTGAGCTTGTCATTAGTGTTTGGGTTTAAAGTGGAGAAAGCAGAACTGGAAACACATTCTTAAAGGAGTGTGAGGTTGTTGCTACTGTCAAAGCTTTCATGGATGAAATACTCTGTAATTACCAAGAACTGTCGAATAGAGAGTGTTGCCTGTCAGCACATTGATTATAATGATTACAGCTCCCCCCACTTGCTGTGTATCAGATGACACTGCTTATCAGTGTTGTTTTATTTTATGTCAGAAATGCTGTCAACTCTCACCATTTAACTGGATGGGAAACAGTGTGCACAGATGCACAGTGTGCTGTTAAAAATGTCATGCTGATGATTTAAGGCCAGAGAAAAGAGTTAAAGTAGTGCTTGATGCATGATCTGCTGTAGCAGTAAAGTACACCAGTGATCATCACAAGGGAAAATTAGATCAATTAATGCTTTTCTTTGCCTTCTCCTCATTGAAGTTTGATTAGTTTAAAGGAATAGTTCCAAATTTTTGGAAATACGATTGTCCGATTTCTTGCTGAGCGTTAGAGAAGAAGATCGATACCACTCCTGTAACTCTGTATGGGAACAATAAAGCTACAGCCAGCAGACGTTTAGCTTAGGTTAGCAAAAAGAGGAAACCATGGAAAACAGCCTGGCTCTGTCCAAAGGTAACACAATCCACCTACCAGCACCTATAAAGCTCACAAATTAATATGTTATATCTTGTTTGTTCAATCCGTACAAAAAAGTGTAAAAACAACAAGTTGTGGTTCTGGGAAAAGACTCAAGAAAGTTGGCCAAGAAATAGTCCAGCACATATCCCTTGTAAAACAGCTTTTGGTTTTTACACTTTGGTTTTTGAACAAACGTGTTAATTAGCGAGCTTTAGATGTGCTGGTAGGGGGATTTTTGTTACATTTGGACAGAGCCAGGCTAGCTGTTTCCTCCTGTTTCAAGTCTTTATGCTAAGCTAAGATAAGCGGCTGCTGGCTGTAGCTTCACAAATGTGAATAAGTGTACTTTCCAAACTGTTGAACTACTGTATTTCTTTAAAACTACTCATAATGAATTTGCATCATAAAGATTTCCGCTAGTCGAAAACACTTAACCTATATTATGCAAATGATAATAAAAAAAGACAAGTTATGATGGCTCTTCCCTGCAAAGCATCCTTTCCTCTCAACTTCCAGTTGTACTTCCTGCCCGACATTCAGTGCCTCTAACTTTTCTGATGGGAAGGTTTAAGTCAACTTTGGCAAAATATCACTTCCTTGACTCATTGAGCCTCTTTTTCTTTCTTCCTTCATGTTAAACGTCTTTCTGCTCTCTCTATCCCCCAGGTTAGCCATCCCTCCATAGCGTCCTCCTCCGCCTTTAGTCCTGCCCTCAGCGTCGACAGCCAGGGATCAGGTACCCCGGTCATCATGTGCCGCAGTCCAACAGGTAAACCTACAATTTTACACATAGACACACAGAGAGTATTTAGATCCTACACTGTCAACATTTTAACAGACTGACACCATAGAGATGACCTCCAATGAGTATTTCCTTCTTTTCATTTCTATATTTAGCAGATGGGAGAAGTAAGACATCACCGCGGTCAAACTTGAAGTTCCGTTTTGACAAAATGAGCCACTCATCCACAGCTGTAAGTCTTGAATTGCCTGCCTGGTTAGCATATTTTCACAAGTATTCTTGTAAAGTGCTAACGTGCTGATAAAAAAGGAACACATTAAAAAAAAAAAGGGTTATAACTTTTTTTAAAGCAGAAACATTTGAATTAACAGAATTAGTGCAGCAGGCTGTAAGCAAAAAGAAAAAAGTCCCTCTGTGTGTTTTTGATACACTCACTGTCCATTTCAGGGACATCTCATTATCTCTGGATTACTGTAATGTCATTGAAACAGCGGAGCTGGTGTTGGGTAACAGGCCCAGATTGAAAAATGCATGCTGCCAGACAACACTCTCCTCTAACTGGCCTCTCTGTTCACTTCCCTCTCTTTCAGTCCGAGTAGCTTTGTGGAATGGAAATATCCGTCTTGCACAACAAAGGGACAAGCGTGGGCTGATGGAGCTGCAAAAACAAAAGAAAACACAACAACAACCACAAAATCACTGTAGAACCACTTTCTTAAAACAAGGATAATATGACAAGATTACCACCTGCACCAGAGTCCCCACACACCATAAACTAATACTGTGAGTGTATAGTGAGGAGAAGTAGCTGACATGTTGGCTTTCTTTTTAAACAACCTTTAGCTTAAAAAAGTCCATACTTTTCCAATGTTACAAGCTGCTGCATTTCAATTGTTCACATCACATGGAAGTCCTAGCATGGCTGTAATACTGTGAGTGTAGACCGAGCCAGACTCTGCCTCAGCTTTTTCTCAAGCATCTTGTTCAATAGAGAGACACGGTGATCTAGAAGAATGGTAACATGAGACAATGGCCGAACTGTTACTCTTTATCTGGTCGACTGCTAAGTGCTCAGTGGAAAGGATGTCTTAAAGAATTGTCATCCCTTTTGCCTTTGCCCTCGAATGGTACGTCTGGGAACAGTTCTTCTTTTGCCTAAAAAAAGTACGCAGACACACAGACACACACACGCACAGAAATATAATGTAGACTTACAGTAGCAACGTTTTGGAGGCGTCAACACTGGGAGTCTCAGTTCTCCACTGTAGGATCGGAGCTTGTTCTTTGCATATAAAAATGCTTTTCTAGGGAACATCTTTGATTTTTGAGATGCTTTTGTAACCTTGCTAGCTGCTGCATTGTGTCTACTGCACTATAAACATGACATTGTTGAAATTCAGTCGATACCTATGACAGCATTTCTGTATCTGTAAGGGTAACTTCAAATCCCTGAACTCAAGTGCTTGGTTAGTGGAAATTAGCTCATATAGGGCACAGTAGGAGACACTGCCAACATATTTTGCCATAAGCTTATTTTAGCCAAAGCCGCGCCTTGCAATCTATCAAAAGCCCTTTTCCCCACTGATGCTCTCTCCCTCTCTGTCTCTCTGTCTGTCTGTCTCTCTCACTATGTGAGAGGATGAGAATCTTCTGGATCCGGGTACAGCACAGTTGTGGGTAGCCGATCAACACCCACATTTGCTGAAAATAGACGTTGCACTTACTGAAAACATTTCACCCTCTGATACCTCCCATTGAAGCTTGCTTGATCGTTGTATCTGTGTTTATGTTCGGTGGAACTTTTGAACAGGAAAGTCTCCAGGGTTTTAAGTTCCCCAGCATGTGAGCTGATGAAGATGACTTGAAAAAGATGCTTCAGGTTAAATGAACCTTTGAACCACCTTTGGCAAAAACACTTTGAATGTGAACTTGGAGCTTTTGTTTTTGTATTTTTGATTTTACGCTTTGTTAGTTGTTATTACAGAGTCTCTTAATAGTAAATTGCAAAGCCAGTTGCTTACAAGCACAACAGGACAATAGTCCTTAACTATACCATAACATTAGCCTGGAGCTCCACTAACTAGAGTTAGCAGGGCAAAGTGGGAGTGTGCTAATCAAGAAAAAGCTTAAAGACACACAGATGTGTTTCCTATGTGACCAAACAACAACCAAGCTGGTAGGTCTTTGGAAGAATTTCTGTGAACCATTCCTGTTGCTGAAAGGATGGCTTAATAGTGTGTGAAGTTCTGTCACATGAAACTCAAATCCCAGAGGGTTTAAAGGGTCAATTCACCCAAATGACAAAAACTTCTTTGTAATTTAGGTGACTTTTTAACTTTGCCAGGGAGCTGTTGAGTTCCTTGAGAAGTACCTTTCGGATAGAACTGGACTAGAAGCAGATGTGTTGATACACAATGTGCTCAGTTAGTGTAGACCAGTGATTACCTCGAACGAGGGAAGCAGGGACAGAAATCACACAAAAGCGTGAAGTTCAGATGTCATTCAGTTTGTAGCAGGTATCGCCTAAACGCCCTGCAGCCTTTTCTCTGTTAATATGCTTAATTTATTAAAATGACTATTAATAATTAAATGATAACTTCTTTTGCATTGATGTCATGTAAAAATGTAACTGCAGAGTACGCTAATTAATAAGGTAAAATGATTAAAGGAAATATATTAATTTAAAAGATGTTTAGACATGTATATGTATATTTGGTTATGTAACGTGCCATTGAGAATTTATTCTAAAATAAAATGTTGTATTTTGTGTCATTTATGTGTTATCTCATTTTTAAAATCTCACAGTCACTCGCAAGCTTACAGCACAATACAGGGGTTTGTTCACACTTTACACCAGAAAAAGTGATAGATATTATAGGCAAAGTTTGTTTCACATTTTATAAACTGCAATACCTTTAAATTGGTCGGACTGCATTTAATGTTTTGCTTGTCCGCAGTCACATTTCAAAACAATAAAAGCATTAACATCAGTGAAATCATAACACAAAGCTGAGTATTTTCTCTCTGCAGCACCTCGGGCTGGTTCAGCTGATATACTCCAATGCTCCTCGCTCCAATATCTCCTCATTATCTGCTCCACTTGCTGTCTGTTTTGCAATGTGCATATGAAGGATTTTTGGCACTTCTCTCTTCTTCATAATTAAAACAGTCACAACTTTCACATCAGAGTGTAATCAGGAGAGTCCATAGATATGGATAGACAAAAATGACTCTGCTGGATCCTTTTGTATCTTATTTTGTTCCTAATGATTTTCCACAATACGCAGGTGAAGCCTTGAGCTCAAGAATGACGCAATAGTGAAATATTCGTAGAGATGTTTTAAAGTGGCTACCAGGTTCTACGAGACCAGATCAAATGTTTCCTGAGGACGTTAAGGATCAAGCAGAATTCCACAAAAAGTAACACATAATTGATCCTCCACTCTGCTTCTATTGCACTCAGGAAAATTTGAGGGATGAGTACACAGTGGCCTGGTCAGGCTCTCTGTTGGCTCCCTGTTGTCTCAGTGCATCCTGGGATATGTCTGCGTACACCACCTGTAACATTGTGAATGAAAAGTTATTAAAGCGCACACAAGGTCAAATGCATGGACTGCAGGCATATTCAAGGCTAGTCAGGGGAAATAAACAATGTTCAGGGCACTGCAAAGGGACTCCAACAGGGCGTTCACCCACCTCGGCCTTCTGCTGGGACTTGGGGGGAGCTGTATGCAAAAAAAACAACAATACAGTGAGTAGAACAGTTCTGCCAATGCTACAGTAACTTTTTATCAGTGTCACAGGCTACAAAGTAAGAATACAGACATACCTTTGTGAGAGGAAGCGCTACATTTCTGAGGCACCGGGCGTCGAGGTGCAGGTTGTGGGGCCGGGTGTGGTCGGTCTCTGTACACAGCTGCATATGTGGACAGCGTCCTGGGAAGTGGCTGAGGCTTGACTTCCGAACTCAGACAACGAGCCAATCCCAGAATGATGGGAAGACAAAGCGAAGCACCGGCACAGACCAAAACCCTGTGCACTACACTCCTCTGAGAGGGGACAGCTGGGGGAGGACACAGAATAATAGACACAAATAATGCAATTCCATTTTTCTACTCCAATAACAGATAATCACTATACCCTGTTATTGTGTATTGTTCGCTATTTGGATTCATTATTTTATAGTCAGCACTGCACATCCAAACACATACAGCACTCAAATGCCAATGCACACTGACACACATGTGGCCAATATATAAGATTCTACATACCTGCAGTGACGTTCACATACGTCAAATGTCCCTCATCAATGTAATCTTCAGTCCATGTAACTCTGCATCCATAGAAACCTTCGTCTAATTGGTTGACACTCGGGAAATTCAAAATTAGTTGAGTTTGATTGGCTGAGAGCGTCACAGTGGTCAAACGGTATCTCACACTTTCTTCAACGGCCTTCAGCTTTTCGACTGTTGAATTTCTCCACATCCAGTTTCCCGTCCATTTGTCTCCACAGTGCTGGACCACACAGGACAGAGACAGACTGCCTCCTGCAGGTGCATAAAATGTGTCACGTTTTGCCAGAACAGCCTGGCTGCATTCCTCAGCCAGGAGACCTGAAAAAGGGAAGTCTCCTTTAGCTCATTATAGTGCAACAGGAAACTGTTTAGACAGAAATAGGATATCTGGACATTTTGTACAATGGTAACTGTTACTGTTTTAATATGCATTGTTATGATGAAGCCATTTTATTTTTTCAAAGACCATTAATAGTCTGAACATTTGACCGATAAAGATAATTATATGTCATATAACAAACTACACACACAGACACACACAATATTGCGTAGTTTGGTTCATCTGACAACTTGTTCAGCAGACATGCACCTAAATGTTTTTGGGTTGTTTTGTTATTTTCTGACTGCAGAATCTGACTCTGTTTGACTTTTTTTTTTTTAAAAGAGAGATTTTAATGTCAAAATAGAATGAAATAGACATATTGTAGCTACAGTTTGACAAACATTTCATATATAAAATACATACAACAAAGTTGAACATGATTGTGGTTACCACAGACTGTACAAAAAACGACTTATCAAATATCAACAATAAGTTACAAAAACCCTTTACAATAACCCTTGTTTATAATGATTTCAGATTTACATGAACTAAAATGTGCTACTTACCATTATGAAGAAAGCAGAGACAGCTGACGGTGCTGAAGATATACTTATACATGTCTGACTGTAACAGTGGGTTGGTCATGGTTGATCGCAAGCCGGTTTTACATATTTTGTACAGATTGAAGTCTACATGCCGTGGCTTGTCGGGGAGGCTGTATAATATGCATGGCTTCGTTGGAAAACAACACTGCTTCTTCGAATTGTTGTCAGTTGCTGGAAGTCCATCAGCTCGATGTTTCTCTCACTTTCTTTTCCTATTCTCACTCATTTGGCAGGCTGTCCTCTTTATCCTGCTGCTGCTCTTGGCCAGATGGAGGTAAAGGAAGGAAGTGACCCACTGATTACCCCCACACACACACACACACACACACGCACACACACACACACACACACACACACACACACACACACACACACACACACACGCACGCACACACACACATACACATACATACACACACACACACACACACCCAACAAGGGTCACATATTAAATTACAGGAAAGCAATGACTTCATAAATTGGTATGAAAATGTTCCACTGGAAAGGGGTTTCAATGAACAGCTATAATATAGAAAGAGAAAGACTGAGCAACATATATATGTATTTATTTACATGCAAGGCGAAAAACACACATGGGTCTCACAATAATCTTGTTTTTCATACTTGAAGTTTTGAGCTTTTGTGTGTGTAGTAGTGGTTTAGAAATGTAACAACAAGGCTAAAAAGTTTTAAGGATTTAAGGAAGTGTATTACTGTTACAACACATAATGTTTTCGCTTTCTCCACCCTGTACATTGCCAGCCACAATCATCAAAACAGCAAACGGATTTTCAGCAGGAAGTTAATCATTCAAAATAAAAGCTGCGTGTCACTTTTGAAGATAAAAATATATTAAAGGATGGGTTCCCATTTTTCAGGCAGGTTTTCATCGCTGAAATCGTTTCTGGACATTAAGAGATCCCTTCCTTATGTGCTTCCGATGATACTGATGGGGCTGCTCACAAATATTTGCCATGCGTGGTTTTATTTTGTAAACAATGACCGGACGTTGCATACGCAATTATTCTGTCAAGTTTGACTTCGGGCGCGCTCGTTTAACGTTGCTCGGCGCCCTCTTACTCACATGATGTGTGGGACTCACAGAGGAAGGAAGAACAGTGGCGTCCTCTGGATTATAATGCAAAATATAACAGCTGGAAAATAGGCGAAACCCTTTTTTATGTTGGGCAGCAATCATTCGATGATAGTGTGTCATTTGTTCAATTTAGGTTACTTTCACAGCAGGAGTCATTATTCATGATGACCTTTGGTGAGGGAGTGGTCTAAACTGGAGCACTTCAGGACATTTTTTAGCACAGTTGTTTTTCAACTGTTTCAACAACGTTGAGTCCACATGGATCACGATAGTAAAGGTTATTCAGCCAGTCTCTTTGTTAAGTGGGAATCAATGTGGGCTATGAATAAATTGTAGCAGATAGCAAAAATATTTACCATGGTGAATATTTTGTGCCCTCTGGGGTTAAAAAAAAAGAAGAAAATCTATGAATATGCCTTGCAAAGTCTTTTTGCTCAAAATAAAAATAAACTACTGTGTAGGTTAATTTACAAAAACAGAAAATAAATGACTTACTTCTATTGAACCTTAGGTTATGGGCTTAAAGCATGGTTAATTAACTAAAAGGACCTGCGTGCTCTTTTGTGTGCTCATTCATACAATTTGTAAAACCAAAAATGACATCTTTGCAACCCTGCAGGAAATGTGCGGAAATTAAAAATGTCCTTGCATGGTATTAGAATATTTTTTCTCCTGCCTGCTTCTTTTCAGTAGTGGAATGTGTATCACTTTGTCACTGAATAGAGCTTATATTTTGTGTCAGTTTATGTGTCGGAAGTGTAGGTTACACTAAAATGATTGAAATCATGAATAAATAATGAATGTTTCCAGAGTCTTTCAGTGTAATCACAGTATTTATTAAATCAATGTGGTTTTTGTTGTGGTGCAGCTCCTTGTCACTTGCCACTCAATTCTCAGTGAGCCGGGAAGGGTTTGGATGTGAGGGTGGGGAGTCCTCATCTAGGTAGGTCGCAAACTCCGCCCAGCCGCCACGTGAAAGATCGACCGCGAGTGCACAAACGAGCGCACCCTGTGATCACACTGACTGGCTGTCGGTGAATGAGATAAACAAAGAGCCAGTGACTTTTCAGGGAAACAGACAACGCTCCTCAAGCTCCACGGAAACATGGAAACTGGTAGGTTGAGTGTCACTTTCTGCTGTTTCAGCCATGGTAGTTTGTGTCGCCGGCTGCCTGAGCGCAGTCTGTACTTGACAGTTAGGGGAAGACAGCTGAGGGAGCTAAACAGGCTAAGTTAGCATTCATTGCGTTAGCATGCCAGCCTGCTAGCATGGCTTTGCCGTCGTCTACTCATCTAGGTTGACAGTTCATGCCGACAGATTGTCAGCAAGATACCGACATCCAAACTGTAGACACAGACACGCCTTAACTCGTTAGTTAACAGCTGCTGTCCGCTTCAGGAGCCGGAAATGTTAGCTTGTGTAGCTAGCTAGTCAAGAATGGAGTTGGAAATGCCAGAAGCTGTCAAACTCTTAAAAGTGCTAGCGATTCATCTAAGTGATGTTTTCGTTAGGAAGCACCGCTTTGACCCGAAAAGAGATCACTTTCACGTGTTGCACCACTCTTTTAACACGTTTTAACAATCCTTAAGTTTACCTTCAGCCTGGCCATGTCAGTGAGGAGGATCGTTTCGATCTCACTCTGTTTAACACTTTACAACACTTTTTTTAAACACTTTTTTTTGCCGGTAGGCAAAGGTTTGGTCGGATGGTTACTTCTAAGATCTGTGTTAACTAGTTGTTCTCTTATATAGAGAAATCATTCTTCCTGTATTTAGGAAGCAAAGTTAGAATTAAAATAAGGACATTGGCAGAGCCATAATAGTCTGATCTTTGGACTGTGATTTTGTCAGCTGCTGTGGGTGTCTTATGTACTGAGCCTCCACTGTTCTGGCTTCATGCCAACTGTAGTTCAGCTCTTTGCACGTGGAGCAGTGATGGGCATAGTAAAATGCTTAGCTAATATAAAGCCAGTTATATAACAACTGATGTGTACATTTTCAGGTCACCCTGGCTACCTGTACTTGGCCCCTCTCCATAGAAAACCACTGTGATGTCTGTCCTCACTATTCATGCCCCCACTTGATGAACAACAGCCTGGCCTTCTAACTAACTGACCCTTTGGTTAGGCCCTTTCCAATATGTGTTCTTCAACACACACCCATCTTATGTTGTATTTGTGTAAACTGCTGTCAGTGTGAAGCTGGCGGCTAAGACTCTGTTACACACTGAAGATTCATCTCTTACTATTTCCCCTTCATTATCCATCCATACTCATCAGTGTCAAAAAATTCAGAAGAAAAACAGTGTTACGTTGACACAGGACCCCATGCAGGCCTGCTCGAAATATTCTCTGCCTTAGGCCTGGTTCTGCTTTTTGTCTGATAATATGGGCATGACAGTTAATGATGTTTGACACTGTCCTAATCTGCGGCGGTGTGTGCATCTCAGCTTTGTGTCTATGGAAAATAACAGAACGAAGCTGAGAGAGACGGGTCGAACTCTAGTAAGCATGCATGACTAGGCAATGTCCCTCTCAATGTTTAATTGCTCTGCACCATTATTTGACAGAATTATAAGTAACACATCAGTGCCACTTTGATTCTGTCAAAGTGTGTGTGCACCCCTCCTTCCCCTGTCCGGCGGGACTAGACAAGCTTTCCAGGGAGTTCCTCTCACAGATGGAGCCAGATGAGTGATACCAGCCAGCTCTGGTCAGCCCTCAGCTCCCTAGGGCCACTTATAGCACTGCTAGAAAGCATTCTTGATTTCTCTTCCTTGTTTGTCTCTCCCTTTTCCAAGTCTGTCCTTCATTCTTTATCAGAGCTCAAAACATAATTGTACTCAATATCCGTAATAGTCTGTATTCCTCTCTAATCTCTGTATGGATGGTGGAAAAAGGGATGCACCAGACTTGTGGTATTCAATAAAGATTGTGCTATTAGTTTATGACTATTGATCTGGTATTTTCCAGGCATTATTGGGACATCTGAGTACTTAGTGCTCATAAATCAGATCTTAAGTGTGTATGCCTAAAGTGCACAGATGAGTCATGGGAATTGGGACAGTAGGAAATTCCTCTTGTCAGTTATAGTCAGCTGTCTGACTGTCCAGCTGTAAGTCTTCCTATTATAAGTTAACTTTATTTGTGCTAGTCTTCCCAGCTTCATTATTTTACCATTTATTCTTTTATTCTATTTATCCCTTCATCCTTCCTTCTCAACCCCCCCCCCAGGTCTGAGTCAGGAGAAGGTAGCCACCTTCCTTAAGCGGCTGCGGGCCGAGCCACGCTACCTGTTGGCCCAGAATGTGTCGACCTGCATTGACCCGCTGGAGGTTTGTTTGCACCGGCAGACTGTCCAGGATACTGTGCACATCTTCCAGCACTCTATCCCCACAGAGGGCAAGCCCATCACCAACCAGAAAAACTCAGGTAGGACATAATGCAGTACAGCAACATCACAAGTCTTTTCTTTTACAAGAAAAAGAAATATGTCCAAACCACGTGGCTTGGAGTGATGTCCTAGCCATGTCATCACGCACATATGTCTAAAATATTTTATGATTTTGTATATTAGTCCTGATAACAGCATTACAGAGCACAAACAAACTTTAGTCTGCGCACATTAGTAAAGGTATTTCTTAAGCAAATGGGTCAGAATTAACATTTAGACATTTTCACACACCTGTCTTCTAGCAAGTCTGCATTTTACTGAATGGAGCACAAGTTACAAAACTTTTGATGAATGTGGATGCTCTCACTTTTGATATATTGTACAGTTTTGTGTGGTGGAGTTTGCACTGTATTTGCTTGGAGCTGGGAGGGCCCCTTAAATTTGATGATTCAACTCGTACATCAGTCTTAAAACCTGTGGCAAACATTTTGAGACATCCACACGAGTTTGTTAGAACACAAACGCTGCTGCTGTTGCCTGTATACACACAACACAAACACATGTTAAGTCCTTACTAACCTGCGTATTTCTCAAAATCTTTCTTTGTCTTCTTTTTATCACTAGGGAGATGTTGGATCTTCTCGTGCCTCAACGTCATGCGACTTCCCTTCATGAAGAAGTTTAACATAGAGGAGTTTGAGTTTAGTCAGTCCTATCTCTTTTTCTGGGACAAGGTATATCAAATAACCACACATCTGTCTGTTCCTCAATGAGTTTTTTCACTCTTCATGGGCTAAGAGATGTACCGTATATTTGATCTCTTTCCACTGTAGATTTACTGAATTCCTTTCTAATCTTGCTATTTTGTTGTTGCGTATTTACTGTGCAGTAGTAAACATTTGCAAATTGTCAGTGCGTGCGTGCGTGCGCGCTGTGTGTGTGTGTGTGTGTGTGTGTGTGTGTAAGGTATCATTGGTAATATGTTGTTGTGAGTGTATGTTTAATTTTCTCTTTCTGCCCTTTTAAGTTATTAGTGCTGTAACATTCTGGTAAATTGATGTTTTTGTTGTTTTGCAGTCACAACACACTGTGTGTGTGTGTGTGTGTGTGTGTGTGTGTGTGTGCGTGTGTCCGTGTGAGAGTGAGAGCGTGCATGTGCATTGATACAGTGTTATTATGCAGCGCTCTACTACTATACGGTCATTGTCCACCTAAAACCCTCTTTTGTGTGTCGTGGTCAGTGCTCTTCCAGGGCCGACGTCACAGTGACACCTCACTAAATGTTTTTATGTCTTTGTCTTTTTCTCTCTCTGGCCTCGTGTCTTTTTCTCCCACATGTTTAGACAGTTGGTTGTTCCACCATAAGTACACCTTTCTTTGTAGCAAATGCCTGCCGTAGGGAGTAACACTGACTGTAATATTAGATCTAAATAAGGAAACCGCAAATGTCGCTCTAAGGCTCTAAGAATATCCTGCCCCCATCTTAGTTAGTAGGTTATTACATTACATCTGAGGTGTAGAGTTGTAAGTCTTGTAAGTTAAGTCTTAAGTCTGCCAAAGCAAGTCTCAAGTCACAATCTCTTCATGAGCAAATTGCCAATCCTTCAGGCCTCTGAATGCTCACCATTTAAATGACGCAATATTTTCCTTTCTATGTCGTTAGATCTAATAATTAATGGCTGTGCAAGGCCTTTCTGACACCGTTAACTCTTTATTTATTATTGTTCTGGGATTTTACCAGGTAAAAACTTGACGCTTGAATGTTTTTGGTCTCAAGTCAAGTGAAGTCCTCATTTTTTGACTCAAGTCTAACTCAAGTCAACACATCTACATTACATACAATAGTTCAGTTTCTCTGTTTACTCACCATGTCTCTCTCTTGTGTTTGTTCTTTTTTTCTACAGGTTGAGCGTTGCTACTACTTCCTCCAGGCCTGTGTTGAGACGGCACAGAGGAAGGAGCCAGTGGACGGACGCCTGGTCCAGTTCCTGCTCTCCAATCCAACCAATGACGGGGGACAGTGGGACATGCTGGTCAACCTCATTGGTTAGTTCTCCTCCTGACACATAATTATGTTAACAAGAAGTGCATGTTGAATGATTGACTAACCCATGTAATTTGTGCAACTGCAAAGGTGTTTGTTTATTAGGAAAATGAACTGTACTTACTCTAAATATATAAATCTTTTAAGAGAAGAAAACACTTGTGGAACATTAGAGTTAGCTGACTGGATTAAGAATATTGTTTTAAAATTAGTTTCATACTGTACTGTCCTCTCTTCAGAAAAGTATGGCGTCATCCCAAAGAAGTGCTTTCCAGAGTCACACAGCTCAGAGGCCTCACGCAGAATGAATGACATCCTTAATCATAAGGTGCGTTTACACATTTCCTTTAGTTCAAACTAATGAAGTTCACATACCAGTGAGTAACGTAATTGGTGAGGCAGTGCTGACTGTTGTTTTTGTCTCACTGTGTGTTACAGCTGAGAGAATACTGCCTACGAATCAGGAACATGGTGGCCAGTGATGCTTCTAAAGCTGAACTCTCTGATGCCGTGGACACCATGATAGAGGAGGTGAGACTGAAAGAGCATACAACTGTTTCCTGTTGAATATATTATACAGGGTGTTTCTACTATTCAAACATCACAGTCGCTCCACTGTAAATACAAAGAAGAACAACAGGAAGACTCAGTGTTGTTTCCTCGTGTTAAAAATTGCATCTCAAATGCTGCCATCGTTTTTTGCAAGCCATTACGACTGTTGAAGTCTACTTTTATGATGCCTTTAATGTTACGTTTTTTTTTGACACCGTTATAGAGGTGTTAATTAAATTATATGTTTAAGCTCTGAGATCTGAGTTAGTGGTGGTATGGACTGCGTTATATTCAGAGGTGTTTCTAATAGTGTGCCCCCCTCGTGTGTGTGTGTGTGTGTGTGTGTGTAAATAGGAAGGAAAAAACATTTGAAAAGCCTCTGAATATAATGTACTCGAGTACAACATCAACTTTAACTATGACTTTAGCAATAAACATATCCTTGAATGTTCACATTCACACAAGAAATGTACATTTATAAACTTCATAAAGGTAGAATTTATAGCAGCGCTGTTGTATTGGATTGCAATAGATTGTACAGATGTACCTAATAAAGTTGCCACTGAGTGTATATTGAAAAATGGCAGAAATAGATTTAGAGCTTACACCTTGTTTAACTTTGTAACATTGTTCTATTTTTGCCAGAAGAGGGGGCTGTCAAATAATACTTAGCTGAGAGTAGCAGCGTCTAGCCAGTTTGAAGTGATACCTAAAAGCAGCAACAGATAGTAATGTAGTGATGCTTTGTTCAATATTCACGTTTTGACATTTTAAGTTTATTTTTATTTACTTTATCATTAAAAAGTGAAAATCACTTATTCAAATAGTATCATTATAATATAATACCGTTATAATACCTACGTCATTAGGATTTAATATCTGAATGACTTAATACAACATACAAGTACATTAACAGCACAGGTGGCACTACTGCATAGACATGCCAACAACTTGCATTTGAACTGACATGTGTAGTACAGGGGAGAAATTAGTCTTGTATATAGTTGCAATAGAACGAAACATTTATTGATGTTTGTTACAGGTCCATTTACTGTCTTGCTTCTAAAAAATTAAGGTCAGTTTTTCCCGTAAAAGAACCTGCGATATACCTGCCTGTGCCTGCAAATGCATATTAAAACATGAGCATTGTGGTTTTTTCGTTTTGCATATTGTATTTTTTTTTTTTTTTTACACAGGCAGCAAGCAAATCATCTGCACTAATTTTACATAATGCACAGTTTTTTTCCAGTATTTATTTTAATGATACCTTGTATGCACTGCTGACAATGTAGTATGCTTTAATGTATCTATTTATATGTGCGCATGAGAACGTACACATGTAAAGTTGTGTGTGTAATGTGCACATGTCATTTCTGGACTACAAAGTGTGTAAAAGAATTTAAAATAAATAAATAAATCACTTACACACTGCCCCAGATGTCACAAAGTTGAAGATAGCGATCTTGTTAATGGAACAGTCTGTCACAAAGCATTTGATTCTGGACAGCAAAGACAAATTCACCTCCAAAATGAAAATAAAAGGTAAACAAACTCTTTCACAACGTAACAAACATAACACTTGTTATTATGCGTGCAGTGAAATACAGTCATGTGCCTACAGTGTGTTTTTGTGGCATGGACAGGTTATACTCTGTAGGTGTGTATGCATATGAGGCTTTATTTACACTTCCTGTGTGTGTGTGTGTGTGTCTGAGAGTGTATGAGGGGCCAGTCAGTCAATCAGCCTCCCATTGAGACAATTAGACAGAACAGGGTGCTGGTTATGCAGCCTTTGTTGTCAGCTGTTTGGTTGCATTGTGCTGCTGGCTGGTTGCTTGTTTAAACAGCCTCCATGGAGGCCCAGCCATCACCACACACACACACAGACTTGTACACACACAGACATATGTTTTGCAACAGTAAAGACTGCTCCCACCGCACTGCACGACAGGGTGGGGGGCGGAGGGTTGTCAGTGTGTTTTGTTTATCCAGCCGGTGGTGGTGGAGGATTCACTCATGTCAAAAGAACGACCGGTGTGAAGAGAGCCAAATTGTTCAAGGATATTGTCGCAAGTACATTTGACCAGGTTTAACATGTTTATTGACATCAAATCCCATTTATTAGTCGTTTTTTTATTTTTTCAAATCCCAATTAATCCCTTTTTTTTTTTTTTTTGTACTGTACTGTACTGTTTATGGTTAGGGCATGTTTTGTATCATATTTTCAAAAGGAAAATCCATTTGGATCTGAGAGTTAACATTAAGTCTAATTTAAATCAGTTCATTATTTAAATAATATCAACTAAATATGTACAAATGACCAGTAATTACTGTTATCTGTAAAATGTAAATATTGTGTTTAAATGATATGTCTCTCAATTGATTAGTTAATCAAGAGAAAATAATAATTTATTGAGTAAAATGATGTTGGTCACAGCTTCTTAAACTTGATGATTTGCATGAATTTCATTATAAATTGAATAATCAATTTGTCAGACAAACTAAGCTATATGAAGATTAATTTCTCATTTTATAACTAAAGAATTCATTGATTAATTGAACAAATAACCAGTAAAATAGTTGATAATGAAACTATTCTGTAATTGTATACAGAATCACCAAAGTCAGCTTAAGAAATGTCCTCATCCCCAGGATGAAAAATTCTATTGTATCATAAATTTTAGATAATTCCAAAATACAGTAGAGTATACTGGATATGCAAAAATGAATTTGGCGTCATCACTGCACCAGCAGAATTTTAAAATCATGCCAACTTACCAACTGAAATACTTGTATAAGTGAATAGAATATTATTATTTATTATTATTATTAGTCACCACAAGTTTATCACATCCTTCCTTATTTACAGCGCTGACATCTTCTTAGGCTTAGCAGACAATTAGCGATTGTGGCAGGTGTTGCATTTGTGGGTATTTTGGTATGTATGTGTATTTTGGTATTACAGCACTTTTTTAGCAGAGCACGTTTAGGAGCTATTTGTGTATGTTAGGTTTACAAACTAACACTGGTAATTTCATGTATCAAAGGCGTGTGTGTGTGTGTGTGTTTTTTATTATTATTATTATTTTTTTTTTTTTGGACCCTTACAAGTGGGGAAACCAGTGTTTCCTCTGCATGTTCACATGCGCTTGCATCTGTATGTGCACATGTGTTTGGATCAGAGTGCCGTGTCAGTCCTACTTTGGTGTGTGTTGAGGTGATGCTGTCCACCCTCCCTATGTGGCGGCTGTGATTGTGCCCTGGTCTTCATCACGCCAGCCCCACACACACTCCTATGACAGGCAACTGGGGTCAACGTCTCTGCTTACACTTACTGTACCCAGGGTGCGCTAGATTTAAATGGATGCCTTTGCGTGTCAAGAATCTATTCTTTTTGTTAACGCTGGTCAGGCACATTAGTTAAAACCAAGCACATAATATTTATCTCAAAACTTCTGCAATAGCAGCATATCCCATTTTAACCTGCACCTGCACTGAGAATGAGCAAAATAGTCTCGTGCACCATGACAGTTTCTCTTTATAGATGCTGTTAGGATGACAGTATCCATACGCTGCATTATTGAGGCAGAGGCGATTAGTTTAAGTTTCAAAGCCTGTCTTTCTCTTTCATGCATGTATCTGGTGTGTGTCCCTGCTCCTCTACTCTCTACTTACATAGACAAGTAGGCACCACACACACACACACACACACACACACACACACACACACACAGACAAATAAAGAGACATTAACTGGAAACTGTACATGCACGTACAGTTCTTTGCACACATGTGCACACACACAGATGGTATCCCTCACACCACAACTGTAGCCTTTCCATGCTCCATTGCGTCATGGAATCAGAAACACCATGTGCGGCTCTGGTCTTGGCTCTGAATGCACGGAGAGTGATTCTTAAGACAAAACTAATTTATGAGACAGCCATCAAATCACAGAGGAACTTTTTTGCCGCGGCTCAGAGGCTCAGCGCTGCTGGCTCTTGGCTCAGTTGATTTGTTGTTCGATGTGGGTGGCTTCCTATAGATGTGTCATTGTTAGGGGCTGCAACGAACAACTTTGCCAGTTCAGAGATGTCCACTCACATTTCTTGAATTTTTTTGCACCGTTGTTAGAATTTAACAATGACCACATGTGTTTCATGTTTACAAAACACGGAAGTTTAATCAAAACCTCGCTCATTTTTATCCAAACTGTTTGCATGGTGTCATTTGCTTACACTCACAAGTCCAGCTTCTAGACAATAGGTATAAATTTACCTCAGAGTAGCAATAAGGCACATGTTTTGCCTCAATCTGGCATTAACTAGTTGAGAGCCAGTTTCAGACTCCTAATTATGTCTTCAGTGGCTTGGCCCACATTTATTTGAACATTGTTGTCTTGGTATTGAACAAGGTGTTAAAATTATTTCAACAAAAAATAATTCGGCTGCATCTTTTTCACAACAAAAATACATTGTATTAAACAGATAATGCTTTAATTTAATTATCACATTTAAATGCTAAATGTACAAACAACAAGGGACATAAAATCCAGCTAATTTCAAACACTGATCAGGTACACAGTTCCCTGCCCATCTACATTTAAGTTGGGTAGCTTAGCAGGTGCATCTAATTTTAAAATGCCTTTAATGCAACACGCTAAATCAAACACGTAAATACCACAATTACTTTTTTTTCCTCCGGAAGTTTCGGGTGGTTTTTGCAGTGGCTAAAACTCAAACATCCTGCATACAATGAAAGCACAGTAAGCAATGTTTTTATTATGTTAGTGCTGTCTGTGGATCATACAGCCTTGCCTTGCTCAAGGTTACCAATATATCCAGATACGTTGTATCATTTGTATTGTGTGTTTCCATTGGCTTGGTCTGCTTACTGTATGTGTTACTCTCACTCCTAACTCCAGGTGATTTGTTTGTTTGGGTCGCGTAAAACAAATAAACATGCAGAGGGATGCCAGCCTGTCAACGCTGGCGCACAGCTGCTATCAAGCATTAGCTGCGGTTAGCCACAATTGCGTGCAGTGAGACAGCTGATTGTTTATAGCAAGACACGCAAACTCGCTATGTCACAGAATTGAGACTGACCTGAGGTGGACCTTCTGGTGACTGATGAGTTGAAGAGAAAGCTGCCTGCTAACAAACTCCATCAGAATCACTTATAACAGCTGCTTCTGAAACCTGTTAATAGTTCAGATGTTTAGAATATTATATAATAATATATTGGGAATTTATGAGTACGCCGGTTGGTGTAATGAAGAACTTGAAGTGTACCCTGAGGGCTTGGGCTTGAATAATTTGTAATTTCTGTATTGAAATTGCAGCCATAATAAATGTGCTGACTGAAAGTATGATCAGTATTCATGATTCAGAAATTGGGCACATTGTGAAATTAATTTGATATCTGAGAAATATTACATCGGGATAAGTTTATCAAATACAATAATCTTTTTGTTAGTTTCCTTATTTTGTCAGCCTCCCTGTTCTTTCCACCTCACACCTTTCTCTCGCTGTCTCTGCCTCTTTTGCCGTCTCATGTATATCTGTCATTGAGGCAGCAGGTGTTTCAATATTGATCCTGCTCTGATGTCATTGTGGCTGTTTATTCTCTGCCTGAGGTCTCTATGTCAGCCAAGCCTTTCCCCTCACACCTACTTTATTTACCTTGCCAGGGGAGGATGAGTGGGTGCAAGGCTGACCTGGCATTAAGGGAGGTGCTTGCAGTATGTCTCAGGGCATCTGAAAGAAGTAAAGTGAGTGGAAAGGTTTAAAGTTATTAGGGAGAGCAGAGTTATTCTTGGAAGAAAGAGACAAAATGGAGGAATGAAGAGAAAAGGGAGCAGGGTTCAAAGGGTTACAGAGATGTCTTGTTAAGGTGCCGAGGGCATCTGGGCAAACACAGACCAGAAAAGGGGATGGACACCTTGGCATGTCGTCTTGCCCACAGGGCAGTCTAAACAAAGTAGTTGAATCAGGAGGAAAATAGTTCGGGGGGGATGAGGGGTTGAACAGATGCCTTTGTTGACTCTACGCATGTGTGTATTTTTGTGTGTGTCTGTACTTTTGTGACCGTACGCATTTCTGTGATGAAGAAGGGGATTGTTTGTTTGTGAAGCCAGGCCTGAATTTATGCAATTTTGTGTGTTTGTCTGTGTGCGAGCATGTCCCCGGGTATGTTTGGGGTGAGAATAGTGGGCTCAGTGGGCTCAGTGTCTACTAACCGAAATGCAAGAATGTCATCTTTATGTAGGGGCATTTAATGTGTTGACTAAGCATGGGAAACTGCTGCCATGACTGCTATATTTCTCCAAGCCGAGACAAAAATAATCCCCCTGTCAGCTCTATATTCAGCTAGACAAGTTTAATTTGTGTTTGCCTATCAGTAGTAGTACTCAATAAAAATAGTGTGTTAAAGTCTAATGGAAATTTGTCCTTTGTGACACCCATAGTCAAAGCAATGAGAGTGTGATGTATCACCATTCATCCACACCATCAGAATAACACTCACTGTAGTACACGCTGTGCTGTGCTGCACTGTACATTTGCATCCACCGATGTATCACTGTCTAGTCGCTCTTCTTTTATCTACCACCAACACTGGTCTGCGTTGCATCTTAATTTCTCTGCTCCTTTTTAATCGTGTTTGACAGGAAAAGCATCTGCTGAGTCCTGGGAGAAGATAGCAGAGGATGGGAGGGGTGAAAAGCAAAAGGGGGAAATTCCTGAGATAACTATATCAGAGGTTAGAAGGGCCAGATTGACAGACAACCCAGTCCAAACAACCCAATTTAGCCCACAGGAACTCGGTCTGAACTTTAGCGCCGCAGGAAGACACACATGGAGGGAGGGGGCAAGTGTGTGGGGTGCAAATGGGGAAATGGAGGGTTATGAAAAAGATGGAGGGGAGTTGTGGGGAGTAGGGAAAGTTGAGAGAGGCCCAGGCACTGATGGATGAGTGTATGAGAGGTTAGATGAGCGCACATTAAGAACATGAAATTAGATTTACAAACTTATCCGACAACCTCCCTAAAGGCAAGGAAGTACAAATGTTCCTGTTCGGTTTGACTCATGGTGATTCCCTTTACTACGGTAAAGGTGAAGGAGTGCCTTTGCAATGACACAAATGTGTGATTCTTTTTTCATAAGGTACCTTTTTATGCATTAAAGCCTCAGTCTGTAGTAACAGTTTGGTACCTCTGCACATGTGCAATTAGGTCACCTCTGGGTTTGTTGAATACAGATACTGTTTGTTCACTCTGAAATTAATTCTCTGAGCTTTTGATATAAGGATTGACTGTCTGAGAATGTTAAATATGAGTTTAACACAGATTAGGTTAGCTTACAAACCAGGAAATTGGTAAAGACGATGTTCAAACTGTGTGTCTTGTGCAGGTGTTCCGGGTGGCCAGCGTCTGTCTAGGCAGCCCTCCTGAAACCATCTGTTGGGAGTACAGGGACAAGGACAAGAACTTCTATCGCATGGGACCCCTCACCCCTCAGGAGTTCTACAGGGAGCACGTCAAACCCCTATACAACATTCAAGACAAAGTATGTGACCCGTTAAACACATCAGATAGGCCATGCAACTTGCTGTTGGTCTCTGCTGTGTAGAACCTCAGTTTCTGACTCTTTGTGGGAAGATGTGCTGTTTCTGAGCTTGTATGGTAACTCTCTATTTTCAGGTCTGCCTTGTGAACGACCCTCGACCCCAGAACCCTTACGGGAAGCTGTACAGTGTTGAGTTCCTAGGTAACATGGTTGGTGGCCGCAGCACTCTGTACAACAACCAGCCCATCCAGCTACTTAAAAAGGCTGCAGCTGCGTCCATCAAGGAGGGAGAGGTTGGAGCAAACAGACTGTTGACACGAGTATGTACATTTGAGCGTGTCTGCATGTGAACTTCATGAATCTAAACATGGCTACTGTTTTTCTCTTAGGCGGTATGGTTCGGTTGTGATGTCGGGAAACATTTCCACGGCAAGCTCGGCATTAATGACATGAATGTGTGAGTATAATTCAAAATGTATATGATTCTCCAAATAGTTTAAATCAAACTAGTTATCTGCAATGCTGTTTGAATGCAGTCTGCTGCTCACTTGGCCCAGACATTAGAATAAATACTACTAATAATAAATAAATAATTTATCAGAATCAGAAATACTTTCTTTTGTTACAGCTGTCAGTGCACACAGGAATAGAAGTACTAAGCAAATCAAAATATAATACACTATAATAGAGGTCAGATAAATTAAGTACAAAGTGGATATAAGTATAAAGCTAAAATACATGTAAGTACCAAAGTGGATTTAGAGGTTGATAAGTATGTACGGTATAATAATACAATGTAATAATATAAGTGATAAGTAATAGTGCAATAATGAGTACTGTCAAGTTAAGTGTAGCTTATTGAGATGATTATGAGTCGGTGGATATTACACAGCAGTAATAGAAGTATGAATAAATATCAATAAATAGGACATTTTAAACTGAAAACAGAGTATATTGCACAGCAGTATTAAACAGAGAATATTGTATAATTATAGTATTGCAGGGATGTTAATGATCCAATGTCCAGTTTAGTGACTTACGGTCTGACTGACACCTAGAGGGAGGAGTTAAAGAGTTTGATGGCCACAAGCAGGAATGACTTCCTGTGGCGCCCTGTGGTGCTTTTTGGGGGGATGAGTCTTTCGCTGAAGGGACGACGAGACGGAGCAACGGCAACAGGCAGCATGCGCGCAGCGTGAACGTTGTCAAATGTAGTAGGGTTAGGGATGCAGTAAAATGTTGGATTTCATGCTTCATTGCCTTTCAGGAGATGTGTGTTTTCTGGGCAAGTAGTTGTGGGTTTGTTTTGAAAAATTGCAACAGGCGAATGCAACAAGTGAATACAACAACATCTTTCACACTGAATATTCAGTGTTTTTTGCCACTATCACTATACTGAACCTTACAACCCTGGAATGCTTGAGACGGCTGAACACCAACCTGCCCAACACTCATCCGAAAGTAAAATCTTAAAATCTATTTTAGTCAGTGAAATGGCCCACTTCTGTTTGGCACTGCTGTATCCCAGTCTTGCCTATGCCATGACTACACATGACAGGAGCGGACCTCATCTGCCTTCATGAGGTGTCAGTCTCTCCACAGGGGAAGAGTTGCTTGTCTTTGCCCTTCAGGTGCAGCAGCATGTGTGTCTGAGTTGCTGGCGCCAGGCTTAAATTTGCTCACTGAACCAAACCAGCGTGGTGCCGAATGTCTGGTACCATCTCTGTTGAGACTCATCTTTCAGGCAGATCTTTTCTTGTACCAGTAGATTATAATTGGAATGAGGCTGAGGCCTAATGGAGCCTCATTTCAGTCATGTTCAAGAAAGTAATGAAAGGGTGAGCTGTTTTTATCCTGTGCAGAAGCCCAGACATATGAAGGTATTGCTTTTGGCTTTTTATGGTCATCACACCTCTTCCCTTGCGCCTACGAAAAATATATATTAGGATTGTTGGGATATGATTTGGACAGTTATCAAAACGTTGCCCTTTTGCTTGAAATGAGATGTAGGAGATAGTGCAGAGTTTGAACTCAGAGGGTTTTTTTTGTGTGTGTGTGTGCGTGCACAGGTTCAACCATGAGCTTGTGTTTGGAGTTTCGGTGAAGAACCTCTCTAAGGCAGAGCGACTGATATATGGAGACTCTCTCATGACCCACGCTATGATCCTCACTGCTGTCACAGACAAGGTATGCTCACACAAACATACAGTACAGGTGTGTGACTGTTCAGTAAACTCATGCAAACATACAGTACGTATACAAGCAGGCCAACAGCAATACACACATTCAGAGTTTCCCAGGGTTTATTGCATCAAAGCCTTGCTGTGTGTTTACGCTGCTTTAATCGGCTGCAGTTTTTCATAGTGATGTCAATTTCCCCCCTTGTAAGTAACCCCAGCTGTTAGGACACTTTCTTTCCTCCAGTCTCGGCTTCTCACTCTTATCTCCCCATCATCTTCTCTTTCTCTCTCTCAGGATGGGAAAGAAGGCTATGAGAAGTGGAGGGTGGAAAACTCCTGGGGCGATGACCGCGGGAACAAAGGTAACACATTATTACACTATTCCTACTTTCCGTCCTTTCCTTTAGGGTGTGATATTTTTTTTCTTTAGATTTAACTTGTAATGACTTAGCAGCAAAACATATTTTAACCTGATTGTTGTCAAGTCACAGAGAAGTAGCTGGCTGAAAACATTGAAAACTGTTGCTTTCACCTGGATCTGGTCCCAAAATCATATAAATGCTTTTGCAACAAAGTCCTCCTGCCTCCCCATCTCTCTATTGACATCTTTCTCACACCACAGCGTCTCGTGATAAACCATCATCTTCCTGTTTGTGTCCACTGAATTAAGAACAGGATTAGACTGAGAGGTTCCCCTCGTGTTGCTGCTTTATGAACTTGTAATTGGCTGTGTCCTGTTTCATAAAGACTCACAGACATACGCACAGGCACAGCAGCCCTTATTGTGTTATTTATTTCTTTTTTTTTTTTTTTTTTTTTTCTCAATTCAATGCCTCCCGGTCCAGTTGCATGAACTTAGTTACAGAATGAGCTAATCCTTAAGGCCAGAAAGCAGCACAGCAAAATTCCTCCAAATGTCTTAATATTGGCAAAATATTGGTTCTCTAGGCTTGGTGATACAGTGACTACTCACAAGGCTAATTGGTAAACTACTGTAGCTGTTCAGCTAACAACTAACATTCTAGCCAGCCAAGAACATGCTAGCACTATTAACTATAGCTCCCTGAGCTTCTTTCTTTTTTCTGTGTACTGGGCTGTTTACTCCCCCCGCCCCCTGCCATTTTGTTCACAGGATTGTACATAATTTAATTAAATAAAGGGGAAAACAAGATCTCCAAGCTAAGCCAGTGCATTTGCTTCATCACTAACGGGACACAGATCAAACAGTTTATTCAAGAGACTTATTTGTAGCATCGACTTATGTCTCATAACTGACTACAAACAATTACTCCTTTGTGGAGCAGTATACTCTGGCAGAGGAGGTCAATAAAATTGGAAGGTTCAACACAGCTAATAAGCTATGATAGCTTCCTTCATTTTGGTAAGACAGTTCACTGTTGGTCAACACTGCAAATTCACAGGTAAATGTTCACCAAAATTTGCACAGATTTACTTCACCCCTGTGAGCGTATGCACTAATCGCGACAGTTCTGTTAGAATTAACTGATTTCGCCATGAAATTTCTCTGTTGTAAATGCTGGTTTGACTAGGCGTTTAGACTGGTGTAGAGTATAACTCTATGATACAGCACTGACCTAAGACTTGTGGTTGCAAAATGCCTTATTTTGACTGGGAACTTTTGAACCTTTTGAAACTTGTTTTTGTTGTTTTTGGTTTTCTTTTTAAACCACAAATTCCAAATGAATTTAACAAACTAAGTCAGTCTTGGGGCTTGCTACCAGTACGTCATTTTGATGCTTTAAGGAAAAATGTCATTAGGTAAGGTTGGTATGTCTTTATGCAACAGACCCCACAACACAGCAGGTACTCCACACCACTGCCCCAGACTTTAAGTTTACTGTCTACTGTTGTTATTCCCTCTATCCTTTCATCTCTGTTTCTCATCTTACTTTTACTCTCTTCTCCATCTCTGGGCTCGACATTCCACTGCAAATTATAGGAGAGTATTTTAGGTCAGTCACGCATCGTCTGGCAACACACACATACACTACGGCATATACACACAGAGAGACACACACATTCTCACAATATTTGCTCGAACCCACGAACCGTAGTGACTGTTGGGAAAACATGTGAAAACCCCTCAGTCAAATCAAATGTATTTCACGCATATCTTATTCCATAAACACCAGCAGATATGGAAGGCCAGGGCCCCCAGCCCGTCCACAGCCAAATTAATAAAGAGAACAAAAGTTCGAGAAGTGGAGTTCACTTGGGAATCCGGGGGCTTAGTTTGTTTGACAAAAGCTGAGGGGGGGGGAAACGAGGCACAAGTGGAGAAAAGGAAGGCATGCAGGAGAAAATAGGGAGATGAAGAAGAAATGGAGACTCGGGTCAGGTAGAATCAGTTAGAAAATGGAAAAACAAAGGCGAGTAGATGTAGATTTTAGAAAGATGACAAAGGAGAAATTGGAAGAAGAGTGGTATTAGCTGTGGAGCAGAGGGAGAGAGTGGAGTGTGCTTATAAGGTTTGTAAAGGCTTAACGTCTCCCTTCAGGGTTTTTTAATATTCTTCCTAACCCTGAAGGAGTCTCTCACGAGAGGTTTAACTTTCTGTTTCCTCCATCTTTAAGCCCTCACACTGCCGCTGTTATGGCTCTGCTCACTCCACAGCTCATACTTTTCAGTATTGCAGTATTACTTTTCATACGTTTTAGACAAATGTTTATGTTCAATTTGATGGGACATTATCCTGAGGTGGACTCCTGTTTTAACATTTGTCACAAGGTTTGTCTAAGCTCTGAATGAGTTTGACATTGAGAGAGAAACTATTTTTTTCTATGATCATGATTCTATTGTTAAGTAAATACAAGAAGATGATGTTAATGTGGATGGAAGGATTTCCATGGTAGCGGACATAACAGATTCTTGGGAAGAGAAGCTTCATTAGCTTTTAAGTATGCTTCTAATCCATTGCCATTATTTTGCACCCAAACCACAGTTGCATATCTGTCCCTTCACCTCATTTAAAGGTCCCATTTAATTTCCCATGAAGTGAAAAATGCCTTTTTTTGTGGTCTTACGGCAACTCTGCAGGTGTACTGTTCCCCATCTATTCTTAAATACAAAATGTAAAAATCAATCCATTTTCACATATTTTCTGATGTTAAAATACCACACTTTCCTCTGTGCTGTCAAGTGTCAAAATTATTTCACAGATGCATCTTGTGCTCTAATCATAGACCCAGCCAACCTCTTGTCAATCAAGTGTGTCTCATATACAATGTGGAGTCCAGCCCTAACTTTCTTTTTCATGTGGAAACATATCAAACTACAAGGGATGCCCACGGTCTTAAAAGCATTTCTTATTACCTTTTGATTGACTTTTATGTTCTTGTGTCCTCATTTCTATATTAAACTTTGCTTTTAGCCATGCTTCGGCTCAAGAGATGCTAGTGTCAGTTGGTCGGCCCACTACTTTGGTTCAGACTGAAATATCCCAACAACTATTGGATGGGTTGGTATGAACTTTTGTTCAAACATTCATGGTGCCCAGACGATGCATCTTAATGACTTTGGCGATCCCCCGACTTTTCCTATAGTGTCACCAGCAGGTCAGAGTTTTCACATACTCTGTGAAATATCTCAACATCTACTGGATCGATTGGCGCAAATGTTTGTACCTAGACATTCATGGTGCCCAGACAATATATCTCCATAACTTTGGTGATCCCTTGACTTTTCTTCTAGCACCAACATTAGGCCAAAATTTTACATGTGTCCATTAATTTGGTTAATAACCAAATACCAGCAAAACTGGACATTCCCATTAGCCTCAGTACTTTGTGTTTATGCTAACACACTAAACTAAGATGATGAATATGCTATAAGTATACCTACTTTACATCAACATATTAACATTGTCATTGTGAGAATGTTAGCATGCTGATGTTAGCATTTAGTTCAAAGCACCACTGTGCCTGAATACAGCCTGACTACTAACTACTAACTAGCATGGCTGCAGACTGTAATGTTAGGAATTCAGCAGAGAATAAAAAAAAACAGTCTAAATCATTGTTCACAGTTATTTTGACGAAATTTGTTGTGAATTGCTGCGTAAGTTGGAAAGCAAGATGGCTCCTCCACACTCGGCTAGCTTACAGTACATCCATCTGTTCTGACACAGGACAGTCAGCCCATCCCTAAAAACAAATAATGACACCCAACATTCTCACACACACACACACACACACACACACACACACACACACACACACACACACACACACACACACACCATGCCACCCAACACGCGTTTTCCAGGAAGCTCACATCAACACACACACGGATACCACAGTGAGAACCAGGCGATGTGCCATCTAAGATTTGCGTACTTGGAAGAACACACATACACAACACAACACACACACGCCATCCCCGATACATTGTTTTGAACTGTGGCACGTTCTTGCGGTTACCCTGACGTCTTGGATAAGTCAACTTGACAGTAGGAGGGATGCTCTCGTTTGCTCAACTCTGAACACACGAGGAGGGGAAAAGAAGCGTTGGAGAGAGAGGTGGAAATCAGGGGAAAAGACGAGTAAAATTCACTCTAAGATGTGGTTGCCAATTCGCTTCCCGTATGTGTCTGTTCAGTCCAAGATTTTTAGCTGTTCTGGTTTCACATAACTTTGCTGTCTAAATAGAAGACACACATGCGGACATCTTTCATTTTAAGGAATAATTTCAGCATGGGGCTGCATCCTCATCCAAGAAGAGATTAGGTTATCTCAACATGTCAAGTTCAAGGTAGGTTTTCATAACCACCCTAGATTCGGCCATGTTGACCTTGTATGACTATAACACACACAGAGGGAGAGAGAGGCAGACATTTATTTATTTTTATTAGGGTGGGTGTGCAGAGGTGATAGCAGAAGTGTTTAATGCATACTGCACTGCTGGGTGGGGGAGTGTGAACCATGAGGGGCGGGGTTCCTTCTCTTCCTCCACCCGTTTGCCTGTTTAAACAATAGAGTTTAGTGATTAAAGAGCACTTAAAAGCAATTAAAATGTGCATGCATGGACAAAGTATGTTTTACCATTCTGTTGAATTGTTGTTATTAGCACTCTCTGTTCCTCCCCTTTCAATGAAAGAGGAGTAACGATAATCGGTTTAATTAGCAACACGATGTGTTCTTAAATCAAGTATTTTTCTCTAAAAGAATGTGTTGTGATTAAGGGTTTGTGTGAACTGACAGATTGACTTTGGCCTTTTTCCTCAAATCCTGCTATTTTAGCAAAAGCATATTTAAAGGCTGGACCACTCACGTTTGGATGAAACAAAACAGCATCTGAGATGGGGAATATTTTTGCACGGGACTATGTTCAAATTTAGAGGAGCACCACTCTTTTTGCATTTTATAGAACTTTGTAACAAAGAAACATTCATGTTATTGTTTACTTAGACTGACAGGTATTTGTAAAACTTGCACGGAATCTAGAAAACTATTTTTTGTCAGCGTGATCTTATCCCAATGTAGCAGGACTGAGCGGGTGGGGCCAGGGACAGAAACACTAATGAGCATGTGCAGTGGGCAAGTTTTACTCAAGTGAATGCACCATCTTGGAGTCTGGTATCTAGTTCTTATAATGCATATAATATACAGTATGTACATTCATGCTAACGACCCTCTTCTCTGACTGCCGCCTCCTGAAAGACAGGTTAGGCCAAAATCCTGCAGGCAGAGAGGGAGGATCATAACAATACCAGTTGCCATGTTCATTTAAATTTTAGAAGATTTTGACACACAGCACTGAGATGCATCTTTGTTTAGATGCTCTGTAGACAGATTTTTGACATCCAAGTCAGGCAAGAATAATGCAAACGTTGCTGGATTTCTAAAGGAACTGATTCCATAGCATTGCCTAGCCCTGATCCATCCACTGTATACTATGTATCACAGGACTGCATGGCTCCCCAAACTTGGACATTTCAGTCATAGATCCTTCCCATAACAAATTTAATGAACGGATCTGTGATGGAAATGTCTGAGATGCAGGACTGTGATACGCACGTGTCACATTTACCTGTTATTTATGGTTAAAATATAGACTGTAGTCATTTAGTTGATTCCCATTTCTGTTTCTGTTCGTTGTGCCTGGATTTAATTCATGCCTAGTACTTGTCTGATCTGCAAATGTGTCAAATAAGGTTCCCATCACCCTACATGAAGCTTATTTAGTATTTAGGTGACAAAACACTAAAACTGTCAGTTTATGATCCAAAATCTATCTACTGCAAGCATTAGTTATGCTTGACAAGAATTGGATTGTTTTCCAGGTTTTGTGATTTTGTTTTTTTATTTTTTTTTTTTTTTCTGTAATCCCAGTGCTCTGCTTGACTGCCATCATATTTAGGTGAAAAAAAATCGATTCAGACAACTGGTTGTCTTCCCTGTCTGTCTCCATAGGTTACCTCATTATGACGGACGACTGGTTCTCCGAGTATGTGTACGAGGTGGTGGTAGACAAGAGGTTCCTCTCCACTGATGTCACGGAAGTGATGCAACAGGAGCCCATTGTACTTCCTGCCTGGGACCCAATGGGAGCCCTGGCATAACTACAGAAAGATTTTAGCCCTAACCTCTGGTCTGTTTGACTCCGCCCTATTCCTCGGCTGCTTTTACCTCTCCAATATTTCCCCCACACCTCCTTTCAAGACAGCCTGTTCTTCTAGAGAAAGTAATAAACATTTTGTTTTCTTTTTTTACTGGACTGCCTGTGTCTTTTGTCTGTTTTTATTTCTTCCCGAGAGTCATTTTGAGATAAGGCAGCATCACAAACAGTCAGAGGATTTAAAATTATAACTGCAATCTGAGCTGTGGACATACAGTAGTTTGCATACTGACAAATGCTGTAAAAGGAACAACACTGTCAACACTGCTGTTAAATGCCATATATATATATATATATATATATATATATATATATATATATATATATATATATATATATATATATATATATATATAAACATTACATTACGTAACATATTACTCCTGTGTGATGATCTGCAGTTAACATATTTTTAGGTTAGATTTAACTTCATGTCTTTGACTTGCCTGCGTCTCTTTAACCCGGCTAACCTCTTGCACACAAGCAAAACAACAGTGATTTACTGTTCTTAGAATAACACTTACAGAATTTCCAATAACAGACAATCTGCGCATAACTTCCTCTCTGCAAAAAAAGTAGCATGTACGTGCATGCATATATGTATTTGTTTTCATATCTTCTGCCTGTATCCCCTCGATTGGGTATCTAGGAATGTTAAAAGCAGGAAAGGGTCATACTTCAGCAATTCTCGCTCATTTCTGCACAGAACAGCTACATTGCCGTGCCAGGTGAAAACCAAAGCACTTCCTGCGCGGGCTCTGTAATCATTACTCAGAGACGTTCCAACTCTTTCTGCTATAAAACACTCCTATCAAGGTAAGGACGGCCTCTGACCTCCCAGCAGTTGGTCTGTCAGCTGAGTTATTACTACACACCCCCCGCAGCGTGGTTGTTAGAGCAGGAAGTGCCCATTCACCATCACTGTTTGAAGGTGGATTGGCGATCTGGGACATGACAGCTTTTATTGTGACAGGAATGTGTGATCTGGTGGTTTTTAAGTTTAATCTAGAGGTGAAGAGGCTTTATCTTATTGCATTTTCAATAACTCATACGAATTAGCATTAGAATAATCCTAAAAACGTGAAAACACAGAGGTTAAGCCAACTGCATTAACTCCTACGCACTCCTACACATCAATCTGCATTTTTCAACTTATTTTCCCAACTTCTCCTCCCCTTATTACCTCCTCTGTTCTGTGCCTGGCACTCCATTTTCTTTGCCTTTATCTGCAGCTTACATCATCTCTTGTCAGTGGATTAAAACACAAACCCAGATGTTTCGACATGCGAATTATGGTGACAGGGAAGTAGTTTTGAAAAATGTACTTGCTAGAAGCTACATAGATGGTGTTGTGAGATTTAAGTGTTGACTGTTGGTAAGTTGATTGATAACATGCCCAACAATTTCATTCCTAGAAGTCTTCCCTCAGAGGAAAGGTATTTTCTTTTATCTGGCTTTGATTTAGAGGAGAGTGTACACTGTAAATTTTAGCTGGCAAATCCCTGGTTTCACAATATTGTTTTGGGGGTGTGAGGTCATTTATTAATTGTGCAAGGAAAGAAAGAACAAACAAGGAAGAAGGGGGAAAAAAGCCAGCTCTAAGGGGGCATCTCCGGTTGGGCACCGGGGACGAAGTGGTGTTGGGGTGGAACCGGGACAGGCAAAGACAGCTGGGTCAAGCCAGGGTTTTGATTTGTTTGTTTTGTCTTTTTTTGCTCTTCTTTTTCCTTCATCCTTGCTTTCTTTGACTTCTTTGCTTTCTCTTGCTTTAGGCCGCCGCCAGACCCTCAGTATCCTCAAGAGGAAATAATTTCTTGTTGCATTTCACCTTTGTCTTTGTATAAAGAAAATACGTTATAAAAAGTCTCTGTCGTGTGGGTCAAAAAGTGTAGATTGATTGATTGACAGGTTTATATTAAAGTTATTACACAAAGAGTATTTACAGTTGCCATGAAACGACTGCACAAACAGTTAAATGCTCCCTATAAATTACAAAGATAAAATACATTTTGATATGGACTAATCTGTGTGTGCGTGTGTACATACACAACGGTGGTGCTAAATAAACAGAGCAGGTAAAACAGTATTACAAATATGAAGCCCTAGTTGCATTTAAATTGTATCGGGTGTGAGATAAAATGTAGGAAGTGTAACCGGGAGCTTATTTTTCCTGTATTCAGATGATTGGCAGGTTGTGTAAACAGCCAGTGCCCATCCTGGCCTCCAGAAGCAATTACTCACCTCAGCTCACCAGGTTGAAGCCTCAGAATAAGAAGAAACTGTGTGAAACGTGTTATGGGCCTCAAGGTCAAATTTTGGGGTAGAGTGATTTTTCTTGTTAATATGTCATTTTGACTATTTCAGGTTTGAGTACTTCCTTGTGACATTTTGTCTCTGCTGCAAATACCACAAATATTTTTGTTTTTGTTGTCATTGCAGGCTATCTGAGTGTGGTTTTGCCCTCTTGCTGACAATCAGTGGTGGAACGTAACTAAGTACATTTGCACTTGTACTTTTTAGTCCACTACACTTATCTGACAGCCATTACAACAGCTCCACCTAGACCAACTAGAACAGTAAAATGCTGGTTATGTGTTATATGCATCTGGAATAATAATGTTCAAACATTTATAATTGAATAGTCGCAATAAATGACTACTTTTACTTACTTTGCTTTTTTAAAAATTTTTCTGATAAAAATTAAATACTTTTTCTAAAGTAAGATATAAGAAGTATTTTTAACATTGTTGTATGTCTACTTTTATTGAAGAAAAGCGTCTGAATACTGGTTGCATCTAACTAGTAATTTATAATTTGAACATTTGTAAAATCTGGTCAGTAACAATTAAAGCTAATTGTTTTTCAAGCATAAAGCAGAGCGGTCATGTAGCAGTAACAGGTGTGCGTTTATTGCTTAATTAATTTAACTGCAGACATCACACAGCCAATCAGGACAGATGAGGCTACAAAGCTTCTCATGGTTTACTAGGTGAGGTTATATCTCCTGAAAATCCCTGTTACATACTGACTCTGCCAAAGGAGTTAATCCTTAAAGTTAAAGTAAATCGAGGTTGGTATAATATTTTCTCAACACATTATAGTTATAATGCCTGTTGTCACCAAAATGGCTCATATCTTGTTAGGTTAACTTCACTTAGCTTGCCCTTATTTAGGCTAACGTTAATTCTTTAAATTAGCCTAATGTTAATAGCTACAATTTAGCTCAAACTAAAAATATTGCACTAAAACATTTTTGTTTAGTTGTGTAAAATAAAACGTTGCTGAATTTCTCAGCAGGGTCTAAATAAGGGTAAAAGGGTAATTTGTTAATTTTCACGAATCAGAAATTGCTCTCCTACAGCAATATATTGGGACTGCATCTGCTGTGTCAACGTCCTGCTAATTCAAAGCAAGTAGCCTACTTCCTGCTGCTTCACAGTAAAAGCTTTCCATGGGTGAAGCTCAATGGCGACTTTAATTGTGAAGCCACTACAGAAAAATACCAAATTGTATTTTTTTTTCCTGCGCTTTTCCTCAAAGGGGGAGCAGGTTTAAATATTTCAAGAAGTAATAGCTTACAAGCAGAAACAGCCACAATGCGCTGTAGCTGCAGGCAGCAGGGTCAGTTTGTGAGAACCACCACATCTCCCATACATCATCAAGGTGAACAACTCCCTGATAGCTGTTCCTCATGGCATCACATAGGCGTGTCCTAACCCTATTGATCCGTATTTTCCAGATGTTAGTCTTCCACATTTGAAGGTGTGTCTTCTATGCCACAGCAGTGTTCAAATGCTATGGACTATATCTCTGAACAGTAAATCCTTTTTTATGTATACACATGAAAAATGATCTTTGCCTTGCAAAGATTGGTGACCAGGTAACCACATGTGCTCAAGTACTGTACTTAAGTACAATTTTGAGGTATTTGTACTGAATGTGAGTCTTACCATTTTATGCTTCTTTATACTTCTACACTACATTTTGGAAGCCAACATTGTACTTTTTACTCCACTACATTTATTTGACAGCGTTAGTCACTAGTTACTTTGCAGATTCAGATTATTAATGCAAAATATGAATCTAATAAAAATGTATAAATTATCATGTATTATTATAGATTAAACTACCCAGCAGTGTATAAAGTAGTTAAAATTAGCCCCACTTTTACCAGCTGCAACATTAGTGTTGCTTACACATTTATCTATCACTAATTATAATCTGATCAATTTGAAATGGGCCATTCTGCATAATGAGTGCCTTTACTTTTGGTACTTTAAGTATATTTAAATGCAAATACTTTTTGTATTTAAATATACTTTTGTACTTAAAGGCAGAATGAGTAGGATTTGTCATTTGCTGTTTGTAAACACAGGATTCAAAGTTGGCCCCTCCTCTCCAGCTCAACAAGCGACAGAGAGAGAGCAGTGGTGGTCGACCGAGTTAGAGTGTGAATGAAGAGAGGGAGCGGTGTTAGAGAGAACAAAGCAGTGAATCAGAGAAATAAAACGTTATTTTCTGATTGTTTCATGACGGTTACTTTCTAAAGCACAAATTAACACGACCACACCTCCACACAAGCCTGTGGGAAGGTGCCAAATTGACAAATTTTGTGTGAACATGCAGCCAAAGCAAAGCTTCATCCTGTATCCTTCTGTGTGTGTGTATGATTCATGTTTACATTCTGCGCCTCTCGTCCATGAGTAGATGCACACTTCCTTCTGCGCGGTGATATGGTTGGCGGATGTAGTTCGGTAGAAAGAAAATAGTTCCTACATGAAACAGCAAATCTGTAGATTATCTTGAGTAACCGGGTCATGATTTCTGGAAAGAGACATTGCTGTTGAGTTTTTTGGAGCACCACAGGCCGAGTGCCATCTATTCAGATTCAGATTTAATCCCTTCCTGGTAATCCTGAAGGTGCAATCTGTACATTGTGTGTTTAAACACTATAGGCTTACAGTTTTAAAAGCCTAGCGGTCCTTGCATGTTTCTTCTCTTGAAGGCATCCTGTGAAGGCTTCTTGTGGATATGTTTTCAAGGTATGGGATGCAGAACAAAGCAGGACTGTGAACTTATGAACCAGTTCACCTTGGTTTACAAGTCCTGACGTCAAAAATGAGTCTTATGATAGTTTCCATGTCCAGCTGTTTGTGTTTGACAGGAGGAATTAGCCCTCCATTGAACCATACAAGACTGTTCATCACACACCTGGTCTCATTATTCCCTTCCATTTTTTCCTTTCTTCTTCCCCTTTTTCAGTTGTGTGTGTGTGTGTGTGTGTGTGTGTGTGTGTGTGTGTGTGTGTGCATGCTTGTGTGTGTGGATTTGTGTGTTTTGCAATGAGGATTAACCTAGTACTTCAGCTGATGCTGATTGGAATGACGTTTAACACTCACACACAGGCTGGCTTTTAACAAGAAAGAGAGCCTGGACACTGTGTGTGCATGCGTGGGTGAGACAGAAAGAAAGAGGACACAGTGATTACAATTTAATGTCAATATGACGGTGACTGTGTTGTCTGTCTCTACCCAGGCTGCCCTCTTTTTTTATCTCTTACATTTCTCCTCATACAAACACACACACACACACACACACACACACACACACAATGAAGGCTAAGTAGAATGACTGGACTACTGTACCTGGCAGGGTGCCTTTTGGCCCCAGTAGTTTGCAGGTGGTTATAAATGGGTTAGTTAGACCAGGACACAGACAGGCTGGGACTCAAATAATCTTACACTCACTAATGTATTTATTTCACCTTGCTGGTTTTCTACATTTTGTGACTTAATTTATGTATCTGCATTCCTCTTCCTCTTATTCCTCTTTGGCCCTGGATTAGGGGCAAGGATCCTTTTGAGAAGCTCAGCGTGTGTGTGTGTTTGGGTGAGAGCATGTATGAGTGAGTGCATGCATGCTTGAGTATGTGTGTTTGTGTCTTAAGCCAGGCAGAGCAAGAATACTGCCTGCTGTAAGCCCAGGCATGTGTGATTTGTGTGATTGGGTTTAGACTGCGTTGATAGGCGACGTCTTGGACACTAGATGACCAGGCACTCCATGGACAACACAGACCGTCCTGCTAAAAATATCAAGGTAAGACCACTCTGCCTGTCTTTTTACACCCCATAATTTCATTACCAGTGGGTTCATCATTTACAGTCACTGTTTACTCCAATCAGTTCTAGGTTATACATTTATATTGATAGCCATCTCTGGAAGATATGTACATATGTCATGCATGTGTGTAAGCCAGGGTCCAGTGACACAAGGCGGGATTTACTAAGTGAGAGCTGTTTTTTGTTTTTGGAAGCTTTAGTGTGAGTTGAATTTGTTTTTGATGCCTCTCAGTCTATATCAGTCATTCATCCTCATCTGTATTATTTCCATAACTATTAGGCATTTGAAATTGGACTGGTTATAATCTGTGAGATTTGGGGATTAGTTATTTAATTAGGGATATTTTATGTTTTAGTATAATTTGGAATGTGTGTTATGCACAAATGTAAGCTCAAATCCATTTTTTTTATTTTACACAAGGACTAAATGATATCTGTAGTTTCTGTCTGTATTAAATGAAAAAGAAAATATAAATGGCACCATGATTCTTCCCCTGTATAATGTTTCCTTTTCTGCTTCTTAAATGTCTTAAATTGTATAGTACAGCAGTAGTATAGTATAGTAGAGAGGCTAGTAGAGAGGGGAAACCATAAAAAATCTTGCTGTTTTACAGACTATCCATCCATTATCGATCTCTATATCCGTTAATTTTGGTGAACACTGAAGGAATAGTTGCATGTGTAACTTTTCAAGTGCTTTTTTCATATTATCTGGAACTGCCTCACAGGTCAGCTCCCACTGTTCACTGCGCACAAAATGTGGGCATAAAGCCATTCAGTTTTCAAGAAATCCCCAAATAATTAACACAACACAAGCCATAACCCTCAACCACCCACTTTTTAAATGAAACCTCAGTATTGTACTTTACAGACTTTGTGAATTTTCCCCTCAGAAAGAAGAAAAAGAAATACTGACTATTAGATCTATGGGGAATATTTACAGTACATATAGCCTATGCCCAAATAATTAATGAGGTGGTAATGTTTGCAGCTAAAGGTGGCCTGGAACACATCTCAGAGATGCTGTATACAATGCCACTCCCACTAATGACTCTAAGGCCATTAGTTTAGCCTTAGCAAAATGCACTTGGCTTTATTCTGAGGCTATTAGCATGATGCCAAGTGCATTTCAACTTTTATCTGACACCAAAGCCAACAACCTGTTGTACATATGGTGTGCTTGTTTTCATTGGCATTGTTAGTTTTTCTGCCTCAAGCCATTTTATGTCATATTGCCTGGCTTGCTTTTTTATGTGAACTGTGATATCTTGCATAAAGAGATGCTCTGACATTTTGATAACTTTGAGGTCTAATCAAGTGTTAAATAGAACACTGACAACATTTGTGTCAGTAACTTCTGAATTTCAGACTTTACAGTATAATTATGTAATGTTTTCTGTACTTGCTGCCCATGATCGTCCTGCTGAACCTTTAGTATTTGAACCCTTGTTGTCATTACGCCCAGATCAGCAGCTGCCTATAATCTGTCCTTGGATGCTCTATGGGTTGTCTTTATTTTTAGTGGCTGCACGTCACTGAAGTTGGAGGATGCTGGTCCACCCCAGGCAGAGTTTGTGTCCGTAACTGAGGCATAATTAAGACATCAAACACCTAAGGTGTGCTGGCATACTGTTGTTTTGGTAGGTAGTGGTACTGCAGTCTAGCAGTCTGTGATAGCGTAGAGTCTCATGTCTAGTAGCCCATCGAACCTTTTTTTATCCTTTATGACAACCAATGTGACATTGCGACCACAGTATGGTAAGCATCTACCACTATTCCACCAGATACCCCATGACCACCAATTCTTTTAATGAAAACTGGCACATAGAGCCATCTACTGCCATCTACTTCCCTTTAACTCTATTATTTATATGCATCAATAAACTGTTTTTTTCTCCCTTCCTTGCATCAAGATTAGTTTAAAGCATATAGTTCACTTGGTTGTGGTTAAATAATTTGGCCACTGAGTTTTATCCAAACCACATTGCCTCCCTGATATGTGAAGGAAGCATGTTTGGGATGTCTTTGTCACATTAGAATGGTATAGAATATTTCCCATTTGATCATGACATGCAAATGAATTTGGCAAGATGCAGAAACGGGAAGTCACCTGTATCTCCACATTATTCTGCCTGATCATAATCAGCATTGCTCAATATACACAAATCCTCAATGTATATGCACATTTTCAACAGTGCTTTGAGTATCACACCACAACAATAAAGTTACTGAAGTATTTACATTGAGTTCTGTAGATCAAGATTCAGAAATTCAGTTTGGGCATTTTTCAGCTATTGATATCAACCACAACTGTATGTTTTGTACAGTAAAGAAAATGTGCCTTCTCTACAGAGTTGAGACACCGCATGCAAAAGTAACCATCTTTTGGATGCCTTCATTTCACCAATTCAAGAAGACATTAATACTCCAAACCATTCAGCCACGAGTAGATGAAGTAGACTTTAGTTAGACGATGTTGTTTCAGTCAAACTGTGGCCTATTGGTTTGAAGATAATAAAACATGCCAAATTCTGAGGTCTAATAACAGTCAGTCAAACACACATATGAAGAGATTACTGCTTGTAACTTTATTGGATGATTTGGATTGCAATTTCAAATGTAAGCTCAAACATAAAGACGGTTAGAGGTACAGTCTAGGATGAGGGAATATGTTATTGTAATGTTCTTGCAAGTTGTTGGGGGAATTGATGTTGAAAAATGACGACATAAAGCTGAGGCAAATCAAGGCAGATGTTTGTGAGTGTGAAACTTCCTGTTCCTGTCTATAAGATAATAGCAAGAACAGGAGTCCAACAAAAACTAATGATGGCGAACCACAGTGACTCCTACATTACACAGCAGCTATAAAACAAGTGAAAGCTGAACATTCTGTAGAAAGTCCTTTACTTGCATGACCACGTGTTTGAGCCCCTCTGTTAGCTATGACAACAATGTGGCTGTGCTGATGGTCACCACTGTCTGAGAGTGACTATTGTTTGTGTATTTCAGAGTTGTCTGGGGCGCATGACCGGGCCAAAGGCATAATCTAATAATGCCCACATTTCCCATCGTCTTCTCCTTCAGGGCAGGTTACTGTGCATGTCTTGGCAATTTGCCACTTAAAATATTTTTGCATGTCTACTCATCAGGCTGCCCCTCAATATGGTACATGTGAAAGCCAAAAGTGTTTTTCTATTCTCCTGGGAGTAGTTTCCTCTTAAAGTACAACAAGTTCCACCGACTAGTTTAGCGTTGTTTGTGCAAATGTGGCGGCAGTGTAGAGGCTTTCACACTAGCAACCTAATGCACTAAACGGTTTCCCCTCCCATGTCTATCCGCACTGTTTGTTTTTCAATTAGCCAGGGCTCAAGCTGGCATGGTGTCAGGTGGGCATGGGAAACTATAGCCCACACTTGTGGGGCACAGTAGAAAACGGAGCAAAACAAGGAGAAATTAGGACTCACAAATCATTTTGTCATGTTGGTTTCTTTCTCTCTCTATCTTTTTGTGTCAATGAAAGACAGGGATGCTTTGCTCTTTGTGTGAGTCTGTGTGGGTGTATGAGTAAATGAGAATGTATGAGTGAGAAACAGTGTTTTTTAATACACCTGTGCAAATGTGTGAGTGTGCACTCTCCCAAACTATTGAGGTTTGTGTGGAAGCACATTACTGCAGAAAAATCACTGAATTGAATTGAAACAATTGAAAAGGTCAATTTCCTCCACAGTTACCTATGCATAAGATTAGTTCAGAAGACCTTCTGTTAATGTTTAATATACTGTAAATATGATTGTACCAAAAACTATATAAATTGCTTTATTTAAGCTAATATCCAATTTCTACAATTTATTCAAAAACATCATATAGTTTGATCAGTTTAAAAACATTCTAAAGACTTTAAATGGTATTGGGCAGCTGATAATATATACTTCAATGCTTTCCTTTACCTGCTCCAGCAAGGTAACTTATGATTCCTTAGGAATGGAGTGCTTGCTCAAAGACACCTCAGCAGGGCAGACGTTTGTTGACAAAGAGGCTTCAGTCCAAGTTCCCCAGTTGAAGGATGGGTCTTCTTACCACCAAACCAACAACTGTCCTCAAAAGCCTTAAAGGATAGAAAATGTTTAATCCACACTTTCTACCTGGTGTTTTTTTTTCTGTTTTTTTAACAGATCTTTAGGGGTTTTTTTTTAAAAGCAACTTTGAATTAAATTTAATAATCTGCTAAAGCAAAGAAAAGACATGTTGACTATACATGGTTTAGAGCTGGCCAGAGGATTTTTTTCCCCCTTTCTTGTGTTTTTATATGACAATCATCAAATTCAGTAAAGATATTATTCTATCCATTATTTTTATAAATTTGATGATTTGTCCATAGGAATTCATTTTATAGCAACTGACAGACAGATAGATACAGCAGATAGACAGACAGTAGAAACAGACCAATAAATTAGCCAGGTCGGTATATAGGCTAATATGAGCTTATCATAAATCTGTAGCAGCGTAAATGTCGGACAATAAGTAACAAAAAGTTGCAGTACAGAAATGGAAAATATAGTTTGGGATAATTTGGAAACAGTGTCTCCATTACATAGTTTGTCCACCAGCGAGCACTTAGAAGTTAAAATTCTTTAATTAAAATGTTCAATATCTTCCTCAATCAATCGTCTGTTGGTCAGACTCAGAGAGACAGACAGATAGACAGACATAGATAGATCATAGAGAAAGATAAATCTAATCAGACAGACAGACAGACAGACAGACAGACAGACGGATACCGTAGATAGTTTCAACAAATTTTTCGGTCTTGTTATTTTTCACTTGCCAGTGTTAAGTCCTCTGTCAGGTGTTTCACATAGACATTAAAATCGAACAAAAACGGAAAGTTGGCTAATAGAGCTGAAAGTCTACAACTGTCACGAGTCCAAAACCATTCAGGAAAGAGTTGCCAAAGCAGACCCTGATAAGTATATTATTTTTACTCAACCATTCCTGACGTCTATACCCCACACTATACCCCACTTGTGTTTATAAACAGCAAGTTTACAGAAGCTGGCATAGAGCCCAAAGCTTTATGAGTTGTTTTAGAGTAAAAGATATGCTAAGCAGGCACCCTTCGGGATCTCTTGTGGATTTCAGAAGCAAATGCTCATGAGCTGATATGTGGTTCATTATGGGGAGACTCTCAAATTCCATCATGAAATAAGGTTTAATTACTCATTCAGCATTTAATAAATGACAATAAGGATTGCTCTAACTCAAGTGTGTGATTGCAAATATAGTTTATGCAACATGGTTATGCATGAAACAAAGTGTTTGTGCCTGTGCACATGCAATATGAACTGAAGTCAAAATACAACACAGACAGAGAGTTGTGGACTGCTTTTACAAAGTGTTTTTTTTATTTCTTGAGTATCTTTAAAACCAAATATTGATTTTAGCAAACCTTTTACTGTGCAATGTGACAATTTGTAGCAGTTTGATCTTACAGTACAGTATATAAAACACTTATATTTTTAAACTTTACTTAAGCAGGCAAAAATGCTTAAATTGCAGCAACAATCTGGGGGAGTATAGTAACAGAGGCAAGATTGGCTACATGCAGTCCGACCTGGGAGCTGCCCAGCACTACCACAGCCTTGCATTGAGTGCAGTAAGCAAGATGATTCAGGGACTCATACACTTGCACTAACACCAGCAGCAAGCTCAATTTTCTAATGTAGCTTGTAGAGTATGTTAAGTGGAGAGAAACTAGCTTTTATTACTAAAGCTTTATAACACATTTTAAACACAGAGAAGCAGCTTGTAAATTGTATTTGCCAGAAAGTCAGTGTCTCTCATTTAAATATTATTTGATGAAATACTTTACACTTGAATATCTGAATTGAATGCATGTACTGCTGGTGTAGAACAAGACTCAAAAATGATGGGCAACAGGGGTCAAAGCAGCAAAAGTCTAATCTCTCCATAGCAGGTGTGTATGATGACACAAGGAAAGAACTTGAAAGGGGACCAAAAGATTGACGGATGAGAGCAATATGAAAGCACAATGAGTTAAGGAGAAAAATGGGAAAAGAGGGAGTGTGAGAACTCCAGCAGGGGCTTTACCAGGCAATGTTTCAATGTGTGTGTGTGTGTGTGTGTGTGTGTGTGTGTGCGTAAGCGTCTGTGTGTGCGCAAGACAGACGGTAGCAAGTAGCACCCTGACGCAGAGCCCCACATTGCCACACAGCTATTCAAGGGTGGGACTTCCCATGTCTGCAGTGTATGTGTGTCCATGTCCATACTGTGTCAGAACTGTACTACAGTTCGTTATTGCTGTTTGTGTTGTTATTGTATGTATCAAACCGAGCTTCAAAGTGTACATGTCTGTGCTTGCATAATGTTTCTCCAGTATCTTCTGTCTGAGCATACGCATCCATGCATCTCTTCGCGGCTGTGCGTTTCTTAACGCGGCATGTGTGTAAGTGTGTGTGGTTGCAAGTCAGCCAGAGAGGGACAACAAGGGAGGGAGAGAGAGAGAGAGAGAGAGAGAGAGAGAGAGAGAGAGAGAGAGAGAGAGAGAGAGAGAGAAATGAGAGAGGTTTGAGAGCTCAATGGGCAAACACAGTGTCCTGATGTGCTAGTGCACGCTGTTTCTCTGGCAAGTTTTTGCTATACCACAGGATTCTTTAAGTTTTGGGTAGAAGTTGCTGCTGCTGCTGTTTGTGTATCTTTTAGTCGCCACAGGTTCTACTTGTCCTCTTTTACCATCTCTTAAGGTAATGTATGGGATGCGAGTTAGGATAAAATACAATTTACTTTGCTGTTCATTTTAATGTATTTACCTCAAAAGTCAGTGTGGCGACTAATGATTTGTCTAAAGTTTAAGCAGAGGTCACTAAGATGAGAGATGACTCAAAGGATTGTCTACATTTTTAATATGGGTTGTTTTATAGCGGCTCATTGGTATTTTCCTCGCATGTCCTCTTTCAGTCAGTCTTTGCTTGAATCTTGATGTTATCTTACTTTCCCTTTCTTTATTAAAGTCTAAAAGATACGATAAAAAAATATTTGACTTGTGACTTTAAAGTTTATACCACAGTATCATTCTGTAGTGTTGGTTTTTGAACAACGGAACATGGAAACAACTACTTATTCAAACTTTATTATGAATTATGCATGTTGCTTCTTCATGTAATTTTTTTCAGACCATGATTAAGTTTGTCTGCACATGCAGGTCAGGTTTAGTACTTCATCGAGCCATTTACCATTATTGTTTTTTCTCAACCTTCTATTGTGAGGCAGTGTGACAGCTGATACACTGTGCTTTATGGATAACCGTGAGTAAAGTGTAGTCGAGAAGATGACATTTTTCAGCAACATAATTTTTTTATTGAAGTGAATGAACTTTATCCTCATGTTTAAGTTGCTAGCTCTCAAGTAGAAATTGTCAGATTTCCGTCATGTTTAAGCATCTAAAGCATCTCAAACAGACCAGAGGGAGCGTACTGTACTTTTGTCAGTCTTGAGGATTCAGATGGAAATGAAGTCATTGTTGTGATGAAGAAGTTACGATTGCTTTCATCAGGAAGTAAAAGTGTGGTTTGTTTGAAAAAAAAAATGTTTGTGTTGAATGGAAGGTTAGCCAGTGTTTCTTTTCCTCCTCAGAGTCCAGGTATATGACAGGATCTTGGTTGCGTTGTGGTCAGATGTTAGTGTGGAGTGAATATCGTGCCGTGTAAAACTGCTAGACACTCTGTCTTAATTAAGATAGTGGCATTTCATGTAAATTGAGTCTTCCTACATTCTGGCATTCATTACGAATTGAGCTAACACTATAAACAATCTAATCCACTTTTAAATGACTTTCATTTTGACCCATTGCCAGTGTGAGAGCATTTTGGATATTATGTTGAGTATGTCTGAATTTTCTGCTGAAAATAGGGTGGCTATCTGTACTGTACGTGAAATTTGTTGTCAATGTTAAAGATATATTTTTATCCATACATAGTAGCCTTCTTCCTTGTCAAGTTTAAAAACGAAGTGTTTTACGAAGCAGCTGCTGAACAATTTGTACTGAGTATGAATGATATAAACTTTATATTTTGCTGCGTCTCATTTACCTCTCACATTATATACAAAAGTCTAATTGCACTCATGCTCATTGAATATAGTCAAACATATACATTTTAGGTAGCCTTGTTTGAACTCATTATTTAAAGGCAGTAAGCTTGTTTTCAAGCCATGAGTTAAATTAATTAATATAGATTTTCTTTTATTAATCTGTCGTCTGCATGTCACACCGCAAGAGGGCAAACCTGTTGAGCAAATAACTTTTACATTATCCATATTTGAATGATCTTGAATCTTTTGCTTAAATATTGTATATTGCTTTTGTTAACAATCAAAAATAGAAAACTTTTTTACCAGCATGTGTTAACATGTCCACTTTTTTTTCTATCTTTCAAAGGTTTTCCTGCCTTCAAAAATACTGCTGGTGCCTGAATATCTTTTCAATTCTTCCCCATTATATGGTTTAGATCAGATAAGCATCGAAAAAGGTTATGCAACCGAGAGATAGCATGAAATGAGAAACATGAGGCAAAGTAAATTGGCATGTCCCAGCACAATCCTCTCAATTTGTACCATTGAGACTGTATCTCATTGTCATAGTTCTCATGGCATGTAGAAAGACTAATTTTATATATTCTATAGCATGGGTTCTCTCAAAAGTAATTTAGAGCTGAATAACTTTGCCTGTGACTTATCTGTGGATTTTCCCTCTGTGTGTTGCAGTTTGCCCCATTGCTGAGTGTCTCAGTGTCTGAGGACGAGCAGTTTGTGCAGAAGACGAGCAGTTTGTGGAGAAGATCCAAGATTCTTGTAACTTTTCTGCTGGCAACATCCTGTTCAAACACATCTCTCTTCTTGTATACCCTCCTCTGTCTGTCCTAGCTGCCTGCTCTTATTTCCTCTTGCTCAACAGACCCTTACACACATCAGTCCTCTCCCACACCCACACACACACACACACACACCTCCACTCATTCTCATTCTGGCCCCTTTCTCTTCTTTTAGCTCTGCTCTCCTGTTCTCCGTCTCCTTTACCTGTCCAAGAACGACATTCCCGTTTCTTTGCCAAATTTGTCCTACACCATCACTGCGCCATTCCCCGGCTCTCCTAACGCCTCTGTTCCCCTAATGGGCAACACATCAGACAGCAGTGCCACATTCCCTTCATCGTCACTGAGATCCTCTCTCCACCCCTAACCGCCTTGCCAACACCAACATAAACACAACCCAATGGAGACAAAAGATATGATGAAGACGAGCATGTTGACAATGGACAAAGGAGAGAATGAGGGAGAGAGGGACAAAGGGAGAGAGGAGGTGGGGGGAGAAGAGGAGGGGACGCAGCAGGAAAATGGTAGACTGATGCTGGCTGATGGTTTTGCAGAGAGAGGACCCAAGAGCCTGACCTCCGGCTCTGGACAGCAGGTGTCCAATGGCTTTACCACATCCACCCCTCAAAGCCCCAGGGAGGGACCAGGGACCGCGGCTTGCGCTGGAGGTACAGCCTCTGGGCCTGGAGGAGGCACCGGTTCGTCAGTGCCACTGGGAGGCCTCAGGACTCTGGTGGTCCAACAAACTAGCTTGGATAGGCCCAGAGAAACCTGGAGCAAGAAGATGGACTTCTTGCTCTCTGTGATCGGCTACGCTGTGGACCTGGGAAATGTCTGGCGCTTCCCTTACATCTGCTACCAAAATGGAGGAGGTGAGGAGGCAGAGGGGGAGAGGGAGATAAGGAGTGGGGTGAGTTGGAGATCAGCGCACAGGAGGTCCCATACTAGAGTAAACAGGATTTCAAAGATTAGAAAGAAGAAAAAGCTTTTTCTGGGTTTGAATGTTACTGCAGTGAATACTGTGAATTTACAGTAGTTATAGGAATATTTCACAATATATGTAGCGCCTGAAGTAAGTCAGTTTACTGCCCTGTAAATTTTTCCACCATTAAAGATGGAGGTAGATGGAGACTGTCTCTGGTACATCATCATTTCTGCAAAACAAACGGCTAAATTAAAAAGGGCGTAGCCCTATGTGGAATGCTGCAGTTAACATACTTGTTTATGAATAGCACTCGATTTAGCTCATTTCTTGCACAATCTAACGTACAAAAAGGTAAGCTTATGTTTTCACAAAGTCCGTGTGTTCTGCCTGTGCTCTGTTACTACACAATCCTCACAAACAGGGCCTTCCTTTCCACTTTTATTGAATTTGCAACAATAAAATCTTTGCAATTTCCTGTGTTCTGTGTGTGTGTCTCACGGAGCGAGGTAGAGATGGGGACTGGGAGACACTTGATAGAGGCAACAGTATTAATTGTGGTTTTTATGAGAACGCCCTCAGTCTCTTTCTCCTTGCTTAATAACCTGTCTCCCAGGCAGCTGCTCAATCAACCCTTATCTTTGCTTTCATGTCACAAAGACATGACACGCACACCAACCCACCCACATACACAAATGCACACATGCACATAAAAATAAGTTGATAATCAGATAGAAAGAAAGAAAGAAAAAGAGAGAGATGTGTTTTCAAACTCCTCATGTTAGGTTGGAGAGTCCAAAGATCTGGCTGCCATCCTGCTGCTTCTCTGTTCCTCAGTGTTTGGTCCTCTAATTCTCCTTTCATCACTTTTATACTTTCCTTACTTAGCAATAATGAAGCCAGCATCGCAGTAGTCCTAATTTGTCATTGTAGAATTTAAACAAAATTACCCTCTTACTGTGTGTTTCCACATATTAAATGCAGAGCGATATTAAAAGTGGGAAAGCATGCACTGTTGTTTTTGAATGGACTAGGGTTATGTAAATGATAAGGTACTTACCATATGTAATGATTTTTACAGAGTGCTTTTTAATGGTCTTGGTTCTTGTTCACTGGGAGTTATTGAGAGGACTACTGAGATTACAGATGTAGTGTGAACGCGTAGCTTTTCTCATGAGTGTAATTGACTTTTTACTGTTCGTCCATAACTCTTTCTTTCTTCGAATGATTCCCCTCTCACTTTTCCCACTGTTTTCACCCTCCCCACATCAATCCCACACATTTTTTTTCTCCTTCTCTCCTTACTTGTTTCTCTCATCCCCAAATTTCCTCCGTCCTCGTGTCTCTGCCCAGGGGCCTTTTTGCTGCCCTACCTGTTGATGGCAGTGTTTGGAGGTGTCCCTCTCTTCTACATGGAGCTGGCTCTCGGCCAGTTCCACCGCAGCGGCTGCATCTCCATTTGGAAACACATCTGCCCCATCTTCAAAGGTAACAGGAGGAGAGGAAAGAAAACAGAACAGATGATGAAATTAGTTAATAGCCATAGCATGAATTAAAAGGTAAGAAGAGAACATAAAAAAACAGGAAAATTGGCAGTAAGAGAACAAAAAAGACCAAGAAGGACAGTGTCAGAGCCTGAGAGACAGCTCATTTAACCTCCTTGTCCCCCTCAGTACATTTCCCTTGAAGAGTGTCCCTAGTTTCTTGTACATCTAGTGAGATGTTCTGACTCTCTGTTATGGAAATTGTCACATTTCCATGCCAAATGCCAGATGCTCAGAAATGTGATGGTATGTAAATTGTTGTTGTTTGGAAATGTCACCCACTCACCCAGTAGCAACATGAATTAGCTTTAAAACACCACTGATGTCTCTTGAAGATCTGGGGAGTGACTGATTGGTGTCACATACTACACACATTTTTTATGATCAAGATAGTTCAAGTTTAAATTTTTCTTTGCCTTTTATTTTTTGGTGCTAACGATCATTTTTTCCACTCATCCAGGCATCGGCTTTGCCATCTGCATCATAGCCCTCTACATCGCCTTCTACTACAATACCATCATGGCCTGGGCCTTGTACTACCTACTATCATCATTTCGGCCCACCCTGCCCTGGACCACCTGCAGCAACAGCTGGAACACCGCCAACTGTAACCGTTACATGTCCACCGACCACAATGTGTCGTGGTCCAACTCCTCCACCTCCCCCGCCGAGGAGTTCTATATGTAAGTGCATGTAAATCAGATGCAGAGATGTAGGGGAAGAGCTACACAGGAGGGAGACGTCAAGTGAAGGAGGGAGGATGACTTCCAGAGAGCGATTACAGGGTTGGTTGTGGTGTTTAAGAGCCCTGACAGATTTCTCTCCAAAATCCACTTGCATCACTTGTTGTGAAGACATAGTAGGAGGATCTTATTAGACATTCATAATAAGAATCACTGATTCCCTCTGAGTTAGACATATAGTAGTGATACAGGAGTAACTTACTGTGTGAAGAACAAAATATGACATATCCTCACAGATGATATTTGCTGTGTGACAGTCAACTAAAGATGCACATAAAAGTCAAAGCTGAAGAATTGCACCAGTGGATCACCTGCGGAATAGTTAATATCAAATGTAGACTTTTTAAATCGGGAAACACATGTTATCAAGAATGTAGAAGCTTTGTTTGATAGACTTTGGCGCTGACTCTGTTGATTAGATAGATTTATGGGACTAGAGTCCTATAAATAGCAGCCATTCTGAACTCCTCATAAGGAGCTGTAGACAGGGCCTTGACATTGAGATGACCAGTGGGTGATAGAAAAGCCTGCAAACAAATCCCAGTGAAATCATTGGATGATAATTGAGAGTTGGAGCCTCAGTGTGATGGTGAAATAGAATGATAATTTTCTTCCTGCTTGAACTTGTGCTAAAAGCTTAATTTGATGTATTACAAAGCTGCATAAATGACATATTAAATATATAGTTATAACTAGTTTTGTAGAAAACCTGAAGAGTATAGAATCAGCATTAATGCGCAGATAATCAGAATCAGAATCAGAAATACTTTATTGATCCCAGAGGGGAAACTCTTTTGTTACAGCAGCTCACGTCAGTGCACACAGGAATAGAAGTACTAAGCAAAAAATATAATACACTATAATACAGGTAAGATAAATTAAGTACCAAGTGGGTATAAGTCTAAAATTAAAATAAGTGTAAGGTACAAAGTGGATTACCGGTTGATGATAAGTATGTACGGTATAATCAGGAGTCAGTTAAGTCACTTAGCCCATAGTGTGTATATGTATTAAATTAAATGTGAAAAAGTAATAAATGATTCCATTTTCACTTCCGTTGACGAGCAAACATTTTGTGCTAAAATAGATATTACAACAAACTTGAAAGCTCTCAGTTCACTCTAAATTAGCGTGCCAATATATGAACTACCCCTTTACTGTAGTTAAAGGAGCAGGTGGAGGACGAGAGAGGAAAGAGACAAGGAGGCAGAGAAAAAGAGCTGATGGCGTTTTGCATTATTGGAAGATAAAAAGATAGATGAGAAGGTAGTGAGAAAACTTTGGAGCAGAATTGAAATTTTTCATTCCAAACTGAGTCCTCAAGTTACAAATAATAAAAAAAATCATTACTGACATGAAATTTTAACTGATTAATTATATTATTCTAAATGTCTTTGGCATACTGCTTTCACAGTAATTAACTCAAGTAACTCAACTCAAGTTGGGTATTCTTTTTTTACTGTAACGTAAAACCCGAGCTGTGCCAGAACAAAGTCTTTCTTATTCTTCACTGCCTCAGGACTCTACAGTCTACTGGCTCAGTCTTATCAGCTGCTCACTGGACCGTGTCTGTGTCTGTCCACCGAGACAGATTCAGGATTTAGTGACTTTTCCTAATACCAGTTTAAAAGTAACAAATTCCGCAACTCAGTCTGGCGCCAGAATTTCCTGTTTTCAACATAAATCATGTCTCTGTTTTATCGTCTGAGCTCTGTATGCTTAACCTGTGACCAGAAGTCAACCTCACTGTTCATTTCAGCCTCCTCCTTTTTGCCCAGAAGTGCATTTTTGTACTTTCACTTGTGTAAACTTTGTTTATTGACTTAAATTTGCTAGTCTCTCTATCTAGTCTCTCTATCATTTCCCTTAGGTAAACTTTGATTACTGCTAGATTAATCTGTATGCATCATATACTGTATGTGTGCATGTTTTCCCTTCTGTCCTGTTTATGACCCTTTCCTTTGCGATGTTTTTATTTCTTGCTGTTCCTTTCCTTATCAAATCTCCTTCCTTCCATGCTCTGTCCTTTTCCTCTGCTTTCCAACATCCCTTTCTATCCACCCTATCTTTGTATTCTCATTTTGTCTTACCATCTCTGTCACTTCTTATTATTCTGCAAATTCTTCTCCTTCCTTTTACCTTCCCCTACCTCTCCTCTTCTTCCTTCTCCTACTCTCTTCCACTTTTCCTTGAGTTCCACGACTCCCTCTATCTCCTGTCTTATGTCATCTCCCTATATGCAATTTCACCCTTTTTCATCACTGTCTGATTCTTGTCGCCCCTCTTTGCATCCCCTTTGACTTCACCTTTCAACCCCAACATCCCTTCAGTCGCCAGGTGTTGCAGGTCCACCTCTCCCCAGGTCTGCACCAGCTGGGCTCTGTCAGCTGGCAGCTGGCCCTCTGCCTGCTCTTCATCTTCACCATTGTCTACTTCAGCATCTGGAAAGGAGTCAAGACGTCTGGAAAGGTAACTGAAGGGGCGCCTGCATGGCTGATGGAGGTGTCAGTTAGAGTGGATGGATGGATGGATTGATTGATGGAGCCAGAGAGGCAGAGAAGAGGATGGTTGTTCATTTCTCATTCATCATCATGGGTAGAAAAGTTGGTTAGAAAGACAGTCTTAAAGTTAAAAGGTTTGTGGTTCAAACCTCGACAACCAAACCCTAAAAGACCAAGCAGGCTTCTAGCTTTCCAAGAAATTGTTTTAAATGTCGTACTTTTTGTCCACAGTTCCCGTCCATACATTCTGTTTACCAAGTTGAAAATTGTCAGATAAGGGACTGATGGTTTCACACTACTCCGTATAGTACAATATCTGGTGTTGGTGCCACCTGTCACTCACAGGGCTGCTTTCATCTATGGTGGTCACTATAACCCCAACTTTAGCTGTTTTATTCGATATTGTTTGCAGTTTAAAGGGGAACTCCACCAATTTTTACACATTTACAGGTCTCTTGGAGTACTACTGCATATGTGAAAAAAAGTTGTATAAAGCCTTTTTTGGCTCCAAGGGGAGCTCCGTCAAATCTGTGGAATTCCCTCATGTCATTTAAGTTAGCATCAGTTGGGGCTGAAGACTACAAGTTTGAATATAAAGAAAATCTGGGGCTGTGGAGTTAGAAAGAACTAAGCTTACCAGACCTCTGTATCCGTGAGGTTAGCGGCTTGAGGCTATATTTATATCTGCTGTATTGATTTTGATGCTTTTTAAAACTGTGGCAATTATGACAATGTTATAGGAGTGCAGTGCTAGGACCTGGAGTACTTTTTTATTCATATAAATGTAATGTAAATGTACACTTCCAATGTGGTATTTTTTATGATCAATTCAAATAATATACATGTAGTGATCTCCTGTTTCATAAGAGGTGAGTGTGTGTTACAGTATGTTTTACCATTAAGTGTTACCAGGGTTACCATTAATTTCAAAAAGTGATTATTGAGTATGACTGAATATCAGCTGCTATGACTGATTACACAGAAGAGTTTATCAACAGAAAAGTAAACAGTTTCTCTATTCTCTTTTCTGCATTAGGTAGTTTGGGTGACTGCTACCTTTCCCTACCTGGTCCTCTTGGTGTTGCTCATCCGTGGGGCCACTCTGCCAGGGGCCTGGAGGGGTGTGGTCTTCTATCTCAAACCTGATTGGAAGAAGCTGCTTAGCACTACAGTAAGTCTATTGGGGCAATCTTTCTTTAATCTCTCTGTTTGAAATTTTCATGTGGCCATTATCTTTATACAAACTTCTTTTGTTAACATACATTGTTTGCCATCATCGACCTCCCACACTCTAAGGTGTGGATTGACGCAGCAGCTCAGATCTTCTTCTCACTGGGTCCGGGCTTCGGCGTGCTCCTTGCCTTTGCCAGCTACAACCCATTTCACAACAACTGCTACAAGTGAGAATTTTTTTTCATTATACATTTCATACCACAGTGAAACCTACCTGCTTAATGAGCCAAATGCTATTTCAGGGGCTTTTCCACCTTCTCAAAACTACAGTTCTCCCTAACTCTTTTGTCTTGCTACCACCCAAACCTCTCCTCTCTCCATCTCAGAGATGCTTTGGTCACCAGCTCTGTGAACTGTCTGACTAGCTTTCTGTCTGGCTTTGTCATCTTTACCGTGCTGGGCTACATGGCTGAGATGAGGCAGCAGGATGTGGATGCTGTGGCAAAGGATGCTGGTAGGACAACACACCAACACAATCCCAGTTACATCATTCTTTACTCAGTCTCACAATGTTGGGGGGAAAAATGCATCCTAGGTTGAATTTACCTGCATTTTACACAGGACATGCTTTGACATCATGTGAGCACAAAACATTCATTTCATATCACATTGAATGAAGCACCTGCTGCAAATGTAGTTCTGGTCTACAAAAATACAGTTGTGATGATGAATACAACATCTGCCTCTCTTTTTCCTCTCCAGGTCCCAGTCTGCTGTTCATCATTTATGCAGAAGCCATAGCAAACATGCCTGCTGCTACTTTCTTTTCCATCATCTTCTTCCTCATGATCATTATGTTGGGTCTGGACAGCACGGTTAGTTTGTTGATTACTGGTTTCAGTGCAAAAGTCAAGACGCGAAAGTCAGTGTTCTGTTTGCTAAATGTTTTTTCTTTGTATGCTCACATGTTCCTCTCTTCTTGTTGTAATCTACCTGATTCTGTTGTTGCTCAGTTCCCAGCTCTTGCATGCTCTCTCCAACCTAGAAACAGAGGTTTCATATTTGCCTTGTTCTGTTTGACTTGTATTTGTCTGTTGTACTTGTTACTCCATAAAGCTGTTGGGTCTTATTTGTCCTTGCTGTTCCATTTTGGATAACAGTCAATGAAAACAATGTGACAGGACTTTCATATCACTGTTGTGTGGTGATCTTGTCTCCATAAGCCTGTGTTCTGTTGTATCTGTATCTGTTGTATAGGCAGCCAGCTGGAGAGACCCGTAAGGCTCTTATCGCGTACTGATAATCAGTGTAGAATCAGCATCAGTTGCTATGCTCCTCTATTTTATGACTGAGGATATTACTGCAAAACATGTCGGTGTACTAGGATTCATGTTGGATCGGCTTAACATTTTGTCTTTTTTTGTCACTGTACGAAGGTTGTGATACACAAGGCATCTTTGGATGTTTTTCATCAGTGTACTGTGAATTGTCAAAAGAGTGTCATACTACTGCTGCTTTCCTAAATAAGTGGCTATGGTTTGTCCACAGCCCTAACTTCTCCTTTCTTCATCTTCTGCCTCTTTTTTAAATTATGAACGTCTCTTCTTCTCTGCTTATTTCTTTCTCCGTCACCTCCCTTGTGTCTCTCCTCTTTCCAGTTTGCAGGGTTGGAGGGGGTGATCACAGCTATGCTAGATGAGTTCCCTCATATCTTGGTTAAGAGACGAGAGTGGTTTGTCTTCGGCCTGGTGTGTGTCTGCTACCTCGGGGCTCTCTCCACACTCACATATGTAAGTTAAATAACCACATCACATACAGGTTACTATCAAAATCTATCATAAAAAAACATCATCCTCAATCAACTTAGATTTGAAAATACCTCTAATATCACAGATAAATCAATCATTTATCCCACCTGACTGTCCGCAATTAAATAGCTGTATTGTGATAATCTGCTACTTATAAGAAACATTAATTCAAGACTTCATTTAACGCCCATAATTTCTCACATCCTCACTTTCCATTCAAATATATTATAGACCAAAGTTAAATGTTAGTGCTGTATTGTAGGTAGTGTGGTGGACTGTAGTTAACAATTAGCTGAAATCAGATTAGAGCAGTCTCTGAGCAGTAATCCGTTTATCTCCAACCCTCATTACAGTAAGGTAGTGATCAACATGTGTCTCTGCTCGATTAAACACTCACAACAAATTTCCCTAATCATTGTCCTTGACTTCGTAGATGAATCCTCTTGCATAGGGGTAATTTGTAAAGAGCTTTATAGAAAAATCCTCTCTCTCTCTCTCTCTCTCTCTCTCTCTCTCTCTCTCATCTCGTCTTGTGTGTCAGGGAGGAGCGTTTGTGGTGAAGCTGTTTGAGGAGTATGCAACAGGCCCTGCAGTCATCACTGTGGTCCTGCTTGAAGTCATCGCTGTTTCCTGGTTCTACGGTAAGTTTGAGTGATGTTGACTGTGATGGTGATGGTTTTGCGACCTATTTGTGAATGACAGCAAAAGTTGGTTGGAAAGGGTGACACAATACTGTATTTAACATTTGTTTGTTTTTTTTTAGCACAGATTGTGAACTGCGGTGCTGACTTATTCCGATACTGTTCCGATCCTCAGCTCTCACAGACACATGAGAGTAGTGATTGGGTGTGTCTGTGTGTGTCTGTGTGTGTTCCAGGTACCAACCGTTTCTGTAATGACGTCCAGGACATGCTTGGTTTCTACCCGGGTTGTTTCTGGAGGGTCTGCTGGGTGGCCATCTGCCCTTGCTTTCTGCTGGTGAGGCTCATGTACAGTATTTACACACACGCACACACACACACACACACACACATACACACACACACACTAAGTTGTGTCAAATGCTGGAAGGAGTAAATGGACAACAAGCACATGAAGATATAGTAGTTGTCAGCTGTCATTTACTTATTAGCTTTCAGAATAGTTTTGTCATATTTATCCTGATGTTTGATCTTTGTTATATCTGACCTCTGCTTTTGTTCCTGTGTCCAGTTCATCATCATCAGTTTCCTGGCCTTCCCTCCAGAGGTCAGGTTGTTCCACTACCACTACCCGCCATGGACCACTGTCCTGGGCTACTGCATCGGGGTGTCTTCGTTCATCTGTGTGCCTGCTTATATGGTCTACCACTTGCTCAATGCTAAGGGTACATTCAAACAGGTATAGCATTTCCTTTCCTTCACATTCGATGTCAAGTGTATCTTCTGTATGGTTTCCCTCGTTCTCCCCACATGCCTTCTCGCTCTGTCCTTCTCCTTCTTACCCACATTCTCTCCTGACCTTTGATCTCTTACTAACACTTCTCCAACGACAGGGATTGCCTCCGTTCCTTTCCTTTCCATGCACTGTCAGGGTCCACCCTCTCCTCTGAACACATGACTGGAAATCAGATCAGATCAAAGGAGCACGGAGGAGGCACAGGCCAGAGATTAGCAAGAAAAAAGCCATGACAACTTCCAGGCCCCAAAAAACTTACACACACATGCATACATGTAGGGCATTACCTGATGAAACACACACACACACACACACACACACACACACACACACCACTTACTCATAAAGACATCATCCCCATTCTGCAATGCATGTATAGGCTGTCACATTGCCAGATTTGAGGATGAAGCCTAAACTAAACCATCAACAGCATTTTAGCATCAGAACACACTGCAATAAACTAAGTGTAGCCAATAAAACTACATACAGACAGGTTTTAGATGTCTGTATTTTATATTATAGCTTTCTGAGCATCTTAAATTTTTGCTTCTGTGGGCCCTAGCTAAAATTTTCTGGTGTATTTTGAGCACCTTGTCACTTACATAATAAATAAAAACACAAAATGTCTTCATCATAACCATCATTATTAATATCATCTTGTAATACCCTTTGGTAGAGTTGACAGAAGGTAGGAGGACATCAAAGAGGTTGGTAGACAGACCTTCTTTGGCTGTTGTCCAGTATTGACACTGCTGCCAGGGCACACAATGACAGTGACACACACTGACAACACATGGGACACGTGTTTTTTTTTTGTGTGCATGTGAATGTGAAAGAAAACAGTGTCAGTGTCACTTGTTAGGACAGATGAGGCCAAGCGAGGTCAAAGCGTCCGACTGTCTTTTTGTAGCAAGACTGGGGTTGTGTGTTTATCATCTGTAACATTTGTTCACTCTCCTGTAAACTCACTGTGGAAACCATTCTTGCTCTTCCCTATTCTGTAGCAAACAATGTCTTGATCAAGTCAGGTGTGTTTGAGATTAAAACTAAAAGGATTAGTTGATTAAAAATTTAAAAAATCTGCAACAATTTTGATAATCGCTTAATCGTTTAAGTCACGTCTTTAAGCAAAATTGCCAAACATTCACTGGTTTCAGCTTCTCAAATGTGAATATTTGCTGGTTTCCTTAGTTGTCTCTGATTGTAAACTGAATATCTTTGGTTTTGGTCGGACAAAACAAGACATTCAAGTATGTCAACTTAAGCTCTGGGAAATTGCAATAACATTAGTGGCACCTGCTTTGTGGTTTAATCCTTGTCATTTTCCAGTGGTAGATTTTTATCAGTTTAATTTACTCACTTTCTTTTTCTGTCCCTAATCTGTCCCCTCTGTCTGTCTCTTTGTCTTTATTTTCACAGCGTCTGTTAAAGAGTATCACTCCTGAGCCCAGCAGTGACCAACACAGAGACTTCATTGTCACCAATGCAGTCTGACCAAACCCTGACCAAATGAAGGTGCCACTCTTGCTACGTAGAGCGCCCTCTTCTGGACAAACTGCAAAACTACAGGACAAGGGGGCTACCTTTCACCGTCTTTGCCTCTTTTCATACATCTCCTACACTTGTTTTTAGCTGTCTCACACCAAGATGTAGAAATAGAGGTGGAGTTAGGTGGAGCCATGCTGCAGTAGCTTTGTTTAGCTTTGTTTAGCTTGGTTTAGCTTGGTTCCTCACTCTGGTTCAGTTTTGAAGGAGTTCTCTGGTGTTACTTGCAAACCCAGAGCTTAGTTTCAGTATCATCAGCATCAACATCCTCTCTCTGTTTTTCCTCTCACAAGCGTCACCTAAGTCGTTTAGTGACCGACCTTTCTTCAGGTTATACAGTTGTAACAATTTTATACAATTATATAAAGTATGACACAATCCATGTTCATGTAGACAATAAATTAGATATACTGCACATTGAAATCAGTTGGAGAAGGCCAGATTTTTCATTTCAATCCTCTTTATGGTTGTATTTTCATATTATGCTGTTAAGTTATGCATTCTTAAATGTAGCAAAATTCAGGTATCTTTTTACATCTGTTACTGAAGCCAAATATATGATATCTGCTCTGTTCATATTTCTAAAGATGTTTCAATATTCTAGTTGTTGTTATGTTGTATTGGCTGTGAGCCTGTGTTCATTTGGTGGCATCCTGGACGAACGACAGATTTGCAATGAGTTCCCTACACTGTGAAGCACTGTCTGGTAGTGAGATGAATGTGTGTGTGTGTTTGTGAAAGAAAGAAAGTTATAATGCCCGGTGGAAAAATGGATCACAGGCAGAACCAACCAAGTGTATTCATTCTATAACTGCAATATAAGATGTGTATTTATTTTATGATGTATCACTGCTGTCATTTTGACCTCCCACACTTCAGTATGACAAACCATGACACGACATAGTGCTGATGGTCCATGTTTAATCACAGTGACACTCTGCACTCTGTTGTTATACTGCATAACTATCAGTAATAGAAACCAAATATGGATCAGAGCTAATAACATTATCAATGGCATAGTCTGAAAATCAGCATTTCTGCTCTTTACTTTCTACCAAAAATTAGTGTGTTCGTGTGTGTGTGTGTGTGCATGTTTGTGAGAGCGTATGTATCTGTGTGTTTGTAGGAGCAGGAGTTAAAATATGCCGAGTACTGTACATCTTGTGTATTTATGAGTCAGTCTGTTATTGGTGTAATCTATCCTGTGAATACCTGTCTCCTCTCTCCATGGATGTGTGAGCGTGTGTGTGTGTGTGTGTGTGCGTGTGTGCGCGCACCTTGAATTATGTATGTTGGTGCATGTATGGGTGTATGTGCAAAAAAAGGATTAGAGGTGTTCAGCCCCTTTATGTGTGCATGCCGTGATGTGTGTGTACTGTACTTCAAATGTGTGTGTGTGTGTGTGTGTGTGTGTGTGTGTGTGTGTCTGTAATGTGGTCCCCTGTTGTCTTGTAAACTGCCAAAATAACTTATGAAGGAAGTAAACACTCTCTCTCTCGTACATCTCAAGCTTATGTAAGATCTATGTATGTCAATAAAAGACTGTATTAAGAAATACACCTGTATAGAATAAAGATATATAAATATATGGGAAATAACAGATACTAAAGGTATATGGAAATAAATAAATAACCTCCATCATCTGTTAGTTGATTCTGTTATTTGTTGGTCAGTCCAGTCGTGTACACAATTTGACACATTAAATCCTTTAAAAGGTCAACATACTTATTCAGTCATCTAGAAACATGAACTTACATAACAAAATACTATGTAATAATATGTACAGTAAAACAGACAGATCCACAAACAGACATGGGACACTATGAAATATGTTTAAGGTAAACTTTGGATCCGAAACTGAAAGTGGGAATAAAGTTTGGATCAAGGGCATTTAATCACGCTGTGCAATCTGTGGTCTTTATTTAAATTTATTTCACTTTTTTAAATAATTACAACAAACCAAAGTCAATATATAAATAAAATAAATTAAAAAACTAAACTTTGCAAGCAATTTCTCATAGTAAGTTCTTAAACATTTAATATATGTTTACAATCTATTTATAATTTTGTCATCCTGATTGTCCATACTGTAATTTTATTATGTAGGTCTAGTCTCTACACACGACATCTATTGCATGTCTGTCCGTCCTGGGAGAGGGATCCCTCCTCTGTTGCTCTTCCTGAGGTTTCTTCCATTTTTTCTCTGTTAAAGGGTTTTTTTGGGGGGAGTTTTGCCTTATTCGAATCGAGAGTCTAAGGACAGAGGGTGTCATGTGCTGTACAGATTGTACAGATTGAAGCCCACCGAGGCAAATTTGTAATTTGTGAAATGGGCTATATAAATAAAATTTACTTGACTTAAGAGTCTCAGGAATTAAGTGAAAGAACATATTAAGGAGCATTTCATAAAGGTGCATATACTATTGTACACCTACAACATTAATAATAATCTACATACCAACTGTGTAGATATTCAGAAAACGTGTATACGTACATACTATACAAGGCCTGAATTGATGCTGTAATGACCAGCCATTCAAAGGCTCTAAATAAACATGTTTTATAAGGATTCCTCAAATGTATTCTCCAAAGAACTGCAGCCAAGACATGCACAAGCAGGACATCCCGCAGCCCCAAAAAATAAACCTGTCTGTTAGACACCACCTCCAAACACCCCCAAAACCATCTTTGGCACTTCTGCACTGATTGCCATTTATATATTATATATCTGCAACAGGCCAACAATGCATGGCATGTCTGCCCGCTCATGGCGATTGGAGCTCTTTAAAGGTTCAGTTTAACTGATTTCCTCCTTATCTCAAGTAGTATCTGTCATTAATTCTTTGTCTTTTAAATCTCGAAACCTCCAAAAAATAAAACTGAAACTATCAACATAACTAGATACCACAACTGCTGAGGGAAATTACTGTGATTTTGTGATTTGGGTGAAATAACCCTTTAAATCTTATGCTTTTTATGCTTTGCTTTGCCAACAAGACAGAAGCAAGCAGAATCTGAGTCTTGGATGATCTGATGCACTGAATGCTTTTTAATGAGGTGGTGAAATGTTGCGATTCAACACTGCCAGATCAAAACTACTGAAACAGTGGCCTACATCTGGCAACAGGATCAGTAGGTTATTATCAAAGTGGCAATGCTGTGGCAAGTGGGCACTGTGAAGGCTCCTTGTGAGGTTACTGTGTACAGCGGTGGAAGATGTACTCAGATCATTTACTTAAGTAAAAGTACCAATACAACAAAGTAAAAAATACTCAGTTACAAGTAAAGGTCTTCTATTCATCATCTTACTTAACTAAAAGTACAAAAGTACCATCAGCAGAATCTACTTAAAAAGTATCAATTATTGGATACTTTTACTTGGATACTTTTACCTCTCTGAGCCTGAACAATGATTTAAATGAAACCATCTGAGTAGTTGGCAGAAGTAGTAGTTTGTAGAAAATGTCTCTTTGGTGTAAATGATAACTGCTGCTTTTTTGTAAGGGGTCACAAAGCAAACAGGTTGATAACCATTAGTTTAATCTTTAACAATGCAATTTGTAAGCTTATCATATGTGTTGTAATGTAAAGTAACTAGAAATGTCAAATAAATGTAGTGGAGTAAAAAGTACAATATCCCTCTGAATTGTAGTGGAGTAGAAGTATAAAGTAGGATCACGTAAAGTTCAAGTATATCAAAATTGTACTTAAGTACAGTACTTGAGTAAATATACTTAGTTACTTGCCACCACTCTGTGTGTCACTGATACTGTGTTTATAGAGGGTAACAACTCAATTAGCCATTCTTAGTGACTGCATAATGGATTTGGCACGCAACTCAAGTGAAACAGGACAACATCTGGGATGCAGTGTTTTATCTGTGATAACCATGTGAAAACAATTACAGTCTACTCTACTCATTTATAAAAAAGCATGTTCCTGTCTGTATAATGACTGATTTAAGTACACCGACACTACAGCGTGAAGTAAGTAGCACCTCGATCAAAGGCTTCAGCAGAGCTGAAATCACGTGTTGCACTGAGCCTCTTTAAATGCTGGCTACCCAACCCTGTCAATACAATAATTGTTTTTCTGTCAACCTAAGTGTATCTGCGTGTGTGTGTGAATACATAATGTGCACAACACAATGGTTCCTTGTCATCATTGATTAATCCCACAACTGAAATCTGCATTCAGCAGCTTCAGCAAACAGTCTTGTGATCAAGCAGACACACAAGAGCATGAGTGTTTGATTTCAGTGTTGCTGAGGGGATGATCTTCAGCTCACCTCGTCAGAGTAGTAGCCAATGTACAACAGATGTGCAGCCTATTGTGTAGCCAGTGAGTACTGTATATCCTGAGGTAGTGAGAAGAAACTTTTAGAGAAGTGTCATTATTTCAGCATGTACTTGTTCTTCCTTTCTGCACATCAGCAGTTCTATCTGCCAGCTTTGAAATTAAACTCAAAATGGACATTTTTTGGTTTAATTGCACCTCCCTGGATGTGCACATTTCTCCTATATGTGTGAGTGTGTGCACTTTATTATGGCAATTTCCTCTGAGCTCCCTTCCCCTGACTGATAGACACATCCTGTGTTCTCTGTCTTGCCTTATCGCTGCAGATCTATATTAAACAGCGCAGCACAGACAGCGTATCCCTCCATCTCTGCTGTACCTGTCATCTCAGCATCTGCCTAGCTGCTTGCCTGCCAGCCTCTCTCACTATCAGGTGTCTATCAAGACCTCCAGCTGATTTCATCTCTTTTTCCAGCTCTCATATCTTCTTATTTTTCCTTTCTTATATTAATTTGGGCAAGCCAACCTGTGCTCTGTGTTTGTGTGTGCGTACATGTGCTTACTTTCTTTCTCAAATATGTCTATGGCTGCTGTCATTTTGAGAAATCCCTCATGGGGTTTGTTTAGCCTTTTGCACTGTGATAACCCTAATACTTCATCGCAGCAGCTCACTTTGACTTTCCACTTTCCAGAGAGCAGCTGAGTTTGACATATCTTTCAACTCTCTTTCTGTCTGTCTCCCCTCAGTTCTCGATATAAATATTTTTTGACAGCGATCCCGAGGGTCACTCTCTTTTTTCTGACAGAAAAAATCCTGGCATTTACCTCTCTAACTTGTTCCGCTGTCCTCTCCATGTCTCTCCATTTTTTTCCTCTACCCAGCCTCTCTGCTGATCCCCTGATACTGCCGCTGCCTCTGAAGAACAGGAAATGAAACTCCTTTTTCCCTCCAATCTTTCGCTCCGCCTTTTATCACACAGAAACCTTGATTCCCAGCAATGGCTGTCTCTCACTCCCCTAATGAACTCATTTTGCACGAAGGGAGAATACCATCTTATCTCTGCAGAGTAGGCCCTCTTCTCTCTCTGACACACTCTCTCTCTATCTTCTCCATTGCTTGCTTCTCCTTCCTTCTTAGTTCATATAACTGTTGCCAAGATACACTGAGAGGTCCTTGATCTGTTGTCTTTCACATTACAGGTGAGGTAATGAGAAAGACAAAGAGAGTGAAATGATCTTTCATAGTAACTTATTATCACATTATAAAAGTGTGTGTACAATATGACGTCAAAACAACACAGAGTTTGTGTTCAATTCAGCGTCAGGCAGCCACTCAATTAAGAAAACAAGACGCATGAATGCATGCATATTTGTATTCAGTATGAAATGACATGTCTTCACATGGGGACATGGGGTTCAGTTGGATCGAGATCTTGGTGACTGTGGAGAGAGCATATTATTCACTTTATTTTTATACTCATCCAACCATTCAGTGACCCACTGTGCCTTGTATTGAAGCATCTGCATTTGTTCTGTCTCATCACTTATTCAAGTTTTTCCTTCACTTTTAATAATGACAATAAAGATGAGGATGATACTGAGTGGATCGATTTAGGTAGCCTATATGTTTTTTGGGGCTGCAGATTTTTTTTTTTATCTGCCTCTAGTTGTTTCCTGCAGATCTTTGACTAAATCCATTCATTATCCTTCTTGGCTAAAGTGCCTGTTGTGGCTCAAAATGACTGATGAACAGTATCCATATTTCTTTTCTCACTTAAAAGCTTGCTACAGCAGGGTAGAGGGATCCAATGAGTCAGGTGTAAAGGAGAATAGCAGATCAGATGAAGGTTCATGTGCAAGCCTCAGAAAGTCAAGGAAGAGGTGATGACTGTCAGTGGTAATGTAGGCACCCATGTACAGACTCTTAAGACACATGGGTGTAGACTGGAAGAAGCGTAATGATACAAAGCCACGTAGTGTGTCGGAGGGTCAGTAAGAGTGGGCGATACTGAAAAATTTTGTTTCGCTCCGATAAGTAAGTAATACAGGGCCAGAATCACCAATATCAATACTTTTTATTATTGAAAGCGGCTTGTGTACTTTCATGTAGGGAAGAGCAGTGTGTCATGATTTATGAGGTGACCTGTGAGCCCCGGGTTTGATACACACATTGCAGTTAGCACCGTTTTCATTCACAGCTGTGAAATAGCTCCAAACAATGCTCCTTATTTGTTCAGCCATCACTGCAATTATGTGTCGGATTAAACTAGTCGAGTCGTGCTGCATGAGCGTGACACATATGTTGTTTGAGTGCACACAACAGTACAACAGCTGAGGAGAAGCAAAGAGTACATGCACTAAGATGTGTTCACGACCACTGGATGTTGTTTGCACAGACAGTTCTACACTGATGAAATACAAGTGAAAAAATGATCCCTTTTTTCGTATTGATATGCTACAATCGATCTTCAAAACAAGACGTATCGATATTTTGGTATCGATCCGCCGACCCCTAAGGGTCAGGGGACACGGGGAACACTGACTGACCTTCAAACCACATAATTTACACTGCTAACCTTTTTACTAACGCATACCAAGGTTTACATGTCTTATTTCCCGGGAGACATCGGTTTTCAGTGAATTAAGTATGCCGCCCACAAAATCATCTTGAAGAGACATGAAACTTCGTTGAGATTCTTAATCCTCCATAATGAACATTTTAACTTTGTTTGTGGGTGTGTGTCTGTGATTTGGACTTGCCAAACACAGGTTTAATTAATAAAATAAAATTATTCCCTTTATGTGTTACAATGCCAGGGCCTTTGTGCTGTGCGTGCTGGCTCACTGGTATGATTTACTGGTGGAACAAAATTGCAAACACCTGTGCTTTTCTTGCTATAACAAGTCAAAATGTCTGCCATGAGAATGGTCCATTGATACATTTTTATGAACATGCTTTCTATTCTTGGTGTTGGAAGGCTACAAAAATTTAAGCACCTGATAACATTTGTTAGCATTCACCAACTAGTTTTAGAATATGGTTTTATCTTTTTAACGTGACAAGTGTCACGTTATCAAGCTGGGGACTTGGAAAAAGGACCCAATTACTGACATGGGGTAGAAAGTCACAAAATTACAAGAAACACTGGAAAGAGCTTGACACAAAGGATGAAGATGAACTAACAAAGAAACAAAGGAAGCACACAGACTATATGCACAGGTGAGGGGCAGGGTAATGAGACACAGGTGACACTAATTAGGGTGGAGCAAACAATCAAAACTGGAGGGAAAAGCAAAAAAGACAGGAAGTAAAACTACACAAGACACATGAAGCAGCACACATACAAAATAAAACATATCATGTTCCAGCCTTTCATACAAACCTAACCTAAAATAAAAACTAAAACAAACAAAAAACAAGACTACTGGAACATAAGCTTACCCAGTAGGAAGTGGGACTGTCTTTAGGTCATTCACTGTGATGAGACTTATGCTTCTCCATATTTCCAACAGAGCCTCTCCACAGGGGCACAGCAGGATGAACACAGCGGCAGCTAATAAAAGTAATATTGGATGAGATGATTTAGGTATACCAATCATCAAGACTTGAGAGGCTAGTTAGCTAATTAGATACTCCAAGTAGATACTGTATGTTGTTGCAGCCGAGTCTCAAATGCTTGATATCAGTTTAAAGTCCCCGCTCCACTCAAAAATGTTTTTTCTTCTTGCTCCTGCAGTTGGATGCTTGAACTTCACAGTGCAGCATGATGTATGTGCAGAGTTTGACCCTAGGAAGCTGTTTTCACATGCATCTCCTGAATGTGGAAAGTTTCTTTGTGCTCACTGAAAATCTGATTTTAAGGGGTGGGCTTACGAGCATGATTTGTGACATCTCAAATAGTTTGGAAGCCAATCCTGGTCCAATTTGCAATTTATACAAGTGTGATGTAGAAACTTGACACCACCAGTGCACATACACAGAGAAGTAGCAGACATCTTGTGTCCAGCAGGAAAACTTTAGAAATGGACAACATTTGCATTCCTGAGTGTTCAATGAGCTTTTCAAGAATTTTAGTGTGGAAATTATACTTTACATGTTATATATATGTTTTAATACATGTCTGGAGGGGATCTTTAAGTAAAACAGTATTAATTGATCATTTGGCCACTTTGGGGCCTAATTAGCCCACACATCAAGCAGATATGGAGCAACGTCAACATTCATTTGGAGGCGTGTGACTGATCATGTGACAAATGTAAGTCAAATTTTCACTCTCCTTTTCGCTCTAGTTTGGTCTTAACCAACTCAACTGAACCAACAGAAAGGTTAAGGGCTATAAAACCAAAACAAGCAGTTGAAAATGCTAAAAAGCTTTGCAGAGCTGAAAGGAACATAGTATTATAAAATAGCAACTGCATTATCACAAAATGATATAACTTTGAAAATAAAATAGAATAAATAAAGGCGACTCAGATTCACTGTGATGGATTACCTATTTCAAGCAGGTTTCAAGGTTGTCCATGTTGATTTTCATACTGTAGTGAAATAAATGGTCAGAAGGTCAGAAAAGATGCTTTGGAAAATGGCTGTCGTCAAACCAAGTCCCCGTTAAGTTCTTCTGTACATTATACATCTTATGCTGGAATGTCTGCTCTAGTTTAAAGGGCACAAAAGTCACTCCATATATTCCTATCTGAACACCTCATCTAAACTGTGATTTATGAAACACAGTTGCCTAGTTGCCATATTTAAAAACAAAACAAAACAAAAAAAAACCCCTGGCATGTCATTTTGTAAGAATAGCCCATAAATTTATAGGGGAACACAGAAGTTTCAAAAGAAACTATAATAATAACAGAACACAATGTAATAAAAAACAAATAACATTTGAACATCTCATGTGTTGTAATGACCAGTGTTTGATTCTTTCATCTGCTATTGAGAGCATTTTCAATCAAGATCCCGGTCACCATTGTAAGCTGCTTTTTAATAGGGTCATATCCCCCCCTGTTGGTTTTGAGGAGTATCATGTCCTTAGAATCAGAGTAGCTTGTTTTGACGGAAGCTGACCACTGGGGGGACTGGAGCTCCATAGAGAGGAGGCGAGTGAGGAGCTGAGGGTGTGGACTCAGGATGCAAGGACAATGACCTAATCATTTATTTACGTTTATCTGGCGTCTTTGGTAAAACCAAACTAGAATGGGAGAAAAAATTATTGAATTGATGTATAACTGAATAGTGGAGCATGTCAGTGAATCAATTGCAAGCTTACTGTGCATTTAAAGACCACATGAATGTTCTCAAGAGTTTTTTTTTTTTTTCATTGTGCGTTTATATAATAATTGAACATTAAACTGTATTGGGCAAGTGGCAAAATGGGGTCAAAATGTGACTGCTTTTATTCTTTTACTATCAACACAATCTACCATTTACACACTCATTATACCAACCTCCCTCCCACACTCACACACACTGGTCTGTGATGCAGTCTCTTGTGGATAGCAGAGCTTTAATTACAAGGAGGATTGTGACCAGTCTCACGGTCTCTGTTCTAACACTAAATCCCTGAAGTAGAATCATCCTCTGCTCTAATCCTAATCTTGTTTTCTCCTACACACTCGCTTTCTCAGTCTCTCCCTGCCTGTTGTGGTTACCTGTCAGGAGAGGATCTATTTTTTTCTCTTTTCCTCTTTTGCCCTCTCTATGACTCTCTCTCTTCCGCTTCTCTTTTGTCATCTACCTTGTTCTAATGTGGTTCGAATATTGTGTTATCAGCCAAGAAGGAAGACATGTGAGCTCTGCTGAAATGTTATGCACACACATACAAATACACAGTCTATCTCCACTTTTAGTAGACATAACCGCTACAATCGAAAACAAATAGAGGTAGATTCATATGCACAGCTGCTCACTCACGCACAGAAAGTAAGTAAGGCCTAATAGCCTAGATTTGGGGGCGGGGGGGGACAAGTAATCAATCATCCTGTCACTCCTTTATTTGCAATCATTTCTGTCATGTGCTTTCTCTATTTTTATCTCTACTTTCTATTTTATCAGTCTCTTCTCGCTCCATCTTCCACCCTTTTCCATTTTCATGCTTTTCAAGTGCAATCCAATCACCGTTTTTTTCTCTCAAGTACCTCCTAATCAGTTTCGGTTTTATTTTGTCTCATTTATGTCTCACTCTCTCTTTTTCTTCCTCTTCTGCTGTTTTTAACATTAAGCTTATTGGATGATCAATGAAAAGGAAAGAAGGAGAAAAAGATGGAGGAGGGGAAGGAACACTGAGAAGGACAGGGAGAGGAGGAGGAGGCAATGACCCAGATAATGCAATGAAGTGAATCAAAATGAGCCTCCTATCCTCGTGGCAATGGCCTCCTATCCTATAGACCTTAGTTTCGCACCCATCCACACCTCCCTTTCTGTCCCCAACACTTGCTCCATTCCTGGACATCTACTCTGAGTGTGTAAAATTTAAAGAATATTTGCTCTTTCAATAAAATGCATGAAAAGTACGGGGAGTGGTATTTGCTGTCTTTCTGATTTAACACTTTACATCAAGATTTTAAAGGCTGCTGTATATCTCCTCTCATCTTTCACCTCCTTTCCCCTTCATGAACCTCTTCTGACTTTCCTTTCACCATCACCCTCAACACACACACAGAGGCACACCTCCCCCTGCTTTCACACCCCCACCACCACATCTCATCTCCCAGGAGAGGTGGGTAACTGAAAAACATGGAAGTACGAAGATGTAAGGTCAGGTCTTCTGCTGCAGCAGATCCTGCATAGGAAGAGAAAGAAACACAGTAATGCCTTATTCATCATGCTATATGTCACCTATCTAATAGCCTACCTCACTCTACACACACGCAAAGCTACAGTTTAGTAGCGTTAATTACGGTACTGATCCGTATTATTTTCAGTTTAATTGATCGATTAGTAGTGATCTTGGGATGAAAGGGAGCGTAAGTATTCATCAAGCAGCCAGCAAACCTGTTTGACAGCTGGTCACGATGGCGCATGCGCCTGACACAGGCAAAACAGCACGGAACGTATGGAATGAGATTTACCTTTCAAAATAAAAGCGTAGAATTGTCCGCTTGAAAACACAACGTGCATTTTTGCCTACAGAGGTCAATAAAACGACAAAAGACAGACGATTAATAATTTGAATGCCGTATAAATGCTTAATGAAATCCTACACCTCAAATAGATTATTTAATAGTGTATTGTTTTGGATCATACAATAATTCCTTTTATTTTGAAAAAAAGTAAAGACCGGATATGTATATATCAATACATAGCTCAGCTTGACACTAGAGAGGCAACTAAGCAACGACCAGAGAAATAACCTCGGGAGCTGGGCGTACTGTAGTTCCTGCCCAAAATAATGTCTGGTGTCCCGGCGCTTCACTCTCCGAGGTGACCGAGGTCTGAGCAGCAGCAGCCGGGATGGCGCTGGTCACCGTCCAGCGGTCGCCGACACCAAGCACTACCTCAAGCCCCTGTGTGTCTGTAAGTATCCGTGAAGTGGTTTGACATTTCGGCTCAGTTTCGTTGATCTGCCACAGCGAGACCAACGTTACCGTTAGCCCAGTTTTCACTGCTCGGGATATAATAGCTATGTACATGGGTGGCTAACTTAGCTGCTAGCATCATACTGTAAACTAAAAGTAGCCTCTCACAGTCCTGCAGATGCAGCTTTGTCTGCCAAGTCAGTCAGCTTTGCGCTAAATTAACTGGCTCACTTTCATATTAAAATGTGTCAAGTTTTTGCAAACTAACTTCAACTTAGCTAAATAATGATAGCAGTTAACCTAATGTTAGAGCTCGTTTGCTAACTCACTTCCTCCACAAAGTTATTTCTGAGCCAAGACAGTTTTTTAATCGCATAGTGAATTAGCAGTAAAATTCCTTATTGGTTGTGTTTATTCTATGATTATAAACATGGAATATGCTGCCTTCTGTGCCTGTGTCATGTCAGCACCACATCTACAAATTGACTACTATTTCCACTGGTTAGTGTAGTTACAGTGAAGGGAGAGGAGCTGCCTGGAAAGCAGGTTAGTGTGACAGGCCTGTCAGACCCTGTTGGACGCAGTGGGACAGTTCTCTTATCCCCTCTGACACTTTGAGGCTTCCCACGTCTGGCTTCAAGCTCTTGACACAGACCCAGCTAGGGGTGATGGTGTGGCTGCCATAGATAAGACCTATGCCTTCACCCTTCTCCTTGAGAGAAAATTGGCCACTAATATTTGTGCGGGCTGATAGTCTGTCAGACTGCATTCTGAAAGGACAGGATGTTTTGAAGACACATCTTGTGTCTTAAGATCTTGACCTCTGTTTAACACACTGTTGTGCAGAGGTCCGCCACATGCAGCTAAATTTAACCTCAGTGTTTTGCAGTGACTGACTGTGTTCCAGGTATCAAGGCCAGTCTGATGGAGAATCACATGGGACAGCCATGCAAATTATGGAGAATGGATTCGGAAAATCCTCAGTCGGCAAACATCAAAATCCTATAATGTCTGAAAATGGTTGTAGATCCATGCTGGTGGTGGAGAAATTTGAGAAAAGCCAAAAGAAAAACAACATGAATTATTTACATAACTTAAAAACATCATTAGGGCCATTATTAAAGCTGCTGCAGCACATGTCACTTGATGGCATTACAATTCAGGACAGCTTTCATTTGATTATGGCTCTTGGAGACATTTGGACACATGTCCATTAAAATCTTGACCAAACTGTGCCAGATCAAAGAAATAGCACACATGAATTATGATTTAAGCTGAATTTATCATTCTGAGACCCAGCAGTGAGGGTTGGTAGCTTTCAGGCAGTGAAAGGATCCCAGGCTGAGGTTACCAGCTGCTTGTCATGGGACCCATTGCTGATGGGAAGCAGGCATGTGAGTGCTCTTGTGAGATGTCTGGTGCTGAGAGGGGGGATAGGGGGCAGAAACATGGGAAAGGGACAGCAGAACAGAGCAGTGTATGGAGGAAAGAGCTAGGAATGAAAGATAAACACTCATGAGAGGCACAGCTGGAATGCCATTGCCACATTAGCATATCTGTGAGAGGCTTTTTCCAGCATGCTGCCTCCTAAACCTTTTATCAGGGGTTTTGGCAAATTACACATGTGTCAGATTATTGACCCATCAATTAATACAGTTAGCATTTTGCCTTCAGCACAGTGGGGAATGGCCACCCAACAGTGGTAGTGTACAGTAATCTGCCTAGCAGCACACCAAATCCCATGTTCTCATTGGCTGTAAGACCACTCCCTACACATCCATGTGGTGGCATGGTAACCGTGGTGATCAGCCTGTACAATATATCCCAGCCATGGCCAGGCTTATTATGGTGTGTTGTTTTAATCACATATTGGAAGTATACGCCCCCTACACACATCAGTAACGTGTGTGTGAGTGCTTTGCAGTCACGTAATGGTATACTGGTATCACATTTGCTTTTGAAATCTGCTGAGCTAGGCATTTTGTCAGGTGTGTGTATGTGTGTGTGCGCAGGAAGTGTTTGAGTCCATGCATGGACTCCTATTTCTCTTGTGTCACCATATTTTGTCTTGAAGGCAGGCTGTTAGGCTGCTGATGCAGAGAGCATCATTCAGCCAGCTGCCTCTCCAGGCCTAATCACATCTGTGGAAGCGAATAGATGAAAAGTCCATCCGTCCTCCTCAAGCTTCTGCACCCCCTGGCCTACTGCATCCAGCTCTTGGCCTAATCTTTCCCATCCATCATCATGTATCATTATCTTTCATTGGCACCAGCATTAGCATCCTCATTATTGTTCAGTGTCCCATGTCTGTGCCTATTCCTGTGTGTCCATCCCTACCGTATGTATCTGGAGTTTTGTGTGTGTGTGTGCATGTGTGTGTGTTTTGGCCTGCGTAGTAGCCAGGATTGACAGATTGATGCCAAAGAGAAAGTTCCCTGAGTTTTGTGAGGGATTACCGAAACAGGCTGGGATTAAAATTGTCTATGTGTGTGTGTGTGTGTGTGTGGCGAACTGTGCTGGTTGCAGTGGTGGGGGAGGATGATTGCATTTTGGAAAAAGAGAGACAGAGAGGGGAGGGCATGGACACTCAAGTCTGTTTCAGCCTTATCCCTGGTCCCTGCTCTGAGCCTCAGTTAAAATACCATGCTGGTCCTGCCTTGTAACTGAAGTCACAGATGAAAGGCTTGACGTGGCCGCCCTACTCGCCAGCCAATTTAGCCCTCTTTTAATGCAAGGTTGATTGAGTCTGACTCAGTGTGTGACGCAAATAGCCTCCCAAGTTTCTTTGGTTAATATGATACAGTGTGTTCTTTCTGAAATGCTAGCTGCTGGTACAGGACTGATGTGAAGTGGCTCAGGTAATGAATACATATTCCTTTTTCTTTGATGATGATGATGATGTTTTTCTGTCTTGTCTGCATCTATAGGAGTCGGGCAGTGGTGAGGATGACCGTCACTCCCAGCCCAGGAGGTGAGACCACTTCCTGTTTTGTCATAATCTGTCTCCACTTTAGAAACTGTAAATTGAGACTCTGGCCACTAGGGGGAGGCGGCATATAAGATTTACAGTTTCTTCAATTACTGAACCACGTTTTCTGTTACAGTTCTTAAAACATCACTGCAGTTGTTGCATTCATTTGATACAATGTAGCACAACACTTCATTTGATCTGCAAAATACCAACTTACGTGTCAAAATAAAACCAGATAAGTCCCTTTATCTTTGCTTAAACCAAGACTATAACAAGAAAAAGGAATTGTGCCAGTATGAGTCCATTGAAATTGTCTTTCCCATTAGTAGAGTTAAATTTCCTCTGCAGCTAACTGAGCAGTGTACATCAAAACTTCTGTAATATTCCTGTCAGTTGTCAACAAAAAGTCTATATTCACCAGATTCTCATTGTCATTTTGTACCTTTTCTGCTATATATCCTGTTCAATAAGCACCTTACTACAACAGTAGTCAGAGAAAATACAAAATGTGAAAGCTATTATAGCTTCGTTAAGTAAAGACAAATGTCTCAGTACAACTAATTAATGTAATTTAGGAACTAATTTATACATTTTTGTGTGTTTCCCTTGAAATACACAGTACATTTCACACAGTGGTTTGAGAGTACGTAATGTCATTTGAGGATTGTGTCAAAGCAACTGAGAAATGGTAATAATGTTTTTTAAATTGTTTCTTTTAATAGTTTTTCATGCTGAAAACAAATAATGTCTTTGTGAGTTGTTTTGTCAATATTTGGTCAGTCCCCTGATGTTGTAGGCTGGGGTTGATTTGCATGATTCCACCTGGTGGAGCAGATGATTTGCTTTTGACGTGTCTCCATAAAAGACAAGGACGTCACGTTATTGTCCTTTTGATTAGATGACTCACGTGGCTTTATCATTGTGTGGTATCCTGGGCTAAGGCCCTCTACAGAATTTGAATGAAAATCATAGACTTTATAGGACAAGCTGAACACATGGGGTTTGTTTTTGTGTGTTTTTACTTTTTGCCTATAACCAGCTACTACTGAACATGGAAATGTTTTCATCACTGTGCTGAAGGCTCACACAGAGTCTCTTATCACTTAAAATGTTATCCCAACGTTACAGTTTGTCCGTGGAGACGCTAGCGCACAGTCATGTGTCAACAGGGAGTGGAACATCAAAGCCTATACAGCCTGTCCAACTTTAATGGACTTTGTAAGGGACTTTTATGGACTAATCAAAGCTTTGAAGTGCAATCTAAATAGTCTAGCTTTGTCATTTGATTTTTTTGTGTCTAGCTATATTGTGTGTTATCAGTAATAACTCATATTACCACTTGTTATTACTGTCCGTACTGTTTAATACATTACACTGCAGTAAGACTTGACAGATATACTCCAGGCCAGTGCAGACTGAAGGACTGGTCTGAGTGAAATGTTGCCATCCTGTCAGGAGGTTGTAGACATCAGATACAGGGTAAAACTGAATGCTTGGCACAAACTATAGGATGCTTGTCAGAAACCCAGCACATAACAACAGATAGTGACAGATTTCAACCAGAGTCCTGACTCTAAAAGAGCTATCTGCCAGTCTGTACCAGTGTTGTCTGAGCTTTGAACACTGGTGCTAAGAAGCAGGGCTATTGCATAATTTTCTTCTTCTGTACCCTTGGGCTTTGGCTGTTGCCCAGGATCACTCTCAGATTTCATTCATGTGTCTTCTTGGACCCCTCCACATTACATGATCCCAGTGAGACCTTGCCTGGCAAAATCAAATTCAGTTTAATTTTATTTATATAGCGCCAATTCATAACAGAAGTTACCTCATTGCACTTTTCCGAGAGAGAGAGAGAGAGAATCCACCTAGAGCAGGCAGGCAGGTCGAGCAGGAACACAATCACAGATCCAGACGCTGCAGCTCCAGAGGCAGAAATACCTGCTGAATAGCAGCATAACTAAGGGATGGCTCGGGACTCACCCAGGCCAGCCCTAACTATAAGCTTTATCAAAGAGGAAAGTCTAAAGCCTACTCTTAAATGTGGAGATGGTGTCTGCCTCCCGAAACCAAACTGGGACCTGATTCCACAGGAGAGGAGCTTGCGCGATGGTGCCTGACCATTAAGAGCTTTGTAGGTGAGGAGAAGGATTTTAAATTCTATTCTGGATTTTACAGGGAGCCAGTGCAGAGAAGCTAATATGGGAGAAATATGATCTCTTTTCCTAGTTCTCGTCAGTACACGTGCCGCAGGATTCTGGATCAACTGGAGAGTCTTAAGAGACTTACTCGCGCAGCCTGATAATATGGAATTGCAATAATCCAGCCTAGAAGTAACAAATACTTGGACTAGTTTTTTGGCATCATTTAATGACAAGATGTGCCTGATTTTTGCAATGCTACATAGGTGAAAGAAGGCAGTCCTTGAAGTTTGTTTCATGTGGGAGTTAAAGGATAAATCTTGATCAAAGATAACTCTGAGGTTCCTTGCGGTGGTGCTAGAGGCCAGAGCAGTGCCATCTAGAGTAACTATATCTTTAGATAATGTGTCTCGGAGGTGTTTGTAGAATAATTTCAGTTATGTCAGAGTTTAAAATCACCGCACAACAGAAAATTGCAGGTCATCCAGGTTTTTATGTCCTTAAGGCGTGCTTGAAGTTTAGCTAACTGATTAGTTTCATCTGGCTTGATCGATAGATATAATTGGGTATCATCCGTATAGTAATGAAAGTTTATGAAGTGTTTCCTAATAATATTGCCTAAAGGAAGCATATATAAGGTGAATAGAATTGGTCCAAGCACAGAACCTTGTGGACCTCCATGACTAACTTTGGCGTGCACAGAGGACTCACCGTTAACATGTACAAACTGAGATCATCTGATAGGATTCAAACCAGCTTGGTGTGATTCCTTTAATGCAAACTGAATGTTCCGGTCTGTGTAATAGGATGTGATGGTCAATAGTGTCGAATGCAGCGCTAAGATCTAACAAGACAAGTACAGAGACAAGTCCATTGTCCGATGCAATTAAAAGGTCATTTGTAATTTTCACTAGTGCTGTCTCTGTGATGCACTCTAAATCCTGACTGAAAATCCTCAAATAAACTATTGTTATTTAGAAAGCTTTCTCAAGGATCTTAGAGAGAGAAAGGGAAGGATAGATATAGGTCCATAGTTGGGTGTCTTTGTAGTTATGTATGTTAGCTAAGGTCACCATTTTTCAACCTTCTGGTGGAGCAGAGACATGTAGTGGTGGGTGGTGGTAGCAATGTGCATAAGCACATTGCTACCACCACCCACCCACTACATATGGATATGTAACACGACAGAAAGGTAGTGAAAGGTCTTATTTCCTCTATTGTTAAATGTGAACATTTTGTTTTATACCTGGATATGGATTTGCACCAAAAACTAATCACTTCTGCCTCGGCCAGTGGCCTAACCTTATACCAAATTTCATTGAAAATTTGTTACCAACTTTTTGAGATATTCTGCTCACCAAAATATGGACAAACTGGTCTGAAAGCACAACCTCATTGGCAGTGGTAATAATATTGAAAACCCATCCAAACCATCTGATAATAATTTCACTTTATGATTGCACCTGGCCCGAGATAATTGTTGAGCACCTATAGTGCATGAAACCTGGAACACCTGGAGTGAAGTTTAACCCAAAGTGGAACATACTAGAAAAGACTTTATGCTATGTCACACAAAATTTAAACTTGGTGACATCACTCCAGCAAGCCTTTAACACACCGCGATAGTGCCGAGAAGGACATGTGGTCCCAATTATCTGTTAGGTAATACAACAAAGCAGCAGCTGGTGAAGTCATACCCACATATGCATGTGCACACAAACACACACACACACATATAGAGTCTATTCCCCATACGCCTAACATTATAGTCCTGTTTTACCATTTGGCTCAGTTACCAAGCTCGCCATTTGCTCAGTGTTAGCACAAATCCACACGCACACACAGTCACTCGCACAGACATGCAGGGTGCAGCCAAGGGCCTTGCTGAGTGACCCCTAATGCGTATTACATAAGAGCTGAGGTCCCATTAACTCCCCACCCAACATATGGATTCAAGTAGCAGTATGGGCCAATATATCATATAAGGGCCACTGAGACTGAGGGGAGCTTTGGCTCTTTCAGTGCAGTAATATTTTCACTCTGTCTTGATTTCTCTCTCTGCTCCAGAGTCTTTGTCTCTTTTTTCTTTCAGTTATTCAGTTGACTACTCACTGACTCACACCCTGTATCTCTCCCTATCCCTCTTATTCTCTCTGTCTCTCTCTCTGTCAACTTCTCTTTCACACAGACACACACAAACAGCTGTCTGTACCCCCTGTACCACACCAATTAAGTATAACATTACTGCAGTGCAATAATGAATCTCTGCCACACACTGTTGCCTCAGGACTGACACTGACTTTCAAGGGCAGTGTTGGAGAAACTTTTTTTTCTATCAAGAGTTATGAAACCAACATTTGAAGGCTTTGTTCTATTCTAAATCAATCTTTAAATGGTTGGAAAATGGTGTAAGAGGCCGATGAATTTAGTTCTGCTGTGGCTGCTGAACAAAAGAGGTGCTTCCTTACCCTTCTTGTGACTGTCTGCAAGGATATCATGTGACGTAGCATGGCTGTCAAAGGTCGCAGCCTCACAAGATTGAAACATACTGTTTGTATCGACAAATTTGTTTTTATTTCCAAATGTAGGCCATGACTTTATGGATCCCTGTGGACTCACATGGTCCACTTTTTGCAGCTTGCATGTTTCTCGGATCATAAATCTGATTTCTTTGCAAGACTATTAGGCTTGCACCTGTCACCCAACGTACAGAGATGTGGAAAATGCTCACTGTTTTAAAAAGGTAAATTCATGCTGTTAAACATCAGCATTGTTAAAACACACCTGTAATGACCTACTTGAATGTTGTTGATAAAAGCCTGTGAAAAGAAAGAGGGTCGGTGTTTAGCTGTTCTCTTTCTGACCTTGTCTGTCCATTGTCTCCCTGCTGTAGAGCATTTTCTTTTAGAGAATGAAATACAGGTCATGACAGTGTTTGATTTGAGCTGAGGTTTCTCTTACACTGTAAGCTTTGTTAAAAAGCTTTTGAATTTTCAAATGATTTGAATAGCTGGCAGAATCTATTTGGGTGGCAAGAGGAACTATTACTTAACACCAGCAGACTAACCTAGTTATACATTCTGAGACTTGACTGGTCAAAATCATTTGTGGTACAAGTTTCTTCCTGCACTGTTAAATATGCATGTTACAAACTCATGCATCAGCTCTGACCCAGATGCACACAAGCAGAGTAGGTTCACCAGGCCAAGAATTTAATGAGTCTATTAGAGGAACAAGAAGGGCAAGGTGCAGTAATGAACACCAAGCCAAGGACAAACTCTTTGAACACCATCTCGAGACATGTGGAGACATGCCTTTGTAAGTTTATAAGCTATTCTGTCATTTACACTGCAGTACATCCTGCTTTTGAAACACGGAGTACCCCCTGTCCTAGATTAGTGACTAGATGGGCATATATCAGTTTCCCACCACTAAAAAGAGAGAGATATCTACCTATATAGAGCTATATGGGACTCGAAGTTATACACATGCAGTATTTCATGCACAAAATGTAGGTTATGTGACACAAAAGGCATTGTGTGCACAAAATGTGACAAGGTCATTCTTCCTGCAGAATTCATGAAGTTTTATAAAAAATGCTGTATCTCGTGTATCTTGTGTTACAAATTAAAATGTTAATCACATAATAATTCAATTATAATCAGCCCAAATTAATTCCCTTAATTTTGCGGTACAACAAGTGAAATGTGACAAAGTAGCTGTAATGCACAAAATAAGTGACACGCACGTAAAACTTTACATGCCACAGAATATTCATTTCAAAATGCAGCACGTGTTGCTTAGCACTCCATAGTATGGAAATAGGATTATATTAACAAAATCATCCAACACAAAAACATATCTTTGCAACGTATTTGACCTAGCATTGGGAACATTACTTCTATAGGGTCTCAAACCCAAGAACAGATTTCCAGCTAGTGCTTATTAGCTGCAGTACAGTACATGTTTGGTTACTGTACACATGCTACTTCTGCAAACAGGTCTTTGTCTGTCTTACCTGGCTGTTACGAGGGCTCCCTATTTCTCCAAGGTTAAGTGCTCCTATCGGAACAGAGTGGGCTGAGTAGTTAGCAAACATTTGAACTTTAGGCGTTGTAGTCCAGTTGTTCTTTGCTTTGCTTTGTTTTCAATCTTGAAAAGTATTTTTATGTTGTTTGTTTGGAGGTTTTGAGGCCAAGTGTTTTTAGCCACCGCTACAACTCTATCACACTTCTTTACCTTCACCGTGATAGGCGTTTTAAGATGGAAGAACTTATTTTAGTATATTTTTCAAGGTACAGTAAATCATACTGCAGGTTTTATGGCTCTAAAGGTGAAAGCAGTGTGTCAAGTGGAGTGTTCTTTTATTGTAGAACAGCATGCTAACAGTAGCCCATCTCCAGCTCAGTATATGATAAACAGCTGGCTTCATGCACTGACCAAGGAGGTAGCAGGATGGTAGGGCTCACTCTAAGGGGACTCCCATTCACTCACACACACACACACACACACACACACACACACACACACACACACACACACACACACACACACACACAGAGTCTATTCCCGATACGCCTAACATTATAGTCCTGTTTTACCATTTGGCTCAGTTACCAAGCTCGCCATTTGCTCAGTGTTAGCACAAATCCACACACACACAACCACTCGCACAGACATGCAGGGTGCAGCCATCAACTCCCTAACTACAGCACCCATTCCCATCAAGTGACAGAGGAAGACATGCAGCGGAAGATGATTGTGCAACTTGTCCAGGCCTCAGCTAAACACCACAACAGACTCTCATGTTACCAGCCCACAGACAAATGAGTTCCCACTGAGTGCTGGTAAATGTGACGACACTAAACACAACCACATGACAAGAGCACTTGAGCTGCTGTGTGGATTTTGTGTTCACAGTTGTTGGCAGAGCTCACTGGACAGCCTGCCTTGTGATGCAAGAGTTGTCGATAGGAAGGTGAGGCGGAGTAAAGCGTAGTGTGACGGTAAGAGCGCAGGTGTTAGTGTGTTCGTTCATATGTGATGTAATCAGTTTAGCTCTGGGCAGAACACATAGTCTAGTGTTTAATGCAAACACTGTCACATGTATTTGTTATCTACTTGAACTTGTCCTCCTGGGTTTGTAAAGAATTAATATGATTAGTGACATAGTTTCTAATGTCCCCCAGAGCTGATCTTATCAGTTATTGTGGTGATCATTTAGAATATGTTTTCCAAAAGTCTGTTAAACATATAAACTACAATAGCATTGCTTAAAGTACTGTGTAAATTTCTGTTTAATGTCACTGTATCTTGACTCAGTTAAAATGAGTCATGCATTGATTGTTTATGTTCAGTTAAGACATGTAAACAGAAGAAAGAAATAATAAGAAAGTTTCAAGTAATAAGGCGACCAGGTTCCTGTTTTGCCATTTAGTCATGAAGAGAAAAAAAAGCTAATTTTTAGCATTTGTTTCTAAAGTTCATTAGTTAATTAATGTCAAAGTCAGTTCAGAGGAGGAGACAACATAACAACACACTACAGCTGACCAAAAAGTGTGTCTATTGGCCAGAAATGATGTTGGGTACTTGTGAAAATATGAGGCACACCACATTGGATACCGTGTATGTGAAATGGTTAAGATACATTAGCTAGAAATAATAAAAATAATAATTATTATTAATCTGGTCTAGGATCAGTAGCAAATACAGTTTCCCCACAGCCTCATAGTTAAGGAGTGTTCATAGACACAAGCATACTGTGCAGATTACAGTGAGTAACAATGCACTGGAAAGTTTGTGAACACTGAGCCAAAGGTGTGTTGTATAACAGTAAACTTAATAGTACCCTATTTCTCAGTCAAACTCCCTATTGATAACTGCTCTGCTCTGGAAAACAGATGAAACATAAAGCAGGCCTTCCATAAACATTGTAATAAAGCTTAGATCCACTGGATAGAGGTCATTTGCCACAGATGTTTTAGTTTAATTTTTAGGCCACTTGGCACAAGCTGGTGTGAATATGATGAGAGGGGCTGTAGTTTTACAGTGTTTTTTAAATTGTTGACAGCATACATAGGGCCCTACATGTTGGCACGCCAGTAGAATATAAAATGCTTAATAGGCTATAAATGAACCAAAACATTGTGTCCCTCTAATAGCACGCAGTAGTCTGTTGATACTTGACATCCTCAGATTACCTTAATGTGAAGGGTCGTTTCTCCCCCAGACTTCCTTGACAAGACAGGCTCCTGTATATCTCCACTTTGCCTTGATACTACAGGCCTGCTGCTATAGCAGCTCAGTCTGGATAACTTCAGCATGTTTCTCATTTGTTCTTGCTCCTTATGTAACTCAACCACAAAGTTTGTGTGTTGGGACAAAAGGGTGGAGAGGAGACAAGTGAAGTCTCCTCAGACTGCCAAACCAAAAGCCCATGTGGGTTTAATTGACTCTATTTGCTTAATGAGCACATCCCCTATTGACCCTGTGGTACTAGGACAGCAGTTGATCCTAACAATATTACCATATTATTAAGATTATTAAAAGGTATTACTCTATAGTCTGATCTACAGTATTATATAATCTATCTTGGATGGGCAACCATGTGCCATGTGGCACCAAGAGTATGCAGCTTTTAACCAAACACTAGAGGCAGTGAAGTTACTGATAAGCACACCCTCAGCCAGAGAGGAGGAACTAAACAGTCTAATCACCTGCTGGAGTAAATACCTGCATGGTGCAAGGTTGACAGCGCTTTGTATACAAACTGCCCTGCTTCAATAAGTGTCGATGCAGTGGGGCTGGTAGTGTGGGCGGTCGTACACTCCTGTTGTCCTCATTGGCTCCTCACGTTTCCCAAAACCACATGTCTCCAACTCCTCCCTCCTATGACTTCTCCGGTGAGAGTTGGACCGTAGTCATATGTCTCAGTACTGTACACGGCAAAGCGGACTGTCTGTTGTAACGGGGATAAATAATGTTTAGAAAACGGTACGGAAACGTATTTAAAATGGGTCTCGCTTCCGTTTTATTGGGACATTTTGGACAGCCCGGCGTTGCTGTCGGGAACAGGAACACAGTGTTCTAGATTTAGTTGCTCAGCAGAATTTATTTCAAAATAATTACGATTTGGAAACATCTCACACCTATTTCGCGGAGTATTTAGTCATTTTCTACTGTATTACGATCAGTAACACCCAAGGAAGTGAGTTGTTTGCCATCTTGAAATAACAGAGCACATGACTGTGGGAGAGGAGTAAAAGTTTTCTCTCGGACCAAGAACCTGACACCCTCCTCCCTCTGCGCTTCTCCCGCCGGCATGACTCTCTGCGCGTTGGCCGGATCCGACAGCTCGTCGTCGGTCAGCTTCTGCTCCTGCTGCGGGGCCAAGATGGTGCCCTACTTCAGCGACGACGCGGTGGTGTCAAAAAATCAGATCAACCAGCTGTAAGTTTAAAAAGTGGCAAGTTTTGAAGGGTAGATGCACTTTGGAATAGGCTGTAGTTTGTGAAAGTTGTATACATTAAAACACAAAATAATAAAGTAAGTATATATGACAGGGACAGACAGTAAAGGTGCCATGAAGTAACAGGGTCTCCATTCAAACTAAAACCAACTACAGCACCTGATTACACATGAGCACAACTTCACTTCCAAAGGAGGAATTAAACTGAAATTACTGTCTGTATTTGAAATTTACTTGTTACATTGTGGATAGTTTATACTGCATTTAAACATAAATTAATATCAATGGAGGTAGTAGTAATACAGGACAGGTTTAACATTGCAATGCTGTGAGTAAGCTGAACATTTTGTAACAGTTTTGCAACATCAGTGTTGGATGTATTTCCTGGTGACGTAGCAGGGTCTTACTCATCTTAGTGCTACTCTTTGACCTTACTAAGAAATAATGGCTCTGCATGAAGTGTGAATCATACCTGTTTCACAGGTCCAGACACACTTAATAGGGGGAAGCCACATGGCTACTGAGATAAGCATACATCACCTGATCACTGTATCAAGAAGTTTTTGTGGAGTATTTTGTTTGTCCAAGGCTTGTTTGAACATGCGAGTGTTTGGTGTGGCAATGATAGTTGTTATTAAGTTGCAATTAAGACCTTTTTTGAGTGAAGTTTTAAAGAAACATTCAGGATAATAACCGAAATAAGCCTGAAGAAGAAGAAAAAGGCATAAGTGTTCTTAAGATTTTCTGTATTTTTGTATAAAATGTTGTGTTTAATCATATACCAACAGTGATCTTATCTGTGATCTACAGCATCTGCAGACATCAAGGCTAAGCTTAGCAGGGGGGTGGGTGTGGGTGTGTGTGTGTGTGTGTGGGGGTCAATGTAGAAATTACTGCAGCTGGATTAAAAGATGATGAAATCAACATTCTCCCAAAATCAATTTATTTAGCTCCTGCTGTTGTTTTTTGTAACATTTTTGTGCAGTCATTAATTGGTTGTGCCCTGCATGAGAATTGGCCCTCTGTCATGGTTTTCAGGAAAGTCAGCCTGCGTCTTAAATGCATTGTTTATCAGCTGTTGCAAGTGATTGTGCGATGAGGTTATTGAGTAAACTGAACATTTACTTTTTATTAGGGCTGCACCTAGTCTTTAAGGAAGTAGTTTTTTTTAATGTGAGTGTGCACAAAGAAAGTTTATGGGAAGATGTTATTGCAAGTAACACAGTGTGTACTGGCAGGCACGTGTGTCTAGTAAATTAAAGCAGATATGGGAAGCTTCTGACTTCCTTGTTTTGTTGGCCATATTGCATGATGCTTATTGATTGTTTTTATCACCACTCCTTTGTATTGCTCAGGATGGTCAAGGGCCCTCATCACAATGCAGGGGATTTTAGTATCCTTTGATTTATAGCACCTAGTGTGTGTACATGTGTGTCACCATGTGTAATGTTTGTGTACATATATCTGTTTGTTTATAGTGTGAATGCCTGTATGTGACAGAACGTCAGCAGGACTCTTAATGTTTAACCAGGGTTAGAATGAGTAATTACAAGCCTTGAGGCTTTCCATGGAGTTAAGTGTTACCTGTGGCTAAATTACATCTAAACCACTATGGTTATCCCACCAATTTTAGAAATACCGGTAAACCCCTCTCTTCCGCTGCACTTCTGTGTTTGTATTGCGTACGTGTTTTCCAAAGAACACAGATAAGACTAAAACGTGGCAAACTGAAGTGTGTATTTGTGTGAGGGACTTCAGCAGCTGAATAGGGAAGTGGGCAGCTGGATATAGGTCACTTCTTATGCTTGTGTGTGTGTGTTTGTGTGCACGCACCTGTGTGCGTGTGATGCGTCTAAAATTAAATAACCTACTGTACATAACTTGGTTGAAGTTTGTATAGTTAGCTTCAGTAAATGGCATGAGATCAGACCAGCTGTAGCTACCTAGTATATCACAGCTAGTCCTAAACATTGCCAGGCATCTGCTAATGTTTGTAATGGATTCCACATTTTATAAAGTACAGTTATTATTTTCTTTTTACTACAAGCTATCAAAGTGGGAATGACACCCTTTATTCATCCATTGTTACTACTAACTGGCCCCATTGACCAACATTAAATCATCTTTACTGAGTTTCTCTGCCTGCAGTTTGTCTAAACTGTAAGTTAAAATGTAATCTGAATCCTTCTCAGAATAGCACTGCATGACTTGGTCAGGTATGTTTAGTTCGCTAAGGTTGCTGTTGCTCGGACCAAGGCCTGCACACTGGATTACCAAAGAAACAGCAGCGAAACTGTAGAAAAACTTGTGGTCCTCACTCACACGCATACAGAAGACAATAGATCTGGGCAATATTTTGACTGGCGTCTGTGTCAGTTGATGAAAGTCTATGTTTAGTAGGACCTGGTATCCCTTTCTCTTTATCAGTCCTGACCCTCTTCTGCTCTGGCTGACCCCATCTGCTGCCTTCTCGTGTCTAATGCTTTGCCTAGTAATCTGCTGTGCAATTGTAATGAGTCTTAAACTTATGGGGTGAAAGTTGCCTTAATTAGACTGTAGTGGAGAGTGACATATGGAGAATGAGATGATGTCCTGGAGATACCTGGCCAGACTCGAATCAAGGATGTTGCGTTTAGGAGTTATGGGCCTGTACTTCATGATGCCCCATGAACTTGACTTTTCTCTCTTCTCACCCATCTGTCACTGTCTTGTCCTTGTGACACATTTTCCATGGCCTTGCCTCCAAGCAGCAGGGCCTAACGTGCACCTGTGGACATGTAGAGACACATACACACCAGCTAACTCCTTGTCTTCCCATGGGCTGTATCTGTCTCTGGTGCAAACTCGTAAGGCCTTAGTGGGGCCTGCCTTGCATAGAGCCAGGCCCTATATTTATCCCACTCTCCTCCTGACAGTAACTAATATGGGCATGGGGGGGGGGTCACCCAGTTATCTGCCCACTATGTGGAGTGGTCCTTACATAGTGATGATTGTGTCTGTGACTGTTGCCCAACAAGTACCTACTGCTTCACTTTTGCCCAAAGCCTGGGGTGGCTGAATGCCAAAAGATGACCCACCCACTCTCTGCTACACACTCTGACTGGGTTGTCTTTCTTTATCTCTTTATCATCCTTCACTGCCTAACCCTTATTCACATACTTGGTGAAGTCAAATATAGCATAACTCGTTGCCCTCTTCTGTTTTAGTTTAGTTTAGTTTTGCCCTTAAATCAGCTAGTCTGATTGAAAGGGCACCTTTTCAGTTGTCATGACAATTTTTTTCCAGCCTTACTTGTTATAACATAACATTGAGCTCAACATACACACAATCTGGGTACATTCCAACAGACTGGCTAGTGTTGTTATCAGTCTCTGATGGCGCATTATAGCATTACAGATGTATCAGTTTTAATCAATTCCGTCTACAGGCAGCTGTGTTACGTAAGTTGAAAATGCTAACGTCATGACAAGGTCTCATTGATGCAGAGATATGCAGAATGGATTCACTGTCACTGTCTGAAAATATGTTGTGTGTGTGGAATAGGCTGGCAACCAATGATTATTTTTAGAATTGTTGATTAATCTTGCGATTATTGTCTTGATTTTATTGATTCATCATTTTGTTTGTGAAATGCCAGAAAAATGGTGAAAACTGTCTGATATGATTTCCCACAGCCCAAGGAGATGTTTTCGGATTCTTTGTTTTATTCTGCCAACAGTCCAAAACTTTTCAAAAGTGATTATCAAAATAGTGAATACTGATACATTTTCTGTCAATCAACTAACTGATTAATTGACTTATCGTTGCAGCTCTCCTGTGGAATCAGTGGGTGGTGTTGTGTATCTATGTGGCAGGGTACTTAGCCATACCTTCTTATTCATGTCTGTACAAGTAGCCTAAAACCAGTCCCTATAATCAGGGCAGATGCAGGCTTCAGTGTTAAACCTCTGCGGTAGGCTATTGCTGCCCTGTTAAAGAGAACTTTCTATATACAGTAAGTCAGCCGTGCTCTTCTGAACGCAGTCTATCAATAGCTGAGACTTTTAAAGGACTACTGTATTTTTAGAAACTGTAGTTGAAAGTCGTTCACAGCCCGCCACCTCTCCAAACATCAGGCTTAGATTCCACAATGTGTCTGTGTGCAGGCGTAAAAGTGCATGTTTGCGTGCATGGCCTTTCATGCGTGATTCTCAGGGAGAGTACGAGTGCTGTATTACAGATGACACTGTACAGTAGCACTGCTATACATGGTCATTGCCAAGTACAGTACACAAGTCTGCGAGCACAGCAGGAATTAAAGAGAGCGACGGAAATGAAAAGTAGGACGAAGTTGTGAGGAATGCAGAAAAGAGGAAGCGACAGAGGGGAGAGTGAGAGGAAACAGCTGGGTCAGGGGTGGGTGGGTTATGGGAAATAAGCTCAGCACAAGGCAGCGGTTTTGTTTTTTCTCTCTGTCTCTGTTGTCTGTGTCTCCTGATCCTGTACATCCATGGTCTCAGCAAAACTCAGGAAGGACAGTTGGATGGCTGGAAGGATGGAGAGATGAAGTTACAGAGAAAAAATGTGATGACAGGAAGCCTGAATGGCAGACGGCACCAGCCTTTTTTTGTTGACCTGACTGTGAAACTGAAGAACTGTAGAACCTGATGAACTGTAGAAGTCGGGTTCAGTGAGTGTAGACTTGCAACCTGCTGCATAGGGCAAGATAGATTATCCAACACAGTGGTTAACCATCAAAATAAGCATATCAATGAATTATTTGTGCAATTTCAAAAGATATACGTGGCTTTGATGTCATCACCTCCCTTTGATTGATCCCAGTGCTTCACTGTGTGTGTGTATGTGTGTGTGTGTGTGTTTGTCGGTTTCTTGTCTTAGTTTCTGGCCCCAGAGGCTACAAAACCATCCTTTATTCAAGTTTAGCAGAACAGGTCGGCCAACTTTCTGGATCAGTGTTTCCTTTAGTAAACCTTATATCTGCGGTATTTGTTCCATATTATAATGAATAAACTGCAGTGAGCTTAAACTTTCACTGACATTTACTACATTTGACCTCTTAAAGATCACATTAACTTCTTTTGGCTAATGTTCTGTGTAAAATATTGAATGTGGAAAAAGAAAAAGAACTACAGCTGCGCATATTCAAGCCAGCAGATAATTAAAAAAAACTATTGAAATGCTATGAAAGTTACAAAATGGGGTTCCTTAGAAATATATCTGTTTAACTTAAAGACCCACATTTGGCTGCTATCAAGATTGTGGCAGCACATGTTCCTGTTTCTAGATAGCCTAAGTTTTTGCCAGCTTTACTTGTGGTCTCAAGCAAAACCTGCAGAGCCAATACACCCAATGTGTTTTTGTTACTATGGTGGATTCCACCTTGGTCTGCAAGTACTACTTATAATCCCTATGAAACATTAGAAATACAGTTTTCTCTTTTTTGTGCTCTCTGCATCCACCGAATAAATGCAGGAGCACCATTGCCCAAGTGCCCACTGTCTAAGTGGCAGACCTCTTGCTCTGCATCATTATGGTTATGGTTTTTACTGGTCCCATGGCTGTCATTTGAAACGGTCATAAGCGGCTGCAGAGGTAGATCTTCCAACCTGTTTTATCTGTATTTTGTGTGACTTAGGATAGTGTGCCACTGTGAGCAAAAAACAAGTCATTCACACATACAAGCACACCAGAGGTGATCACTCACTCTTACACACACACACACACGCACACACACACTGTTTGGTATCTAGTTGAAACACTGACCTCAGTTTATTATGTGTCCTCCTCAATGCAGTGATCTCAGTCACAGTTAATAAGATTAAGTGTTCCATAGAGGAACAGAACCCCATTTAATATGACCTGCTTTGGTGTGGAGTGCTGTGTGCTGGCCAACGCTTATCTCTGCTCAAACATTGTGGAGGAGGGGGCTCGCTCGGAACCCCGGTCTCCTCCCATACCCTACATCCCTCCCTACTGGCAGCTGTTAGTGTGAGTAAGTCTGTGTGTGTAATCCAGCTGTGTGGAGGAGCAGAGAACATTGTGTTCTGAGTTCACATTGGGGCTTGGATCTTGTTTTGCTTGCATCAGTCTGTCAGCTCTGATTTGGGGAGCCTGCAGACCAGAGGCCAGCTGAATGGAGCATTGTGACACTGACATAAGCCCATGACAACACTCCTCTGTTCCTTGTCCCCATCTTGTGCTTATTATGAGAAGTTGGGGTCAGCATGTGCAAAAAAGTGATAACAAATTAAGTACATTTTAGTAATTGCATAAGTTACATGAAAGACAAAATATGATTAGATAACTTGGCCCTGTATTTGAGGCTTCTATTCATGTCTTTTTCTCTTCTCTTCCCTTCCAGTATCAGTGAGAGTTTTCTTACCGTAAAAGGTGCAGCCTTGTTCCTTCCCAGGGGAAATAGCCCCACGCCTAACTCTGCACCTCGTATCAGCCAGCGCAGGAACAAGCACACAGGTAAAGACTTGCACATACAAATGACAGCGGCAGCTTCTCCCAGTGCTTTCTTCCACTCAGTGGGACTCAGTCTCAGAAATGAAATCCATAGAAGAACTTGAGATTAGATAAAATAGTGTGTTTTTCAAATGGACATCCCTCTACAGCATCATGAGTAACAGCTGCAGGTGTTAACTTCGCTGAAGCTGTTTAACAACAAGGCAGATAAGTTCAGTGCAGTCAGTTCACTGCTGCATGCAATGTCGTGGACAGCTGGTTTGATAAATATTTGCTCAATGAACCCACACTTAAAATACTTTTTAAAAAAAAAATTTAAAAAGTGTGAAAATTTGAGAAACATAAAAAGTATAATCTGCTGCTGTTTGTGGATAAAGATGACCATTGTAGTTGGAGGTGTGGTTTTCAGAAATAACTTTTTTTCCTCACATGTATTCAGGGATTAGGTTGAATGTAGACCTAAAGTGAAAGAGACTTCAGTGTGAATGCACTGGAAACTTGCCACAGGGTAAATGATGCATCGTCTTTGGTGTTATTATGTCAACCTTTACGTGCTAAGAATGCCATTGTTGTCCAATTAAACTGAAACTAAATGAGGATGTTGAAATCCTTTCTGTCCAGGTGACCTCCAGAAACATCTTCAGACCATGTTCACTGTATTGCGGCCGGAGGACACCATCCGACTGGTCAGTAACGAACACACAAAACGCACACACACACACACAGTAGCAAAAGGTCAGGAGCAAGGTGGCATTGTGATCAGGAAGATTATACTCCAAACAGACGGGCCGGTTTCAGTTCTTTGTTAGCAAACAAAGAACTGAAACTTGCTGGAAAAAACTGTTGCTGTACACGGAAAGTCTTAACTCATCTATCTGCACCAACAACAATACTCTTTATAAAACATACTGTGCTCAAAGTGTTTGGAGTAATAAGCATTATTGCCATTTCTGCGACGTCTTTGATAAGGGGGTATTCCAGCAATTTAGTGTTGCACTTATAGAAGTCAGGAGACTTGTGAGAGACAAATTAACAAAAAGATTGGTTTAAAAAAAAAAACAAAGGCAAGCTCCAAAAAACTGGATCCTGCGAGTCCCACAATGCAACTCGCTTTACTGTAAATGAATTGATAATATGTTTCTATGTTTTTGATGCATTCAGAAAAACATCTCTGCCTCTCTTCTCTTTGATCATTTTCCCCCCCTTTCGTTCATGTCTCCTTTCTATCTTTTCTTGCAGGCTGTGCGTCTGGAGAGCGCCTACCCTCAGGTAACCCGCTACATGGTGGTGGTCTCCACCAATGGTAGACAGGACACGGAGGAGAGCATCGTGCTCGGCATGGACTTTGTCTCCTCTGACAGGTCAGTGCCACAGCAACAGTACACTACTCTGTCCTCCTGTAGTGGATATTAACACTCATTAAATCCCACACTTGTGACAACAACCAAGAAGAGATAGCATTACTCCCCATTTTAGCTTTGCTATATTATCGACTAGTGAAATTTAGCACTGGATGTGAAATATATTTAGTTACATACAGTACAGTGGTCTTTATTATTGTTTTATGCTTGCATTTGTACTGCCTTTAATTCCATTTTAAGCCTCTAACTTTTAGATTAACTGTATATACATACATATCAAAATCAGAAAAAAAAAATCAAATGACGGGATGTGGCCAGCAGCTAAAATGAAAGTTTTGGGGGTTTTTTTTAAAGTGAATGATAATGTAAGCTTGCTTATGTCTAACTTGCTCTACTGTTTTGCTTTTTAATGTTGTCCTGGACATCACTGTATTATGTCAAACCAGTGTGTCTTGTTTTGCTGTGCTGTTGTTTAACGTGTTGATCTTCTGTCCAGCTGCTGTACGGTGGGTCTGGTTCTACCTCTGTGGAGTGACGCTTTGATCCACTTGGATGGAGACGGGTAAGACGCCACACCTACCTCCTGCTTCCTCTTACTGCTCCCAGGGGCAACTCACTGACTGCTCTGGTGGCTTGTTTACATGTTGCTCTTATTTAGCAGTTTTGTTGTAAGTTGTGTTGTTGGTGTTGTAACATGGCTATAAACTATTACTGGGCATCCAATTTCTAATATCTCTCTCTCTCTCTATCATCACAGTGGTTTTAGTGTGTCGACGGTGAACAGGGTTCATGTTTTCAAGCCAGTTTCTGTCCAGGCCATGTGGTGAGCAACCTTTATTTTTTTTTCCACAAATGACAGCTCTGTGAAGTTGCATAAAGGTTTCAGGCTTAAAAAGACTGTATCCATTGTGTTTTGACTTTGACCTCCAGCCTTTTATCTGTCACTTTCTTATCTTCCCTCTCCTCTTCCTTTTTTTCCTCATTATCTCTCTGCCTTCCAGTCTTCTTTATTTTTCCCTGTCTCACATGCCACTGCTGCCTCTTCATTTCCGTACTCGTTATCTTCATGTCCCTTTGTTACTTTGCTCTACGCCTGACCTCCCTCTCCCTTGAATATCTTCTGATACCAATATTTATCTGCAGTTATATCTCTACAGTGATGAAGAGACATAACACAATCTTTCCGTTCTTCTCTTCTCACCTCTGTTGTTCCCTCGTTTCTCTCATTATTAAACCCACCTATCTTGTAATATTTCTCAAATGTGTTATTCATTCCTCCCTTATCTTTCTAACAATTTTCACTTTCTCTCCACCTCACATTTTTCTTCCCTTCCTCTTACCTTGCCTAATCTTTCTTCCTCTGCCCATTGTTATACCTCTCCTGATTTAAATGATTTTACTCTCAGCCATACATGTGAAGTGAAAATGTAAAGTATTTTTTGTCTTTTGCCCTCAAGACAAGCTCTCAAGTGTGAATCCTCTTCCCTTTCACTGTCTGCCTCAGGTCAGCCCTCCAGTCGCTCCACAAAGCGTGCGAGGTGGCTCGCTGCCATAACTACTACCCAGGCAGCTTGTTCCTGACCTGGGTCAGCTACTACCAGAGCAGGGTCTCATCCAACCAGTTCTGTGTCAACGAGTGGAACGCCATGCAGGACGTCGAGTCACACCGTGCCAATTCACCCGTTCTCTTCACAGACCTGTGAGTAGAGGGGAAGAGGGACGACCACATGAATGCACACACACATTATGCAAATCCACAGTTCACACTGATTATGGAATATCTGGAATATTGTGTGGTCTTCTTTGGTGCATTCCAGATAGTGAGTCATTTTCACATTTTTTTCATTTTGTATGCACTTCTCCCATTGATATGTGGTGCAAAATTCCTGTGAGAAGTACAGAGTGAATTTACTGTGCTGAAAATTACGGTACGAATAAGAAACACTATTCATAAACTAAAGTAACTAAAAGAGCAGAAATTCACAAAATTATAAAATGCTATAGTTCCGTTTCCCAAGTGATTTTCATTTTGAAAACAAAAACAGATAAAAAAGTAACTGTAAGACAAAAATTCAGAAAAGTTCATGTGCTGTATTGATGGATCAACATGTAGTAGGAATAGCCAACAAGGCACAGACTTTATCTTTTGCCTTTCTTTCTTTCCTTCCCTTTAATTATTTGTTGTATTTATGTAAGGTCAGAAATAAGATGTCCTCAGTCACATCTTCACAACAGCATTGCCTAACATCTCCTCACGTGCCGACAGTGTTGCTACAGTTCTACAGCAGAAGTTTGCAGGCTATCAGTCTTCAGAGCCCTGAACTCTTAAGAGGTTACGGACAGCATGTGACCCCAGTTCCAGGGTAACAAGAAGCAACACAGAAGGGCATAAACAAAAACAAAAGCACACATGCAGGCACGCGAGCAAATGCTGAACTATGTGCCAATAGACTCATGCAGATACACACACACATTGAATCTTAATCTTTGTGACGCAGAGTTGTCAGCAGATCCACAAGAGAGCATAGAAAGTACAGGGAATGACAGGCTGCTGGATTTATGTCTTCACTAATACCAGGGAAATTCCCGTCCCTGCTGCTTAGTCACGTGCCTCGCTACCTATTTGGAGCGTCTCGTTCTCTCACACACACACACACACACACACACACACACACACACACACACTTAAGAGATCCTCGAGAGTCCAAAATAGCAGAGACTTTAGTCAGCTTGATTTACATTTGGAAAAATGGAATCCAGACAGACAAATAGGTAGACCCAACACAAGGATGGACTGAAGCAGGTGGCGGGCAGAGAGAAGGAGGTAGAGGTTGGGGGGGGTTAAGGAAGATATTCAGCTGCTGCATGCACCTGATGCCCCTGGATGGAAAAAAGAGAAAGAAATTAAGTTCCGCTTATAACTCGACAACCAAGAAACACCCATATTTACTGTCTGCCTGGAAACATAAATACTTTACACACTCTTTCTTTGGAGGAGGTGTGTTTGCGCTCAAGTGCACTTATCAGTAAGATCCACCCACACTTTATGAGCTCCGGTACACACATCCAAACACATAAAGTCCCTGTTTGTCCCTCCGCACAGGGTGGCTGCCAAAGCCACATGACCTGCCAGTGTTTGTTGACATGGCAGCTTATTTCCCTTGTATAACCTTTGAATGAAAAGTTGAGATAGCAGGAAGTGGTTCAACGTTGGCACGTTTTTGTGTTTGTGTGATTAATGGGGGATTACTGTGAATTCCCGTAGGCTACTCCTCTATCAGCAGTTCAAGGAAGTGTCATAGAATTTCCATTTCATTCAGTTACTCATTAGCACTATTCCTTGTATCGTCATACATTCGTCACACATGTACTTTTTTCCCTTTTATTTTTCTGTCTCTTTTCCTGACCAGCCATCCCTCCTCCAGGCTGTCTGTGGGCAAGTCAAGGCTTGTTGTGAGGTTAAACTGTTGGCAGTATTTGTTGGCAGGTGTGAATAGGTTCTCTTTCTCTTAACCCTGTGGACTCATTCTCTTGGGGTCAGTAAGACGTTCAGCATTGAGGTAAACAAGCAATTCTCCAACACAGATAGATGCTCTTAAGTCTGCAGTTACACACCTGAGGCCATCAGACTGCCCGCCTTTGTGACTGCTGACCCTCACTGATATGTACTATTACGGTTAGGATCCAGTTAGAAGCAAAACAAGAGAAAATTAAACAATGTAAGAGGCTGATGCTGGGAGACAAACTGTGCTCCTCTCCAGAGAGGTAATTAGGCCACTTGTTGGTGTCATCAGTGTGACGTCCAAAGGCTAAATGCGTCCCCCAGCAGAGTGGTTAGAAACAGAGCCAGGCACAACAACAGGCATACCCTACAAGGGGACTTTGTTGTGGATCACCAATGGGCCACACTCTCAGATTTTCTGTTCCCTCTCCAGTTTCTGTGAATCAGACAAAGTGGCAATTCTCTCATGGAACAAGTAATCTCATTGAGACTAAAGTGAAAATGACTCAATGGACAGAAGGAAAGTGCCGTTACTTCTTTGTGTCCAAAAGTGTTGTGTTTTTTTTTAAGGCTAAGAGAAAATTTGTGAAAGGTGTTTTTTAATAAAGGTGTTTGTGTCTGTATGTACAGGCCCACAGAGAGGGAGCGCACAGAAAGGCTGATCAAGATGCGCCTCAGAGAGATCATGATGCAGAAAGACCTGGAGAACGTCACCTGTAAGGAGGTGAGAGGCACATAGACGAATGGGGTGAAATTTACAGTTATGTTTGGCGTACATCTTGGTTTTGCAAATGCTGAGTTTCAACGCTTTACTTGTTAAGATACCAAAGTGCAAATTTTCACCATTGTACCATCTTAGACTTTAATGTTAGCTGACGTGAGCATTGAATCAGGAGTCAGAAGCATCATCAACAGCCGTTCTGCTTCCCTGAATTGTTGTCGTCCTTTCCCAGATTCGAACAGAGCTGGAGATGCAGATGGTGTGTAACCTGAGGGGGTTTAAGGAGTTCATAGACAACGAGATGATAGTCATCCTGGGACAGATGGACAGCCCCACTGAAATCTTTGACCACGTCTATCTGGTGAGAATCTGTGAGCCATGTGGTCCCTCCTCATTTGTTTAGCAATATCTTGTAAGTTGTGACTCATTCTTAATTTTCCTTGCGTGTTGAATATATTTGTGTACACTCTTGATATTGACTGGACCTGTGATGTCTCTAGGGCTCTGAATGGAATGCCTCTAACCTGGAGGAGCTGCAGAACAGCGGGTAAGTGATCAGTCAGTTAACGTACGCTACAAACCACACTTACTCAAAGGTACACTCACCAATATCACTGTCTGAATTTTGATAAATGGAGAGACTTCATGTATTAAATATGTTTTCTAATTGAAGTAGTAAGTATTGCTGCAAAAGTTCATACATTGGATTTAATCCACATGTAGTTTATAAATTGGTAATGCTAATTTAATTGATTTTTGATAAAATAATCACAAACACATGGTCCACTTACTAGCTTTTTGGGGAGCTTTCAACAATACCTCCTAGTCTTCATCAGCATCATTTTTTTTCCAAGTTCCGTTTTACCAGTTTAATCAAGTCCACAGTTAAAATATACATTTTAAAAGCACCAGTAAGCATCAGTAACGAGCTGATTGGTTTTTCAGTTCTTTCGAGCCACCTGTTACTTGCATTGAACTCCAAAATAGTCTGCAGCAATGTCTGACCTGTGTGGTATCAACTAAGCATTCATCGTCTGAAATACTGAAGTATGAATTGGTGACAGTTTTATTGACATTAAAAGGTCAGCAAATCAACCTGCCTCTTCATGTCTCTTGTGTAGAGTGCACTACATCCTGAACGTGACTAGGGAGATAGACAACTTCTTCCCAGGGATGTTTGAGTACCACAACATAAGAGTGTACGATGAAGAGGCCACCAACCTGCTGGAGTACTGGAACGAAACCTACAAGTTCATCACCAAAGCCAAGTAAGCTTGAACACACACTAGCTTGTTAAGTTCTCCTTGGGTTCTCAGTCTTGTAATCCAAAACAATTTCACTCTCCATCTGTCTCTGTGTCTCTTAGGAAAGCTGGTGCTAAATGTCTGGTTCACTGTAAAATGGGTGTGAGTCGCTCCGCCTCCACAGTGATCGCTTACGCTATGAAGGAGTACGGCTGGGACCTGGACACAGCCTTTGAATATGTTAAAGAGAGACGGGCCGTCACCAAACCGAACCCTTCCTTCATGAAACAGCTGGAGGAGTATCAGGGAATTCTGCTGGCCAGGTGTGCTTTCATAAAGAAGCATCTGTACAATATGCATGTTCTTTACAGAGCATTTTGGTGCTAACTAATTTTTTCTCTTTTTTTTTTCTTTTTTTTCACAGCAAACAAAGACATAATAAGCTATGGCGCTCACACTCGGATAGCGACTTATCCGATCGGCCAGAATCAACATGTAAAACTTCCTCTCACTCTCTGGGCCGCTCTGACTCTCAGAATAACAACAACAGTTCCTCCCCTTCCTTGCAACACTTCCTGGGCGTGGCTGTGCTGCAAGCGCTCGGTGCTGAACCTGAAGACTCTGCCAAATCAAACAGCACACACACCTCTGACTCACACACAGACTCCAATGGTGTGTGTGACTCACCGAGTCAGGAGGAGGTCAGATCAGATTGCGGAGACCCCCTCCTGCTTCCCCTCCCCAGACCCCGAGCAGCCACTGTAGTCCCAGAGGAAAGACTGGACAATTCACCGAGTGTGGCTGTCACTGTGCCTGTTGCTCTACCCCACCCTCCACCATCACTCCACATCTTACCTCCTACTCCTGAACTCCAGCGTGCTCACCAGGGTCCTCCCACACATCTGTCCATTTCATTGCCCAAACACAGACCAGTGGAACTGTTCCTCAATTTGCCAGAGCGAAGCAGCTCAGAAGAAATCTCACCTCTCACTGTGGGATCCACTGACTCAGACATAATAGACCAACCGTTATCAGATTTAACGAGTGACAAACACAGCCCCCTCAGCCCCGCAAACATCACCCCCCTCCCCCTGGTTCTTCCCCTTGCTCCCAGTGATGACAACAACAACCCCAGCGAGTTACAGATAGGCAGTGCCTTGGACAGCCGCGGCGATGCCGATGGGTCGTCCAACCACAGCGCAGACAGCATCGACTTCTTCAGCGCCAGGGAAAAGTTTCTGGGTCTGGCCCAAGATGGCAGATCCAGGACACTTTCTGAGCAGGCACAACAAAGGACACCACTGTCACTCGAGGAAAATGGAGAAACTGAGACTAAGGAGGGAGATGGGCAGGGAAATGGGACGAGTCAGGTACAGGATCATTCAGCTTTAACAGTCTGTCAACATTTTGTCTTTGCTAGTATAACTTACTTGCTGCAGAAAGCCTCATAACTTTTCTGCTGTGCACTTCTTGCATCTGACTGTTTGTTAACAGTGGGTGTGCTAAACAGCATCTGTCTGCACATTACAGTTTTTCATGCAAAAGTTGCTACAGTCTGCTCATACAGCTGTCACAGCAGCATCACATTTTTTTTTTCCATATTCTGGACTTTCAAAAGGGCTACAAGCATGCAGCTGTAGAAAGCATTAAATATGAGGGACAGGTTGCCTTTTGCATTGTACTGTTGCCATTCACCAGTTAGCGTCATCAAAGTAAGTTGTTACAGTGTCCTTCCTTCTATTAGTCATCTCATAGGGATACTGTAGCAGATTTTAGCTCCATCCCAAAGACTGTTCATGTAAAAGGGTTGTCAATTACTGTGTAGTTGGCCACTACCAAGTTCAGGTTCATTGACATAGCACCGTTTCATACAAACACAGTTCTACAAACCCACTGGTGCGTGATTCGTTATTTTTTTCCCCACCCGTTTTGCGTCCCGCCCCAACTGTGCTGAGATTGGCTAGTACTCTAGGATACTATTGATCCTAGGTGCTCCTTCACCTGTGATTTATTGCATTCATTTTCTAGTTGGTCTTTCTCACGAAACGGGGAAGATCTGATTAGTCCATTTACCACACTTTAAAATTAAAGCATTTCAGTTAAAATAACATTTGAAAAGGCTATGCTTATTATCTTGGTAAACAATGTTGCCTATTTTCTCATACAGTTCTCAAACCCTTTGTTTTTCTTGAAGCAACACATGGCTCAAGATTGAGTATAATATGTTTGTTGAATAAAGTTATGGTTATTCAATTCAATTTTATATGGTACCACTTCATAACAGAAATTATCTCACTTTTCCTATAGAGCAGGTCTAGACCGTACTCTTTATATTATTTACAGAGACCCAACAAATCCCACAATTATGAATACATGATTTGCTGAGAAGCAAATGTTATATGAACAAGGAGTTAAATTGCGTAGAGTTAAATTGAGTTGCATCCTCTCTGTAGATATCCTTTTAAATAAGGATTTAAAATGTATTCATATTTGTATTATTATTACATTATCGTCAGTGTCACTAGTGTTGCTAGCGGGACTTGCTGAAAATTCGACCAATGAAGCTAACATCCAATCACAAGGGCACACTGAAGTAACAAGCTAGCCAATCACAGCACAGTAGGGCGGGACTTGACACAAAACAGGTGTGTGGGGGGATTACGTGTCTGTGACATAAGCAGCAGATAGCTGGTCTGTATAAGTATAGCAGTTCTTGTATTAATCAGACTGGAATTGAACTGGAATCTGACTGGACCAGAATTTGTCTTAGCAGATGAACTGAGCCTCTAACACAGACTCCACACTAAATCTGTATTAATCATAGTGACACCTGCTGGAAGATGATATAGTTACATTTGTCACTTAATTATCTCTAATTTTCTACCATGCTATCCAAACAATGGTGTTTTATGTATAGTTTCACAAGTTATTACTGCCTCAGAAATGACTAATATTTTCTGCATATGTCTCTCTTGCTCTCTCTCTCTTTTTGTCTCTCAGGTGTCTCCACAGTCTGAAGACAGCATTGACAAAGCTAGCCCTGACCAAACTCATCACCCTCACCATGACAACGGAGTATCAGTCCGCCATATTGTCACAGAGATTGAAGCCATATGCCACCCTGCCTCCTGCCCTCCTACTTCCTCCTCCTCTTCATCGCTCCCTCCATCCTCCCATAGCCCTCAGCTCATCCGACCAGAACATCAGATGGAGGCCGAGACTTCTGAAGTCTCGCACGGCTCTCTAACTCCACCTTTACATCCCCAGTCTCCCTCCATGCTGCCGTGCGATTGGCCAGCAGGATCGGTGCGGCGAGCCACCAAGCAGCTGGAGCAGAAGCTGAGGCAGGAAATGGAGATGGCTGCGTCTCAGCGATCTCCGCTGCATTCCCCCAGCGCTGAACACCCTCCTGTCAGACTGTCCCTGTGTTCCCCGAGCACTGAACATCCTCCCATTCGCTTCCCTCAGCACTCCACAGAAGAAAGGATCACTCAGGGAGAGATCACGGCTGTATCTGCTAAGTCCAAAGATGGAGAGAAGCATACAGGGTCACAAACTGAGCTTCACATACTGGACTCCTCAGGCACCGACAACCTCCCAGACCCTTCATGCGCCCCTGACTCAAATACCAGCCAAGTCTCTGGTGCTATACCTATCATTGATAGCCATATGCTGACATCATCACCAGCCTCTACTAGTCAGGTAGTAGAATCATCTCTAGACACCTCAGCCCAGTCCCAAAGACAGAGCCAGATCCACAGCCAAAACCAGCAGCGTCAGACCCTGCCCCAGGCCCCTACAAATCAAATGACTCTGGATGGGGTGACGGTGCAGGAGTCAGACACAGATGAGAGGCCTGAGTCCAGTTCCCAGGGTGGGCGAGGGGGCTGTGGCCCCGGCTGTGACGCCCAGAGCAGGCTAGCTCGTGGCAGCCAGGAGCTGGAGAGCATTCAGCAGACACTGAGAGAGCTGCAGGCTTTCCTCCACGAGGGTGTCGGCCTGGAAACGACAGAGAGCCAAGACCAGGAACTAGGGCAGCCTCGGGGGCTGAGAGACATTATGGACACAGAGGCAGGACCTTATAAAAGGGCGTGTTCTGAACGGACTCCTCCAGGCCTGGAAGTAGGACAGCGGCTCCGAGAGAGACAAGAGGGTAAGCGTTTTCTGGAGCCGACAGGGTGGCACAGAGCCATGGAGCTCGAGGCTCGTATCCGCCAGGCGGGCCTCACCCCCCCATCTCTCATGAAGAGGTCGGCCTCCCTGGCTAAACTGGACTGTCTGGAGCTCTCAGCCAATGACCTCAGCGACTTGGACCTGAGGACGCACACCAGGAGGACATCATCACACTCCCAGGACTCTTTCTCCATGCCCCCATCTCACCCCGACGACGCGTGGAAGAAGCAGAAAGTGTTGGCTCGAAACACTTGTGTTGAAAAGACAGGTTTGTCCCACGCGGACAGGGGTCTGGACGAGTCATCCTCGTCACCGTCCCTCTGCTTCTCCTCTGCCCCTCATCGTTGTCCAAAAGACGACACAGGTGAGAGGGAGGAGCCAGACGGCAGCGGGAGTGGCGCGGTCGCCACAACACGTCAGCAGGGGAGGGGACACTCATCGAGACGTTCTCGCAAAGCGTCTGCTGAGAAAAAGCAGCGAGCTGTCACTGTGCTATACAACACCATGTAACCTCAGTGCAATGGACTGGAACGGACACAACTGGAGCTGTGCAGATGTGTGAGAGAGGCTGCATGATGTGTATGAACGCGTAGCAAGTAAACTGTAGACCTTGTGTAACCTCCGATGTGTGTATGATGAACTGAATGATGAACTTTATGTTTGCATGTAAACCACTGGATGTGTTGTTTCAACTGGAGTTCAGGTTTGTATGTGCAGTAGTGAATATGAATGTCCAAACTAAGACTGAACCAGTGCGTACTGTATGCACTCCATTATGTCCGTCTCCCTTTTGTTTTTTTTAAGAAGCGTTTGTTTTCAGTGTTTGACCCTCGTTGCCTGTCCAGAGTTTCTAAAACTATGAGAGGGGCTTTTTCTCAAAACATGCACTTTACTATTTAGATGATTTTATTTGAAATCGGTTTCTTACCCCGGGGAGGATTCTTTTGCACTGATCTCAGTAGACTTGTCTCTGTATGTGTGTTTTTGGTTTCAAAGTGGACAGACGTGTCTTTATTCAGATTTTTAATTGAACCAGGACAAAGCTGATATCTTGTTTTTTTAATTCAGTCCTTTACCAGTAAATAAATATGGTGAGTTTGTTTTGAACCTTTTTTTGTGTTCAGGTGTTCTTCATCTCTCTCTCTCACACATACACACACACACACACACACACACACACACACACACACACACACACACACACATTTGAGGAGAAGAAACGAGGGGACTATGAGCTGCAGATGCTGAAATTTTACCAAACGTATCATTGACTTTACTCCCACCTGCTGGCCAGGCATAGAACTGCAGTTTTAAAGAGGGCTTCAGGCACTAGAAAAGGTGGGAAAGAAGGTAAAATGTGGTGAAAGTGTACTTACAGGAGTTGCATTCTTAAAAGTAAAGTACTTAGAGTACTGTAAGATCAGATAACCAACCAAACCCTCCACTGTGGTTGAATTTGACCACTTTTAATGGGTGAAAATCACGCTCATGACCTCATTATTAATAGAAATACATTCTACCCGTCATTTTTAACTGCAAGTCTCTGTTTCTTTGAACAAGTGAATCCCGTCTCCTAGGGGAAATGATCTCCATCAGTGCTCACTGCAGCTTATTTCAAGCTGACATTTTACCTACTGTTTCATGTGGGTAATTAAACCCTGAGATGTAGGCCACCAGGGCCCCTGCTGAGACACACAGGCACACAGACAGATCAGATAGCAGCACTGACCGGGAAAGAATGACATTAAAGGACCTGACCAAACAAAAACTAAAAATTCAGGCGATTAAAAAGACAAACTCACAAGCATTTTCAATTTTCTCATTTTCTGTGTTTGAGGGTAAAAATACCTAAAGCTCTTTGCTGGTCAAGAGGAAAGCTAAGATCCCTTGATGTTTTCACCAATTAAATCCACTTCAGCAGACAGAGCAGATGGGTTAAAGAAGGACTTTTTCTTTTATACAGTGTTCCAAATTGAACTGTCATGAACAGGGAAATTGTGAGGAATAAAATCAGTGGAGCAGTAGAGGGAGGGTTAAAGTGAGTGTTTGCATCCCTGGATGCGACGGCTGAGATTGGCATCCTTCCTCTTTGCATACTGATGCTCTCAGCTCCTCTGTCTCTCTCTGACAGACACACACCTTGTTTTGTGTCTGTGGCTCTTTACAAATTCACTTCACACACGCCTGCAGCCCAGCGCAGCCCAGCGTCCTGATGTTATTCACAATGTCGGGCTGAGTCAGGGCAGTGGAGAAGTCGCGACTGCACACCGCAGATTCACTTGGAAAATTATTTCATTTTCTCTTTTCCCATTCTCTCTAACCCACCACCAAAGCGCAGAAAGCAGCCTGGTGCTCTGAGTGGTATTTCTTAGAGGGTTAAGAGTCTCTAAGCTGTCCTTTCCTCCCTTTCAAGCCTAAAATAACTACAGGAAAAAAAAAAAACTTGGATCAGGCTGAGGCGCTGGGAATCCATGTCACAGGGAGGATGATGGAGGTGGAAGCTGCTAAAAACAGATCAGCTCTCTCTAGTGCTGACTGACGCTGCAGCTTTCCCTATCTCGTGAGAAATTAATTGCTTTTGTCACCATCCTTCACTCGAGAGGGCCAGAAAACTAACCTACAGTGGAAAGCTGCAGGTAAAACTTGGTGTGGGGTCAGGGGATTTAAAGCATTTGAAAGCTGTAATTTAAAAATTTGATTAAAAAATAACCCACTCATGCATTGCTGTTCCAAAAGATGTTTCTTTATTTGAATCATTATCTGAACTCACTTCCCAGCATACACCATGAAAACATCTTGCTGCGTCTCTTTTCTGCAACATTTTTTAAAAAGTAAAAAAATGAATACTATTCTTATCAACCAGGCAAGCTTAATTCTGAATTGGAGAGGAGCCAGAGGGGGCTCTCCTCAGTTTGTGCTGATATTGAAGTGTGAAAGTTTTACATTACTTTCAAAGAAATAATACAAAGAAAATGACAAAAAAAAAAAAGAAGAAACAAGCTGTCCCTATCTGTCCTCACCCCTTGCAACAAACCATGTTTCTCAGTGTTTGGTTTTCCTTGAGCCCTGCAATCTGAAGTTACTTACAATTATGAGAGCCAGGATTTGAAAGATCTTTCCATTGCAAGAACTGAAAGCTCCACATTTGTTGTTATTTTGGGGCGATTTTAGATTTGCTTTTGTTTTCAGCATGTCGTGTTGAGGAACCAACTTGCTATGGGGGTGCAATAAAACCTAAAATTGCTGTCAATAGCCTCTACAGTGATTCTTCCAGGGTACATTTTCCCTCAGAGAGTGTGCTCTGATATTGCAGGTCTCTGGGCTAGACTCAAGTCGGACAAAATGGACCTCACACGGGTGCAGACCATACTGAAATATTGTACACATACTGTACCGTGACTACGCAGAAATACAGAAACCATCCGCTCATGTATGGTGAGAAGATGTAAATATACAGAAAAATCTCTTTCAGTAACATTTCTATTCCACAAACCACAATCATGTCCCTTTATTGTTTGTATTACACACAGGCCTGCCACAAACTCATTCACAGTCACATACAGGTTAGTTAGTACACGAAGTCTTCATCACATCTTATCATATCTGTGCTCCTGTGGTCTAACGTCAGGCTAAAACTAGAACTGGCCTGAGTTTAATCTGTGCTCGTCATCTACATCCATTAACAGTCATATATGTGATCCGCCCACAAGCTAAATACAGTACATTTGAATTTTGTGCAAAACAAATAAAATGTACCAGTCTGTTTATTTTTTTTATTTTTTTCATTAAAAACCGAGGAAGTCAGATGGTTTGTTGACATTCAACTCAACTTGACCTAGAAGGTTACAGTATTCTCCACCACACCACTGGTCCTGGCTTGTCACTGCTCCTTTCACACAAGCTGTTTTTTTAATCACAGTTAAGACTGAAAACCACACAACTCAGTGGCAAAAGGACTCAGTGAGCGTGTGTGTTAGTGCTTGAGCAGAGAGTTGGCCTAACGCACTACATTTTCACGACAGAGGGTGATCTGTTGACCCCTGTGCGGAGAGCTGGTTTTGAAACACACACACAGATACACACACATACCTACAAACAGAAATCACTCATCCAAGGAGGCATTCCGCTAAATTTGTTGTATTGGATGTATTCTTGGTTGTAAACTGGCACTGGTCAAGAAAGTACCATGTGGCACCAGAAAGAGGAAACTGACGTCCCTCTTTGGCTGTCTGAGGCCGGACAGCCACATCACTGTATGGCTTCATGGGAAAGGTCTGACTAAGGCGATGGGAGAGAAAGGAGGAGGCCAGTCGATCGTATGAAACAACTAAGATGATTTTGGCATTTATTTCCAGCCACTTACAGAGTGTGCTTTAAGTTTTAAAGTAACCTGTGCTGCCCTTTTCTCCCACGTGTCCTCGGTCCAGACCCCTCCCTTCAGACCCCTGCTGGGCCACTCAGCTCTCATTTCTCCATGAGTGACAGCTGGATGATGCGCTGTAGCTCCTCCTCCTCCTGCCGCCGCCGAAGCTCTGCCTCTTCCTGCTCCCGAGCTGAGATCTCCATGGCGATGCGCAGCTGTTCGTCATAGCTGCAGGTGGTGGGCTTCTTCTTGGAGGGGGTGGAGCAGAGGCTGGAGGGTGGGCGGGGCTTGTGTTGGGGGGTCCTGGGGTGTAGAATAGTGAGGGAGGTAGAGGAAGGAAGAACACAGGTTGAAGTACCTGCTCTAGGACTGAAAGTATGTTACTTCTTGGAAGTTAAGATTACAGTAGTATTAGACAATTTTGTATTACTTTTGGTAAAAGGTTTCATGGAATTAATGTTTAATAAATAATTTACTAAAGCCATTAAGAACAACTTTTGGGTTGCCAGGTTATGAAAAGTCCCTTTTCCCTTATCCTGCAACCGGACACATGCTTTGTCTTGGTAGGTCTTAAGTTCATCAGGAAGACCGTTCAAGAACTACAGAGCATGTGTATGATTATTATTATAACTATTAGAAAGTTAGACCCAAATGCAACTATTAAAGACATTAAGGTAACACTGAGGAGACTGTATAAGAAAGAGGCAGATGCATGACAAAAAGTTTGCTTATAACCAGAAAAAACAGCTACAACAAGAAATTGTTGTAAAGCTGATCCTCCAGGGAAAGAGCGTGGCTTTATATTGTTCAGGAAAAGTATTCAGTGGAAAAAGTAAAAAGGAACATGTAAGTTTGTTTAATTATAGAAAAACTACATAAGAATGTATGTATAGTAGAAGTCTAAAGACAGAACGACAGCTATTTGTTCAATGCTATGTTGTATTTATTCTACTTTTATACTGTATGTTGTTGTTCCAGATCTCAAAACAAATAAAATTTTAAGTATTTAAAAATTAAGTTAGCCTCACTGCCCTTTATCAATAGTTTACCGACATTTAGATGTTGAGCTAGCTAAAGAGACAAAGCAAGTGGCATGCTGGTCATTTTTCACAACCTGGCAACCCAGAGGTTAGCTATAAGTAACAACTTATAAACCCATCATAAAGAGTGCCTTATTAGTGAGTGTTACCATCTTTTCCATACTGGTTTCATTTTTGTTTTCCTCTCAGGTTCATTATAGTTCTTCTGGGATTATTTCCTTCTTGTCATAAAGAGGACAGGTTAAAATAACTTGCTGTCTCATAAACTGATTCTTTTTCAAAATAGTTAGGAGTCTCTACGACACATGAAGAATAATTTATTACAAGCTGTTAGGGTGACTTTTTACTGACTGGAAGGATACCACAAAAACTTGAAAAAAAATGATTTTAGTGTTCGACTGGTTTAGTTTAGGTTTAGTTTTTTATGGTCCAACACCCAATTTCCTCTAACATTATAACATTGGTGTAAGTAAACACTGCAGTAGTAAGACTGTTTCAAAAGAGGGAAAGAGAGAACAGGTCTGTCTGTGTATCCATCCACAATAGGGAAGACACTGAGAGAAAACACTGTCTAAACATAACAGGCTAAAGTCAACAGCAGCACTGTCGACTGTGAAAGCAGGAAACTCTCTCGTCCTCCAGTCCCCCCCTCCCCTTCAAACACACACACATAGTAGTGCACAGCAGAGAGGACATGAGAGGAGAATAGCAGGATGGGTAAGAGAATAGAGGAGGACAGGAATACAGGATGTGAGTCAGGGATGGAGGGAAAGATCTGCAGGGTGGGAAAAAATACAATGGAAGAGCGCAAGACACTGAAGAATAACGATACATAACAGAAATAGGAGGAAGTCAGAGACAATATGGGTGAAGGAACGGCAGGAAATATCACCTTTGTCCTGACAGTCATGGAGATTTATGTTTTTTGAGGATTCCAGCTCTTTTGAAGATAAAAGTCCCATTCATTTTTTAACAAGTGATGCTTTTATCGACTTTATCCGCAGCTCCTGGTTGATTCCTGATAATAGAGGGGTTGGGCTTTGGATGGAGGGTAGGGAAATGTGGAATGAGTGTATGCAGTAATTTATAGAACAGAGATGGAGGTAAGAACAAGACTGAGGCGGAGAGAAAGGGATGGAAAAAAAAAACAACAGAAAAAGACAAAGTGAATGGGATAAAAGAAAAAGAGATTGAACGTCTGACCTCTCCAGACGACTTGGGTCACAGGGCAGGGGGTGTGTTCCTGGCTTGCTATTGGTCAGTGCCTCCCAGATGGTCACCTAGACACAAAGAGGAGGCCACACGGGAAGTCAGAGAGCGAGCACAGGAAGTGGTTAGACAGAAACATGGAGAGATAAACAGATGGTGATGCATCCTACCTACAGGAGTTTTTTCCTGTTAATGTATGCTAAAGTAGCTCTCGCTCACAGCACAGAGACAGCCAGCTGGCTTGATTATGATTTGTGAACTGACTGAATGTAAACTAGATTGATCCTGGCCATGGTTCTTTAGTACACACACCCAATATTAATACTGCTGCTATTAATATTGATAAGCACCTGTTAAAAATTAAGGTTCACATTCTGCCACTACACTATTAATGAACATCATTTGTACTGAAAAATGACATTTATACAGAACCTTTAGTTAAACAGTGACTTGTTGGTGGTTTTGCATGATTTTACAACAAGATTTAGATTTATTTCCTACCCAAGGCTGGATTACCAACCACGCAAAGTAGCCAACTGCCCTCAGGGGCCCCGAAGGCCCCCGGGGTTGTCTGTGTGGAAATGACTTTGTGGTAATTTGATTAATTACAAATTAGTATGGTAATATGCACCAATAAAGCAGAATTAAAGACTGAAACGGTAAGGGTCCTAAGCTGGTTACTGTATTTTTACTTGATTGTCAAATCTGTTTTATAACCTAGATTTAATACCTTTAATACCTTATTATAGTATATAATCATAATATTTTAGTTAATATTGTGCTTACATGGTGCAAATTCCTAAATAAATTTGTGTTTAACGAATTAATCCCAAACTCATGGACATACAGCAAACCTGGGGCAGGGTAGTACTGCAGTGTAGAAATACTGGTTGGTTGGTTTCTGGAACTCTGGGAAAAATGGGTTGAGGGGAATGTGTATGTGGGGGGGCTCAATAGGGGCCCACAGCTCATTTTTGCCCTGGGGCCCCCCAGCGGGTTCATCTAGCCCTGTTCCTACCTTCTATCCAGTCCGTAGTTTCATTTCAGTACACTATGAAAATCAAGTCAGAGACTTGAAGTTTAGTTAAGATAGGTCACATGAATATTTATGAGTCTTGGTTTCTTTGACTTTGAAGTTATTATCTGGTTGAAATGCAGCGCACACGCAGACTGTTATCAGAGACGGTTTAGAAAGGAGACGGTTCACTTAAGAGTCATTTCCTGTATCTGTGTCACATGGGTTTCGTCACTGCCTCGCCCCTTTAGGAGACTAGCGGTGGGTCCTGACTCTATTCACTCCATTTGGAGAAGTGAACGTGAGCACAGATTATGACTCATTCATTCACCCACATAGTCAAATGTTGGAACCATTTCTCACAAGCCACGAATCTTCCAAACATTCTGACACTAAAAAGGCATTTTTAAGACAGACAAATTAGGAGAAAATTTACTTATAAAATGCACATTTCCTTATTGTTCTGCACATTCAATATCTCAAGCTCCCCTAAGTTGAATGATAAGGCAAACATCCATTTTTTCTGGTGAAGACGTTGTTGGTCGAAATGTGGCATCATAAAAGTTTGGGGAGCTTGAAATACTCACTGTGCGGTCTACCTCTCCGTTTCCTTTGTATGCTGCTTTTGTCCTGCACCAAACTGGGGTTGGCTGTGCACACTGTCCACAGTCTCTCCTTATTGTTTGTCAGCAGGTTAGACTCACAACCTAGCTTGTGAATGGAATTCTGTGTGACAGTCGACTAGAGTTTTCAAAGAAGTCCCTGCCTGCATTATCACACAACTAGGACAGAAAAAAATAAATCACCCAGGATTCAACTTTGAATAAAGTTTCATGACACTGCAAGACAAGTTTTACACTGGAGTTAAATTAAACTCTGAATGAACGGTGGGAAATTACAACCTTATGGTATGCTAATTTAAGCTTGATATGTATAGTAGTTAATGCTGTAAAACATGCACTGTCAGTAGTATGGTCCTTCAACACCTGTCCTGCTTCTGAATTAGAGCTGTAGTTAAGTGTCATCACCTTTTTCATCACAGTTTGAAGCAGCAGTACAAAAGCCCAGGGCAGCAGGCTGCTGAAGATGATTGTACAAACCTTGCCTCTGTCTGTACATTCCCCTCCTGTATCCAAGCTAAGAAAACTCTGAGGATGTTCTCTGATTTTTCTCACCTGGCCTAATTATACTTCTTTCTCTGTACCTCTGGAAGAAGGCCAAGGACTATCAAGACCAGGATCTCTGGGATTTCAAAACAGCACCTATCCTGAGTCAGTGCTGAATACAATGGATCTGGGCGCCAGGCAAGTTGACTTGATTTTACTGCAGTATCTTTTGTTTTTATTTTGAAACTGGTCACATTCTTCCTACTTGCCTATTTGTCTTGCTTGACTTATTGGTGAATTTACTGCTGTAATTTGTACTCGGTATTTCATAGGGGGAATATTGTGCACCTCGGTTGATATGGCAACATGGCTTTGTGAATCTTGAAAATTTCATGTAAATGTTTTGCAATCTGTGCTCATTTATTGCTTTACCATGATATACTACAAGCATATATTTATGTACAAGTGCAAGAGTGTAAGACATCAACGTTAACAGTGTGTTTATATGTGGGGGGTGGCGGGGGCTTAACAAACAGTCAATTAAACAAGGTCTTGTTTTAAGATGTCTGACTGGTGTTTCTTCAATTTAGAGAAAGATAATCTCCCAGGAGTGTCAAAGTCAACCCACCTGATCATATTCGGAGCCAGCCTCCAGCAGACTCTGCTGTATGGCGAACTGCAGCAGGTCCTCCTCCTCCTCCCTCATGGTGTCTCTCTGTTTGCCTCCTAGCATGGTGTATCCAGGCGGGGCCTCAAACACACATGGGGGAATCTCTCCGGCTCGACATGACACTGCAGCACACAGAGGGAAGGCAAAGGCCAAGAGATGGGAAGGAGCGTTATCTATCAGTGTAGGAGATTATACTAGACTAAAGAAGAAGAGCAGGAAATGAATAATTTCTGAGTGAAAGGAAGAGAAATCCATCTTAAAACAAGTTGTATCAGGTAATTTTCCCACCATACTATTGTTGCCAAAATATAGAATATAGAACTATAACTCAAGATAGAGCATTTCTGCAAGATAACATCAATGAGGTTTTCTTCTGAGCAGTCAAACAATAAATGATATCTCCCCTCCACATGGCTGCAGATTTAAACGTGGCTGTTGGGATTCTGATCAAGGGATGGGATGATGAAAGTAAGCCATAATCTCACACACAACACAGGGAACATAACCTTGCATCCAACATCAGTGATAAATACCGCTCATAACTCTATCACGCAACAGTAAACTCTGTTTGTGAAATGAAGTATGGCTCAGGTTCTGCAGTAAATATTAGTGGAGATTTATAAAACAGGTTGTCGGACAAATCGGCAGAATATAAAGATGCTGAGGCGGGTCTGTAATTTTAGCAGCTGAAGAAGAAGATGTAAGAAAAGATGACACTGTAATACAACAGAAAACACGTCAGCGTGTATGGGGGTGTGTTCTCACTGGTGGAGCTGGAGCTGGAGACACTGGAGGAGTCACTGCTCGGAGATGGGGTATCTGTCCTCGGGGGGTCCCTGTGTCCGTCCCCCTCCACCCCCACTTCACTATCAGCACGGACGCCCGTCCCCTCCTCGCAGCCGTTCAGGTTGCTGAAGGTGATCCTGGCGTTCAGGATGTGGTAGAGAGGGATCTCTGCAGTGAGAGGAAAGTAATGGAGCAGATGACGGCATTTTTATTGTTATTATTAAGTTTTCTGTTAACTTTTTGTGTCTGTGCATCAGTCTCACCATCCAGTTAACCATGCGTGTCCTTATATTTCACTCTTTCCATCCATCTTTTTATCTATTTATTCCCTTTTCATTCTCCCATCATCCCCTTTATTTAAACAGCCATCATTTTAACCTCCCTCCCTCCTTCCATCCATCTCACTCTCCCAGCTCTCACCGATCTTGACAGGGAAGCCAGGCGGCAAGCGCAGAGTGATGAAGTCACGCAGCTTAGCGAACAGGGCGTTCGAGATCGCCATGAGATCAATGATAGGCACCACTTGTTCTGCCAGGGACAGAGGATGGGACTCACACAACCACAGCTTGGCTTTAAATCTGGAAACAAAAACACACACACATTACTCACACACTCTGTGAAGATGCAGATGATCAGAAAAGGGGCAAGGGTTTGTTGATGAATATTACCAAATACAATTCCGACTTCAGTATAATTGAAGCAATTTGTGTCCTCATTAAGGTGATTGGTTCTTTGGCCAGAGGTACACAAAGACATTGATTACATCAGCTAACAGTCACTGTCCACAAGCTGCTGAGTCATGTTCAAAGTGAGGCCAATCAATTCTTATAGTTTAACTTCCATCCGATAATGAACACAGCATTGAGAGGCAGATCTGAAACCTCACTTCATCCTCATGATGTCCTGTCACTTTTTATTAAGTGCCACAGAACAATGAAACTGACTACTGAAAATGACAGACAGACAATAGTCACTTAGAGGAACACAGGGCAGATGATTGGACGCCAGGTTGGCAGGTGGCTGAGAGAAGCAGGATGCTGAAAACCAGTATCATTAGCTACATTACAAAACAATAACATAAAAACCAAATGCTTCAATTTATCCTGAGAGACACTGCAGGATTCCTTCATATGTTTTTTTTTGGTTTGTTCCTTTTCGTACAATAGTTAAGTAAAGATGATGTGTCATGATTCATCAAGCCAGAGCTTTGTGATAGGCTGCAGAGACTGACTGTCTATTTGTTTGAGTCTCCATCAGCTTTGCAGAAATCTACTCCTCAAGTGTGTGAATATGTGTATGTTTATTTCCCACAATTATTTGTCCGTGTTTCACTTCTGGCTGTGTGTGTGTGTGTGCCTGTCTATTCTCTGTCCATCAGCTTGTCAGCTCTGAGTTTGGAGGGCGACTTCACTGTATGCATGGCTGCCTGTCTGTTTTCCTGTCTGTCTGTGTCACCTCTGGGTCTTGGTGGTGAGCTGGCACGCGTGGCCGATGTCCCTCTGAGTCGGTGACGAGCTGGGGTTGAAGTATTCCTCGGCTGTCAGCGCTGCAGGGTTGGTCACCACAGGACACGACATCTGGGTCACCAGGGCCTGCAGAATATAAATAATGATTTTTAAAAGCATCCTGATGTAACCACATGTTTGCATTTAAAGACAGTAAGGCTTTTATTGATCCATAATAATGACCATGTCTGCAGGGGTTGAAAGGATTGTTGACCAATACCAGTACCTGAAAGATTACTTTACAAAGTGCAAGATTTCTGACTTTTCAAACTAATTTTATCTGATATTCTCTGTTACGGAACAGAAAATTCACCACCCACTGGGATCTCAACAAGCTTTCCTCTTACCTAAAAACATTTTCAACAGCTCAATGAAAGAGAAAGCTTTGCTCTCAAGCCAAAACTTGAGAACAAATGACAAAGCGGTTTTGTTGGTTCTGTTGGTTCGCTGCTCTAATTAATTTCTGCTGCTAGGGATCTCTCACATCAAAACAATAACAAAAGATGTAGTTTGATGACATTGTGAAGCAGCGTGGAACCGTGGGAGTTGTTCTCATTGTTAAACAACCACCATTGCCGATGAAAATCTATCTGACATGACTCAGGCAGAAATCATGTTCACGGATGAGGTAATGTATTAAGTTTTATTGAGACAGCTTCGGCGACAGAATGCGCAGCAAATGGCTGGGTCTCTGGGTTTGAACATTGTTGGAAACATTTAGGATAATGTAAGTACACAACTCAACAACATATTTAACATAGGTCTAGTCGTTTTTAGACATTTTAATGTGGAAAAGTTACATATTATACCTTTAAGTGTGACTTTAGTAAACCTGCCAAAGGTAGGCCACCGTTACTGGAGGAGGTAGAGGCTGCCAAAGACTGCCAAAGAAATTATTTCCATGTTGTTGCATTTCCTTCTAGAGAATTTAGGGTTTGGAAAAATTGAAACGAAACACCCTAACAACTATCTGCAGAGAGCACGTCAAACCCAAAGAAAAAAAAGTTTTTCCTGAGAAAACACTGAGGGTGTGTGTCTCAGTGTTGTGTAGAGAGGACAGAGAGGCATGACGTTGAAAAGAGCAGAGGCGACATTGAGGGGGAACAAGTGAAAAGACAGAATTCAGAAAGAGGAGAAGGAGGGAGGTATGAGTCATAGAAAAAAATTAAAAAACATGATCAATATTTGAGAGCAGGTTGGAGCCTCTGAGTTACTCTGCAGGCAAGCTCTCCTGTTGACACAGTGGAGTCAGCAGCCAGGATTCATACACTCACTGTCCATCCAAAGAGTGGAGGTGATGGCGACAATGCTAATATTGAAGATGATAATTCGTTTATGATACTGATTATGATTACTATTATCGCTATGATGGCTATCCACAAAATACCTGTCGAGTCAAATCGTAATGTCTACACCAGAACCTATTAATCCCTGCTTTATTTTATGAAATTGTCTCCACCCATAGAACAAAAAAAATAAAAAATGCAGTCCTCCATTTAAAGATAACACTGGACAAATCACTAAAATTGGAATTTCATGTGACATCTAAATGAACTTACTCCATTGTTAGGCCCCATGTGTTGCTCAGCAATCCCTAGGAAGTTCTGCAGTGGAGTCCTCCCACCTGCTCAGAGACACACAGCAGTGATGAGTTAGACTGAGAGAATGCAGTTACACAATCACAACGTACAAACGGCAACTGTCCTGTTAGTCGGAGTATAAACTCTCTTGAGTTTATGTACACTAGAGAGCACTCAAAACTGGCTTAAATTGGTGCCTGTTTATCAAGGGATGATGAAACATGGGCCCATTAATCTCCACTGCAACTGTCTGCAGTGTCATTTTGCTCTACAATGTTTTCCTCCAGATAACTTATTGCATTATATCAAGCTTTTGTGTTGTGGTCTTATGAACAGAACCATACTGTACTGAATTGATTTGAATGAAATTGAAGGAAATAGTTATAGTTTTGGAGTTACTCCAAAATATGTCCTAAATAATAGTGGATCTCCTGGTTTCTGCAACTAGCAGCAATATGAATTTTATGCTAAATGAAAAATGGCAACACCTGAAAATTACAATTAAAGATATTTATACTGTGCAATCACTATAACTGTTTTTCTATAGGTGAAATCATGTTGTAGTCCACTTCGCCTGAGTGTACACAGTATTGTGCAGTATTTACTCTATGCACAGCAACATGTGTAAGTTACTTTCACCATTAGACTGTAAATGCATTAAAAACAGGAATCTCTACATATGTTAAACAAGCAAACAACTACATGCTGAAAACCCACACTCTGAAAATGACAGGTGCTTTGAAGAGCCCTTAGGGATCTTCAGACTGCAGCAGTAAGAGAACCGCAGTAGGGTCGCAGTAAAAATGTCAAGCTGTCTTCGTTAGATCTTAAAGATCTCCTCCAGACATGTTTTTAGACATATAAAAATACTCTGCTTGGAATAATAATTTGTTTCAGATATGGTTTTTCTACAAAAAAGTTACCTTGTAATTCTTAAAATTACATCTACTCCTTTCCCCCATCTATGAATATGCAAATATTGTTCATTTCGAAAGCTTGTAACTGTTGGATACAAGATGTCAGTGAAAAGTCCATTCTCAGTGTATTTTATTGGACTTTGAAGTCCCTAAGAAATTGTCTCAAAGTATTTCTGTACAACATTAAGAATTCATAACTAAATAAGCAGCAATCAAAGTTCAACAACATCTTTAGGTAACTCAAAAACTCGGCTAATTTGCTCCACTAAGACTGTGTGGGTGTGATATGACCAGATTTGATTGACAGTGACTAAACAACCCACCAGCTGTCAGAAGTCCTGATTGGTACACGGTACGTGACATCACCTTTTTCCAACTGAGCCCTGCCCACTTCAAACCAGTGAGAAAAACACAGATACATAACCCCAGACGGTTTTAACTTTAGCAGAAAATAATGTGTTTGTGTAGGATCCCATCACTCATAGTGAAAAGCTGGGTGGGAAAATAAGATTTCAGGGTCTTTTAAAGAACCCGCAATGCAGGCACTCTTTGTTTTCAGAGTGCATGGGAATACCAACAGCTGCTGCTCATTTAGATATGAGAGCAATATGAGCAGCAAAGCAAACATGACCTGCTTGTTAGTGTGCGGCTTGTACTTTCAGACAGGACCGGTGCTGTGGTTGTCCTCACTAACCAGAAACCAAATGAGTGCTACAAGCAATGCAAAGATTCATCAATTAGTGTTAATGTCAGTGGTGTCTTGGTGTGGTGGACATGTGTCCACATTTTGACCTGAGGCCAGCTGATCTGTCTGCAGCTGCTGCTTGACTCAAGATACAGTATGTATGTGTCTCTCTTAGGATATATAGTTTTTTTATATATATATATTTTTTTTTACAGTGTTAACAAAATGATGAAAAGTAGCACAAGGGCAAATAGAGTGATAGTATAGTCACTCATTCAGGAGTCAGTGTAGCGCTTCCAAGCACACTTCCATCCTGCATATTAGCAGAGCGCAGATGGGGATTGTGACCTGGGAGAGCAGAGGCCTCAGAGGAGCATGTGATGGTTGATCCTGGCTGACAGCGACAGTCCGGGGAGGGAAGCTTGCTAATCCTGTTTGATTTATGATCTGAACCAGAAAACGAGACTGAGCCACAGAGTGAATGTATCAGACTGTTAGCCGGAGCCTCAGGGTGATCTCATCGAGCTCAGGTGAGGGGGATTACTCATCAGTGACTCTTTTTATCAGACATGTCGTAGCACTTAGACTGGGGGTTACAGCGGCACAGAGGGGATAATGGAGAAATTCAGCTGCTGCAGCTGTGATGCACCTGCATTTAAAGAATACCTTGATAGTACCTAGATAGAAGTGGTGACGATGTCTCATTTGGCACTGAGGTACACCTGACAAAATAAAGTGACTTACCTTTTGTCTTGTTCTTGTTCTGGTCTGACAGATGGTCAGTTCTGGTCCTGGTGATCAGCTCCACATTGGATGCTGCGTACACCTGAAAGAGAAGGAGACAATCAACTCTTGTATTCTGTTGACTTTACTTCCTCATTGTTTGGGACCCCACTGCTGTACATGTTGTAGTAGTAATAATAATAATAATAATAATAGTAAAATCAACCATTTATTTTCCTTTAAATATTTTTTTTCTTTTCTTCTGACCTAATTAAAACCCAATATGTAGGGAAGTATTGAAGTGATAACCATTCCCTCTGACACAAACTGGACTTGCAGGTTTGGTGAATGTGACAAAATACAAAAATGAGCATAAAGCATTGTTATTACACCAAATACGGAAATAATTCATGTTTTATTTCTTGCTCTTATTTTGAAGCACATTGAGTCTACGTCTGTCGTATGAAATGTGCTATACAAATAAACTTGACTTGACTTGACTTCTATGCTATATGGACTGTGCATGAACAAATATATGTTCATTTTGTTTGCCAGAAGAAAAAAAATGTATCTTTTGTTTTTGTCACTATATCGAAAATGTACAAAACCATGACTCTATCAAACCATGAATTTTTTTTGTTCCTAGTCTGCAGCATACAGGCCGACGTCTTCAAGCTACAGTACATAGCAGAATACTGGAATTCGAAGTTTACACTGGACGGCGGACAAGTGAAAGGAAGGGCTAAAAAGCGTCCAGCAGGAGAGCAGCGCACAGGAGTTTTTGTAATTTAGATCAATGATGCAGAAAATAGATGCTTTTCGGGCAGCAGTATTTTACTGTAGAGCCTGTCTGAAGTGCTTTCAAACCACTAGTGACAGATGGTCCTGGGTGTCTGACATTGTCTCCTATCGATCCCTCCAGGGGGTCAAGAAAACAAATGGGGTCAAGGTAATGCATGTGTCTGCACGATACATAACTCCTTTTTTTAAAAACTTAATTTGATAGGCCATCTGGTCTTTCATGTGCTGATGAAGTTTCCTCATCTGAGTGTAAAGAATTAATTAATTGTTGTTGTAAACTTAATTGTTGTATTTAAATAAATACCATCTTAAAATCTGCCATTATTTAAAACTGTAGAAGGTTATGTCCTCAAAAGTCCAGAGCAAAGGTTTTAAAATAACTTTGGGAGTGATTAATTGTGGAAATTAAACTCTTCAAGTGAAGTGGACTTTCAGGAAATGTCAAATTGAGCTCTGACAGCAGTGGTTTCTCTGGACAGTGTGAGAGATCAGTGAGCTGTCTGAGCAGCCTGTGCTCTACCTTGGCTTCATATCCATTCACCGTCTCAGTCTTCTCGCTCCTCCAGCCCAGTATACCCGTCTTATTCCTGCAACAGAGATTCAGCACATCTCACATCAGTTCCCTGTGGTCTCGATGTCCAGTCAACATACAATTGCAATCGCTGTTGGTGTAGAATATTTGCCTATCCCAAGCAATCTGCAGATATACTACCTGAGAGAAAATCATGAATGCAGAACATTGGAGAGTTAAATCAACCGTCTTCCTTTAGATTGAAGTCACAGGCTCTGGTTTTTCTCTATAATATGCAGCCTGAAAACATTGCAGCCATTGTCCTTGTTTGTTGTCAGTGAAGATCAACAGTTCAGTGTGCAATTAGGAAGTCTGCCCAGAAGTTAGTGAGGCATATCCCATCTTCATGATGTATTCACATCACTGAACTCCTTCTGGACCAAACCACAGAAAGTGAGTTTTCAGGGATGACTTTCCCATACTTGCCCTTATATTTTTGAAGTTATAGTATTTTTAAATGGATATCAGATATTTTTAACATATTTCAACTATGTAACAATTTTGGAAGAAAGGTTTTACAGGATTTTTAGTAAGTCCACCACTTTGGTCCAAACCTTCGCAACAACCATTAGATGATTTACATGAAATTTTGTACAGGAATTCATGCTTCCCTCAGGATGAATTGTGAATAATAACTTTGGTGATCCTTTGACGTATCCTCAAAGGAAACTTTGTGGACGGGCATCTGATCTCCCTTGGCGGGTGCAAAAGACTTTCACGATGCCCTTGCAACATATATATATATATATCACATCTTGACAACACCATATGACACCGCATCAGCGATGGCCCGACCAAATACCTGCAGAACTAATTGCATTCTCATCAGCCTTGCCGTGTTTTGTGCTAATTAGCAAATATTAGCATGCTAACATGCCAAACTAAGATGGCGAGATGGGAAAAATTCTCCCAGTCCTAAAACAGCAAAACTGCAGTGCTGTAGCTTTTGTGCATGGCTGCGTAAAGACGTATTAACTCCAGAGGTCGATGTCCTGTCTGTGGTGCTTGACAAAGTGGTTTGCTCTGAAGCTTTATAAAAAGATTACTGGCATGTAGACAGGAGTGCTGACCAAGGAAAATGCACAGAGGTGACACTGAGGTACAAGTCTGACAAGGAGATGATTACCCCTCCCAACCACCACCTGTCCCTGCTCACTTCTCTCTGTCGTTCTCCTCTCCATCCTCTTGCTTTTTATCTGTTTACATTCACTTCCTGTCTCTGGGTCTCTTTCCATGATTCACCTATCTATCACTGTGTCTCTCTGCAGTCTATTTTTCTCCTTTTTTCCTCCAAAACCATTGACTCCCCCTGTTTTGGCTAACGTACTATGCTCCCCCCACCCCCAAAGTCTTGTACAACATTCATCTTTCTCTCCCCGTTTCTCTCTGCATGTCTTCTATTTCCCCTCATCTCTCTCTGTCCCATTGCTTTTTCTTTCCCTCATTCCTTTTCCTCTAAATCTCTTCCTCCATCCTCTTTCTTTTCATTTCCTCCCCTTCATCCCTCACTGTCCAAAACTTTCCTTGTCCGGTCATCCCTCTCTCTTTCTCTCTGTCACATCAGTCTTATCTCACAACCTGACCAGAATAAGATGAGTTTTGTCCTCTATGCGCCTCTCCCACCTCTCCCTCCCTTCTCTCTGCTTTTCAGCTCTCCGTCTTTCACTTTATGTGAAACTGAGCCATAAAACTGTACCGTTAGCATAATAAAAAGCTTCTAAATTGAGTGCACACAAGCCACCTGCTCATCTACTTTTCTTTTACCCCTCTTCTCCATTCTACTCCATCTCCATCCAGTCAGCTTCCAGGAGTGTTGAGCTTTTTTGAAGTGGCCTGAGCCTGATACACAGAGCCTGAAGCTAATTTGTGCTTCACTACTACCACATCACGCTGCTTACTCCTGACAAATGTTTTGGCATTTTAGCCATTTGAGTTCACATAAGACACATGAGATGAGAATGGGACCATAGAACCATAAGCTAAGTATATGCCTGTAGCAGCAAAACCCCTGAGTGAATTGACATTAGCAAGGTTGTGTAATATTACTCATGAATTTAACTTTTAATTTGTAACAGGAAGAGTGTGAGTTCTTTCAAAATAGTCTCACATTTCACATTTTCTCTCTTTTCCCCTTGGCTCTCTTATAGATAAATCAGTAATATGTGTTGTTCAATGAACAAGCAATTAGTTCTACATGAGTTTTATTGGCTCCACTCCACTACTGCTGCTTCTGTTAGTGTTTTCCTACATTTTGTGAAATGTACTTTGACAGCCACCAGAGAACATGCCTGAACTTGTTCCACTCAGTTGTGGGTTGTAGGAGACAGCAACAGTGAAAGAGTGACAGAAATTCAACAGCAAAAACAAAAGAGTGATTTTCTCCACTCAGGAAAAAAAAAAGCCAACATTTAGAGCAGAACATGTCCTGTGGCTGAACTGTAGTGTGTTGTACTGAGGCTACTGTTGGTGGAGAAAATGATTGGTGTACTTGCTCTTTGGAAGATTTCTTCCTGTATCATGGCTGCAAAATGTTGAGACCAGAAAGAAACCCTAGTGCTTTTATTCTGAGGGATGTTATACAAAATCCTGACGTTTATTCTTGATGTTTATAGATTTTCTGTTGGATTTTCTGTTAACAGCTGCGTCAGAAATTGACACATCATCTAAGTTTGCTTATTTATACACAAAAAAATGAAAAATACACCACGAAATGACAAAAAAATGGGATGCAGGGTACATCAAGAACAGCTGTATATTAGCTTTTATTGCTGGGATTTTTCCTTTAATTTTAAGTATGTTTGGGTGCAGTCGCTAGAAGACTTCAGCACAGACAGCACAGTTTCCTTTATTCACATCTTACAGTAGACTACATAGTATGCCTTTCTGATAGTGTTTATAAGAGACTATAACATCCTGTATATTCATATTCTGTGTATATCAGCATTGCGTCTGACCTCTCGAAGGCGATGTTGCGGGTGTCCAGCTGAGTGGTCACCACAGGGGCCGACAGCCTGGCTGCTACCTGCTCGTCACTGGGCTGCATCGCCCCCAGAAGGCCCAAACCGGCGGCGTTGCTGCTGGAGGCGCCACCATTCCCCCGACCAGGTGAGAGCGCTGTGAGAGACGAGACGCATAAGGTCTCGCAGAACACCAGCTGCCTGTCATGGTCGACCTCCATCACCTCTGCGCTGGAGTCTGAGAGGCAAGAGGGTGACAGACGGGAAGAGAAAAAATAGGGCAATGTTAGTGAGCACGAGAGAGACAGATAAGAAATTGAGAGTGGGAAAGTACTACAATACAAACAATATAGCTAATGAGGCTGCAAGACACAAACATACAAATGTACGTGTAAAAGAAAGTCAAGAGAGATGATGACTGATGTCAAGAGACTGCAGATGCTGCAGATGGACCGAGAAAAGGAAAGAGCAAATTAAAGATCCACACAGGCAGGTCCAGAAGAAAGTAACACAGAGAGGGAGAACATTATGCAGAGATTCAAAAGAGTTCAGGGAAAAGGTCAGAAAAAGAGGAATAATTAAAACTGGTAAGAGGAAGAAAGATACAAATAAAAGAAGAACTGGGTAAAATAACACAGAGAGGAGCCAGTGGGGTAAACAGAGGGGTGGAAAGGATGGAAGCTGTGCAGTGAGGCTACAAAGAGGCAGGGGGAGAGAGAGGATCATCCTGGGAAGGCACGTTCACACCAGTCTCTGTGAATATTTGCTCCATCTTACATTCACTTCAAATGATGAATGATGATGTGACCAATAAATACAGGAATGTGTTTCTTAAATTCAGCTTTGTATGATCGATCTGTAAGGGCTGAGGTATACTCGATCAGAACTAGTTCTTACGATGTAGTGTCTGACTATGTCAGAAATCGAATGTGTTTATAGTTGTTCTAAACAGTTGTTCACACAAAAAGTGACAGAAATAGTTGAAAAAAGAGAGCTAGAGAGAGAAGTTCAAACCCTGGTTCCTTTCTCACCTCTGCACAGCTAGCCGAATGTCAGACTGTCGGTTTCGGTATATTAGAAATACCTCCCCCCCCAATTCGACGTCGGAAAGGGGTGGGGGGAAGGAGTTTCCGAAGCTATTCGACCATCTGACAAGAAGTTCTGACAGAGTAGTCTTCATGCATCTGGTGTCCCATAACCTTGTCTTGTACAATTATAACTGCCAAAATAGTAACTCATGATCTTTCTGCTCAGTATTTCTTTAATGCCTACATCAGACCAATGATATCACATACGTAATTTTTCAGTATTGAAAGTGAGGTTTTTTATTGGACTGAATGCAAATGTGAATGGAAAACCAGAAGACACGGGGGAAGAGGAAGGAAGAAAGGGAGAAGAAAAGGAGATAAAGAGACCCAGTGAGAGACAGAGTGACAAACATGTGCTATCTATACATTTACAAGCCAATGCACAATTTGGCCTCATATCTTATAGGAATTTTTTGGGAAGTTAGATGAAAAGACCACTCATGTCTGTATGGTAAGCTACTGACAGCATCCGGTTAGCTTAGCATAGCACAAAGACTGGGAACATAGGCAAGCCTGGCCCTGTCCAAAAGTAACAAAATTCACCTACTGGCACCTCTAAAGCTCATCAATTAACATGCAGTATCTCATTTGTTTAATCCGTATAAAAGACAGTGTATTTTCCAAAATGTCTAACTATTTGCTCTCACAGTTCACTATTTTCTTTGTTTTATTGTATTAAATACTTAAAGACTAGTAAAAGTGCTTTATAAATAAATATATCCTAAAACAGCACACACTCACACACACATTCTCACACAGTAAGTCTAGAGTTTGACCTCTGACCTTGTCCCCTGAAAATGAAGCTCCGGTTTCCTCTCTGCCAGGTCATCTGTTCAAAGCCCATCAGGGTGGTGTCAACACGGAGACACTGACCACTCTTCCAAACTCTGTAGGTGTCGCTGGGGCAGATACGAGACACCAGGGGTACTAAGGACAAACAAAGACAAACTTTAAATCCATGCCTTTTCTAATGGATATGTACAGAATTGAATGCAGCAGTTCTCAGTTTTCTTTCTGTAGTTTTCATTTCATTACTGGCTAAGTACTCTGATAAATCAATTTTAACACACACTTTTCAGTAGTTGTATGTAACAACAACGATATATGCACAAAAACAATTAGTCACAAGTCCGCTATAGAGACTAATACTGAAAATACATCCACTTGTGGTTTTGTAAAGCACTTTAGATAAAAGGCACAAGCTGTTTAACTCTAAAACCAAATCCAGGCATACATTCTGCTGGACAGGAAGTGTGTGAGCATCAGTGTCCAGTACAACAGGAAGAAACAGGCCTCTTCAACCCCAGAGGGAGACGATAACATGATTATTACTGACTGGTCGGTACTGGACTGCTTTACTGATTGGAATGACACAAAGACTGGACTCACCCCAGCTGGTAAACTCCCATTTCATCTCAACATAGAAGTCCTGGGCCTGGACAGAAAGAGGCAGAGAGAGAATGAAGAGACGGGGAGATGGGCATGGGGACCGGGGCGACAAATGAGAAAGCAACGGGCATTGATAAAGAGGAAGATAGAGGGAGAGAGTTGGGGAGATAGAAAGTGATGAATTTAAAGATGGGTAGACAGAGAGAGAGGAAAATAGCAAAGTGGAGGAAAAGATGGAGAGTGAACAAATGCAGTGATGCCGCCTCATTGTCTGTTCCAAAGATGGGGGTACTGGCACAGAGATGTAGTTGTGTATGTGTGTGTGTGGGTTAATAATAGAACTGATGGATGGAGGGATGGAGAGGACAATGATGTGGATGACAGCAGCAGCAGATGAAGAACGGCATGATGTGTGCAATGTTTGCAAGGGCATGTGTGCTTGAGTGCGAGTACTCATTGTCGTTTTCAAAATGCAAGGGTGTTGTTTCTACTATGTGAGTATGCTAGAGTGTGTGTGTGTGTGTGTGTATCAGGGAGCCAGCTGGAGCAGATACACAGAAAGACAGACTGTGTGAAGGCAGTTCCCTGCATCTCTGCCACTGTTCTTTGCAGCTCTACTGCTGCAGCAGCTTCAACACGATCTGCTGCATCTCAACACTTTTCCTGTCAGGATTACAATCATCGACCTCCAGGCTCTCCAGCCTCAGCTTGTCCACCACTGCTATTGTGCCTTTCAAGCATGGCGCTCCTTATCCCTTTAGGGGAAAGCAATGACAGAGAGTTTTGCAACATGGAAACATATCCTTTGAGTGTGTTTCCCTTGTTGAATGGTAAACAACGTTATTAACACCTTCAAACAAAACCAAGAATATTTTTATCCTAAAACAAATATGTAAATATTAAAGAGTCATCTACATTTCAAATTAATGCATCTCTCCTCACCCCCTTGATGTGCCTTTTTAGTTTGTGTATGTTTTGTTTCACGTATGTAATTTTTATGTCTGTGCTTCTGTGCACACTTGTTTGTGTCTATGCATTTGTGTGTGTCATCTTGGGGGTATCTTTTTCCATGTGTGCATCAAAGTGTTTGTGCGTGTAAAATCCCACTTGGCGCAGTCGCTCCAGCAGGATGGGGATGCCCGCCAGTCTCTTGGCAGTCCTCTGGTAGTCACGGTAACGAAGCACAAGACGCACCAACTCCGGATCTCTGGTACTCACTGCCTCCTGTAGAACTGACAGAGAGAGAGAGAGAGAGCGAGAGAGAGAGAGAGAGAGAGACAGAGAGAGACAGAGAGTAAAACAGAGCCGATCACTCAGGCCCCATCTAAAATTTATGTACATGAGCAATTTAGGGGGGGCAGCGAGAATTGCAGAAACTGAAGTAGGCCAAAGGAAAAGCTAGTACGACTAATTACTGCAGCTCGCCCATCATTCAGCAGACAGCCACTTTGCTGTTAACCTTACAGGCTGTTCTACACTTGAACAATCATATAACAATTTCCTTTCTTTTCCTTTATCGGCAAACATGTGAGGAAAGGCTAACACACACATATATATACACACACAGTAGAAACAATCTACATGTCGTTGGATTCTAATAATGTGATAAGAAATTGCACCTACTGACAAGACACAGTAATCAGATTAGAAGAAACAAAAGATGATTACTTAATGATACTCTGGAACCACAGACTCCCTGAAATATTCATGACAATAACAAAGATTTCACTTTATAGCACTTAATCCATCACCATCAAGCCTCCCGTTACATGCAGTGTTACACAAGTTAAGAGGGGGATGACAGCTAAAACAAAAACCTAAGAATGAGGGTGGCATATTGGACCCCAACAAAGGGTGTTATATCAGCCAATATAATTCCAAGGTTAAAAAATGAATTAATTTCATGCTCCATTAGTCTCCCATTGCCAGACCTATCTTCACACTACATTTGCACTGTGCCAGCAGATAAGAGATGTCTGGCAGAAGCCACTGTTGTTCTGCGAAAGAGGTGGTGAAGAAAAGTATTATGACTGTTTTTTTATTTTCTAAACCAATCAGAATCATCAAGAGGACAAAACTGTGTTACACTCATCATTGCTGATGTAAAATAGAGCCAGTGGAAAATGTTGTTGGGGCCATTTTGTAAATGCAGAGTATGATATATCACACATTATATGTTATTACAGTTCTCTGATTGTGACCAAGGGGGCCACAACCAAAACTGCAACCTTTTCAGGCCATTTGTGATTGGGTTTTTCACTGGGTTACTGCAGTTGACAGGCCATGCTTGGAGAATGGTCCAAGCAGCCTCTTTTTCACTTACAGTAGATCCTCATGATCAGAATGATCGCACTTGAAGAACTTGTTGATCACATTGTACACTATATAATAAAAGGTACACACATTCCCAGGGGCCGGTGCAGAGAGATCTGGGCGGCAGTCGAAGGCAGGGGCTTCGGCGACCAGATCTCCGGACACAGAAACTGGCTCTAGGGACATGGAATGTCACTTCGCTGGGGGAAGGAGCCTGAGCTTGTGCGGGAGGTTGAGCGTTACCGCTAGAGATATAGTCGGCCTCGCCTCCACGCACAGCCTGGGCTCTGGAACCCGTCTCCTCGAGAGGGGCTGGACGCTCCATTTCTCTGGCGTTGCCCGGCGGGGAGAGGCGGCGGGCTGGTGTGGGCCTGCTCATAGCCCCACAGCTCAGCCGTCACGTGTTGGAGTTTACCCCAGTGAGCGAGAGGGTCGCGTCCCTCCGCCTCCGGGTGGGGACAGGTCTCTCACTGTTGTGGCGGCCTACGGGCCGAACAGCAGTGCAGAGTACCAGGCCTTCTTGGAGTCCCTGGGAGGGGTACTAGACAGTGCACCACCGGGGACTCCGTTGTTCTACTGGGGACTTCAACGCCCACGTGGGCAACGACAGTGACACCTGGAGAGGGGTAATCGGAAGGAACGGCCCCCCTGATCTGAACCCGAGCGGTGTTCAGTTGTTGGACTTCTGTGCTAGTTACAGTTTGTCCATAACTAACACCATGTTCAAGCACAAGGGTGTCCATCAGTGCACGTGGCACCAGGACACCCTAGGCGGAGGTCGATGATCGACTTTGTTGTCGTATCATCTGACCTCCGCCACGTGTCTTGGACACTCGGGTGAAGAGAGGGGCGGAGCTGTCAACCGATCACCACCTGGTGGTGAGTTGGATCCGCTGGCAGGGGAGGAAGCCGGACAGACTTGGCAGGCCCAAGCGTATCGTGAGGGTCTGCTGGGAACGTCTGGCGGAGCCCTCTGTCAGCAGGGTCTACAACTCACACCTCCGGGAGAGCTTCTCCCAGATCCCGGGGGAGGTTGGGGACATTGAGTCCGAGTGGACCATGTTTTCCACCTCCATTGTCGATCGGCGGCTCGTATCTGTGGTCGCAAGGTTTCTGGTGCCTGTCGCGCGGCAATCCCGAACACGGTGGTGGACGCCGGAAGTAAGGGATGCCGTCAGGCTGAAGAAGGAGTCCTATCGGGCCTTGTTGGCTCGCGGGACTCCCGAGGCAGCTGACAGGTACCGGCAGGCTAAGCGTGCTGCAGCCCGTGCGGTCACAGAGGCAAAAACTCAGGACTGGGAGAGGTTCGAGAGGCCATGGAGGAGGACTATCGGTCGGCCTCAAAGAAATTCTGGCAAACCGTCCGGACGGCTCAGGAGGGGGAAGCAGTGCTTCACCAACACCTTATGCGGTGCGGGTGGAGAGCTGTTGACCTCGACTGGGGATGTTGTCGGACGGTGGAAGGAATACTTTGAGGATCTCCTCAATCCCGCTGTCACGTCTTCCGAAGAGGAAGCGGAGGCTGGGGACCCGGAGGCGGACTCATCCATCACCCTGGCCGAAGTCACTGAGGTTGTTGGCAAGCTCCTTGGTGGCAAGGCTTGGGGTGGATGAGATCCGTCCTGAGTATCTTAAGTCTCTGGATGTTGTGGGACTGTCTTGGCTGACACGTCTCTGCAACATCGCGTGGCGGTCTGGGACAGTGCCTCTGGACTGGCAGACCGGGGTGGTGGTCCCTCTGTACAAGAAGGGGACCGGAGGGTGTGTTCCAATCACAGAGGATCACACTTCTCAGCCTCCCGGTAAGGTCTATTCCAGGGTACTGGAGAGGAGAATTCGTCCGATAGTCGAACCTCGGATTCAGGAGGAGCAGAGTGTGTTTTCGTCCCGGTCGTGGAACACTGGACCAGCTCTATACTCTCCATCGGGTGCTCGAGGGTTCATGGGAGTTTGCCCAACCAGTCCACATGTGCTTTGTGGATCTGGAGAAGGCATTCGACCGTGTGCCCCGGGCGCTTTGTGGGGAGTGCTCTGGGAGTATGGGGTCCGGGGCCCTTTGCTAAGGGCTGTCCGGTCCCTGTATAACCGAGCAGGAGCTGTGTTCGCATTGCCGGCAGTAAGTCAGACCTGTTCCCGGTGCATGTTGGACTCCGCCAGGGCTGCCCTTTGTCACCGGTTCTGTTCATAATTTATATGGACAGAATTTCTAGGCGCAGTCAGGGGCCGGAGGGTGTCCGGTTTGGGAACCACAGGATCTCATCTCTGCTGTTTGCAGATGATGTCGTTCTGATGGCTTCTTCAAACCAGGACCTGCAGCATGCACTGGGACGGTTTGCAGCCGAGTGTGAAGCAGCTGGGATGAGAATCAGCTCTTCCAAATCTGAGGCCATGGTTCTTGACCGGAAAAAGGTGGTTTGCTCTCTCTGGCGTGGGTGGGGAGTCCTTGCCCCAAGTGGAGGAGTTTAAGTATCTCGGGGTCTTGTTCACGAGTGAGGGACGGATGGAGCGTGAGATTGACAGGCGGATCGGTGCAGCGTCTGCAGTGATGCGGGCGCTGTATCGGACCGTTGTGGTAAAGAAGGAGCTGAGTCGAAAGACAAAGCTCTCGATTTACCGGTCAATCTACGCTCCTGCCCTCACCTATGGTCATGAGCTTTGGGTAGTGACCGAAAGGACAAGATCGCGGATGCAAGCGGCCGAAATGGGCTTCCTCCGCCGAGTGGCTGGGCGCTCCCTTAGAGATAGGGTGAGGAGCTCAGTCACACGGGGAGCTCGAGTAGAGCCGCTGCTCCTCCACGCCGAGAGGAGCCAGCTGAGGTGGCTAGGGCATCTGATCCGGATGCCTCCTGGACGCCTCCCTCGGGAGGTGTTCTGGGCATGTCCCACCGGGAAGCGGCCCCGGGGAAGACCCAGGACACGCTGGAGGGACTATGTCTCTCGGCTGGCCTGGGAACGCCTCGGGATCCCCCCGGAGGAGCTGGAGGAAGTGTCTGGGGCGAAGGAAGTCTGGGAGTCCCTGCTTAGACTGCTGCCCCCGCGACCCGGCCCCGGATAAGCGGAAGAAGATGGATGGATGGATGGACATTCCCAAAGGCTTTTAGTTACTTGCTACTTGTTACCACATATTTATTAATTAGCAGTTAGTTCCTGATTTGTTCCTGTAGAAGATTTTATATTTTATGATTGTATGATCTATAAAAACTAATAAGTGTTACCCATAAATAATTTCTGCATTTTATTTTGAGATATAATGGGATTATATATATATATTCATATATTTATTGTGTTTCTCTGTGGCACATTAAGGGAGGATGGCACAGTTTTACTAGTGCAATTAGAGCAAGCTTTTCATGTTGTATGTGCAATGACAGATACTGTAAGGAGTAAAAATACATAATATTTTTATCCTCCAAAGGAAGCAAAAGGGTTCATGGAAAATGTGGTCATAAAGTTTAACCACTGGTGTTGGATACAAACTACCAGTTGTCTCCACCATGGTCTCATTGTTTACTATAATAAATATATACTTTGACAACGATATATTGTCATATAAAATGCTGCATGTAGCACCTTTAGCTTGACACACACTCCAACCCCCAACACGCCACCCAATAATGCATTACGTATACTGCACATTACACATGCTACCAGAAAACTAAACTCAGCTTCCTCCACAACACACACACACACACACTCACCGGTCCATCCATTGCGGTTCTCCTTGCTAACGTCAGCTCCATGCTGCAGAAGGACCCTGGCGCAGTCCAGGTGGCCCAGTGTGACAGCCAGGTGGAGAGGTGTCCGACCACGAGGGTCCAGAAACTCTAAATCAGTCTGGAAGGAGGAAGAGGAGGAGGAGAAAGAATAGAAAAGAAAAGGAAGAAAGAGGAGATAAAGAGGGAAAGAACATTTGAAACAAGCAGTCATAGAAAGGAAAGAGTGTAAGGGAGGGGAGTGAGCAAAAAGAGAAGAGGAGCAGACAGAGAGAAATGAAGTAGGAGGAGAGGAAATTGGGGTTAATTGTGTATAATTGTAGTACTCTTCTAGCTCAGACACAGGGGGAGGGAGAAACAGAAAAATATAATAGAGACATAAGTGTGAAGATGACGACAGAAAGATGGAAAGAGAGACAGTGACAGGTGCTAATTGATCTGTCACCACTCCAACATGGCTACGTGCTACACTCTTGTACCCCAGTTATTTTCTGGGCTGGATGGATTGGGTTTAGCTAAACACAGGCAGGACTGTCTGCTCTTTTAAACAGGCCTCCACACCCAGAGCTCTTTAAGCAGCTTCCTGTCTGCTAGTCTTCAAAACTTGAAATATTAAGCTTCAGAGTGGGTTGCAGTTTGAATCCTGGCATGGAAACAGGAGCTTGTAAAGTAAATAAGGAGTACAGTTCTCAACCTGCTATGCCATCGAGCAAAGTATATAACCTACAGCCTCTTTGTGACTAAAAAATACATGCTTTTTCTTCTTCTGAACGTGTAACTGTGTAATACTGACGAACAAAAAGCATAATTAGTGCTTGAGGCTTCACTTCAGCTCTGTATTTAGAAGCATGTCAACAAGACTTCATTTGTCAGCCATATTACATTAGTGTTAAACTGTCATATCAATCACATGCTCTGATATACTGAATTAAAAATAATCATTGCAGGGAGCTTTTAAAACCCTCTCACACATATCAAAAGACATTTGGTAGACAGCTTTGGATAATTTTAGATGCTCACTTTTTGATGTCTCTGGTTTTTGGTGCATATTTAAACCAAACAAATAAATCAAAAAGGGGGTTACACGGCCATGCCAGGCTAAGTTTGACAAAAATGGTGTATGTCTAATTGTGAGCCCTTCCCTTTTTCGAGGGAAGTAGTTTGACATTTTGGCAAGTGTTAGATGAGACAATGTTTGTAACTATGTAGCTAGAGCCAGCAGACAGTTAGCTTAGTTTAGCATGAAGACTGGAAGCAGAAACAGTTGGCCTGGCTCTGTCCAAAGTAAAGAATAATATCCATCTACCCACACCTCTAAAGCTTAATGTTTTCATTAGTGAGCGTTAAGTGTTGGCCAGGTGCAGTGACTAATGCTAGCATGTAACTAAAACCACAACTTTTTGCACAGATTTAACAAACAATGTATGAAGTGTTAATTAATGAGTTGCTTGCAGGCGGATTTATTTTTTTACCTTTTGACATGCCAGGAAGGCTAGCTGTTTCCCCCTGCTTTCAGTCTTCATGCTAAGCTCAGCTAATTATTGGCTGTAGCTTCATATTTAGTGTACAAAGATGAAAGTGGTATCAATATTCTCATCTAACTCTCTGAAAAAAAGATTGTATTGGATCAGAAAGGCTTATAAAGTATTTCTTGAAAATTAGAAAGTGTCACTGACTAGTAGGCACTATGTCAAGGGGAGGAATCCATTCCATATCATGTATCATCTGATTTTGATATATTTCAGACATGGGAATGCTGAGCAAAGGTTGGAAAGTATTGGTCTATTGCAGGTCTTGTTGTGCCTCACATTTATTTACAGGTGCCAATCCAGTGATGTTGAAAAGATGACTGGATGAGTCACTTATTGTTGGCACCCAGTGCCACAGATTCTACAGTATCATAGACATGTCATTATTTATCAGGAAGAATGAGAATCATACAAGTGTTGCCATGTCAAACAGCAACAGCCCATGTTACCTCCAGTCTGTTAATTAGCACACAAGCTGTGGTGCTTGTACATCTGCTGAGATATCACGTCTCATTTGATTTAATCAGCCACTGGCTGTATTGTTCTTCATGAAACTGCCCATCCCTCTCTCTGTCCATTCACCAGGTCGTTCAGTGCACCACTGTTTTCATGTTGCCTCTCTGCAGTGTGCTCCTTCAAAATCAGCAACTTTTTACAGCACTGATCTCAGATCTGCCATCCAATTAAACAGGGCTGCTGACAGCCACCGTTATCCAGGGCCTAGGCTGATCCAAGGTCAGTTCTGTCAGTCTGTTGCCGGCTTGAATTCTAATTAAGGATTACTCTCTGAGATAAGTGTACACAGAATCAGCACTTTAATAAATAGCTTAAGGAAGCTGTGGAGAATTCTTTCTAGGAATAAAAATGAAATCATTTGGAGAACATTGTGAGGGTTTGAGTTGCTGTTTTTACAGTGTGTTTATGATATTAATATCTACAATATATCATAAATATTGCTGAGCAAGTGAACTCAGGGAAGAGGCCTGAGTCCTTATTGACACACATTTCTAAATCAAAGCACTGGAGGAGGAAATGTATTAAAGATTAATTTTTAAGTAACTTAACTTTAAGTAACTTAGAATAGACCAAACAAAAAAGTGCAACTAAATACGAGGAAGCTGCCCTGAATGTTTACTGCGCTCAGTGTATAATATCCTAATAAAAATGACTGACAGCTACTATCCAACACAGTTTAACTGTTACACTCCGAGAAACACACACTGTGAGCAGAGCCAGGAAGACTCAGCAGTTACATTATCAAGCAGTTACTGCAGCCCTCTGTTTCTGGTATTTGCAAGGGAAATGAGGAAAACCACATGGGATACACACAAACATGGAAGAGTGTATAAATGCAAGTATAGACACAAAGATACACGTACAAATGCTCAAATACACAAGGACACTCACAAGCTCTTAAAGTGTTTAAATACATAATGGATTGAGTTTAGAAAAGCATAACTCAATAATAAGAACATCATATTATGGTTTCAGTGTGTTAATGGGTGTACTATCTCTGTACGATCACTGACTATCCACTCTTTGGTTAACAGCTCTCTGCTCTCCACCGTTCTTTCACAGGCAACACTGAATAGAAAGGGTAAGAGAGAAAGAGACAGACATAAATAATGTGGCAAGAGAAATTTCTTTTGTAAGAAACTGCCTGTCAGCAACAACTGTAACAAGTAAGACAGGCAAAGATGGAGAAAGAGAGAAAAAGCAAAGAGCGACAGATTGCTGTTGCAAGTGATGGCTATGGCAAACAAAGATATGGGGAGGGGTGAGGAAAGAGAACAGAAGGAGAAAGAGAGTTAGAAGCGAGGAGGCAGAGAGAGAAGCTGAAGGAGACAACAACATGCGGGAGTCCCTCAGGAACCGTGGAGACTGGGGAATAGAGGGAGGGAGCGTCATAGCAACGCAGGAGAAGAAAGAGAGCATTTGTTTGTGTATGCTGGATTACGAGTCCAGGTGTAACATGCAAATATGGCCACTTTCGGCTGTGTGTGTGTGCACGCACAAGCAGTGTCTCAAAGGGCAGACAACATGTGCTTAGGCAGCACAAATATGAAGAACTGTCAATGTCACAGGAAGAAAAGTAAAAAAAACCCTCTAAAGTAAGGTGTCCATCATTGAAACAACATGGGAGAAAGAGACTGTGCCCACAAAACCCACAACTGAATATAAAAAAAAATGGAAATGGTATTTTGGAAAGAAACCCTTCACATATTGTTGTAAACACATGAAAGGGAGAAAAAGGAGAGAACCAGGAACAAGAGAGACTGGAACAAAGCTGAGGGTAAAAAAAATAGATGAGAAAAAGAGGAATGGAAGAGGAGAACAGAGCAACTTGGCTTTTCTTTCATTTTTGTCTTTTTAATGGCACTTGTACTGTATCACAGCTGTCCTTTCATCCATTGCTCCAACTTTAAGCGGCTGCGTGTAATATTGGTGATTATCAATTTAAGCTTATTTTACAGCTGTACTCAATTTCAATTACTCTGGATACAAAAGATGAGGGGAGCTGGAGAGGAGGGTGGAGAGGAGTGAAAGAGGGATGCTAATAAGGGCGAGGATAAACAGAAACATGTGGCAAGATGGACGGAGACAGAAAGAGAGGGAGGGAAAGTCAAGAAAGGATAGCAGTGGGGTGATTACAGAAGAAAGGGAGGATGTAGAAGGAGACAGGTTGGAGAGAGTACAGGATGCTGCCAGAAAACAGTATGTACAATATATAACAGGATGACAGGGAAATAACAGAACAATCCACTTAAGTGTAGTTTCGGTAGCTGCTCCCCCCAGTCCTCAAATACACCTGATGTAGCTCCTGTCTTGGTAAAAAGAATGTTTAAAAAAACAAGAATAAGAGAATATATTTCACCTGTCTTCTTGGCTTATATTTTTTTCCTATAGCACTTCTCTGTGATGCATACTACTAGACATGTAGTATTATTAGCTGCATCCATTATGTTGGTCATTGCAAGACACTCAGCTTGTTGATGTTTGACAAAAGGCCTTATTCCTGTTTTCTGACCTTATTCAAAGTCAACATTTTGACTGAGAGCATCATTCAACATTCATACTCTACCAAGGAGTTTCTCAATACCTTCACTGACAGTTCTGGAGTTTGAGGGCCAGGCATCCCTAATCTGGATCATGGTCTGGATCTAGCAACCTCTCCATCATCAGCTCTCCTTTATTATCATTGGTAAACCAACACTGCAACACAACACCAACCCCTTGTCAAATTTTCAAATCAACACGAGTCAGTGTGTGAGAAATTTGTTGTGATTACACCTTCAGAAAACAGTCAGTCTCAAGGGTCTTTCTGTGGTTTATTTGGTCCAATCTGCATCAAAAGTAGCCGCGACAGACAGAAATTGAATATGGTGACAGAAGGTGGGTGGTCAGAGTTGACAGAGCACATAGAGAGCTATAATTTACATTGCAAATTCTAGATGAAGTTGTTGCCCCCCCCCCTCACACACACACACACAGACAGGAGCACCACTTAAGTCCACTCAGAGCTAATGTCCTCCCGCCACTACACACTGACCTGCAGACATACTGACATACTTATTCATATGTGAACAATGTTCAGTGTTCACACACACACACACACTCGCAACTAAATCATAAGGAAGAACACTGAGTTCCCCTCCCCCATTAACAAAATAGGAACTCTCTGGAGGAAATTGTAATGGGCCACATACTCTCTCTCTTGCACACACACTCACACACACACACATACACACATACATACACACACAGCAGTCTCATTGGCCTTGTTTGACTTCGGTGGTTTCAAATCAATCAAATCAAGTTAATACACAATAATACACAGTACAACGTCTAGTGGAATTCGTTCTCTGCATTTAACCCATCCTAGTTATTAGGAGCAGCAACCTAATATACATGTTTTTGATGGTTTGACCAGAGGACCTGGAGGAAACCCACGCAAACATGGGGAGAACAAGCAAACCCCACACAGAAAGGCCCTGCCCCTAGATTCAAACCCAGGACCTTCTTGTGATGCGACAGTGCTAACCACTGAGCCACTGTGCTGCCTACGGTTTCGGTAGTTACAGCAGGGACATTATGTCATCCCTGCTCGTCTCTTACCGCCCACTCTTCACTAGACAATGAAATCACAATGGAGGGCATACTGTGGTCACGTCTGTGATGAAGGGTGGGGCACATGACACATTATGTACAGTACAACATTTCTGGCTAAATTAAGTTTTGTTTAAATTGTTTTATTGTAAATCAAACACTTTTTTTCACATTATAATAACAATGTATCTCATACACCTTTTTCACAGCAGACATATTAGGAAAAGCACAGGTGTAACTAATAACAATAAGGATGGCTCCGCTCTATTCAAGTGCCCCAATAAGCCATGACAGTGTGACAGTGAGACAGTGTTTTACAGGTTATGTGCCGAACTATTTCTTGGCAGAGTACAGTGACTTAATGGAGTCTTGTCATCACCATGAGGTTGCCAGCCAACCAGCTGACAGAGCTGGGCTAGCTGTTTACCCCTGTTTTCAGTTTTTATGCTAAGCTAAGCTAACCGGCTGCTAGCTCCAGCTATATATTTTCCGTATAAACATGAGAGTGGTATCAATCTTCTCATCTAACTCGAAAAGAAAGCGTATAAACATATTTCCCAAAATGTCAACCTATTCCATCAAGTATAATGAATATCCATAATCCATATGAGAAAGAGTAATTCATTGTAAAGATTTTGTGTTTCTGCTTCAACTGCAGAAATGGCTGTGACCATCTGAACAAACTAATCAACTTTCTTTTAGAGCTATTCTAACCTTTTGCTTTTCAAGGAATACAGATGAGATTGTCATTAGTATGCCGACACTACAAAGCATTTTGTCTGTACTGTTGTTCAGCCAAGAAGTGACGTTATAATGTTGCATTATTCCCTCAGTGTAGTTTCTGAGATTCTGCTTTCATTATAAAAAAGGATAAAGTCTCACCATCAGCATTGTGTCAAATTGCTTCATTATAAGAAGAAAATGTTGTCATTATGATGACATATAGTTTCTTGTTAAGAAAACTTCGCATTTATAATGAGATGTGAGAATTTCATTTTTTTCTCACTGTGACAGGTCTGCATGTGTTTCATACAATTTTTTTACTTAATGGAAGCACACTGTTCATGTTTTCTCTTTCTTCCTCTATTTCTCCAACACATCTTTAATACCTCCACTACTTTTTTAAAACTTTTTCTTACAGATCTGTATCTCTGTCCTTGCTCTATTTTGCTTTTCTTCGCTACCCTCACAATTTATTCCTTTGCACAATTCGCTCTTTTTTTCATCTCTATCTCTACGTTCCCTTTCTTTTTCTCTTTTCTGTCTCTCATTGCCCCATATCTATGTCTTATAATCAAACTCTTCTCTAGTTATCCTCTCCTTCCCTCCCTCAGTTTCCTTCATTCCTTCCCATCTTACCCTCCCTCAATAGTGAGCTCAGTGGAGGTTGCATTATTGATAGGCATCTCTATCTGTGGCATCTGCTCCTTCTCTCACTCCCCCTCTCTCCCTCTTTTGCTCCCCCTCTCTCTCTCGCTCAGTGTGTGCCTGGCCTGATGCAGCTTGGCAGGTACTTAGGCCAACATCAATCTTTCATACAAACACCACACACACACACACACACACACAAACTTGTGCATATACACATACATCAGCTTTCCCAAAATGTTTGTGCATGGGGCGCACAGGAGCAGAGGGTGGCGATGGGAGGGAGGAGTATAAAAATAACTTTTCCTCCCCCCTGCCTCCCGTTCTCGCCTCTGTGATTCTACATGCAGAGGAGACTTTGACAAACGCTATACTGCCTTGAAACCCTGATCCATTTCCAATGTGATACTGCTTCAGAAATAAGAGGACAGTACAAAACCTGCGTCACAGATGATTAACTGAGCAGAACAAATGGTGATGATAACCCCACACAAGAATAACACAAAAGCTCTCGCAACATCTCACACTCATCTTAACACAGCGAAAGTTCATTTCCACTTGTGCAGGTGCATTAAAGCACTGCGAATTTGAGCTGTAGAAATAAGACCACATTTACCAAATCACATACCAAATGAAAATGCTGACCTACATTTTAGCATATGTAATGTTTCTCTGTTTCATTGCACTTTATTCTGTTTGCGCCATCCCCAATCTCGACAGATAGATAGGCAGACAGACAGAAAGACACACAGACAGAGATAGAGACAGCACAAACGGGTGGGATGCTGTTGGACCTGTCAGAATGGCAACAGAAGCAAAGAGAGTTTTTCTCTGATGTCTATCTAAAGGTGCTGACACCTGTTTGTTGCAGTGAGCTGACAGACCTCACCAAAACGCGAGGAAAGACATGCATGGAGGCTGGCAGAGAGAGAAAGAGAGCACTTATTCTCACTCCTCACACTCACAAAGATGCAGGCACACTCACAGATGGAGAAAGCAAATCTTTTGTTGGGATGAGGCAGACAGTGCATATGCTATAAAAGAGCATAATCACACAATGTAGCGGCTGTAGCCCTGAAACACTACAGATGTCAGATTGTCACTTTCTTTCTTGTGTGTATGTGTGTGTGTGTGTGTGCATGTGCATGTGCATGTGCTTGTGTGGCAAGAAATGGTTGCACTTAGCCTGGGCTAATAATAAAATCAAAGGGTGATTTGTCTGGGACATTTAGCATTTCACTGGCAGAAAATGTGCTGGTAAATTTAAAAGGAATATAATGATGGCTTAAAATGTATTTGTTTACATTTATTCATTTATTGGTACTTGTCAATTAGATAAATTCAAGTGCTTTGAAATGCTAAAATGGTTTTTAACAGAATAGTTAGCATTTCCCCTTGTAACCAAGGGGTAAAGCAGCAGGACAAATCCATGATTTACACATTTGAAAATACATAGACTTGCTTAAACTCGTATACACTAGAGTCCACCACCAGAAATAAAGTTTGAAGTATAATCCGTCAAAATAATCCCTTTTGCACAGTTGTATGGAATTGAATTCTGAAAATCGTATGTGCACACAAACCATACTGTATATTTATACATTCATCCAAACACGTATGTACATGTATCATGTGAATTCTTCAAATACACAGTCCGAATATTTCAAATATTAATATAACAGATACTGACTCAATAGACATGGTTATCGATTTGCTATTGCTTTATTTATGGCATAGCGAGCGAAATATATCAAGCTAACCTGTTTTACAAGACAATACAACAACATCTAATCCAAGATAGGAGGTCATTTGAACCATAGAATGCTCTCCTGAGAGTCTTGCCCTACACCCTCCATCATGGTGCACATGACAGGTATTCATACCCAAACCACCTTAGCTAGGTCTTGTCACATTGGAGAAGTAGCAACTTGGTTCAGAGGTTTTCCCATATTGCTGAGCTCTGCCCCTGTTCTTAGAGCGTACGTAGCCAATGACCACAGGTGTGGACTGGGACAAGAATTGGCTAGTAACAAGTCTCATCTTACTACCATGGTTCAGAATAGCATCAATATTACTGCAGCTGATGCAACGAGCTGCTCTCATGAGATACTTGAACTCTTCCACCTGGGACAGCTGCTAACCCTCCCACCTTAACAGGATGAGCAAAGTTTTTCCATGAGAGAAGCATGGCCTCAGATCTGGAATAAGAAGTCTTCATCTTAGTTGTTGCTGCTCAGACACAGCAACATACATACAGCAGATTGCTGCACAGTGGAGGTAGTATCATCTGTGAATACCAAAGACATATCTCTGAGCTGAATATCCTCACCACTCAAGGGCTGCCTTGCTTACCCATCTTTGAATCATAAACATGAGAAGGGACAAAGCCCTTAGTATAATACCTGACTTATAGGTTATAGGACATTGATCATCGACATCACTGCAACACTTGAATAATGATGCAATATTCTGTGTTTAATACTGCTGTGCAATATACTCTTTTCAGTTTAAAATTCCCTATTTATTGATATTTATTTATACTTCTATTACTGCTGTGCAATATCCACCGTCTCATAATAATCTTAATAAACTACACTTAACTTGACAGTTCATGCACTATTACTTACTACTTGTATTATTACATTGTATTATTATACCGTACATACTTATCATCAACCGGTAAATCCACTTTGTACTTCATTTATCTTACCTGTATTATAGTGTATTATATTCTGATTTGCTTAGTACTTCTATCCCTGTATGCACTGACGTGATAGTGAGCTGCTGTAACAAAAGAGTTTCCCCTCAGGAATCAATAAAGTATTTCTGATTCTGATTCTGATGAACTCCCAGGACTTATTGACAATCAATGAGGAGGTAAACGTTGATCCACTGTTGCAGGGCTAAAAAGCGGCATTGTTCCTTGGTAAGCTTGCCAACTCTCCAGTATCATTTTCAGTATCCTGCATAGACTTTTTACAGGTTGACTTAGCAGTATGATTTCCTGATTCCCGATTCACCAGGCATCTTTTTTGAAATATTGCAATGGTACATGAACCACAACAACTGTACAACATCCAGTGGATGTTTTAGGATACCTCAACCTTGGTGCTGTGCCATCATGGAACTAATGAACTTGACTGGAACTTCACTTCCACATTAACCTCTACCAGAGTAGTGGGATCTACTGTCCTCTGCATGGAAGGCATGATCACGGGGCTCAGGAATTGCTCAAAAATGTTGACAGTGTTCCCAGTTGAGGTCAAGATATTTGTACCTGTGTTGAGCACAGCCTGGGTGACCTCTTATGAGATGCTGGATGGCCAACAAAACCACGTAGAAGATAGACAGTGCATAAAACCTTACCCAAACATGGTGGTTGAAATATTCACATGTGTTTTGCCTATTCTGGAGGTAGTGACTTTAACAGGATCAGTAACACAGGGATTGAAGAGAAATACCCGAGTCATATCATCCCTATTGGGATCAAGTTGTGGCAGAAAGGACTCAATGTCCATGAAGCAAAACTATGCCTGTTTCTTCCTTGGACATCAAACTAGGCATACTTGTGTTGTTCAAGCTGATGACTTGAATGACTTTGACTCTTGCTTTTAGATTGATAGACTGTCACAAAAACTATTTTCTCTATTATGAGCATTGTTGGTGCCACTGTTTACTGCATTCTGTCTGTTGCACAGGTCTTTACTTCTAGTTGTTCAATCTCTTCTCTCTGATTCCCTATATATTCCCTTTGTTTCCATTCCTCGCCACCTTAATTTCTCTCTCCCCATCTTCCTTTTATGTCATCACCAATCTCCCTTTCCTTTACATTTTACTGCCAATCTGTCTCTCTCTCTCTCTCTCTCTCTCTCTCTCTCTCTTTGTTAAAAGCTTTAAGCAACTTAACTAATCCCAACCCAGCCTTCATGGTATCTCTTTGTGGCTTTGCTGCATTGCAATTAGGACGTGGGTTTCATTACACTGAGGAAAGAAAGAGGGGTTTGGGTGGGGTTGATAGATGGACGGCTGGAGGTAAAGAGGGACAGAAGGCACCAGGGGAAGAGGATAAGGAACACTTTAAACAGCGGGTGGATATGATTAGAGGAAACAGGGAGAAGCAGGCTGAGAAGAGAATGTGCAAGCAGATAGCAGATGGTTGGCGTAAAGATTTAGACCTAGAGTGAAGGCAATGAGCCCATGAGCCTTAATTTATACCTCTGTTCCCTCATGCCAGCAACCCAGCATAAGACTTTATAATGCTGATTTAACATTAGCACCTTGCCGAGGACATCATAATCAAACCACACACTGAGAGAAAAAGAGAGCTGGGGTCAGACACAGAGAGGACAAGAAACAGCAATGGAGAAAAAGAGCAGAGATCTTTGTGTAATTTCCTGCCTTTGTCTTGAGATAGATCATCACTCTGGTCCTTTTCTCTTTCAATCACACGGTGCTTTTATGTCTGTGTGCAACCCAGGCAGACTGTTCATGGTCAAAGTCTGTCATTATTTCCTCCCCACCTCCTCTCCTCTTCTCTCTCTTCATCACCTTCTTTGTGTCTCCACTCCTAGGTTCAGTCTGTCAATGTAGCCTCCTTGCTTTTACTATTTCACCTCTCTTTACCTACCTGGCTGTCACTTCTCTCCTTAACATCAACTTCGTTTTATGAATCTGGTGAAAAACAGCTAAAAATTGATTTCTCATCCCTTCTTTTATTCCCCACTGCTTGGTATTCTTCCTATTTTACTACTCGTCCCATCTCTTTATTTCATTTTGTACTTCTTTCTGTGGTCAGCTGTGTGTCTCTGGCATTTATTCAACCACTCCTCCTGTTACTATGTTGTGTCGTAACATTGACATCCAATGTACCAGGCTACCATACCACAAGTGTTGAAAAACGGGCATTTAAAAAAAACTTTCAAAACAGCCACGCATCAACCAGCCATTCATTGCATTGTTGTACTGGAAGGAAATAAGAGTGTGATCAGAAACAGTGCCGGATATTTGATGCATGCACATGGTGAAATGAAATGAGTGTCATCATTTCACAGGCAGGCTTTAAAAAGCTCCGATGCGGAGACCGCTGTAGATTACCTTTATTTTACTGTGGCCTACCGCTGACGTCAGTGTTATTATACTGTTCTTCCACAGCCATTATCATGCAATATCTGCACAATACTGCCTTTGTTATTTGGGCTGTAACAGCATGGCCATAATGTGATATCCTAATGCCTATCATGTGATATAATAGGAACATCACAATGCACAGTATTGTAATAATATACTGTTGCAACAGGGATTATGCATATGTCTTTCTGATAGTATTCTTCCTCTTCTATGCCCCCCCTGTCTTTTTCCGTCATGGCTGATGCTCACAATAGAAATCTTTCTCTAAAAGTGGATCATGAACACACTTCATGTTCATTCAAGTGTATATGTGTATATGTCAAGTGCATGTAGGATCTCTCTGTCAGCTATCCCATCAAACAGAAAAAAATGTAAATAGATATAATAAACAGTATTAGACACTCAAGTTCTGCACTGGATATAATCTGCCCGACCAGTCTCCTCCTTTTGGCTTCACTCCTTCAGTGGGCTTACTGCAACCAAATTCAAATCCACCACAGTTAGTACTACAGTATAAGAAGAAAATGACATTATACATAATATTTAGTGTTTCAACAAAGTAATGTTTCAACTGTTACTACAAAAGTTTTCCCCACTATATGCTGTTGATAACAAACAGGACATAATGCCGGTTTCAACCATTTGCAGCTTGTTGGCTACTAGACAAATATATGCATGTAATGCAAATAGAATATGGTGAGTCAAACTACATGATTTACCTAATCCCAAATCTATTTTCAGTTTAAATCACCAAATAATTAAATCATTTTGTTGACCTAGCTGGATATTGTCACAGTAGGTCAGTGGGAAATGTAGGTTGGTTGCCTTGGTTTTCATGTTACCAATATTTAAATTTTGAGCATCCAAATCTAGATCTAGATCAATGCATGTGATACAATGTCCTGGTTCTACAAGGCAGGCAGGCCAGCTAGGACTTGGACATACTCGGCAAGGTAAGATTGGAGTCCTATTTTACTAGAGTGGACATTTAAGAAGCTGCAGAGAGATTTACCTTTTACATTTTCATTACTTTTATTTACAAAATTAACTTTCTTCATTACTCTTTCAGCATTCAACTTCCATCACTTGCCTGCAGCTAAAAAAAAATCCCTGTGCTGTCAAAATGTGAACCGACCAGAGCAATGGGAGTCCCAGTTATTCAGAATGCTTCTTGACACCTGTCATCGGCATCGCACATGTGTATGCATGTGTGTTTTTAATGTGCGTATGACTGACAGAAACTCGGGGTTGGAGCATGATGGTGTGTGTGTGTGTGCTGTCCTAGTTTAGGGGCTCAGTTTACCATATAAAGTATGTAATAAAGTAGATGTCAGATGAGTTCCAGGATGTGATGCTGACATCATACTACTTTTATTAGTATAGTAGCTGATATAAATTCATAGGATGTAAAAGGCTTATCTGCAAAAAAGCACTGGGTTGTACAACACATGCAAAAACCATGATGTATATGTGCATACATCCACACACAATGTTACTGTTATAGAGGGGATGAGCAGAAGTTCATTAACAATGAGAGGGGAACAAGAGAATAGAGAAATGAAACTCTCTTTTTCAGCTGTTTGCCACCTGTCTCCTCACAACTTGCTCTGATCTGCCATCAAACACAGATAGCTGATAACTGAGGTTTAAGGTCTAGGAGAGTGCCTCTGGAGCTGGCATGAAAAGAGTAAGGAATAATGGATGCTGTGAAAAATGAAAAAAAGTCGTATTCTCTGCCTGTCTCCCTCTTTTCTATTTTGTTGGTGCTTCTTTTCATATGTTGGCATGTTGGTCATATATAGGTAGTTGGTAGAGACTGTCCTATAGATCTGCATTGACAAAAAAAGTCCTAATCCTACACAAGGACAGGACAGGAGGGTGTCTAATCATGCTGATTTACTAAGGATCAACATCAAATCTCTTTTGATTCTAAACACTTTGATACTTGAGATGTTCAACAGATTTGTGTTTGTTCTCATACAGGAAAAAGTACTACAAGGCAGGTTAGTTTGGCTTAGTTTATAAAAAGATCAAAGATATGATATGGGTTCAAATCCACAGCAGAGGAGCAATAACATTTGCATCACAAAATATTTATAGATGTAAGGGGTCCTGAAAAATTAATGACTATGGGATTGTGAGGACTAATCTATTGAGCCAATCTGTGTAAACCAAACACACCAAAGGTTTCGGTTTAGAGAACTTTATGTGAAATTATATATATATATATATATATATATATATATATATATATATATATATATATATATATATATATATATATATATCCATGTCAGTAATGTTTATTTTGGTAACATTTTAGATTGCAGCCCAGAAATTACAATGTAATTTTGTTGTACATAAGAGGTACCAATAGAATACAGTATCACTACCTACTGGTACAAAAAATATAGGTACAGGGTTAGACATCAAGAGGTTAGGAAATAATGAGTTAACAATTCTACATTTAAGATGGATGTAGAAATAAATGTAACTGTTTTTTTTTTTAAATTACCAAGTACATCAATAGTTATACTGTGTGTATGTTCTGAAAGTTATGATATACTTACTAAAATACTACTACAGTGATGTCGAAAGATTAGGTTAAAAGTTTATTAAATACAAGGTTGCCCTATACAGTACATACAGCCATTCAGATAATAAAGTATAAACTGCTGTTATGAAAGAAACGCCTGAGAAACTGTTGACTGGACACCTCAACTGGGACACACATCCAACTATTACTTTTCACATTATTAATTTTTTACAACATGGCAGTTCATTCTCAGAGAACTTTGTGGTGCCAGAAAAAGAGACACTAATGTGTATGTGTCATGAGCCACATTACGCAAAAACCATCATATACGCTAGATGAGCTACTTTAATATATGGGCGGCACCTTTGAACTCAGCATCTGGTTGTAATAATAGACCACACCCATTGTTATGCCACATGCATCTTCCCACATTGCGGCCGTCAGACTTGTTTGTAAACAGATGATGGATATGTATGTTTCAGAAAATAGAATGCTGCAGTGCTTCTCTGGCGGTGGGACTGAGTTGACAAAAACGGTACGGTAAAACACAAGATGCACTGCACTGCATCATCATAAATCTCAAAATACAGATGAGGCTGTTGGTAATTTGGTCACTAGTTTTAGAGGCATCCTGGATCAGCAAAAGTGTTGGGCTAGTTTTGGATTTTGACCAGTTGGTGGTACTAGATGAAAAGTTAGGGGATCGCCAAAGTCATTAGGATTCATCCTCTGGGTACCAGGAATGTTTGCTCTGTATAAAATGGCAATATATAATAATAATTCATGGCAATCCATCCAATAGTTTCCCATTTATTTCCCAATAGTTATAATTATTGTCAAGGGTTAAACTGTAAATGTCACTACCACACTCCCTTGTTGTAAATGTAGGGATTGTGGTAAACCAATTGATGGCTGCCTTTGGGGCACTTGCTGACCATTTTGGTGTAAAGAAAAGGCTTCCAGGGTTATGATTTTAGAAACTCAAGAAGGTAAGAGTGTGCATGTGCAGGCAAGTAAATGTGTATGGGCAAGTGTGCGTACATGTGTGTGAAAGTGTGATGTCTTGAGACCGCTGCATGATGCATGCACTCATAAATCTGTGTAGCTGCAAACTTGCAGAGCACTTCTTATATAATGGCAAAGCGCTTCAGTACATTTGCAAAAAAATGACTGAATTCACACGCATGTATGCTCTTGCACAGTCACCCTCTCTCTCTCACACACACACACAATAGTATAATTCTTATCATATTATCAAGTCTTTCACCCTAAGCTGAAGTACTCCAATTTTACCAGTGGGTGAAAATAATTTTCCATGCTTTTGATTAACATCAAACATCTTCTCTGGAAACCTAATAAAATACCTTAATGGTTCCATTACTGTATTTACTGTGGTGGGTTGGCAACTGTTCGCCCACATGCTCAGTATCTGCATTGTCTCACCCACTCACAAGGGTTTAGGTGCTGGTGGGAAGGCAGAGAGCCTTCAGTTTAGAGTAGATCACGCAATAATGCTGCTTACACACAGGCATAAAGCACCACTGATTCTAACGAACACACACACACACACACACACACACACATAGATAAACACTGCATCACCATCAGGGTCAGCAATTACAGTCATTTGCACTTGGAATTTTTCCAGGAATAAACTCCAGTTATAACTTCCCATGCATATTAAAATTACTGGGAGGGTGAATATTTTAAGCCCCAATGCAGTAAATAACAGATCCTTGACATGCAGTATGTTATGTCACTCAGAATGAAGGACAATAAGAAAAGTGCTAATTCAAGTCTGAGGATATGGTCTACAAGTGTCCCCCTCCACCCTGTAGATAATAATTAACTGCGCTATTCCCAATTATTGACCAGGTTCTTGAATGAGGTGCTCCGTGGATGACATCTATACCACCTCCTATTAAATCTATGAACCCACACGCCCATATAAACGCTTATAATAAAGACACGGGCCTATGTCTGTAAGGAGAGATGTGTTTGATCGCTCTTCTCTGTCTCACCTGCTCGTTCGTTGCCAGCTCTTTCTCCAGCTGTCGGTGTTTGTTGTGCCACACCAAATAGTGGATAGGATAACGACTCTTCTCCGGAGTTTTCTTAGCAGAAATCATCCTCGGATCATAGTTTGCCTCCTCTTCTTTCTTCACTGTAAATTGTAAGGATACTTTGTTATCAATTTACGCTATATAATCAAGCCTATCATCCTTTATCGGCGGTGATGCCCAAAAGCGTATAGGGGCAACCTTACGCGTCAGAGAACAGTGAATGATTCCCTGCTCGCTCTGCTTAGAATAAACAACAAAGCTCCGTGAAAATCATTTATAGAAAGGCACCCCTCGTTTGGTTGTCTCAGTAGATTAGGCTACACCTTTATTTCTTAACCACCCGTTCCTCCACCTCTTGCCTCCCTCTCTCTTTCTCCCCTGCCTACTCTAACACATCTATCCTCCTCCTCTCCTCCCATCCGGTGGTGACTGGGAAAGATGCGTTGACAAGCTGCAATGAAATGTGCGCACAGTCAGCCAATCCGCTGTCAGGGATGTTGTGATAAAACATAGTCTATGCCTCGTGAAAAAGAACCGCAGAAATCATACACAAATGTTTAAAAGGAAACTACATAGAATAGCCCCCTACAGGAAGATTAAAGTAGTGATATTACTGTATACTACTGTAGAGGTAAAAAAACAAAACAAAACAAAGTATGCATATATAATCAAATTCAGAATTAAAATGCATCAATGAATTGAATCTGTGTTTTTACATTTTTCTTTTTTGTGTGTTTGTATTTGGAAGTGTGCTGCCATCTGTATGACAGAATGGAAACAATCACAAGCAACAACAACAACAAAAACTATCTGATACCAAAACTACAAATGAGCCTAACCCCTTTTTGTAATAAATAAATAAATAAAATGTTTTGTAAAAGGAATATGCTCTTCAGTATGTCCGTTATAAGGTTAAAAAAGGGGGCCATGCTACTCTCATCTGTTGCTAGTTTGTTTAATTTAAAAGGGACAGTTCACCCCAAAAACAAAAAAAAAATATTTGTCCTCTTACCTGTAGTGCTATCTATCTATCTATCTATCTATCTATCTATCTATCTATCTATCTATCTATCTATCTATCTATCTATCCTGTTTTGGTGTGAAAAATGCAGACATCTCTACGGCCGATATCTCCAAAACTCGGAAAACTCACACAAAAACAATCTAGATGGATAAATAGCACTACAGGTAAGAGGAAAAATATATTATATATTTTTTTCATGCTTTAAAATTTCACAGATGCAAAATATCTGCAGTAAATAATATTGAACCAATCCTCATATTGCTGCTTAAAGGAGATAACACAGTAGTCTAGGTCAATTTAAATCGTGTTCATACATATCTAGCTACATTTTCGCCAGTGGGTTTTAAAAATATTGGTGGAGTTGACTTTTCTATGTTTTACCCTATTTTGATCTGTCTGTGAAATCCTCCTCACCTTTAAAGAATGACAGGATTATTTTTGCCCCGTCACCCCTCCCAGCCCCTCCATAGGTAGGCTGCAGGGATGTTGGGTGTGTGTGCGGAAACTGACAGGTACAGAGCTGCCGTCTCTCGGTGAGTTGCAGGCAATGCAGCGAACAGATTTAGTAAACATTCCGATATGAGGTTCTTACCAACAGCCAGATTAACTATGTTCACATAACTTGGCTCTAGACTGGAGTTCAGTGGTAAACGTGGGCGAAGAAACCGCAGGAAGAAACGGGAAATTCAACTGTCAGCTGGCCGGGAAAGCCGAACACACCACCCGGCTTCCGGGGATTCAGGGGCCGCATCGGTTGACGGCAGACGTCGGTCGGTAGCTCGGGGGAAAAAGGGCGAACAACCACATCATCGCCGACATCGATTTCAGCGACTTTCGAGATGTCAAGAAAGCTACAAAGGACAGAAGTCTGCGCCGACTGCAGTGCGCCAGGTAAGGAGGAGGAAAATAAATAAAAAATAGACCATTATACTGGAACAATACGTTGTGAGGGCGACATGATGGGACAACAGGGCCGAAGCTGCTGTCACTGTCAGCGGGTCTGCAGAGCAGGAAAACGGCCAGGGCTTCAAAGCGTCGCTTAGGCCCAAAATAAACAGTGGAAAATAGGCGTGTTATCACAACGGGCAATATCTTTGGCTAATAGATGCTCAACGTTAATGTGCCCCATTGAGCAGCTTGATATGTATATCTATTTGACCGAGATCATAGGGCTACCAGTTTGTTTGCTGCAGTGATTCTGAGTGTCAGATGTATGTCGCTTGGAGAGACGTTTGTTTTGATTTTCGTGACCGGGACTGACTTCTTAACACGTTAGCTTAGCCTGGCTAACGAGTAGGCGATTTTGACTCACTGCGTTGCTGGCTATTGTACGTTAAACATTTAGCTTAAACCTAATGTGCTAACATACAAACTCCTGATTTCAAAACCGTTGTGTTATTGTTAGCACTTGTCTGCGGCGCTCTGAGATCGTGTACCTGGCTAACGTTACCAGCTTGGCTAAAACGTTAGCTAGTCTAGCTAACTTTTGCTAAACGGCAAGTTACCGCTAGGTCTGCGTTTGTCAAGCCGATTCAGCTAACGCGCCAGCTACCAGCCAGTCCTTTTAACGGTATCTGACGTTAGTTTCTGGTAATTCCCGTAGACTGTTGAAAACCCCTTAAAGAGCGTACTTGAGTGAATGTTTCAAACAATTTACCGGACTTATTTCATATTTTTAGTGTCCTCCACAGTTCACAAATGAAATGGTGACTAACGCTGAGGGAATTTACAGGAGCAAACTCATTTGAAAGCCAACCTACTGTGGAAAATTTAACCTGATTCAACATGAAGTTTAAAAGAAGAAATATGTTCAAATTTGACCTGTCAGATAAGAGCATTGTTATCCATACTGTTGTGTATGACATAAGTATGACTGTTGCAATGAACATTCATATTTGTAGGTTAGTTTTACCTCGTTGCCCCCATGTGTGTTTGTCGCAAAGTGAGGTAGAGGTGATGCCAAAACAACCTTGGTATCCCCTCTCTTGCCTCTGCCTTGCATATGTAGCCTCACATGACCTCGTGCTTAGCTTGAAGCACTTGATTATTGGTGCTCCTGTGTGTATGTGTGTGTGTGTGTGTGTGTGTTGCTTGCATTCATTCATGTGTACATGCATTACAACAGCTGCTCTCTTAACAGCTGCTCTCCCTGATAGCTGTGTGTGTGTGTGTGTGTGTGTGTGTGTGTGTGTGTGTGTGTGCGCGAAAAACTGTCTAAGCTTGAGGGCCCTACTGCTCAGTGTTCAAAATCTTGCTGGGTACACCTTGCTACTGCTTTATGACCTGAACTTAGTCCCTGCTGCTACTATACACATACCTTCCTGCTTCAGTGCCTGTCTCTCTGTCCTTCTGCCCCATCAATTGCCTTTCTCACTTCATAATCTGTTTAGCACTAACCAACCCCAATGTCAACCCTTTTCTTGAATGCCATAGCAATGTACGGTATGATTAATGTGTTATGTGCCTGAAAAATTAATCCTGTTAGGAAAAAGGAAAATATCCATGTTGTTGTAAGGCAATAGTCTATTTACATCGGTTTCCTTAGATAAAATTATTGATTTTTCATAATGGTGGTCAGCTTATTTGTGTTGGTGCACCTGTAACTACCTGAATATTTACTACCATCTACCATCAGCTTTTTGCATGTAGCCCCTCCTTACGACGACATGCACACACACGCAGTGCGTTCTGCAAAATGCTGACCTAGCCACTGGTGACAGGCCACCTCCCTACTACCCAGCTTTGTGTCATACTAGGGGATAACTCGATGGCATGGCTATAAAGGACGACTGATACTCCCAGTCTTAGCCAAGCCTCAGGACGCTTTAATGTCACGCTGTGGCAATCTGCACGGTTTATAGCAACAATGAATCATGTTGTCATGATAGTAAACTCGTTATTGAGCACAGATGCAATTGTATAAGAAACTGAGACTCTTGTGAAAGCATTTAGAGCAGTTTGACAGTGGTGTCCAATTCCTGTATCGTGTTATAGTGTCATGTTTTACTGTTGATGATGTGTCTGGTTTGGTTGAGTTTAAAAAGCAAACCTTAGAGGGAATAAAAACTGTATGAATTGCAATCAACCTAGTAGTGACTTGGGCCAGCAAGTGGACCTACATGTTGCTCCTGGATATTGAAATGGATGTTTTAGAGCTGTGAGACTCCTCCAGTGTGAAATATGAATTAAGCAGCATTTACAGTGTTTATTTCAGCAAGCGTTTTCCAGACTTTAAATGTTATCCTTCACCATTAATACTCATTATTATGTTTTTATGTAGGCTTAAGTTACAGTTATAAAAACAAATGTCAATGTTGTATTGATGAATTAGGTCAACTTTAGGCTAAATTATGTGATGCTGCAGATTTGGCTAATATGCTGCTGCCAATAGTCTATCCAGGCCTAATAGCTTAATGGTGTAGCCTCATATTGATCCAGCGAGCCAGGCAGATAGCGTAGCCTGTGGGAGTTTTTATATTTATTACACAGATTAAGGAATTAAATTGCTGCAGTCTGGCCTTTAAGGGCCTACGGGCTACTGTTCTAAACTAGGCTATAGCTCTTATCAAAGCCATTTTGCATTTGTTCCTACTTTTTCTGCGGGCAAAAAGACTTACAGCATGTCAGTTCATCTGATGGACTATTTTAGCTCCTTTAATACCCTAAGCTCAGACAGTTTTATCCCAGCCTGCGAGTGACTAATGCAGACAGTAGATGTGTGTGTTTGTGCATGCATCACATGCATGTAAGTGTGCATATATTTGTTTTGATATAACAGAGTGTATTAGTTGTGAGCTGCTCATCACATCAGGGTCCTGAGGACATTAACATGACCCAGACTCTATGACTAGTCTGCCAGTGTCAAGGCATTAGCCCTCCCATCCTCACTTTATGCACACTCATCTATTCCTATTTGAAAAAGTTTCAGGTAGTTGTCTTAGGAAGAAAAAAAGTGATGTTCCCCCCAGAATTATATAGACCACTGCAATATCACACCAAACAGACTAAAACAAATATCAAATGTTATGGAAACCTCAGACTGCTGTCAAAAAGTAGTAGATCTGACATTTGGCGCAGCCAGTGAGGCACCACTGTTCTTATATCAAGCTGCTTATGACTGAAAGGTTTACTTGTTCTGTCTGTGTTTAGGAACATACACATGTTAGTGATGTTTCATTTTATCAGAAATTTAAATGTCTTGAATCTTCAAATATTTAACTTTTCCATTTTTCACATACAGTATTGCTGTAGTTTTTAGTATAACCAGCAAAATATCATATGGTAAAACATCTTCTTGACTTGTGCCACCTTGACTCTTACTTGACTTTCAGCCCTACTTACTGCACATTGTTTTCTGCAGTTTTGTACAACACTGAGGTGACTGTGTTTAAATAATTCTTATAGGTTCAATTTAGCCCTACATTGATAAGCACTCAAAGCTGGGCTCTGGGCATGCATTAGTTCACTAGTGAGTAACAATTCATGGAGTGTGCTGGGCTAAGGGGAATAGTACAACCCAGCACATGGAATATACAGTGTGTGTGTTTGATCCATCTTTATCCAAGTATTTGGTACTTTCACATAGCATATTTCAACTGTAGCCAAGACAACTCAGAAAGGCTGACTGATAATTCAGTGTAATGCATATTTTCTTGCATATATATAGTTGTATTGTTGACTATGTTCGTGTCTAAATACTTGAAATGATTGTAGTAAAGTAGTAAAAATTTCACTATTAATGTAAAATTCCATTTGTCCTAATTGCCCATTCCTTTCAGTAGTTGCCTCCAAAGTTGCTATTAATGCGCATTATACAATACTATAGTGTATATATAATTGCACATTCATTTGGGTTTTAAAATTAAAAGACTTGGACTCAATTGGAGTTTTGATGACAGAGGTACTTTACACTTTATGCTGTTGCTCATCCTTATGTTTGTCTCTGTGTCTCTGCGTGTACATATCCACATATTTCATTAAACACTTTTTACTGCAGGTTAGCAACTGATAAAAGAGGACTAGAGGAGCATATGTTTGACTTGACCTTGAATGAAGCCTCGGCAGAGTAGCAGTGTAGGTAGAGCACATGTCTTCTTGGGGGAGAAAAAAATGGCACCACAGAGTCCTGTGGTAGTAAACTGTAATTTAGGCCCCCCACATTACATTACTTGCATATTGAGGGGTCTATTATAAGATGGAGAACACAGAGTTGGAGTGTTTATGCAGCCTGGACTGAAGGGATTGTTGTAGTGAAGCACTTGTTGGTTCTTTACAATAATGAAAAGTCTTACATGACACAAGACTTGTTATAAGGCTTGTAACAGCGTCCATCTATTTCTGTTTGTATGTCAGACCCGGGCTGGACCAGTATCAACAGAGGGGTCCTGATTTGTGATGAATGCTGTTCAGTCCACCGCAGCTTAGGCCGCCATATCTCCATAGTCAAGCACCTGAGGCACAGCGGATGGCCTCCCGCACTACTGCAGGTAAGGCTGAGAAATAATGAGCGAGCAGGGAAGGACTGGTTAAATCAAATAAATGCAGTGCCTGAGGCCCAGAATTTTACCACAGAAGGTGAGGACTGGTACAGAAATCTGACTCAGCTCTGAGGGTGCAAATTTGTTCCCACAGGTTTTCCATCAGCATTTATTTTTAAAAAAGTTTGTATTTTCTCTGTTAGTATTAAATTATATGCCTATCCCTCTGTTTGTGCATCAATTTTAGATTTTTAGTCATTCTAAAAGCAATACATTTAAAACATAGAGTATTGCATTAGGGCTGCAGGTGACTTTACTCTCAAGAATATTCTTGTGATGGTGGTAATTTCCTTGCGTCATTGTGAACCATCACTGAGTCACTGCTGTGTGTGTGTGTGTGTGTGTGTGTGTGTGTGTGTGTGTGTGTGTGTGTGTGTTTCAGATGGTTCAGACCTTGGCCAGTAACGGGGCCAACTCCATATGGGAACACAGTCTCCTGGACCCTGCTCAGGTGCAGAGCGGCCGTAGGAAACCCAACCCCCAGGACAAAGTCCAGTAAGTATACTCCCTGCAGGATCAAAATGCACAGAACAAAAGTATCGCACATCTCCCCCCAGTCACCTTTGCTGGTGGAAACTATTGTCCCTGCTGCACAGGGATGTTATATAGCCTTTCTGAACATGATTGGTATTTTCAGTAGTGAGGAGCATTTTGCACCCAGTTGTTTCTTAATGCCCTCTAAACACTTTTCTCTCAGTGTTGCACTTTCCTAATGAATCGTGTTCTGTTCTCATAGGGTTTTCATCTCAATCGTTTTCCTATTCTGAAGCAAAAATCGGCAAATGAAAAACGGGGCTTTAAAAATTAAAATGGTTTTGTCACTCAATTTGAAAAAAAAAAAGCATATCAAAGTATTTTCTGAGATGAAATATAATTTATTGAAAAATGTTTGATTTTTCTTGTTAAGGTTAATATTAAACCTAACCCTTCAACATTATTAACAACAGCTACAACATTGACAGTTCAGTTGTTCAGGCTGTGTTCAGTCTATAAATAAGCACAGAACGGCCCGCACAGAATATATGCAAGACAACAGCGGTCTGCCTACAATATGCAGGGTAATCTCCCGACTATTTTATTAAACTTAATAGCCTATTCACGCCCATGTAATTTCTCAAACTTTAAACTTTTCCAACTTCAACTTGAATTGGCTGCAAAATGATCGCACATCCTCTGTTAACATATATATATATATATATCTCCACTAATCTCTCAACAGTAGCCTAATCCTGTGGCCAAATGAATAATCAATGCTATAGGCCTACGGCCTACAACAGCACATATGGAGGACTCCACCTACCTATTACAAAAGTTGATGGTGGCGTGTTGTTGGCTTGAAATTCCAGAGCTTTCTTCCACTGTTACACTAATAGAAGTGTCAAGGTCTGGCAATGCACAGTCTGTTATTGATTATTTGGTTGAAAATATGCCTACTGATAAAAGCTGCTAACAATAATTATCCTCTCAGGTGGAAAAATTTCCCAGTCGCAAGAAATAAAAACCTTGTAGGCTAGCCTTCATATTAACACAATATAGGCTGTTGGCTTTGGAAATGTTAACTGAATATATAATAAATGTCCTCTCATGGCCACAGATCCTGTCGACAGCCATTAGTTGCCTACAATAGCCTTATGCCATATGATCATAATTAATTAAATCTCATCAGACATATCTGCCAAAACAGAAAGCTTTTGCTTCGTGGCCTCTCCATCCATTTCTGTGGCACAAGGCGCACGCACAAGCAACATTGTGTATGTTGTTGCATAACCTTAACTATACTCTTATTGCTTGGGTTGTATTATCTAACCAGTGATGTAAAGAAGAGATTTTATAGAAACAAAATAATTGTACTTGATTAATAAACTTGTGTGTGTGGGGCAAACATTAAGCTGGGGGCTCGCAATGAACCCCTCGCTGCCGACACAGTCGAGCAGGCACTACCAGAAGAGTGCTCGCTCTTGCCGACGGTTATTCATATTTGATAAATATGAGTGCATCTGGTTAAGATCGCGGGCAATATCAAGCAAATATGCAGGTCTGCTCATTAGTCCACAACCCTGAAGCCCTACCCACCATACCTTCAGCTGCATTGTTAATTTATTGTTACTATAGAAATAAACATTCTACCGGACTCATCCAGATGGTGTGCGCGCACTAGCTTTCATACTGACAAAAGCGGATGGTACTGGACTGATGTGGATGCTTTCCATAGTGTGAATTGGGTACTGTCTTATATTAATTGTTGACTTGATGACTATGATAATTAATTCTAGCCCTTTAATTCACTATAATGAATGCTTCCGGTTCACCTTTTGATAAGGATAATTTAAAATCACCCTAATTTTGCATTTTGTTGCAATGGACACTGGATTTTTCGTGTTTGACTCACTATATGAAAATCCATAATAAGGAAACATCACGAAAGTTGAGGACAAAATTAAATGGAAAACGGCTCTATTTCCGTTTTTAAAAGGCTGTTACAAACATTGATAATTTAAAAAAGTCTTGTTTTTCATTTTCCGATTTTTGTTTTAAGAATTGGAAATCGATTGAGACGAAGGTACATAGGATTTAAATGTACTGTATTGTATATTGTGTAAATGTCTTTGTAAAACAAGCAGGAAACCAGTAGTAACCCATCAGTTCAGACTCATTTAAGTAAAATGTGAAGGAACCCCGCTCAGGCCTTGCTGAGTAACAGCAGTCTTGTTAAGGCGTGTAGTTCTTAACTCAAGAACTGATAAGAGAGTGGGATTTTCACCTAACACCAAGATTCAAAAGGAGAAAAGTGAAATCACAGCATGAACTGCTTTTCAGTCAAAAATCACATCAGCTGTTTGAAAAAAATGTGACTTTCAGGAAAAAATTGAAACTTAAAATTAGTTTTGCAGAGCATAATTTAAATGACAAAGTGACCTGGACTGTAGTGGCAAATGTGATTTTCCCACATATTAACACGCTTTTGGTTTGAATTTTGTTAACCATCTTACCTTCTCCTCCTGTGCAGTCCCACTAAGTCAGAGTTCATCAGAGCCAAATACCAGATGCTGGCCTTTGTGCACAAGCTGCCCTGCCGTGATGATGATGGCGTCACTACCAAGGACCTCAGTAAGGTGAGAGCTCAGTATTTCACAGCCGAGGGGTTGAGAACTTATGAGTTCAGCTTAATTGGCCTATATGGACATTGCCATATTGTTGAACTGCATGTGTAAGCACAAAGGATGTTTAATTTATAGACGTCAGTGGGAGGCCTCACATATAAACGCGTAGCCTACATGTACACACTCACACAAGCACACACTTATGCACACTCACTGATAAAACCCCCTGACAGGAAGTGATCTCAATGGCACAGCAGGATGTGATAATAATCTCTAATGCTGTGGAGCTCCACTGGGCTAATAAGGGGATTCTGCCTGTTTCTGTCTCTCAGTGATGTTTAATCTTTCCACCCCCGACACTCTCTGTTTCTCTCTCTCCACTCTACCGCTCCTCTTTGTTTCTCTATTAGCAACTTCATTCAAGTGTGCGGACGGGGAGTTTAGAGACGTGTCTTCGGCTCCTGTCCCTCGGCGCTCAAGCCAACTTCTTCCACCCGGTCAGGAAAAAACTACTCGCTGACTCACTCCATCTTGTAATTAGCCACGCTGTTCAGTTACTCTATTTATGCCACACCTCTTGTCCTGACTCTGTTTGTGTGTCCACATGACCCCCCCAGGAGAAAGGCACTACCCCGCTCCATGTGGCAGCCAAGGCAGGCCAGATCCTGCAGGCTGAGCTGCTAGTGGTGTACGGTGCAGACCCCGGAGCACCTGACATCAATGGACGCACACCTATGGACTACGCAAGGTACAAGACAGTTGAAACACACTTCACTAATAACACAGTTTGCATTTAAATCAAATGTCAAATCAAATCTGCTATGGGAGAATGGTGAGGGGGGGAAAGCAAAACAGTTAAGAAGGTAAAAACACAACAAGAAAGTAGAATACTTTGTGTTTGTGTCTGTGTTCCAGGCAAGCGGGCCATATAGAGCTAGCAGAGCGGCTGGTAGAGTGTCAGTACGAACTGACGGACAGACTAGCCTTCTACCTTTGTGGACGGCGCCCAGGTAACCCACTGCACCAGTTTGTGTGCACCTCACATGGCCTTAAGAATAGCAGTTAACCTCAGTGACATACGGTGGTAGTTTTAATCTTGTTGTTAAGTCTCGTCTCCTGTTCTCTCCTCTCCTCAGATCACAAAAATGGCCATTATATCATTCCTCAAATGGCAGACAGGTATAGACCATGACATTATTGTTTGGTGTTAACGTGGTGATGAGTGCCCTGTTTCTGCATGCATGGTGTGGTTTGATTGCATGAAGTATCTTTGTTAGAACTTTGCAGCTACCTGACTACTATACTTCTATGACTGCTTCTTTTCACTGTCTCCCTGGCATGAATTAATTGATACTGATGCAGTTTAGTGTTCTGACCAGAGGGTGGCACCATAGTATATGTAACCCCCCCCCAAAAAAAAAGAAAAAAAAGAAAAGGAGTTAGATAAAGGAGGTCTTTGGCATCTCTGTCAAAGCTGGCTGTTTATTGTAAATGGTGGATCTAAGCTATTACATGTGCCTGCAATAATTAAGATACTTTGGGTGTGCTTGATTTATTATTCCTAAACTGCAGGTTTGATTTTAGAGGTGCAGAAGTGCACCGTCAGGTTGTGATAAATCCAGTTCTGTATTACTTGGCTCAGCTTATTTCAAAGATTTGATGGGTGCTGGGTTTTCTTTGCTGAGTCAAAAGAAGTAGCTTAAAAATACACTGACATATGTACATGTTAAGGCAGATAAACCAAGTGCACCTCAAAATGTATTTGTTACGTAAGTGAGTCTTCTGAGCTGTCATCTAACTCCACTGGCATCTGTTCTGTTCTGGTGAATGGTTCCTCTTGATAACAATTAAAGCTGTTTTGATGTGGCTTCTCCACCCCTCTTTCTGTCTGTTTCTTCCCTTTTCTCACTCGTCTTCTGTTCTCTCCATTTCGCTGCGCTTGGTGGAGCCAGAGCTCGTCCTAAGTGCCCGACACAGAGGTATCTTTACTTTCCTTGTTCCTTTTTTTCCAGAGTCTCTTCCTTCATTCAGTCCCCTCTCTCTGCTACCCCATCTTTTATAGATTTCCCTATTGTAGACCAGACTAAGCTTCAGCGGTTTCACAGTGGGGTGATTATTAGGCCTTAATCTGTTATCACTAGAAAATACAGATGTACAGTTAGGTCTGAGGAAAAAAAATCTAGATGATTAGAGGCTGTTAGGAAATAGTTTCAGGGGGCCTCCTGCAGTAAGTAAGGTTTTGCCATGCTCAGGAGAATCACCCCACACATTTTCATATATTCAAATTGTCCAGTAGCATACCGGTATATCCTTAGTGAACTTAGTTTGCCCTGAAATAAGTGAAGTCTACCTAAAATAAAATTTCACATAATTCAGTAAAACTTTTGACATGCTCTGTGTAATAAAACAGTTTTAACACACTTGAGACTGAGTTTACAACAACATTTAGTAAGAAAGTTATATTTAGACTGACATAAATATGTCCTGATATGATACAATTTTTAGCAGTCTAGCTGTAGCTTGCAAAATCACAGCTGCACCCTGTCCCTGGGACTGTTCAGAGAATTGCTTTCAGGTTTACATGGCTCAAAATGGCAGTCACCATTACATCAAGCCCTTTCAATCAGACGTCCAACGCATCCCACCCCAAATGTGCCTTCCCTCTCCCTGTCCCCCCTCTCTAGCCAAACACCCTTCCCACCTCCTCACCTCTTGGTCCTCTCTCCATATCCATGTTTTCCTCCCTCCCTCCCTCTCCCCCCATCTCTTTATTCCACTGCATCTTTGTGATGCCTGTCTGACTGTGTTTTTTTGACTCTGTGTTTTTTAGTCTGGACCTCTCAGAATTGGCCAAGGCTGCAAAGAAGAAGCTCCAAGCAGTGAGTTGAGTTTGTGGGTTGAATTGTGAGATTTAAATCGTGGCTAATTGTTACATTACAATTCTACAGACAGTGGTAAGAATCGTCAAGGTCAAAGTTGCAGCTTTTTTATACAATAGATTTGCCAGTTTTCTTGTGTCCTTGAAAGTAATATAAAAAGATATGTGCTTGGTCAGGTCAGGTTCAGGGCCATCTGCAGCCCAGATGACTGTGCACCAGGTGGTTTTCATGTCTGTTTTCTTCTACTCTCTCTTGTTTTTCACACTGGTGTTTGTTGCACCGGTGATGTGTAGGCATGTACGAATACACTTGTTTATATATCTTGGGGGTCAATTTGTTTGTGTGTGTGTGACAGCTCAACAATCGGCTGTTTGAGGAGCTAGCGATGGATGTCTATGACGAGGTAGATCGCAGAGAAAACGATGCAGGTGAGCCTCATCTCCTCACTTCCTTTTTTGTCCTCTGTAAGGTAGAAATATCTCTGTGTTTTGACGTTTTCCTATATAAATGGAAACTAGATGTTGAAAGAAATAGAAAACACCTCCACAAAACATTGTTGACATGGATTTTGAGAAGAAAAGGAGGGAGAGAAAAAGAGAGAACATCACATAGAAAATAGATGTTGAGAGGACAGAGTGAATTTGAAGGGAAGAGTGAGGAGAAAAGGAAAATGACTGTTGAAGAGAAAGGCCAAATGGAGTGACTGAGTGAGAGAGGAGGAGGAGAGATGATGTGTGTGAGTGAGGAAGTGCCTCAGAAATTCTTGAGTCTCTCTCCTCCTCCTCTGCTCTTTCTCGCTCTGTCTCCTCTTTTTTCCGTTTCTTCTCTCCCTTTCCTTCAGTAGCAGTAGCAGTCAAATTGTGCTTTCTGACAGAAGCACCGCAGGTAAGTGGAAAGGATACAAAGACACAGACACACACACACATACATTCACACTCAGCCACACACAAGGGGAGGGCCTAAAACAGAATGTGGATTATAGAGGCATTCAGTTTTAGGATCTAGTGTATGTTTTTTACGGTTACTTTGTTTATGTCTGTATGCATGTGTGGGTGGATGGACTGAGTGTTTGATTGCCCATGTTCCATGTTAAACTCTCTCTCTCTCTCTCTCTCTCTCACACACACACACACACAAACTTATTTTTTGCTTCATGTTTGTGTCTCCAGTGTGGCTTACGACCCAGAACCACAGCACTCTGGTAACAGAACGCAGCGCGGTGCCCTTCCTACCAGTCAATCCTGAATACTCTGCCACACGCAACCAGGTAAACATACACACACTCATTCATGCACAAACCCACAGTGTAGATAATCATAGGTGGCATGCATATACTCATATACATTTGTATTGTAGATATCTTTCACCTGTACACAATGACACAAGCGAGCAAAAAGAAAAAATAGAGCCTAGTGATATCTTAGACAGTTAGACAGTGTATGTGTTTGGGGGAGAAGCCGAGAATGAGTGTGAAATTGACAAGGGATGTTCCTCAGCTGTGAAAGAGGAGGAAAGATGTAATCCATCTGTGTTTCTCTCTCTCCCCCCTCTTTCCCTCGCTCTGTGTGTGAGAGAGAGAAATCCCATATGTCCTCTCACATAGTTTCTCCTCATCTGTGTGGCTCATTAGTGTAAACACTGACTTTTAACACGACCATACACACACAGAAAAAACACCCATCACCACGTTTGCTCTGTCCTGATTGGGTGGTTCACTGTGGTCAGAAACTGCTGTCTATTTATGAAACAGAAGCTAAAACACACTCACACATTTAAAGTTGAACTTTTTACCGTACTTTTGTTGTATATAGTGATGTGTTTATGAATAGCACATCGCTTTGTGTAGTAGTTCTAGTTTAGCACTTCAATGGAAAGTGACCTTTTTATTCTCTTGTATTGATGCCAGCATGCTAGTGTAATTGCACGTTTTTTGTTTCTTTCCTCATCTTTGTGTATGTGTGAGCACACTTGTGATGCGTGTGTGTGTGTTGCGAGTGTTAAGTATGACTGTGTTTTTCCACAGCACATGGTCATTGACCACAGTAGTCACACAGGCTGTGAACCATTGACTGTGGGCTGGATTGTATCTGTATTCCACGACTCATGATAGAACTTTCAGAACTTTTTAGAAAAGAGGTAGACGGTCATGCCAGTGTTTGCATGTGTATATGTAATAATCCAAGTCCTAACTCCTGACTGGTTCTTCTCTCAGGGCCGTCAGAAGCTGGCCCGTTTCAACGCTCGGGAGTTTGCCACCCTCATCATCGACATCCTGAGTGACGCCAAAAGGAGACAGCAGGGGAAAGGTCTCAGCAGCCCTACTGGTGAGACACTGGGAGGCAGATTAGGAAGGAGAGCTGAAGGCAGTTATACAGATTTTTAAATAATAGCAAAGGACAAGGGCATGTAACTTAACCTACTTACAAATATGGATAGATACAGGTCAGTTTATTGACTTTTCCCAGTGCTTTTCTGTACAGCAATGTGGAGCCTTAACGCCCAAACATTTGATCAAACATCTTAGAAGCAAATGTGATTATCATTGCAAGCAGCAAAATGGTAAACTGGCTCCAGTCCAGCAATTTGGTGATGAAAGGCAAAGAGGTGATTTCTGTTTGTAACTTGGAGTTACATTTGTGCCAGAGCAGGCAGTATATTTTTATCTGTGTAAATTTTGACTTACTAACTACTGGTTCTTATATGAAACCAACATGGAGACCCCCACTGAAAGAAGCAGGAAAGAAAGCTGGCTGAAATCAGTCAGCAGTCTGAGCGTTCAGAATAATGAGAAGTGTTATAAATACGCACTTTTTTCCTTTGTCAGACCCATTGGATCTGGGCATTGATGATGACCAGCACGACTACGACAGTGTAGCCTCTGATGAAGACACAGACAGCGAGCTGACCACCCAGAACAACAACAACACACAACGCAGCAACCGTGCAAAGGTATAGTACTTGAACACACGCTACTTACAATGCAATATACATCTTGCCAAATGCACACTTACCACAAAGCTAAAGTAGGAGCTAGCTTTAATGAAATGCAGCACGCTTTTCTAGGTAAAATCTACTAATACACATCTCTGCACATGCTGACACACTAGTACTTTTTAAATGTTACTCAACAATTCAGCCCTGTTCCTCTCACTTACAATAGGTTTTGAAAATATTAAAAAGTAGTTCCACCAGCTAGCAAACTTTTTCCATGGTTGCCTCTTTATGACTGCTTGTCCCAGCATGCTTTGTGGGGAGTGGCCACAGTCAGGGCTGCCACATAGCTCCTGAGTGACATCATCAGATATTCTGGGTTCTTGTCAGAGAGGCATTGTTCATACAAAGAGAGAGAGTGTGTGTGTAGTGAAAGGGAAGAGGAGATTGAGCGGGAGAGAAAGAGAGGAAAATGGTGCAGAGTGGGAGTGGTAGAAATGACAAAGTAAACAACAGCTAAACCAGTAACTATCTCCTTTTCCTGTGGACTTGTTTAGCTCAGTGTGCAAAACTCTGACAAACCGCAAATCAGAGGTTCCACTCCCATCTCCACTCCAGAAATATGTGCAATCATTTTCTTGTTGTGCTTGTAATATTGAAGAGTGGTATTATATCGAATATATATATATATATATATATATATATATATATATATATATATATATATATATATATATATATATATATATATATATATATATATATATATATATATATATAATTTATTTAGTATTAAGTCAAGGGCATAAGAGTAAAATAGAAATGGATTGGGTAGGAGGTGGATGAATTATAAACAATGTATTTGAAGAATAGTATATGAAAAATGTTTAAAATGGTTCAGTTCTAGGGAGTGGTATAGGAGTTTGAGCATGCTCCTCCAGGGTCACAGGAAGTGAAGGCGGATGGTGCATTGAGAACAGGAACGCTCTACTGTCCATATGTGTGTGTGTGATCAGCTGTAGTACTGGCCTCCAGGCTGCAGGCCAGTCCTCTTCCTCTCACACAGTTGTAAGCTCTGTTTTGTCCAGCTCAAAAGGCACTGATTCAACTGCCCCTATAATACGTCTGCATAAAAACTGCATAAATTATATGATGTGTTTATATACAATAGAATGGTGTCAGCCTAAACCAGAATGTATGAGTTAGATTAATCTGTAAAAACACTAAAGAAATGAGGTAGTCCACATTGGGTTTATACCCTGCAATAGCTTCACAAGTCTCATGATGTCAGTTTGTCACTTTCACTTTGTCTGTGCCTTTCTGTCCACCTGTCTGTCTTTCTACCTGTCTGTCCACCCTCTATGTCCTATCAATACAGAGTATGGACTCATCAGACTTGTCAGACGGTCCCATCACCCTGCAGGAGTACCTGGAGGTGAAGAAGGCTCTGGCCTCCTCAGAAGCCAAGGTGCAGCAGCTGATGAAGGTCAACAACAACCTGAGTGAGGAGCTCCGGCGGCTCCAGAAGGAGGTAGGGAGTATGGAGGGGGGATGAAAGGGCGGGCGGAGACAAATCAGGCAAATAAGGTTAGATGGTCAACATACGCAGAACCTCAACCCCAGCAGAATGTTGAGAAATACAGAGCAAGCAGAAAGTGGGAGTTGAGATTATATTTTATTTTTTTAACTCATTTAATAATTTTGGAGAGCAACAGGGGACAGGAAAGAGAGATGGGATGATGCAAGAAAGGTCAGCATGTTTCTTAGAAAGGTAAAACATAAAAACCTAAAGAACCTGGAGAAGTTGGAATATAAAATCAGATAGGGGGTGATGCCTAGATTGAAGAACCCACAAGACAAAGTGACGGAGACAGGTTGGCAAAGGAGATGGAACAATTGATTCCGACAGAAGGAGGGCAGGATGGTGGAGAGACAAGTGGATATTTTAATATCTTTGCAAGCTGATGTATTTTTCCTGACAGGGTGTCATTTTCCTACACTGTTGTCTCAGGAAGATGTATTTGGTGACAGCTTCTCAGTGGTATTTAGCAACTAAAGCAGCTGTCATTCTCATGTGGAGAGAGGGTGCTGCAAATACCCGTTATCATTTTAGTTGTCATTTTTAGTTTAGACCGTTTTTACTTAATAATGCTCATTTGTTGTTCATTGTCGCTTCATTTGGTTTCCTGTGAGTCATCATCATTAGCTCATTGTATTCATTATTGGCTGCCAGTGTCAGCTCATGTGACTTGTTATTCATTCATTTATTTTGTCACTTGACTGAGAATTTAGTGAAGAGTTGAGGCAAACATGCACTTGTACAAGGAAACACTTATGCGCACACTCATGCAGACAACAAATACTGTGGTCAAATTAAATGGTAGCCAACACTACCTCAGTGCAGGTGAGCCCTCACTTCCCCTCATTGACCAGTGAAAACAAACTATGCATATATACAGGTATGTAGCCTTTCCACCCCATTCCCAAGACCTAATCCCTGCCCCGACATGTAACCTATTGAAGTGTCTTTACCACACATTCCCTCCCTCCCCAGTACTGATATGAGTTAACATGTATGAGCTTTTTACTGTACCTGTGATTGTGGATACTTGTCTTTGACCATTCAGTTGACACCCCCCTCCCTTCCCTTTAATCTCCCCATGTCCCTCCCTCCATCCCTCCCTCCATCCTCTCATCCCTCCCTGCTCCCTTCCTCCTCTCCTGTAGATCACGCGGATGCAGACAGAGAACAGTGCGCTGCGGGGGGGCCAGCAGGTTGGGGGGGCAGCCGGCCATGGGGTAGGGGGGCCTGGTGGAGGAGGAGGAGGAGGAGGGGGAGGCCACTGGCAAGGGGGTGGGATGAGAGGAGGAATAGGCGGAGGGGCGGATCCCCCGGGGCTCTCAGTGCCCTCCTCTGTCGCCCCCCACTCCCATCCCCACCGGAGGGACCGCCAGGCCTTCTCAATGTACGAGCCAGGAGCGGCCCCCGGCCCCACGGCCCATGGTCCCCCAGCCCTGGACTCCCTGGCAGCCCGCCTGCAGCCCCTCAACACACCCAGCGTAAGTTAGAACTCCCCCGGCCCCTTCTACTTCCCACCTTCCTTTTGGTGGCCCTGATTGGCTCTCTTTGGCCTGATTGATGGGTGATAGTCCAATCCTGATCTCTCTGTTTCCCTGCAACTTTCTCTCTCCCTGCATCTCAGTACCCGATCCTTCTCTATGAAAGGTCCAGTTGTGCATCATCCCCATTTAAATGCGAGAGTGTAGCACTGATTTGTCTAAGAACAATATGACCTCAATCTCTGATTTTTAGCACCATAAAGGGGAAGTGCATAAGTGTGACGTTGAGGAGAAAGATGGAAAATAGGGATTGTGTTGTCTGTTTGGTTGCCTGGTGATGCCCCTGATGTCTCCGTTCTCTAGCCTTCTCTGCACCCTTTGACCTTTACATTTTCAACCCTTTTTAAACTCCCAGTTAGCTCTCCTGCTTCTGGACAGCTGCTTAATTCAGGAGTTGCTATGATCACACATACAACATACAGGAAATTTCTACAGTATGCGCTATGCAAGCACACCACCATTCAACACTACTGTCAACCGTTCTATTGAGACCTCCATGGAGTCGTGTCCAATTCACCATCTCCGTACACAAAGATTTACCTGTTTGTCTGTTTTCTTTCTGTCTGTCTCTTCACCTGTCTGTCCCCTTGCTCACTGCAGTGCAGCCGCGCATCCTCTGGATGTAAGCATTCTGTCTGTCATTGCATTGTTTGCCATTTCATCAACTGTAGGATTCTATCACATGCAACTATGCACCACTTCTGCTTATTATGCATCCTAATAATGGAGATCAACATTAGTGTAAAATATGTGTGTAGTCATTTTTAGATGTTTGTGTGATGTATAGCTGTTCATCACCAATTAGTTTAGTTGACAGTGTTCTTTGAATTGCAGTGTTAGATAACTCTAGAGACATGTAGTCTTGATGGGATGATGGGTGAGCTGCCGAGTTGATCTGGCGCTGCTCTCACTGGCTCATTCATCTTGTTTTTCTGCTGTTTATAAAAGCATCTCTTCTCTCTGTCCCACACTCTTTTTTTCCCATTTTTTTCATCCATCTCTTTCTGCTAATCGTTCATTCCCTTCTCCATCTCTTTGTCCACACATCTCTCTTTCTCCTCTTATCTTTACCCCTCCATCTTTCTCTTCCCCTCGCCATCCTTGTGTTCCCCTCTTTTCACAGGTAAGGAAGGGTGGAACAGGGGGTCCAGCGCCGTATGGGAGCCAGCATCTGTCTGGATCTACAGAGATGGGCAGATACATGGTGAGCTCTTACAGTTTTTGATTCTAGACTGATCTGACCTTCATGATCCTGCACACAGTCCATTTAGGAAGTTGATATTATAGGCTTACATTGTTTTGTCTCCTACAAATACTGCAAGGGGTTTGAATATCGACCCCTACCCTGCATTTTTATTACATAAAACCTCTCATCATCCTGTTAGCAAGGTGCAGACTACAAATGTTTAAAAACCAAAGATAATGCAAACATCCCATAAATATTGGCATTTTTCATAGAAGCAGCCACAATTCATCTTTACAATTCATCACATTCACTGGGAACAAATGCTTGAACTTTGTGGGAGGATGTATCCATTAGGCTCTGCAGGAGTGAGCAGCTCGGGAGGTTTGGTGAGGTGGGTGATAAGTGAACTGTTGGAGCGTGTTGTTGTGTTTCCCTCCCCAGGTCCCTAAAGCAGAGAAGCACGGCAGTGGCACTGACAGTGACTACGACAACACACAAACGTACGACCTCTCGCTAAGGTCAGACCCACTGTACACACAAGGATGAGTGTGTTTTAATCTGTAGGTTTTTTTGGAGATAGTTTTACTGATTGCTAGTACCAAATACTGTACCAAATAGTATTTCCTGTGCTGTTTCTTTCAAATTTAGGAATTTTATTCTGAAACCAATTTTATTCTGAAATCAGATATGCACCCACAAGTCAAAATGAGTTCTGGCATGAAAGTCAAAAGTTGTCATGGGATATAATTGAGATTATTAGTCACCTAAAGCCCTTAAACTATGTGTAAATGGGATAATCTGTGTTATATAAATATTTTGTCATTAAATTATCTTTACAATTTGTTCTCAAAATGGATATTTCAAACACTTTGCCTTATTTGCTGCAGGTTTGGGTTTCTTACTTTGCAATACTATAAATCTAGGCCACACGCTGATATGGAAGTTAATGATTTTTACTAACAGTTATTATTGAGAAATACAGGGCAAAGAGAGGGTAGTCTTTTAGTTCTGGACATGATAAAGGTGTAGAAAATGTGTTGGACATGAACTGACGGAAGCATTTAACATTCACACTAGTGAAGCACCCTACGTAGTGTCTTACTAACTCGGGGAAGGACAAGGTCATGTGCATTTTAGACCCTCCTCCTGCCATTGAGATGACTGTAGTGCTAAGCTGAAGTGCGCTTCAGACCTTTCTGTTGCCCAATCCCAAATCAAACCCTGCATCCTGCACCTGATGTACTTGAACTAAGACCTTTGGGAGAGTGCAGCACATAATGTAGATCTCTTAGTCTCTTTCACCCCCAAATCAGAAATACTTCTATTTTTCCCTCTTACCTGTATTGCTATTCATCCATCTAGATTGTTTTGGTGTGAGTTGTCGAGTTTTGGAGGTATCGGCCGTTGAGATGTCTGCAATTTCTGAATATAAGAGGAAAAATATGTATTTTTGAGTTTGGGGTGAACTGTCCCTTTGAGAACACTTAAAGTGTTGAGATGCTAAAGCCCCAGACTCATAAATGTCCTCTGTGACTGTCAGTTCTCTACTTTAGACCAAGGTGTTAATTAAAGTGTATTTATGTTTTTTCTTTTGTCAGTATGGGCCGCAGCAGTGAGGAGGAAGGCCGTGGGGAGTCTGAGGAGGGAGGAGGTGGGGAGGCGGGGGAGCCGGACCCCACCCTGCCCTGCACAGAGGATGTCATACTGAAAACTGAGCAGGTGACCAAGAACATCCAGGAGCTGCTCAGGGCTGCTCAGGAGTTCAAACATGACAGGTAAGACACCCGAGAGATAGATAAAAGTGACACTAAAATCTTTTTGTCTGCCTTAGACTAAACATTACTATTTATATCCTTCGTTGACAAGTGATCCTCTTAATTAGTTAACACATTGAGAAGTCACAGGAACATCTTGCGCCAGATCCAACTTCTTTTTTTAAGTTTTTTTTTTATTAGAAATTCTGTTACATTTATGCACACTTATTAACAGTTGCACCAGGTGAATGCAGTTGTTAATGTTGCCATGGATTGGTGTCTAGCTCAGAGTCAGAGAATGGTCACTGGTGAGGAGTTTGTTGAGTTGTGCAGTCATGATGTGATTGCACAGATAGGACGTATATTAAAATGTCTCTAAAGACTAGTCCAAAGCATAATTTAATAACAACAACCTTGTTGCATCAATCATCTTGTCAGCTACTAATTTAAATAACAAATTTCTCCCCTCATTAGCTTTGTTCCATGTTCTGAGAAGATCCACTCAGCTGTCACTGAGATGGCCTCACTCTTCCCCAAAGTAAGTAATTCCTGTACTCATGTTTAATTTCTCCCTTTGTGTGTCTCTTTTTCTCTTTCTTTGTCTGGGTGTTGCTCTCTTTATTCTTCCTTATATGTTTACATCCTCCACCATGTGAGTTGAGTTTTGATTCCCTTCATTTCTCTGTAGCGCCCAGCGTTGGATGCAGTTCACTGCTCCCTCCGCCTATTGGCTTCCAGTGCCTCGCGGTTGCAGGTGGAGTGCCGTAAGGCTGCGCCCTCGGAGCCTGGGGCCCCTGCAGTGGACTACCAACTCCTCACTCAGCAGGTCATCCAGTGCGCCTACGACATCGCCAAGGCTGCCAAGCAACTGGTCACCATCACCACTCGTGAGAAGAAACAGTGACCCAACAAAGGCATGGATGGATGGAGAGGGAAGAGGGGGAGAGAGAACGGATCGATGCATGTGTGGGCTAACAGGGACGGTAGGGGCTTCTAGGAGAGGAAGAAAGAAGGAAAATATGATCACACTATAGATGGGAAGACGAGGGAGGGAGAGTAATCGAAATAATGATGGGCACAATGAGGAAAGGAAAAGTTTGGAATATGCATGGAAAAGGAATCAGATGAAAGCAAAGCAAATTGATTGTTTAGTAGAAACACTACAGAGGACTGAAGAAGGAAGAATTCCACAAGTGTGGAAGTGAAAGTAGGGAAGGACGAGTGGAAGGATCCAACATGGAAACTACAGCCTGCTGCAACCTAAATAAACTGTTGGAATCAGATGTGTATAATAAACCGCTTAAGCTGTGATAAGCATACGTGAAATACAATGGTGGCGATGTACAGTGAACTGGATCCTGAGATGTTACCGCTTTTATTTATTCTCACCGGTCACACGTCATCCCTCCCTCTCCCTGTTTACCTGAACTAGGGAGGGAGGAAGTGTATGCTGCGAGAGAGGGAAGTAGATAGACCAACCATGACATACTCAGCACCATCACCGTCCCTCCATCCTCTCCTTTCTTCTCTGGCCTGCTCCTCTGCCCCCCTCTCTGTCTCTCCTACCAGACATGAGGCCCCTCTGTCTCCTATCCCGTCCCAGACAGGATGAGCTTGCGGGGCAGAGAAGGACCCCCTGGGACCCATCTAGCTCCACCCCACTCCACACCCCACCCAGGCCAACAGATGCTTCCGCCTGGGTTAGCTTCTGCAGGGGGCTCCAGCTTTTCTCCGACCCTTCACACCCTGTTGTTGGTGGTACACAGCATGATCTGGCATGTTTTAATTTCTTTTCTCTCTCTTCTTTTTCTGTTTTTTTTTCTTCTTTTGAATATGCAGATTGGTTTGGTCTGCACCTATGAGGACAAAAATTGACTTACACAAACAAAACACTTACACTGGAATAATTGTGATTTATTGTTGTTGTTTATCATGCCTATTTTTTTTGTATTGATATTTTTACTGACTGTCATCTTGATTTAACTGTTTATGTATGTTAATTTTATTGTCTCAAATATGATTCTCATTTAGTGGAATAGGGAGACAGGTGGAAGTATGTGCTCAACCTCTTACTGGGATTTAAATAAACATGCACACACATACACATAAAAGAAATGACCTGTCAAATGTTCCTCAACATTTCTCAAGCACTCCTTTTCTGGGTGACAGTTGAGGTATTTTTTTCCATGCGATATATCCTGTGGCCAAGAGGGTTGAACAGTTGCCAAAGGGGAGAGGGTGTTGGGGGAGATTTGTTTTTGGTTTAGATTTTCCGTCAGACCAAAAGCCCTGTGGTGCACTATGACAGGACTTGGATCAGAATGCTCTTTTCATGTATCCTCAGCTGTCTTTTTGGGAGTGATTTATCTTACAATTTGCCTCATTTAACAGAGCCAGTGGAATCATCTCAGAATCAATCCCATATTCATTTTTGATGTGCCAAGCAGGATAATATAATCACTTGGTCCAGTTTGTATATGAGGATTAACCCCCGCTTTAAAGCAGTATGTTATTTACATGGCGGGTGTGCTCTTGGGTGCTTGTATCACACAGCAGCCATTACTTGCATGCATGTTAACAAATGTTCAATCACATTAAGTTGATACACATACTGGTATGTTACAGTTAAGCTTTAAGTAGTCCTGTGGAAAGCTCCAGATCTAGCAACCTGGAAAGTAAATATGGTAAGAGATACTCCTCGCATCATTTCATTTGTGAAAATACGCTCATTTGAAATGTATTTAGCCACTTGATGTGATTTAGTTTGCCATGTATTATTTTTTTGTCTGGCAAGCACAATCAAGCCCACATTCTGTTTTCCGATTGATTCTCTGTCGTGGCCTGCTGATCTGGGCCACAGAAGTTGTCACTTCTAGCTCACTGTCCCTGAACTCTGCCGATGGTGGGACAGTATTGGGAACAAAGAAGTTTTTTCAAAAAGATAGCGCACTTAGCCTACTGTAGGTTTAAAGCTTGTTGTACTGTGCTGAAGAAATATGGTCATATCTGTAACAAAGAACGCAGATGGGACTTAAAAAGTCTTTCAGTCCTCTTCTAGTTTAGATTCACCTCTAACCCTTCTCTAATGATTGTGACGCTGGTTTCTCAAAGTGTTTGTGGTTTTAATGGTTGGTTGTTCTTGCATTGGTCTATTCTATAATCATGCTCAGTACTCAGAAGGCCTCTGCACATTAAATTTACTCACCTGACACGTTGACCTCATCCTTCACACAGCAGTTACATCTCAATTTTTCTCTTGTATTGCTGCCTTTTAGCAAGAAGCAATTAGACCTGAATTAGCCTCAAACACTTTGAGCGATTGATGCTAGACCACCTTCAGCACTTCTCTGTCCACTTTATTCATGCCCCCCTCCCCCCCCATCATCACTTGGGGTCTCTGTCTGTCAGTGTTCCTCAGTCTCACACCGTTGCACATATGTCTCTGTAGGGGAGGTTGGATTGTTTGCTCTGTTCCCTATCAAAACAAATCATGTCAAGAAGATGAAATGTATTGTTGTTTGATATTGAATGCCTTTGGACATCATTATCCTCCCCTGTTTGACTGGCTGAATTACAGTGATGTTGTACTGACTGCTGAACAACAGCAACACTTCCATACACACACACACGCACAGGGGCCAGTAGAAAAGCTTGTCCCTTCAATCATGATTACCCAAGTTTTAGACTAGAGTCATATATATGAACATATATTTTCATGCTATATTTTATATTAAGCTATATGTTAGGGTTATGTCTGCCAGATATTTATGTCTATTTGTTGGCCCAAGTGGGCTTCGGGCTACGAGACCTGTTAACCAAATCTTCATTCAGCTCTTTAGTCTTGACACCAATGTACTTGAAAGATAGTTTAAGTCTTGTGGGTATTGTCATGCTGTGGTATTACCCCCTTATGTAGTTCTATTGTACATATTAACGATCCTACTAGAATCCACAGGAAACGAAGAGTGAGAACAGTTTGATGTAGGCGATTACTCAACAGTGTGGTCTAAATTGCACTATTTTCAAACACCAGCTGGGTGAAGTAGGATCTACATTATGTGCTGCACTCTCCCAAAGGTCTTAGTTCAAGTACATCAGGTGCAGGATGCAGGGTTTGATTTGGGATTGGGCAACAGAAAGGTCTGAAGCGCACTTCAGCTTAGCACTACAGTCATCTCAATGGCAGGAGGAGGGTCTAAAATGCACATGGGCTTGTCCTTCCCCGAGTTAGTAAGACACTACGTAGGGTGCCTCTAGTGTGAATGTTAAATGCTTCCGTCAGTTCATGTCCAATACAGTTTCTACACCTTCATCATGTCCAAAATTCAGCACATGCTTTCCACACACACCCTCAACTTATCAGTTGGACCAAGCCTTGTACAAGTACAAACATTACATTTGAAGCCAGTGAATTATACACACACACTTCTGATACTCAGCCAATGGCAGTGCACTGTGGCCTGTACTGTTGCTGTCCCTGTGTTTCTTCACAGCTCTACACTTTGGGAGATGGGTGATGGGAGAGTTATCTTTTAACAGAAGACGTTAAAAACTGTATAAAGTAGAGAAAACAATGACTTAAAAAGGTCAATCGTAATGGAAACTCATAAGCTGTACCTTTGTAATAAAATAGTAAAACAAGTTCATTGTCCTGGGTCTGTGCATTTAGTTTCTTCTTACTGTATAGATGTTCACTCTAATAGGGACAAGTGTGTACATTTTCTCGGTAATGTGTAACAACAGTTTCAGTCATGACCAAGTAACCAAACCTTTCAGTATTAAGGGAAAAAATGTAACTAGATGATGCTGTTGACATTTCTTAGCAAAGATAAAGAAAAACTGCATCATGCTGAGGTAAATGAATACAACTTGGTATAAGGTGCTTAACAGCTGGATTTATTGCATTGGGTCTAATCACATCAAAAAAATCACAAAACAAGCAATGATTTTATAAACATAAAACTTTGCTTGCATCGTTTTACTTAGTCTGATGCTTTTTGAGCTGGTTCTACACTGAGCCTTTAGTTTCCTAATAAAGACATTCCAGCCACTGGGCAGCAGCTTTTATTTCCATTAACAAGTTCTAGAAAAACAAGTGACAACCTCACAGGAAAAGTATATAGTTACAACATGAGCACTACAACCCACCACAGCATTTAGAATCCATATGAGAAACCATATTACATTTCAGTCTTCAAACAAATAGCCATAATTTCATAGTACATGTGGTTGTAAAATGCATATTTCTTGCTCCCTTCTCAAGATTTGCGTTAGAGCTAAACTGATAAATCAGCCAATATATAGGTATCGGTCAACTAACACAAAATTGCAGTGCAGAAATGCCTAAGACAAGTTTGACGTAATTTACAAGTATGTATATTATGTTATCGGATTTTTTTATATTGGTATCAGCCTCAAAAATCCAGGCATCGGTCCGGCTATAACTGGTCAGATGCTAACATTTGCTTATTGTATAAAAAGAAAACATCCACAACAGCAGTCCACACACTGTAAAGGAATTTAATGTCTTTGTAAATCCTTCAAAATACAGCTATTCACATGTTCGTACCATTTAATGACAACACGACGTTGCTTAGAACAGCAACTTACACATTCACATACTAAACCTTCACAGGTAAAAGCAACATATTACTATAAAACTACTGCCTATAGACTGTGTGATGTGCAAGAGAGTATGATCAGACAAATGTATTGTAAGTCATACAAATATATAAAATTTGTGGGTCACTAAATAAAACCTGAGGGCTTCTCTTTGATGTAATGTTTATGGGGATGCCCTGAGTGCTCAAGGGACTGATCCAGAACCACATGACTGATGAAAGTTGTGTAAGCTTACAACAATATACAGTAGCTTCTTTTGTTAATATTCTTTGATGGATGTTATTTGGGGAATGTACTTTTGGACTACTGAATGTCAAATCTATGACATACGCAATTTATTAAGAAATCGCTGTTCATCATACAATGCTCATTTTGGATGGTCAAAAAAATTTTGTCCTCCATTCCATTGCCTCCTTCACAAGAAGACATGAGATACATACTGATATGACACATCCAACCTACTGTATGCTGTATAAAGGTGTATAGATGGTATGATTATTAGGAATGCTGCCCTAATATTGAGTTGCACCCATTTTGCACAACCCAGGTCTAATTTGTTCACATAGTCTATTTCATGGACAGACAAGCTGTTGCCAATAGTGTGGGGACACAAAGTCCACTCTTCCCCTCCTCTACATGCAGTGACACTTGGGTGCATTCTTGACATTCTTGGGGATGTTTCCTTCATTTTTCTATGGATGTTCATCTGAGCTGGAGGAGCTGGGCAGAAGAACGCACTCCTGTCTTCTGCCCCTTTTCCGCCTCCTCTTTGCAATTAGTAGCCTCCTGCTGATCACATCTACAGGACACACACACACACACACACACACACACACACACACACAGATAAACATTAATTAAACTGCTTAAGAATATAAACAAAGGCACCTTGTTACCTCCACTTAAGAGGTTATGTTTATGGTTCTGTCTGTCTGTGTTAATTAGCAGGATCTCTTAAAACCTACTTGAAATACCTCACTGGCATTAGGTGCACAGACATATGCCAAGAAAGAACTGATTACTTAACATCAAACTAGTTCACAGGATTGGTCAGAGGATTAAAACAGCTCTCTGGTGACTGAATGTTCTGTGGTCCACCTACCTGCCACACTGTCATAGTCCTGCTGTGGGTCGTGCCAGTAAAGACTGGGCATGGTCCTCCAGTGGCGGTACAGGCGCGTGTGAAGCACTGACAGGGTCAGGAGAACCAGCAGGAAGCCCAGTGCTGCTGCTGCCCACACCGCTTCGTCTGTCCTGGGCGTCCTCGGCAACCCCTTACTCACAACAGCGGCTCGGGCCTCGGCCCCTGAGTCATTGTTGCATTCACAGTGTTCGCCTTCTTTGCAGCCATCGCAGTCTTGGCTGTTGGGCAGGTAACTGGCTGGCTGTGGGTGCTGTGGCTGGGGCGGAGGCACCAATTGGGATTTGGAAACAGATTCAAAGCCGGTCTTTTCACTTTTGTAGTGAGAGTGTGTGTCACTGTGTGTTTGTTTCAACTCTCTCTCTTTAACATCTACTACTTCATTATCCTTCATCATGCCATCTGCTGTCTTGTCTTTATCAGAGTGTTTCTCTTTGAAGTCCTTCTCTTTCATGCTGTGTTTAACAGAGTCTTTATCTCTCTGTTTGGATGAGTCTGCAGCTTCATCTTTTGAACTAAGGGCCAGGGCGTCAGGCCTGGCAGTATGGTTATCTTCACTGTTCATGCCATCTGCAAGAACATCCAACCCAGCAGAGAGGTTCGGGTTTCTGAAGGCAGTATCTTTAGGACTGGGCTGCTGTGCTGCTGTCTGTAGTCTTAGCCTGCTCTTCTGAGACTCAGGAGTCTCAGACATATTTGACCTCAAAGAAATTGTGGGAATGGGTATAAGGCCCTGATTTATATTTTGGATCTTAGACTGAGAAGGAGCTTCCCTTGGACCAGGAGGATCTGAGAGAGTCCTGTTCCCTGGATGAGAATCTGCTGATGGTCCGGGCGTGCTGTTGTTGTTCTGGGCGTCCCCTGTCCTGTTGAGGGTGGTTCTGTTGCTCTGGTTAGACAGAAAACTGGACACATGCGTTATTGTGTTTTCTCTCTCGTCCCCCTGTTTTTCTGCAATGGCAGCTCTTATCTGCCTGCTTTTACCTTCCTCTTTAATTTGTTTCAAGCTTTTCTTCTTCATGTCAGACTCTAGCTCTGCCTCCATCGCTCCATTCAGCAGAGAGGAGATGGTCAGCTCACAGCATCGCCTCAGAGCCTCCTGGGGATTTACAGTAACAGCTACTTAGAGACATCTCAAAAGACTACTGAAATGACTCTTCGATGCTGCTTTTATTGCAGCGCATGCAATATCAACCATGTATATAAACTAAATTGACAAAGTCATCAGTGAAGTCTCCTAACCTTCATTTTTGCTGAGTGTTCCCCTGGATGTGCATGTTGCTGCCGGTGCTGCTCAGATGACCAGGTTAACAGCAGGTTGTATTTCCTGCTCTGGCTCACACCACCAAACTTTTTTCTTGTGGATGTTGTGGTCTCCAGCCAATCACAGACATCTAAAGAGGCCACGGTGAACAGCTCCAAGGTGCGACCCCAGGACACTAAGGCTATTGGCTGAACACAGAGCAAACAGTGAACATACACTCACTCCCTTTCTTCCACAGGGTGAAACTCACCTTTTGGTACACTAATAGGCTGTAATAGCTCTCTAATTCCTTGCCCTGTCCTCAGCTAGCTGGATGCAACACTGTAATGTCGTTAACAAGGACCAACAACAATCAACAATGAAAATTACTCAAAAAGTTTTGTAAAACTGTAATAAACTGCAATTTAGAATAAATTACTAACTCTTTAAAATCACTCCTAGGTATTTGTAATGGCTGATTTTTGTGTCATTATGAAAAAACTGTAATGCTGCTGTTATGAAAATTAAAGGTGGGGTATGCGATTCTAATCCAATACACATCTTTTTGTCAAATTCATATAATATCTCCTCGCGGTCCACTAGCTGTCCGTTCTGTGTGTGCGCTGAAAAAAGCGGCAGGGCTGGTGTTTGTACACAACCCTGGCTCTGTAAATGGGAAATAAACAAAGTGGCTCAGACCGAGCCACACAACACTATTCCAGCCATGATGTGTGTGTCAGGTAACGTTAAATGACTTACCCACGGACATTCAGCTTACTCTCTAGTTTGCCAAGTCATGGTGTTGTTGTGATGTTAGCTATAGTAGCAGGAGAGTTGTGAGTATCGCTGTCTGGAGCTGCTGTGCTGGCTCTGGGAAAGCGTCTCGTCCTCTCTGGCTGTTAGCTTCGCAGCAGCAACTGTAGCAACAGTTTGCTAACCCACAACCTAGCTAACGTTAGTTATATTACTTGCTGTGTTGTTGTTCGCTCTATTTCATGGTATTTGTCATGGTATTGGATTTCTCCAGAATCGCACAACCCACCTTTAATAGAGCTAATGTTGAGGCTATTTAACAAGCTTGGTTGAAACACTAGAACTGGCCTGTGTAGGATCAAAACATGTTTCAGACAGAATCGGTATAGCACAGTCAAACTTAGCATAAATAGAACCACAAGGGAACATGGGGAAACATGAAAATTAGTATATAGTGTTTTATTTATTAATAAGCATCTTCAGTTGAAAAAATAAAGAAAATCTAAGTACATGATCTTTACCTAAATCAAACCAGGAGATGGGTATAGCGCAGTGTGAAAGCAGATACTCAAAGGGATTATGTAAACCAAAAGAGAAAAAAGGACCATATATTTATATGATCTTTTCCAATATTATCCTATTCTTTAATTTTGGCAAGGCAACATAACTGATTATGTCAAAGTTTTTATGCCAGTGTGTCCTGAGAAACAACTTTCCACATGCCTAAAGTTAAGTTAAGCCTAAAGCCCAACATATAAATCATTTGTTACTTAGCTTGATATCCTCAATATAATGAAAACCTAATCTTTTGTTTTTGTTTAAGATGTGTGTAGTTTTTCCTAATAAATGGTAACAGGGACAAAAAGGCTACCTTGCTGCCTCAAACAGTGGTGTTTAAGTATCTTTCACACTTACATAAAGGTTGTTAAACCCTTAAAAGTGGATTAACAGATATCTGATAGTCCTGACCTTGCTTAGTCACAACCAGATAGGTCTATTTATGAAAGAATGGTATTGAGTTACACCTTCAGTTGTGCTCAGGTGTTAACGTTAACAAAAACATGCATGCAAAGTTCAAACTATTTCAACAGGAAATATGCAGCCTTAAAAGGTAACAGAAATATTGAGGTTCTGCTGTCCCTTACTGCCTTTGGTGGGTTAGAGAACAGCGATAAAGGGTTTGTCTCACCGTGTGTTTATTGAGCTGTGGATGTGGGGTAATGATGTAGTCAGGCAGACAGGAGCGAGCCAGGACAGACAGAAGTTGACGCTCGTGGAGAGGAGCACAGGGATGGTAGAGCAAAACAGTAGCTCCATGCTGGAAATTACACAAAAACACAAACACAAGCATACATGTGACTATCATTGTCCCCATCCTCTGCCACAGGGTTTCCATCGATTTGGTTTTCACCAAAATTTATGACACTATATAACTAAGGCTAAGTGCTTATAATAATGTAAATATTGTATTCCCTCCTTGTCTGTTAATAATGTTTTTCAGCTGACAAAGATTCCTACAGGGAAAATGAAACCAGCTGTGTTCTAAAGTACAGTCTGGCACTATGGTCTACAATGGCCCATTAACAGAAATCCCTGACACGCCATCGCTGATTGTTAAATCCCTGATATTCAAGAAAATCCATGTTCAGTGGCAGTCCCGCTACCAAGGGTCCAAACAGGCAGAATGTGAGTGTTGGCAGACTTTCCTGTAATACTCTTAATATAAGTCGCAAGGACACATTGATTGTGACTCCACAGTTTGATGCATTTCTGGCCAAAACAGATTGCTAGATTGAGAAATAATACAGAAGGGATTGTGGAATAATAGTTGACTCAGAAGAATTGGTCGGCAGTCTATATATTATACTGTCCACAACCAATGAACTCCTCTATGCTTCTATCAACCCCATTCGTCAAAACTATGGCATCTTAAAGAAAATAAACAAGGCATTCTGAGTGATCATCCAAAAATGCACCACAATACCATGTTGATTCTTTACTATGTTGTCACTTCAAATGTTGTGAAGCTGCAGCTTTTACACAATGGGTGGAGCAGAGGAATGGTATTATTAGTTGCATCACCTTTTCTAAATAAAATTAATTTTTGTGTTAAATAGATGTCTATTTAGATATAGGGACTTAGCAACAAAAGTAAGAAGGTAATTTTTCATCTCTCTGTAACTTTAAATTACTCACGGTACATTACAGTATACTACCTAACACACTGAGCATTCCCTTCTGCAGCAACAACCACACGGTATATGTCTAAATGCTCATATGACTGAGTGCTGCATGTGCATACAGATATGTGGGTACTGTGGTCACTGCCTGTGTCTCACTAACTGGAGTTAAACAAATAGTCAGTGTCTTCACCGATGCCCTGAACACAAAGGTCTATTCATTTACTGTACTAAGCAGATGAAGTGATTAAATTGTTATGACAGTGCAGACAGAGGCAGAAGCAGCACCAAGAGATGTGTGATGTTGCGACTTACGTGCAAGTTATTGAGCCACCGTTGAGGAGGACAGTACAAGTACTCTCCACTCTCTGCCCTCACTGGTCTGTACGCTCCACTACAACACACAAACAAATACAGACACACATCTTAATATCCTCAGTAGCTCTTATATACATGAAAAAAATTACATCTGTTGGGAGCATGTGTATTATGTGTCTGTCCAAACAGCCTTACCTGTTGGGAAAGGTATGGTTGTAGGAAATAGATTTATCCATGCAGATCAGCATGGCTGGCTGCAGTGGAAAGAATTTAGGTCAAATTAGATTTTATTGCCCTATTCCTGGGTATAAACACCCAGTCATCACCCAAGACAAACACTAAGTTAGCGGCCGTTCAGTTTTCACCCATTTGTTGTTGACAATTACATAACAAGGACGATGTTTTGGTTAACTCAAACTAAGGCTGCAACTAACACATTTCAATATATCTGCACACACACACACACCCATAAAGCTTTTGGTTCATTTCATGCATTATAGTAAAATTTGTGAGCTTTGATTTTAGGAAATAGCCATGTTACGTTAGTGTTTGAGGGTCAAAGGTTGGGAAAAACTCTCAAATTAAGTGCTTGGTAAAGTGTTTACTCACCTCAGGATCATACACTGTGTCAATACTGGGACATCTCTGTAGATAAGAGAGACAGTGAACACTGGTTAAACCTGATAGAGCAACCTGAACAAGCCAAGTAGTTGTAAGAGCTGATTTACCTGTACCGGCAGTACCAGATATACAGGGTTTACCACAACAATTACTCTCCTATGACTGCTGAAACTCCCTGGCTGTCACCCAGTGTATTGTAACACACCCCACCCATCTGAGCCAGTGAGACTTTGGAGATAATAACACAGATAATGATGAGGTCTGTTGTATTCATAGTTACCTGAGTAGACTCTGACCAAGTAGACACTGGACAGTCCCAATAAACAGCATCTTCAGGCAGGTCCCTGTCCAAAGAGAGCTATCACACACACACACACACACACATACAAGGAAACTGAGTGCATGTTAACGCCTACAATAACTGAACATAACTTACATCTTAAAACACTGGGTGGTACATGCACACCAACAGACATAACAGGTATTATATTGTAGTTACCTTTCCATTGTCACATCCTGGCCACGGAGACTCGCACCGTCCTAAACTGACCCACAGCGCGGCCAGCACAGTCACTGTCAGCGGCGGGGACGTCGTTTGGCTCGGCATTGTGACGACCAGTCAGTCATTCAAGTGTGACCAGACCCACATGTAGCTAGTTTTCATAGCTTCCCTTTGGTCCTCTAGCTACAGAGAGACTGACAAAGAACTGACCCTTCATAATCCCAAAACACAAATTTCCTTTGGCAAAGTACCATGACAGAGGAGGGGTAAGACGTGGGAATGTCGTTTAAAAAGGTAACCGTCCCCAACAATGTCTTCTTTAAGTTAAACTAAAGTTAGCTAGTTACATTACACTAATGAGGAAGGCTCGGAAAAAGGTAACAGAAAGTGTTGTGTACTTCCATAAATACTTCGCCAGTATATGATAATTTACACTATCAAGTTATCTACATTATCGAAAGATAACGTTTTCCTTATAAATTTCAAACTATAACCCTTGTATCATATTGTATCAACATCATTGGCTATGTTAATATAGTATGTATATTAATATATCTTTATTTCTATATCTAATGGGTCAATTGGGTATTCTTTATGTTATCATGTAGTTATGTACGATCCAGTGTTTGTTCTTTTTTCCCCTTTCACTTAAATTGTAATATAAATGTAAATCCTTACTTTTATTTTGAGAATAAAATCCCATTTCCGGAATTACGATGACTTTCTGGTGTTTCTGGCTAACTTCAAACTACGGAAGCTGGAAAGGAACAGAAGCTAGAAGTTTGACTACCGGTAGTGAAATACTACCTTATAGTTATAACTCTGATTATCCTCTGGGAGGCGACACAAGAGCATTTTATGATTTTATCTGTGGTCATTTATTCTCACGTAACTGGTACATGATTACTAAAGACCACGTTCAAACAATCATGCTTCTGAGCTGCTCGAAATTAAGGGCAAACTAATTTATTCCCCTGGAGTTGTGCGGTAGGCATCACTGATAATTCCCAATTTTTGCAATTGGTATAGACCTGTTAAGCATAGTAAACCTTTACCCGCGATACCTTCCATTGCAGATAGGCTACCATAGGATATTATCCTGTCACTGCAGGGAGCTCATTACCTGCTGGCACAGGTAAATCAGCCAGTCTAGCTGGGCAGGGCCCACGAGTCAGATATAAAGCCAGAATTACACTGGGTGTAAAACATTGTTGCTTCCAAAATAAAACAGACTGTATATTTTAAAAAGCGTTGAATCTGTTACTTGTTGTGTCACAAAGAACAACAATTAATAATGAAATAGAGGAGTTGGCGCATTAAATATAGTCGGTGGATTTTTAGTAATGGTAAATATTTTATTTCAAAGTGGGTTTTATTTTGAAACTTGTGAAGGGAAATTTCTTTGATTTTGGCCAACTTGACACTTTGCCTTTTTCCCCACCCATAAAACTTGTTATAAAAGTGAACAGGTGTCAGAGGAGCCGTGGGTTTCTGGTCAGAGGAGAAGTCTGGACCTACATGGAGTCCACCTTCCTCAAAGGTTTGCTGTCTTTTTGACTGTGATTTGTTTAGCAATATACTTTGATGAGCGTGGGCTTGATGACATGTTGGCTAGTCTCCTTCTTTAATCAACAGACAACAATCATTTCAGGAAGAAAGCAAAATATCCCTGTATTACTGTTTTATAGATGTGTTTCTGTCACTAATATAGCATGTGTACACGGAACAAACACATTGTCTTCTTTCCTTATACTGTTTAGGGGTTTGGCACTTTTCTGAATTGTTGTAGTAATTAGGCAATTTGCTGGATTTATGGCAAAGGGCACCACAATGTAATCCATCTGCAGGCACCATTTTATTGATTTAGCACCTTATGTTTGTTTTTTACTCCTCTATTTTTTTTTAACATGGCTGTCCATTTAAGGAAGTGGGACACTAAGGAAGTGCAGCAACACAATTCCCTCAGTTGTTATAATACAACCAGCATGTAAAAATAGGTATCTACAGCAGCTGATCCTCCATAATGTTTGTAGATACTGGCGGCTCATTAGCTGAGTTTTTAGGATTCTAAATCAAAAAAACATAGAGTAATTCTGGCTGCCAAACACCTCTAATCCTGTCACCCTGCACTGTGTAGCTCCAGGTGGAGCAGGCGCCACAGCTGTCCAGCAGCCAGTGGTGGTGCCTCCTGGTGGTTTGCAGCCCCTTGCTGAGGTAGCAGAGCCTGCAGACCTGTGCAAGGTGAAGGGAGACAAGAGTCCACCTGGACACCCCGCAGGAGCAAGAGATGGACAGGTGAGCAGGAGAGATATTTGAAAAACACAGAGCAATCATTTGAAAAAAAGGTGCATGGACCCATATTACTCTGTCACCAAATATTCAAGAAAATGTCTATTATTCAGTAGTTATAATTTCATGACCAGTAAAAAAATGATACATGTAAAATGCATCAACAGTTGCCAAGTAATTAATTGCATTAAAATAAAGAGCGTTAAGTTTTACTGTAATGCTTATCAGCTCTGTTTATGTGTAAAATATTCCCACCAGACTGGATTCTAAAGATTGTGAAGGACACAGAAGATAATCTCTGCTTTCTCTTTTCGTCTGTCCCCAGGAGCTGCACTCGTTTGACAGCTCTCTGTCCTCCTCGGACAGCGAGGATGAGGGTATCGGCAAGAAAGAAAAGAAGAAGAAGCTGAAGAAGAAGAGGAAGAAGAAAGTATGTGTCTCAAAAAGCTCATCTTCACCACTAGCCAAGCAATATTCACTGTTAAATGCTATTACCATTATTGAGTATTTTCTTGAAAACTCTCTGTGAAGCATTGTGGTGAAAATTGGACAGACTATGTTGGGACAGTGCCAACAGTCTCCTCATGTCTAATAAGATGAAATCACGTCCCTACACAACAGTCAGTTGATCCTGTGGTTTCTTGAGAGTGTTGCATTGATTAGAAGACACATGACACATAGACACATGTGAGGCTACTCATGAGGTCTGACTTCTGACAGAGGAGGAAGTACAATGTGAGCTGCACCTAGCAACAGACGGTCAAACAGGACAGAACTAGGAATGGTATTCATTTGTTTTTAATGTGCATCAACTGTCACCTTTGCAATGACTGGCTCACGGCATAGCTGGAATGGGGTGCGTATGTGTTCTTAAAGAGCCCCTCCCTTTTGCTGCCAGCTACACTGCCTTCTCTAAGTGGCTATAACAAAGCCTCGCTCCAGTGTGTTTGTAGTGACTCATCCATTTAGATTCTCATATTTCACTTTCACAAACAAAGGAGGGTATGAATAAACCTTGAGCAATAACTTCCCCATTTCTTTCTCAACAGGATTCCAGCTCATCATCTTCATCTTCCTCCAGTAGCTCTTCAGACAGTGACAGTGAGGTAAGTTGTGGTTATGGCACAAGTGCTGCTCAAGGATCCCTTAGCTATATAGAGGAATATTTCTTCCATGCAACTCCTGTGTTGCTCTAACATGTCACACACTGGTTGCTGTCACCACACACCTTTCAATACCACAGAGCCCTGCCTGAGACTTACTTGTGACAAGGAAAATGTATTGTTTGCACTCATCATTTTGCAAGGACTTGATGCTTGATGCACAGCTCTCGGTATTCTTTCAGTTTCCTTTAAACGAGTTAAAGAGACTGTAGAACTGATGGTTTTGCAGTGCACCGTTTTGTAAATCCTTTTCAGAAATCTTTCCTTCAGCATTGCTAAATTAAGTCCTTGGCCACACACAAACATATTGGGATTGCTCTCTTTTAATTATGTCGCTGCCTCAGGGGAGGATATTGTCAAAGCTAACAATGCAGTCTGTTAAGAGAATATTTAGGATGGAATGGCCGTTAAATTGACTGTATTTCGAAATCTGCCTTTTGGCAAGATTCCTCATGCACATCGACCCTCCCCAGGCCGGCTTTGTCAACAGTTTCAGCTTTTGAAATAACTCTCAAAGAGCACACAAATACCAGTTCTGTTAGTCTAGTTTAGTAACTTTTAGCTTCAAGTGACTGCAATCGTATGTCTTACTCGTTTTTTGAGGTCATGGGTTGGCTCTAATGTCCTGGATCTGATAGCAAGTGGTATCGGACAGGAGAGGAACACACCCAGTGGCAATGTGTGAAACACCCTCTGTACCTACCACAGCAAGTCATGACAATAAAGTCATATGGGATCTATGTAGCTTTATTTGGAATGGGAATGCCCCAGACATCACGAACGTGCTGGTGTGTGCACAGGCTTACATGCAAGGGTTACATAGTAGTAGTATGCCTATGCATCCAGTATGTGTGTAATAATAGCCATACTGTATGTACAGTCTGTGCATATATTTTCTCATGTGTTGGTTTTGGCTGTATGTCCACAGGAGGTGTGGATGGTGTTATCTAACTGTAGTGAAGGCAGAAAATTCTTAATATATGACTAGCAGGTGACACCCAACCCAGATCCTGATGACTTTATCTGTATTTCTTCTTTATTAAGCAAATGTAACACTCACTTTGCAAACAAGCTTCAGGCACGAGCACACATGCAGTTTAAAAACACCCCAATTAAAACACAACACAGTTATGAAAGAATCGACATTCCCTTGCAGGATGACAAGAAGAAGAAGAAGAAAAAGGAGAAGAAGAAGAAGAAGAAAAAGGATGAGGAGAAAGAGTATGTCTGGGAGAGTGTTGTCATATCTCAGGCTGGTAAGTGAAACTGTGTTGTTTTTAGACAGCTGCTGCTATCAAGTCCCATGAGGATAATGCATTTCTAGGCTCTGTGCATTCTCCTTTACAAAAGCATATATTGCATATCATATTCTTACCCCCCATGTGATATCGTCTGCAAGTATGCTTGCATTCCAAAATCTTGAAAAAGTATTTATCTTGGGTTCTTTGCAAGAAGTTAATTTCATCTTGTCTGCTGCTCCTTAGATTACTCGGCCAATTTAATTAATAAATCCAGTTGAAGTGGTGTCAGTTGTTTGTAACACATGTATTTGTCCTTCACAGAGAGATACAGAAGCTTATTTTTATAGCTTTTTACATTGTAGATCGTGTAGGTGGTGTCTTGTCACCTTGGCAGAATTGAGTTTAAACATCCTGCTTGTCCACATCTTCCAGTAATAGCACTGTCTCCCAAGCCACCCTGACACCCACATTTCCATGTTTTTTGATCACAAAGGGCTGACAGATTAAGTAAATGGTGACAGAAGAGAGCAGGCCACCCATTGGGTTGTCATTTAACCTTTGACAGACACATTCTGATATGTATTATCTCCCATATGGTCATTTCCTACAGTCTTAAACAAATGTCTATAAAGCTCTGTGTTTACAGCAGCTCATGAAAACCTCATCACTCAGATTTTATTTTATTTCATTTACTTTAAAACTTTAAAAACGGCTGTTTTTTTTAATAACGTTGACAGAATGACATTGAACAATATTCAGAACTGCATGTTTGTTTATAAATTCCCTTTTTATTCAGCAGCAGTGATATGTGATCTGAATCAACTATTTGATTATAGAGATGTCTCTCAGCCGACAATGCATGTAAATATTTTTTTCATTTATTAAGCAAACGCTTAACATTTTAATGTGTTTAATGTTTTCAGGTCCCGATGGCCAAATGGAACAGCAGTGTGCAGAAGGCCTGAAGATCAGCCAGGTGAGAGAGAAATCAAACAACCTCCCATTTTAAACGTGCTTTTGCTGTTAAACTTGTCATTATGGGATTTGTGTTCCTTTTCTTGCTTCAGGTTTTCAGCTCATCAGATGACGAAGATGGTAAGAAGAAAAAGAAGAAGGAGAAGAAGGAGAAGAAGAAGAAGAAGAAGAAGAAGAAGAAGGTGTGATTTAAAGAAAAAAGCTTTTTATTTGACACTATACAGTTACAATATTGTGACTATCTTTTATAAAATACAGCAGATTAAACAACAATAACTAACTGTTTTATTGAACGTCAGTAAATATATACCTGTAAAGGAAACAATGAAACATTAATATGTGAATTATAATTAATTATTATTATGTTACTGAATATCTACTGTACTTCCTCTCTGCCAGGATTCGTCATCTTCCTCATCTGACAGTTCATCCTCCGACAGTGAGGATGAAAAGAAGAAGAAGAAGAAAAAGAAGAAGAAGAAGAAGGTGTGATTTAAAGAAAAAAGCTTTTTATTTGACACTATACAGTTACAATATTGTGACTATTTATATATATATATATATATATATATATATATTTATAATTAACTATATATAAATTTTGTTTATTCTCCTTTCACAGGACTCCAGCTCCTCTTCTTCATCATCCTCTTCTGACAGCGAGGATGACAAGAAGAAAAAAAAAAAGAAGAAAAAGGACAAGAAGAAGAAGAAAAAGAAAGACAAGAAAAAGGTAAAGCAATGTGGATGTTTTTTGTCATTTGTCCAGAGGAGCCTCTTTCTTCATATTATATAAAGAGGTACTATTATTTACTGTGTGAATTAAGATTGGGAAGATTCTGCAGAAAGTATACAGTAATACATTACATTACAAACTCATTCTTTAACTATGAAGATTAAAATAGTTTTTTCATTGACACAGGATTCCAGCTCTTCATCGTCATCTTCTGACAGTGATAAAGATGAGAAGAAGAAGAAGAAGAAGAAGGACAAGAAGAAGAAGAAAAAGAAGAAGAAGGATAAGAAAAAGGTGAAATTCCTCTTCTTGTTTTTGAAAAAGCCTAAAGCCTCTATGTGACTCAGCATGTTTTCAGGTCAGGGGTGACGCTGCTCATCATGTGGATCTCGCAAGGCATTTCACTTATTGAAGGCATGCTGAGTCAGGTCACAGTTTTTACTATGTTATGCATCAAGTATGAACAGCATCTGAGTTAAACTTCATTTCTTAATGCACAACTGTAGAGCAATGTGTGTTCTCTTTGTAACAAACCAGATTCCCCAACAGTGCACATGCCTTCTGATAAAATGAGTAGTAGCTTCTGCGCATGCACTGTCAGCGCATGTAAGAGAATGGTATGAATAGACATAAAGTTACCACACTCTCTTTACACCTTACATCATATTGTTTATCAGCTTTATTCAAATTGTATTCCACAAGTGATTTTGTGTGCGCGCATGTACTGTATACATTTCTGCATACAGTATGCCGATTTGTAGAGGAAATACAAGGCACAGTATGTACAATACGTCTGAGCTTGATCGTATTTGTACTTTTTCACAGGATGAAGAGCAGAATGAGATCAGTACTGCAACTGCTCTTTCAGCAGCTGGTGAGTGTTTCCATGTTTTAGTGACTGAAAAAGACAGAATAAGCAGAATATATATGGAAATCACAGCAACCAAACCTGTTCGTGAGGTTGATGCTGGACTGCTCTCCTTTTCTGCAGGTGGTGACATTCCAGGACCAAGTGCTGATGAGAAAAAAAAGAAAGATGAAGATGCTGACAAGGTGAAATACTAACACTCACTGTATGCCACACGCGCAGTAGATGAACAAATGCACAGAAAATCATTGCTTTCTTTTGTCATGACAGGCCAAGAAAGAGCTTAAAGCAACAGGGGACGTCAAACTGTGCAAAAACTCTGCATTGGCTGGTATGTGTCTGGTTCTTTAACAAATCAAACATGGTTTGGAGGCTTGGAATAAGTTTTGTTGTTTGGGTTGTAATGATGTTTCCTGACCAGCAGGGGGGGCACAGGCATTCCCTGATGGTACTGAGGAAGGCCACCTGAGCGATGATGAGGGAGAAGGAAGGGAGGAGAAGGATAGGAAGAAGTTGAAGAAGAAGAAAAAGGTAATCACGCTATGTACATGCTGCGACAAGCGAGAATTAGTCTCTTCTCCCTTTAAACAAAGTGAAGAATGTAGCTTTTTTAATGGCCATTATCACCACCATGTGCGAATGCAACAGTTAGTTATGTTACAGGATAATCAAGATCAAAAGTCACATATTAAAAATTGCAACAGGATTCTGGCTTACCTTCAGACAGTGATGATGACAAAAAAGACAAAAAGAAGAAAAAGAAGAAGAAGGAAAATGTATACTTTTTCAGATTCAAAAAAAGTCTTTCTGTGTGCAGGCTGGGTGTCCATAGTTGTGAATGTGTGTGTGTGTCTGTCAATACAATTAAAATGTTTGTGGATATCAATGTGAATATTTGTATTTGATTTGATTCATAGGACTCCTCCAGCTCCTCCTCTTCATCTGATAGCTCCTCCTCAGACAGCGAAGATGACAAGAAGAAAAAGAAGGCGAAGAAGAAGAAGGATAAGGTTTGTCTTCATTACATTTTTTGTACTTGTACTTTGTGCTGTTTAATGTGATTGTCATTCTCGGCTCTTTCTCTTTACAGGATTCCAGCTCTTCCTCCTCCTCTGATAGTGAAGATGACAAGAAGAAGAAGAAAAAGAAGAAGAAAAAGAAGATGAAGAAGAAGGATAAGGTTTGTGTCTTCACAACACTTCTGTATATTACATTATTTGTACTTGTGCCGTTTAGTGTTATTACGTCATCCTCGGCTCTCTACCTTTACAGGATTCCAGCTCTTCCTCCTCCTCTGATAGTGAAGATGACAAGAAGAAGAAGAAGAAGAAGAAGAAGAAAAACAAGAAGAAAAAGAAGGTAAAACGTGAAAAAATGTTATTGTGTTGTCATGTGTTCCCTTTCCACTGTTGTTCTTTTGCTAATGTCACACTCCTGATGCTCAGAAACAGTCTAATGAAAGTAGCACCTCTTTGCTCACTTTGTTATGTGGCTAACCAGTGAAAATAAAAAGTAGAGACTATTTGAGTTTAATGAACAAGGATGCACTTCTATTACTGACTAGCTGATGTCCTTTCTAGAAGTCTGGCTCTTCTGATGATAGCTCCTCTTCCTCCTCTTCCTCTGATAGTGATGATGACAAGGTGAAATGACACACACACACAAACACACACATCATGTTCTCTAGTTAGTAAATTATTTTTAAGTTAAGTTTTTTTTTTCTTTAGAAAAAGAAGAAAAAGAAAGATAAGAAGAAGAAGAAAAAGAAGGTGAGAATGTCTCATCCTTTGGTTTCCATTCCAGGTTGTTGATTGATTATATGAGTAACAAAGTGTTGAACAACCGTTGAGGATATTAGCTTGACAAACATGTCCAAAAAGCTTCAAAAAAGTTTCAAAACATCTGGAAAAGGGAAAATGAAGCAGCTTGTCATTGACAACTCTTCTCTTTGGTCACTGGCAGAAAAAGTGAAGTCAAACAACTGAATGACCATGTCAGCATGCATGAGGTGGTGTAATGACTTAACCAACCACCTTTGTGCATGTTCCAACTCATAACAGGAGGATACATCGCCACTGCGTAATTACTACAGAAGGAATGAAATGTGATCTGTATTATCATTATTATTTTTTTTTGTCCAGGATTCTTCTTCGGACTCATCCAGTGATTCTTCTAGTGATGATGATAAGAAGAAGAAAAAGAAGAAGAAAAAGGATGAGAAGAAGAAAAAGAAAGACAAGAAAAAGGTAAAGCAATGTGGATGTGTTGTACTTGCGCAACGCAGCCTCTGGATTAATATATTTGTAAATGCTATTTCCTGTGTATATTAAGATGGGGTAAAACAAACAATACAGTAATACAATTACTATATTTACATCCACCAAGGATTCTTCTAGCAGTGATGATGACAAGAAGAAGAAAAAGAAGAAGAAAGACAAGAAGAAGGTAATTTAGGGTGTGATAAAGAAAAATAAATTTGTGCTCAGTTTTTGTTTTACAAAATACAGATGATGGAGTGTTGCATGCTTTATATTTGAGCAGGACTCAAGCTCTAGTTCATCTGAGAGTTCCAGTGACAGCGACAAGGAAAATAAAAAGGACAAGAAGAAGAAGAAAAAGGTAAATTACTCATAAATGGTGATTAGCATCAGACCATGTCCCATGTGAAGGTGAAATGACTGAATCTTATTGGTTTCCTATTTGGCCTTGAGAGTTTGCTCTTAATATAAATGATGTGAAAAAGATTAGGTTAAGATTAAGATTACAAGCCTTAATTCATTCTTGGGCCAAGCTGATATTTCCTCCAGCTGAGAAAACTGCTGCCATGTTGATTTCATTCCAGGAAAGCCCTGTTGGCGAGCAAAGTGGCGAGCCAAAAATGGAAGGTTCAGGCTCAGGTGGTGGCGGACTTTCCGCTCCCAGCGGCAGCAGCTCTAAGCCAGGTGGCGCTCCTGTCATCTCCTACGTGCCACTCCCCTCCAAACCCATCATGAAGCTGGATCAGCTGAGTCCTTCAGCTGTCTCCAAGCCCTCTGCCTCTGGCTCCTCACTGAGTATGGGTGATAGGCCCCCCATTCGCAGACCTCCCAGCCCCATGGAGTCCCTGATGGGGAGCCCAAGGAGGTTTGGAGACGGAGGGACCCGTTCCACTACCCACCTCACCTCTAGTGACCTACTGAGAGGCCCCAAGCCTTACCAAAATTGAGGTGTCATAGATCAAAATAGATGTTACTGATAAAAAAAAGAAGCACGACTTGCATGACATCAGAGGAAGTTGCATGTGATGAGGAGATCTGCTCTAATGATGCTCTCAGTGCCCTGATTTTATGCAAGAAAAATATGATGACTCATCATGCAAAATAAAAGCAGATGTTTTTATTGTGTGTTCTAACTTCTGGGTGCTGTAATCAACCAGAAGGTTACTGGGTAAAGATGCATTGTGACATGATGAAACATAATGATAATGATTTGAAAACGAAGAAAAAGCACATTTGTGGGCAAAAATGTCGACTCACAATCACATGAAATAATGTCAAATGCTTGCTTTGTGGAATAAAACAATATGATTTTATTTGTTTCCTGTTGTTCTTATTAGAAATAGCAGTCATCGTTGTCATGTTTTGATAATTTAGTGTAAAGTTATGTTGATGATAGTAGGCTTATTGTCACTTTCACAATACAGTCCGATCCTTGTTGAGAGTATGTCAAATCTTTTCAAATATATAAATGCTGAGGATTCATGCTTGTGTGTACAAGGCTTCCCTGGACTGATGAAGATGAATGAGAAGTTTACCATCAGCACAATCCTGATACCTCACTGGGGTAAATTTACATATTATCTTAGAACAACGAATGCCAATGGCTAATACCTCACAGGCTGTCTACTTCTTATGCTGCCTTCACGGACTCCTACATCTCAGGTTCTTCAGCTACAGAGTGGGAACTAACATAATGGTCCCTGTAGCTGTTTGGTGGCTTTGGATGTAGACATTTATATTGTGCAGCTGAATGAAGATGTTTTACTAAAATAACTGCCAATGCTTTAGATTACAGCCCCCAAATATGTAAATATTTTGTATATACCATTGAAATACTAAGTGGAAACACTTACTATAGAAAAGGGGTGAACAAGGGGCTGCTTTATTTTATAGCCTGCATACCACCTGACTTATCACTATAATAAGAGTGCTTTCTCCCACATTGTAAATACTTTGTCTTGGTGGTAGTATACTGTACTATCACTTTAATATAACATCAGTTGGTAATGACACACATAAGCTGTTCTAGGTTCTGTAACATCTGTTTTCATTGTTAGATGGATCCTACATTGGATCCCAAAAGTACATATTGTTCCCTATTTTATCATCATTAAAAACATACACATCATTTTAGAACTACAGCTATAGAGGTACACCCCAGGCTTAGCTTTATGTTTTTTTAACCCCAGCAACAACAATAACACTATATTAATAATAAAAAAATTCTTCATATTTAAAAAATGTTAACATTGTAATTTCCCAAAATGAATATATTTTGTCTACACAACACTAAGTACGTGTACAAGTACTGCACTTAAGTACAATTTTGAGGTACTTGTACTTTCCTTGAGTGGTTCCATTTTGTGCTACTATATACTTCTACTCCACCACATTTCAGAGAAAAATATTGTACTTTTTACTCTTCTGATTGCAGTTACTTTGTAGATTAACATTTGGCATAGTGCAAACACTGCAAAAATGTGAAAAATCTGTCATTGCGGTGAGATGATTTCAACCTGTTTTACTAGAAGTCAGCTAGTTTTATGAGTTTTCTAGAATAAGGTGACATTTTTCTTGATTACTTCAAGATTATCACACCCATTTCTAAAATATTCTTCAAACAAGTTCTTTTCTGTCAGAAACAGGTTGAAATAGTCAGATTTTTTCACTTATTTTTGGAAAAAGACTTTTAGGACTCAATAACTCATTAATAATTACCTTGTAAGATGGAGATTTTTTTGCGTTGCAAAACACTATATGATCATCCTATAAAATTGTTAAAATCAGCTGCACCTTGATCAGATAACATTAAAATACTAAATTTATATTTACATGTTTAATGCATAAATTCAATATTAGGCTATAAAACATGTTCTGCATAATGAGTACGTTTTACTTTTGATATTTTTATTACATTTTCCTGATACTTCTTTACTTTTCTTAAGTAAAACTTTAAATGCAGGACTTTTACTTGTATGGAGTATTTTCACACCATGGTATTGATACTTTCACTTAAGTAAAGCATCTGAATACTTCTTTCACCACTGCTAATTTCACTGCAATATCAACACTGTCCCGTTTTCTCCTGTTACCCACTAACAATATTATGTGCACTGTAATTATTAAATACGTTCTCAGTGAGTTTTAAAAATACTTACTGTCATTTATTTCTAAATGCCTGAACACAAAGTTGTTACCAAACCAGCAAGTAGGCCTATTTTATTAAATTACACTTTGCGGGCTGTAAATAATTAGGTCTAACTAAAAGTTGAAAGTAAGTAATAAATCGGAATGTAGGAATGATAAATATTTATCAACCTTTAGCCCACATTTTTACCTTGAATGATTCGTCCTGTTCAGACTTACCACCGTGCGGGTTTGTAATGTGCATATACAGTAGCAATGTTGCCAACTTTTTTCCAATGAAACTAGCTCCAAAAGTCGCCATGTTGATGACGTCATCGCGCATTCATTTGCATCCTGTTTAGTGCAGTAAGGGAAAGATCCCCTTAATTTAAGACATATAAAACGTAGATAGGGAAATCTTTGGCCAAATAATTACAAACTCACTACGGGAACATCGTGTTTTTGAAGTAAAAAAGTAAAAAAAAATAATACATTAAAAAATCTATAAAGGGAGGGAGGATGGAGGATGGAGAAGATTAAACGAACCATTTAAATGTTTACAAGATCAAACGAACTATTTACATATTTACAACACGTAGTGACATCTTACTCTAGAGAGAAAGAGTGAGAGAGAAGCACAAACGAACTATTTACATGTTTACAACCTATAACATCCTAATCCACAGATCCGGACAGCAAGAGTGAAGCTGCCGCACACTGACTGCCTTGTCAAAGGAGAGGAAGAGAAACACTGTTGGCAGAAGAGTCGCAGCATGTAAGGGAATGAATTACAATATAATATATTTGAATATATTTCTCTCCTTTTCCCTTATGGTCTGAATAAGTCGCTACATTTGTCGCTAGTCACTTTTTAGAAATAAAGTCGCTAAATCTACTGACCAAATCGCCAAGTTGGCAAACCTGAGCTCTTCACAGCTGCCCTGCCGTACAGGAACATGGCATAAACGTGAACGTTTAACCCAGCGGGAGCGGCGGTTGGGGGCGTGGTTAGGTCAGGTCACGTGGTTTAGGTGCGGTCAATCCAGGTTTCCTGCGTGTGAGGTTTCCTCCGTGCGCACTTGTTTGGTAGAGCACAAGAACAGGAGTCACGATGTCTTTCAGTCTGTCGTCAGGTAGGCTCAAATTGACTGTATTTGGTAGGAATACCTTGAATGTTAACAACATGTTTTAAGTCTTGGTAGCTGGAATTGAAAAGCGAAAGCATTTAAGGGCAGGTTTTGCACCTGGCAGTTTAGTTAAATATCCAATATATGTAATATAATGATATATAAGTAATATGTGTAAACAAAAACAGTCCCAGCCAGGTATATTTTATTTGTAGCTGTACTTTTGCTGTGAAAAGAGGTTGCTTTTGTTACTCAGATTCTTGATGACAATAATTCTGACTTGTATGTTTCCTAACCTTTAAACCCGCTCACCATCTGTCTCTTCTGTGTGTGTGTGTGTGTGCGTGCGCAGCTATAGGTGGGGATGAAGAGGCGGTGAAGAAGGAGGACGCCCAGAAGGATGAGTTTAGTTTCCCCTGGGGGAAAAAGGACAAGGACAAGGTAGGAGCTTTGTATGTGTGCATTCTAACAAAGATGCACAAGTAGTTCAGAAGCACCCTGAGAAGCAGTCTTTTGTGGTATGAATCTGCTTGTGATTAGAACTGTTTTTTGACAGCAAGGCCAAGTGGCTCTTGTCAGTGTAGATTCCAGAAAACTGATATCAAAAACTTGCTTCTCTGGTAAATCTGCTTCATCTGTGCCCTTTCGCTGCCAGCTCTTTGGCACAATAAGGTGCAGCCAACGCGTTTCTTACTCTACATCGACTGATAATGATTACAGGACTCGCACACAATCCTTAAGACTAAACCAACACAATCAATGATTTATTCAATGTCAACTTTTGCCATTTTTTATTTTTTTTAGGGAGACGGCAAGGACAAGTCCGACAGCAAGGACAAGTCCGACAAAAAGGACAAGTCCGACAGCAAGGAGAAGTCCGACAGCAAGGACAAGTCCGACAAAAAGCACAAGTCAAAGGACAAAGATGGCAAAGGCGACAAAAAGAAGGACAAGAAGAAAAAGGAAAACAAGGAGGGGAAAAAATCACGCTCCTCATCCTCCAGCAGTGATGAGGTAGGTCCAAGGCTGCGGTTAATTGTTAGAGATCTCTTGCTAGTTTAATTTTTGATATAAAATAGCTTTACTTTAGCAAACTAGGCTCTTGCTGTGTTGGATTTTTGGCACATTGAACAGCCACAGTTTGACTTTTATTACCTCTCAGTTTGTTGAAGTGTTCCCATGTTACACTTTTGCAGTTTGTAGTTCTCAAGACTTGTTGATAGCAACATGCAGTAAAATGCAGCTCTGCTGGTGAGACACCTGTCACGCCTCTTTCCAAAGGTTAAGGTTGGTGCGTGTAGAACATCCACAACAGGTTATACCAGCAGTGCCGGTTTTAATCACATCCAACACACCACACCCTCCTCTGTGTGTGTGTGTGTGTGTACGCTGTTTTCATTTATAGCTCTTCTGTTGTCTAAGTGACTATCTTCCCGATCGATCTTTAGCTTGTTAACCTGCTGCCAATCTCAGAGCAACGTCTACTGTCTTATCACCTTCAGGCTAAATTCTTTTGACTTATTCAGGTTTATTCAGAGGGAACAGAACGACATGTTGGTTTCATCTGTGTGAATAATAGGTTTCCCATGCAAATGACTAAAGCAATAGAGGAAATGACCAAGCCCAGGGTGGGAGTGAAGAGAAACAGGTTAGATAGGGCAGTCATAAAAGGGCTGTTGTTAACAGTGAACACGCTGTTCTCAGATGGTCATGGCCTGACCAGACGTCATAACATTCCTGCTGCAAAAATGAATGTCATTGTGGTGCTTGTTACGGCTCACGCTGCTGCCACAATGATTCATACATTAAAGATACAGAAGGAGCCGTGCCACTGAAGATGTTCTTTAATAAATCATGTATCCTTTCTGCAGTTATAGCATTGTCCTTTTTGTCATTGCAGGACTGATGCTTCCTGGGGGACCGGACAGCTTTGTTAGTCTCTTATGATCTTGTCTATTGACAAAGTGAGTGTGTGTGGTTCAGTGTGCAGTAGTGCCCACTTTTCTTCCTGCCCTTTCACTGGTGTCACAGAAACATGCTGGTCTTGTTTAAACCAATCTGCTGATTCCAAGAAGTAAATGTACTGACAACTAAGTTCTTTAAGTCAATTAAAGTGTGTTTTCTTCACCACCAGATGGCAATGTCATCTATGTTTGAGGTCAATCAAAGTTTAAAGTCCAAGTAGAAGATTAAAACTAATACAAAAAAAATATAGACAATGTTGTTGTTTGTCATTGTAATTGATCGTGATCAATTTAGTTGAAATGGCAAAACAGAATTAGATTCTCTTTAGAAAAAGAATAAATAAATGAATTGTGTTGAATATAGTCACTGTATATGTGTAAGTGTCAATTTGTTAAATACCTCTTTTGGACTGAAACTATTCAAAATTGTGTGAATGTGTAAAGGCAGAGCGCTTCATTTGACCTGAGTTGACACCATCAGCAGGTATCAATGGACCAGAGGATCCTTTACTTAAGTAAAAGTAGCAATACCACAGTGTAAAAATACTCCACTTACATTTTTACACAAAAATACAGAAGAATCATCAATATGTACTAATTATGCAGAAGCAACCTCGTCAGTGTTATATTGTTATATATTATAATACTGTATTGTTTGCAGCATTTTACTGTTGTAGCTGGTCAGGTGGAGCTAGCAACTATTGCACATACCACTACGACGATTATTCTATAAAAATGCATCGTATTTAATGACATAATATATGTTGAAATAATACAAAATCTTAATCTGTTAAGTAACTATAACAGTCAGATAAATGTAGTGGAGTAAAAAGTACAACATTTTCTTCTGAAATGTAATAGGTATAGAAGTATGAAAAGTGTGTAAAATGTAAATACTCAAGTAAAGAACAAGTACCTCAAAATTGTACTGAAGTGCAGCACTTGAGTGAATGTGCAGTTACGTTTCGACACTGCAGTGGACAAAGTGAAGCCTCTCAACAACGTGTCCAATAACCCAAAGATTACATGATGCAGCACTAAAGAATGGAACGCCTGTTTACCTGACATCAATATTCAAGTTATCGTGAGCTCCAGCCAGGACTTTCAGGAGAAGAAAATTGCAACATTTAGCATTGAGGATCTCCTTCAGGTCTTTTGAATCTTTTATGGGGGTGCAGAGGAAAAAAAAGAAAAAAGGAGCGGTTTCAGAAAGAAATCAATAATAAATCAAGCATGCATATTTTGGGGGGTGCTGAAGAAACCCAATTTAACCCATCCATCATGTTCAAACCTTTATTTTATTTGAACCTGTAAGGGAATATTGAAGGGAGAAAACAGTGGATGACTTTCTTGATGAGTTGATGTTGTCAAAAGGTACATGTGTGAGGTTTCATTAAGGCCAAAAATGTGTGGATCTTTTCAGAACACCATATGTTTTCCATCCCTTTTACATATTTCCTTACTGTTGTACATTGTCGTGATTTTGTACATCACTTCTGTTTGATTTTGTCTCGCTTCTGTCACCTGACTTGGCACATCACTCGAGTCATTTGCATTTGTCCATAGCTTCTGGCAAATGGAGACAACACCAAACCTCAGTCCACATTAAAAGGCAGGTACGGACACCAGACTGGTGCAATCATCAGCTATTAATATATGCTATAAAATCCTTAAAAAAGTGTACAACAGTATTTTGGCAAATTAATCAGCAACCGTTTAGATATTTGATTAATACGTTGTCATTTTTAAGCCAAAGTACCAAATATTTTCTGGTTTCAGGAGTGTGAGTATTTGCAACTTTTCTTTGTCTATGCGATAGTAAACTGAGTATATTTGGGGTTTGAACTGTTGATACTGTTATAACTGACAGATATAATGGCATTTTGCTGTTTTCTGACATTTTATAAACCAATCAATTAATCGAGACACTAATTAATAACTAAAAGCAGCTTAAACAATAATGAAAATAATCATTAGTTGCAGTCCCAAACAGAAACTCATAAGTAAAAGACAAAATCAAACAACAATGGCAAAATATGCTACAACCCCCACCCCAAAAAAGGGTATTTATCAGTGCATTTTTGGCACAAACAGAACCTCACACATGTAGCGTCCCAGTAATCATGCTGTGGATCATGTTTGGTCTCACGCCGTGTCTTTGTGCTATATGTCTTATGTTTTCCCTGTGCCATGTCTGACACTATAGACTGTTTCTCATTCTGCTTTGCATTAATACATCACTACAAAATACCCATTAAATATATTTCAAAAACAGCTTTAAATGTTGTGCTGCATAAAGCCAATCTGCCTTTGCGTGACACCAGAGAACTCCTTCAGGTATACTGTACCACCTAACACTGTGTACCACTTCAAACTTTTAAGATCTGATCCGGTACACTGGATGTTGTTCTCCATCTGATGCAACTTGCTTAAAAAGTGTGAAAAGTTTAAGGTTCAGGCAGAAAGAGAAAGTGAGTGAGCGATAAACAAAGAGAGGGTTGTGAGGGCCTCGAGCGTCTTTAAGATCCTTTAACTAATACCTTATTTGTCTGCAGTGACAGCTAAATGTCTGAATTTCTGCCAACAGCTTCGGGGCAGAAGAAGAAAGTATGGAGGGGTGGATGGACAGATGTATGTATGGGGCACTGCCCCCATAATGTTTTTCACTTTGATTTTTTACCTTCCTCAAAGTCTAAAAATCTAATTTAAAGCAGAAAATACTTCAGTCAGAATGTTTCTCTTTTGATGTTTGGTTGTTTTTTTTGGCTAACAAACTGTGCTACGACCAGCTATCCTGTTAGGCAGAAAAGATATAAGCAGCTATTTAGTGCTGAGGTGAGCTGATCAGTGGATCAGTGGCCTGAACATACTGAAGGTTATTTGATGTAGTCTCCTCAGCTGATGCTTTTAATCACTGAGTAGTTCCCTTAGCCTACAGTCACTTAATGCTGCTCTTCATTACAAAGCTGTAATCTTTGAATGAATGATTTATCTTTTACACCGCCGCAGTACAAAGGACATGCAAAATCTTTGATTCATTAAGATCAAAATGTTCAGAACAAGTAATTATGCATTTGAATGTCTTTCACGCTCAAAGAGACGCCACTTTCTTCTTTCTTTAAACAGTTTACCTGCAACCTTTGTTGTGTGGGCTGTGTCTGTTTCTCTTGTTGCCTCTCATGTGTGACAGACTGAGTGAAGGACTCCCTGTGCACTGATATATACATTACAATTATGAAAATGACTCTGAATGTAGGGCCTGATATAGCAACAACAATCCAAGAGGCTGATGAAGCATCATAGCATCATCTAGCATCATACTGGCAGAACATGAAAATGTTTTTCACTCAGCAGAAGTATGCAGCCTTGTGATTTATTATAGGCCTATTGCTGATTATGTATGCTATTATTATTATGTATACTATAAAATGTTAAAAGTGCCATGTGTCTAAGTACGCACATGGTCCCTATACGGAGTACCATAGATATCCTGTGACTGTTCTATCGGCCGTTCTGTGATCGCACCGCTGGAGGGCACGAACGTCTCTCTCTCTCTCTCTCTCTCTCTCTCGACTGGCGTCAGCGGTCTCCCAGCAACAGCCGGGCTCGAGCTCATCTCAATCATCCGCTGCTTAGCGCCGTCAAGCGGCACGGACACACTCAAACTAAAACAGGAAGCCAGGTGGATTTTATCTAGAAAATAAAAGCACATTGCGTACAGGTGAGTTTCTCGCAGTCCCATTTACTATAGGCCTATTTCCTTATTGGCTGATCCTGGATGAATACTGGATACTGTCTTCCAGTCTACTGTGGAGTGGAGTGGAGTAAAGTGGAGTGTTGTAACCTAACCTGCGGAGGAGACTCGCATTTTAAGCTGAATTGTTTGTTCAAATAAGTTCAGCATTTCCTTTTATTTTATATTATTTTAACTTTACTTTTACTAAATTGATACTCAGAGTATTTCTGGCACATTTTCCTTTTCTTTTATTGTTGAGAAATATCTTGAATGGATATTCAGGAAAGTGTGGGGAGCACACATGTACAGAGGAGTGAAGTGGTTCAACCCTGACGGACGGACCCTCTGTCGTTTTGCCATCTCATGACAATGGTGTTGTCAAAACTGTAATTTGCCGTTTCCCACATCACCATTGCATTATAATAACTATAGCCACTCCACGGATGTTTTATCTTGAAAAATATCAATCGGAAGTCGTGTTGTTTGCAATGCTGTGTATTTGCTCCCAGGTCCGCTCAGCTGCAGCATAACAGACGAGAAACCATGGAGCGCAACAAGACGCGTTGGAGAGACTCACCAAGCGGACGGGAAAAGTATGAGTTTCTGATCAGTTTGTAAGTCACTTTCAGCGACAGTGGGCAGATTTTCCTTCACCAGCAGGTGGACATGGAGTTTTTCCAAGCGTGCGTAAACTGACAGGAGAGGTCTTTGAAAGAAAATAGTCTTGGAGTGACCAGCAGCTACCAAAGGGAAGGAGGAGAAAAAAGCGCCCGAAGGAGAGACGAGTGCCCGTTGGATAGAAATGCTCTCTATGTTCTTTTTCCCACACATTTGAACATTTGACGTTGTGGTTTTTTTGGGAAATGTCGCTGGTGTGCGCTGCGTAAAACCCCGGACTGCTTTTATGTCTCATGCCATTAGAAGGAACAGTTACTTTTCTTCAAGGAAACTGTGAGTGGAGCTGAGATTTCATAAAGAAGGAGGCACTGGGCTAAAACTGAGAACCAGTCACTGAACAGTTACGAGCCATGGTGAAGTTTCATAACTCGGACCTATGGATAGCCTGGATGGTCATTTTCTGCATGGAGGGTAAGTTTTGTGTAACTTGGAAACTTATGTACCTATCCACAACTACAAGCACAATGCACCTTGTACACGGACAATCCCATAACAACAACAACAATAATAATAATAGTATTAATAGGTTATAGGAAAATATTTCAAAAGGCTTACAGATTTTCTCTCACGTGTACAAATCACTATTACCATCTGCATCAGTACTGCAAAAACAGATGTATCTGGAATTAAACTGTACCACGGGCTCAACCACTCCTCTCCAAGAGCGCTGCCACAGCCATTGGACCCCCCCCCCCAATACTGTATGTTTAGATCAGGCTAACAAATCCCCGGCATTTCCACAAACTAAACTAAAGCACCGATTTAGGATGACTTTTCCCGAGTAGTCGCTAGGTCATCTCTTCCCAAAGCACTTTTGATTTTGCACATCTTATCCATAATGCGCTCTGCCGTGCCTGCCTGATATCGCTTTTGCGTGTCTTACGCAACATAAGGTTTAAAATGACTGCTTTTTAAAAACCACGCAACCACCACCGCTACACATTAAAACGTGGCACGGTGGTGGGAGAGTCTGTGTTTTGAAATAGAAACGGAGCACACAGCGGAGGGTTGCAGGTACCTGCCCGATTAACTAGAAGCATGGAGACCAGGCAGCACCGCAGAGCAGGCAACCCTAAAGGGAAATCACTATATATTTCTTATTATTATCCTATGGGGAATTGTACTGTGTGTGTGACACTAAATAGCAAGTTTGTTGACCTCATCTTACTTCTTAGTGCAGTTGTGTAGTAATTCAACAATATTCTTGATTTCATGCAAGTTTAGTGAGTCTGTCATACTTTATGTTGGCTCTTTGTTGTACAATATAATATCCATGAAATACTGAAAATGAGACTTACAATTTTTCTGTGATGTTTGTTAACTAAGTCCTTATAAATGTTATAAGAGGTTTCCTGTAGTTCAGACAAAGCATTTAGTGAATACAATTCTAAATTTCCAAGAATAGAAATAAGAAAAGTTTAGTGGCACCCATCAATAAATGATAACCATTTGTAAATATATTCACCTAAATATGATGTAGGCTAATGAATAAAGACATTTAAAATGCATTATGAGGCTGTTAAATAGCTGTATGTTAAAATGAATGAGTTCCCTGAAATAATATTCAACTGTCTTTCACATCATGTCCAAATCTTAGCAAAGATGAGCAAAGCAGAGCAGAAAAATGCCGGAAAATACCAACCAAGTCCCCTTAGAGCATCATGTCAGGACTACAAAAAAGCATTTCCCCTGAACCATATATAGCTATAGCTAAAACTGAATTGAACTGAACCATGCAGGCACACATACACACACACACACTGACCTGACATGTCAATTTGGACAGAACAATTATGTGAGATCGAATTTGGTCCTGATTGCCAGGTGTTTCACTCTGTTGCTCATTTATTTATCTGTCTACCTCTGCAGTGAGTGGATGTATGATGTCTTGTCAGCTTTACTCAGGGTTACACACACACACACACGCACACGCACGCATATGCACTCAAGCTTATTTGATTTGATCAGTGTGACCCTTTGTCTGATAAATTAGTTTGAAATAAAATTGTGGATTGTGGCCATTTTTTATTTTTCTTCCCAAGTGATTCACATGTCCATCCAATAAAAAACCCCTCAGCCACTGCAGTGAGTGAAAGTTCAAGTCTACTAGTGACTGTACAGAAATAACAAACTGCTCAGCGTGTAAGAGCCCAGCCGCTCTATTAACAAGCCATCTTGTTCAGAAAGAAATTGCATTCGCTGGACAGTTTTTCTTCTCTCCTCTTGCGTCTTGGGCTGCCAGTGTTTCTATGCCTAAATTCTGATGCAGCAAAGTCAGTAATGATTGTGGTTGCTTGTTTTGGGTGAACTGACCTCCACGTTTTCACGTCAGACATTATCACTAGATTGATCTGATCTGTTCATTATGTTAGCGGACACCGGGTTGTTTATTGGTTATTACACAATGAGGCCTGAATAGTTTCACTTTCATCTCACATGTACATTTCTAACAAAATCTCTGACATCTTTATAACAAAAAAGTGTGTTTTTTGGCTTCAATGCAATGCACACGCCATCCAGTGCGTGTTTGTAGCTGTGGACGTACACTAAATGATTAAAAAGAAGCGAAAAGAGGAAAGTTTTGAAAAGCAGAAAACTGTGAGCAACTGTGACAGGAGGAAGTCAAATTCATAAGTGAATTGGACAGGCGTCAGCCACGGCCAAGTTTGTGGCAGGGCCCTTCGTACTTTCAGCATTAGTCAGAGGACATGTCATGTCCTTCTTCAGCCATCAACCCTCCCCAGTCACACATAAATATTGTATCCGTTCTTCTCAATTAGAAATAGGCGTCTTACAGCCACACAGTGACGAAAAGTTGGGCCGTTCAGATCTGCAGTGCTTAAAACCTTTGAAGAAAGTTTGTAAAAGTTAGAAGAATAAACAGTAGAGGCTCTATGCTAATAAAGTGATTGGTTCAGCTGTTGTCACAATGAACCCCCCTGGCGATACCAACACAGAGCTGCTCTGTCCATGTTGCCCTGATTTAATGATTCACCCTTTACAACCCTCAAGGGGGTTGCAGGGACTGATCTGGAGGTCCAATCAATTCAACAAATTAAATTCCAGCGGAGATGGTGGCTCTGAACTTTTCAGCTGCTGTTGTTTGTTTTGGTTGTCTGAATAATAGATCCTATAGAACATTTCAAATTTACATACAGTGAAATGTTCGGATTAGCCTCCAGGCTTCCATCCCACTGTCCTGTATGTTTGAAATGAAGCATCCAGTGAGGACGAGGAGCGCTCGAGCATTAAAAAAAAAAAAAAGACATGGACATGGAGTGTTTCTTAAGCTCATTGACATTCAGGGCATTCATATCTGCATCAAAGTTGAACTTAGACCAGTTCTCTTCTCCACTTTCTCCGTGAGCTTGTTAACCTTTGAGGCTCTGCTCAAAGTAGCCTAATGAAATTACACAGCAAGCCTGGTCTGTTTGTTGTTTACATGTTCTCCTTGACTCAGTTTGATGATTTCATTTCAATAAATTCGTCATTCAAATATAATTCAAGCAATTCAGTAACCATATCACAATGTATAGCAGGCTCAATAATAAATCTGCAAATCACCAAAACCATGTTTACTGGTGTGTTTCTATTGCCTCTTCAAATCTGCTTTGTTTTGTTCAGTTAATATTTTTCGACAACATTTACAGGTAATCAATTTAATGAGGGATGAGAGAGAGCAGAGTGACAAGAGCTTTGAAAAGGTAAAAAAATATGTTAAAGAGGTGGAGAGAGCCACACAACTAAGCAGGCCATTTAAATGTGCTCTCAGTTTTTGTAACCACAGGTGAATGTATTGTAATGCACCTAACATTTCACTTAGAATATGCTTAATGCTAATGCAGAATGCATATGATAAAAAAATCCCGTCTATGTCAGTTTTATCTGATAAGTAGCATTTTTCCCCCCTCCTCTTTCCGCCTGCTGCTAAAAAGGAGCAGCTGGAACAAAAGTGTTGGACAGATGGAACTTTCCACCTCGATTATTTTTCTCACTAAAAATAGCCTCTCAAAAAATTAAAAGACCTCTGGGACCGCTTGCAGAGTGCATGTGCGTGCGTATGCGTGTGTATGTTTGAGCGACGGTGGCTCAGAGAACTTCAGTCGACGGGGTCCTCAGATGATGGCGGCAGCGGCCATCCTGGGAGTGTGAATGAATAAATGATGGGCAGATATTTGGAGGAGAGCGAGCGCAGCATTCGCCCTGTCCCTCGGTCTCTTAAGCACACATTAAACTAGGCCCCAAAGAGTCCACAGGCTGCTCTGCTGCATGGCAGTTGGCCAAGCATCTGGGGCAAACATCTGATGTGGTCAGTTCAAAGAGTTTTGGGTGTTTGGGGCTTTGAGGTTTTTGGGTTGGTTGTACCTTTAATCAGAGTGGCAAATGAGGGAATCATGAGTGAATCAGGAGCGTGTAGGGAGCAGGGTGATGTTGTTGATGCTGAAATGTTGTCAGTTATGTTTTTAACTGCATTTGGGTTAGATGATTAAAAAGGGTGTTGTGGAAGTAGGGTGTCACTTATCACAACAGAAGATCATCCAGAGGCAGGCAGTATACTTGTCAAACTTGTTTCAGATTCAGGTTTGTCATCCATAACACTTAAAGTGGCAAACACTTTGCTTTCCAGTGGATATTCATTCATTTTAGATGTGCGGCTGTCACTGCTGCATCATTCCGCGCAGAAGAATTGTGTGAATGAAGCATTTCAACTTTCATTTTATGACACGTAAGACATTTTAGACATTTCATCAGTGAATCAAAGTTTCAATGAAAATCTGTGTTGCAGTACTGCGGTAGCCAGTTTTATCTCATCATGCTTGAGCCAGAAGATCATTGCCCTGAGCAGATGTTAGTTAAGAACCTGCAAAAGGCAGCACCTCCACTTTATAACTCAAGGATGGAAAATGAATCATGTGTATACAAAAGTATCTTGGTGTGTAACATGCTGTGACATATTGTACCATTCGGATCATGAGACCATCTTTTAACTTGATTTTCCTTTCCAGTCTGTGTGTGTGTGTGTGTGTGTGTGTGTATGTGTGTTAAGAGCCCTGGGCTTATCCATATTTAAAATGGACGTCTTCCTCATGTCATGGCACCCTGAAGATCCTCTCCTTGAAATGAGCAGTTTTGCCTTGCTGGCTCTTGAGGTTTGACAGAAATTCAGGAGCTATTTGGTGCATGCAGATATAACGTTAAGGTGGCCATATAAATAGAGTTTTGATGAGAGTCATGTGGTAAAAAAAAAGCTTTTACAAATGTTCAACTTATTGTAACTATCAATAAGTTTTAGTGTTTACTGTTGCTACAAAAGCGACAAATTTAAGCAAGCTTTTGCATTCCTACAGTCAGTTATAAGTTTAGTCGTTACTGTCAGTGATTGTTCTAAAAGCTCAGCACGAACAAAGAGAGTGAAAAAAAGTCTCTTCAATTCAATAAATCCGAGCAAAGTCATGAGAGTGAGTCAGCACTCTACGGTAATAAATTGGGGTTTTCCACAGACTATGCTCTAACAGAATAATTATTGTTTCTTTGCACAATATCACATCCATATCACAAAAATGACCAATTTATGCCTGTTTTCAAACAAATATAAATCCATGTAACTAACAGTTTATGAACAGAAATCACATTCAACCACAAAGTTGTATGTTCCAGCATCAAAAGGCCACACTGCACATGAATAAAGGCGTTTCCTTACTTTATTTGTCCTCACAAACCTGATGAAAATGGTGCCGTTCTCTCTATCTTTAGGGCACCCGCTCAAACTTTCATGTTTGCAACAATCAATGTTAACTGACTTATATTTTACAAAAGCCCTCCTACACCATTCACTTCCTTGTGTGTGTGATATATTGCAGCTCTCAATCAGTGTCTGCCAGAGGGTCGTTAAGTTGATCTCTGGTATTACCAAGAATGGTTGCTGTGTTTATCATTGTAAGCCTTTATGGGCTCAGATCAATGGCGAAGGAAATGCTCCTGTGCACACATTATTCCCACTAGTGCGTGCTAACAGGCAGGGCGTTTGTGTGTCTGGGCCCTCATATTCCCCAGGCAAATAAATTACAGTGGATCCCAAAGCATCAAGGTTTCCCCTGGAATGTAATAACCTCATCAGTTTGATCAACCAATCACAAATCTCCAGGTTCCAGACAATCAGATTGTCTCTTCAGGTTCATTAGGCAGACTCACATGCTCCAGTGAGCTCAATGTTAAGATGAAAGGAAACTCCCTTCAGTCTGTTCAGCTGTTAATTTTTATGCATAGAGTGCGGATAGCCTTTTGACTTGGTCAGTCAAACCATTAGGAAATAATTTGAGAAATCGGCATATTTCAAAAACTTAATGTGCACAGCTAAATTGTCCAAAGCCTAGAAGGTACAAATGGCTAAATGGTTTTGATAAATTATTACCCCAAATTAGTAATTCATAAATACTCAAAATACTTAATTTGTTCCCTTTAATTGATAATCCATTCCCTGAAATTATGAAATGATGTTCCTGGGTTACTGTTGATGATGTTCTTTGCTCTTACTTTGCATCCTTCTGTAGCCAATAAGAGCTCCAGAACACTGAACCTGAATTTTCATGAAAACTCATAAATCAAATGATTTGGAAGTATAGCCACATATAAATAAGACTGTGGTAAATTAAATGAATTGGACAGGAATTAATTAAATAATTTAAGTTCCCAATAGAGCAATTTCTGGAAACAGCTGTATTTTCAGCTGTACTGCCTGGAGTACGTTATGCCTTGCTTCACTAATTTGAAATTGATTGTTAATTGATCCACACAACGACTAAATGACCTTACAGAACTTGATGAACCCAGCAGCTGAACTGGCTGGTGACACTCTGAGAGATGATGCAAATCCTGTGACCTGCTTTGAGTGCATGGTGGTCCATTGAGATGTCTTGACCAGATAATTCCACAGGCTCTAAAAATACACTGTGGATAATTTCATATTCTAGAGCAATGTAATTTTGTAAATTGCTCTCTGTTGCACACGTTGGGTTGTCTGTGCTTTTCTGTAATGGCTACCTCAACTGTTAGGTGCCTACAGAAATTACTTCTCTCCTTTGTGTTTTTAAAAGCTTCCGAGGGTCAGAGGTCTCAGACATGACGTGGTTTCAAAAAAGATGGATAACGAGTATGCATTTGCAAGCTTCTTGCAGCTGTATATACAGTCTTTCCTTTGTGTTAGTGGAATTACCTTAATCATGTTTTTATCCCTCTGACAGCAGCATAGTAGTTTAGTGGAATCCTTTATCTTTCGAACACAATGTGGTCAGGGTGTGCAGATGAACTAAACTTGAAACCCTCTGTCTGTTGTCCTGACACTCACATCTGCTAATGGAGTGAAAATGCAGAATACTGCAAAGAGAAGAGAATAGAGGGGAACAAAGTGAAAAGGGGACAGATTCTCCTGCATTAAATATGCCCAGGGCTTTCCACAGCTATAGGTAATTCATAAACTGGCTGTTGGGGTAAAACACTACTGTTTTATTTGTGCTTTTGCTCTTTTAATCTAGTTCAATGTCTCTGCTCTCAAAATCTATTAACAAGAAACACATTTCTGAAGGCAGCGGGGTGGCAAAGAAAGGTTAAAGTCGGTTTCATATGATCTGGTAGTTTTGACCATTACACTCACCAAGTTAACTGCTGAGATCTGGGAACATGATGACATAGCTGAAGCATATTATGTGAAAAATAACACAATATTGTGTTGTTACAGTCAAATCTAATATAGCCACATATCTCTGTCAAAGATCAAATTAAAGCTGTGATAAATTGGACAGCAATGGATTAAATCATTTCCCAATGAATTCCCCATTGGAAACACAGGCTAGCTAAAGTTATTTGGAAGACAAAATGAAGGCAAATGTTAATTGAGGAAATTGGTCTTTTTCTTTAAAAAAACAAAACAAAAACTTTTTCTCTCACATATCAGCACCTGATTGTGACTGATTGGGCTGTTTGTCTATATACATTTTCTCATTTGTAAAAACTCAGAGGGGTTTTATTTTTTTCCCCGACAGTCTTTATTTCAGGCCATCACAACCGTACGCTTTTTTTTAACCTGATGTACTTTGATGTAGCCATGTCCCTGTGTTTCCAGATCCCAGCAAATACTCTGGTAAGTACATATCATAACTGATAGGAAGGATGGTCAAAACTGAGACACTATGACCCACGTTGTAATCAACTGTAATTTAATTTAAAAAATCAAATGTCTGGACAATAAAAACACAAGAAGTTCCAATAGAGCCAACTGTAGTATGTGTACAGCTAAACTCACACAGCCTATTGCTCTTAATGTTGGGTCAGCACCACACTTATATAAACCACTACAGTGTTACTATTTGGTTAGTAAGGACACCGAAATGAAATGTCCCTGCATGAGTGGAAGGCGAGCTCTTGGTGTGACACACTTTCGTTCTCACTAAATGTGTGTTAACTGCCTGAGTTGCTCCCTGTAGGAAAGGTTGTGCAGCAGCTCTCCGTTGTTTCATTATTAGTCCCTATTTTGTACAGAGCCCCAGAGCCACACTCTCTCACTAGTGTTGTTCCTCTACTCTCTCAGGTGTCATTCTTTCAAAATACAGGTCCAACTTCACTTTTTCTCTTTATCATGACCTATATCCCTCTATGTCTCGCTCTATCCTCCTTGTACCATTGTATTTGTGTCTGCTGTTTTGCTTCCCTTTACATCACTGTCTTCTAGTTTCTCTCTCTTTTACTGTCTCTCTTTTTTACTCTCTATTTCCCTCTGTGTCTCTCTTTTACACACACACAATTATTCTCTCTCTCTGCCTCGCTTTCTCTGTGCTCCCACACACTCTGTCGACACACAAATGACTTTCCAGGGATGAGGATGAGACTGAAAAGTGGTCCCCGCTTGTTCTGTCCTTGCAGACAACGAATGAACATGTCAAATCTGATGCATGTGAACAGCCAGGAGGAATGGCACGTTAAGGCACACAGTGACAGAGAGACAGAGAGAGAGAGAGAGAGACAGAGACAGAGAGAGAGAGAGAGAGAGAGAGCGAGATAGAGAGATAGATATCCCATCTGTGCATTGTTACAACAGACTTCACCTTAACATTGTCGCTGTTGTATCCAACAGAACAGGAGGGAGCACAGGTGAGACTTTGACAAACTGGGGAACACACACTTACACAGTATGCGTGCACATATACACACACATTCAGATGCACTTGCAAACAAATTTCACAGACATAATTTTGCAATACATGCACACGCCTACACAAACATATACAGAAACACTCTTTGTTGCCCATTTGTGTGCATACAAGAGTGGATATGCTCATGCACACACAGAGACACCTGAGGCCTAAAACATATATGTAGTATATAGTGATAATAATTGTTACTCATTGCTTTATGTGTAATAGGATTGCTTGGTCTTTACACTTGAACTCTGCATTGCAGCCTCTTTAAGAGTGTTTGGTGGTTTTTGGTGAGGTCAATTTGGTGTCAAGGAGTTGTAGGATGGGTTACTACTGGTTACTAGGTGTGCCACTACTGTAATTTCATATTACATTCTAGGCATTTAGCTCTCATACAGAGACTTACTTGTGCAAACAGGTAGAGTTGTAGAATTAATTATTTAAATTTTTGATTAAAAAAAAGAATTTATCTGTGTTCATTTTGATTTTTACAAAAGGTTGAAAATCATATAAAAATCAATAACACAAAAAGTAATCAGATGTTTGAAATACCATATGCAGCGAACATTAATCATTAAAGTTCAACTGAAATGAAATCATGTTTTTTTCGTCTGCTACAGCATACATACAGTATCTGCTCTGTAAATCACTTTTCTCGTGTTTTTTGAGAAAAAGTCAGAAACCAAAAGGGAGAAATTTACATTTTATTTTCATGATGGCGCCCCCTATTTTTGCATTAATTTGTCAGAATACCATTACTTCTGCGTCTACATAGATGGAGTCCTTGTGTCTCACTTCATTTTAAACCGTATTTCCATAAAGTCACTGCTCTATCAGTGGCAGACAGTTACACTGACGAAAAGTGAGACAGCAGCCTGCTACATAACACAAGAGCCACAGACTCTGAACAACAACCCACATTAGCTTTCCTGCTAAAGTCTCCTTCTTATCTAACTTACTAACAGGAACACACATCTTGTCCTGAACCTTAGCTTGTTGAACGAGCGACCAAACCTACATTCACCGGGGAAAAGTGCATTGCCAACGTCAGTTTGCAGGCTAGATAGCTAATTAGCTGCTCAGCTGCAGCACATTAAATAGCATGTAAATGTACCTGAAAATGTCACTTTGGACCATTTAGATGCTGGTGTGGTCCTTACTCTGCAATACCACTAAAAACACACTGTCTTCCCATGGCATGTATTGTTTACTTTGTCTCTCATTCTCATGGGGAGAGTTGTCACCATATGCTGCTGTGCCCCTTTAACCCTTAATCCATGCCTCTACTGTCTTATCTGGTTGCCCTCCCTGACAGCCTGGAGACTGGTGATGGGGGTAGGGAAACACTGTCCAGTGCGCTGCACACTGCTTTGTATTTGTAATGTGCTCAGTATGCAAATCTACTTGACCCTAGATAGTTTTGCCAGAATATAAAATGCCAAATTCACCATCTCACACACTCACACACAAACACACACACATGTTAAGGCATAGATGTACCTTCCCACCCACACATAATGACACACACACACACACACACACACACACACACACACACACACACACACACAAAGATCCTTCACCCCCCCTACACACATTAATATCACAAGGATATTGCACAGACTTAACTGATAATGCCAGATAGTAGTATTGTCACAAACCCCACTGACACATATGTGTGTGTTAGTGTGTTTGTGTCCTATTTGTCCACTATCCTACAAAAAAGCCTTTTAAGTAGATCCCAGCTATTGGAGGAGCTTTAAATACGTATAACTCAATAATGGAACGTCCATGCACTTTTGTCCCACATGACATAGACTGTGGTAGAAACACAGATGCACTTTATTCAGGAAACCAACCTAGGTGAAATACACTGACACTGTTATGACACCCTTAAAAATGAGGTAAACTGTTATGTGACTAAAGTATACACTTCAAACTAAACCCAGCACTGCCAAAAACCGAACAGAGTGCTAATGAGCATACACACCTAGTAACAATGACTGGCCTGACTGGTTGGTATCCAGCTGATACAGATTTTGTACACTTAGGACTAGGATAAAGCTTATACAGTCTATGAGATAAAGCCTTAAAAAATCCATAACTTGCTTCTTATATGAACACACATATTTCAGTGTATACTGTTAAACATAAACAATATTGTATAGTGTATAAATCATATACAGTTTTACCTTCTCGGGTGAAATATTATTAATATACAGTACAGTTGTATTATGGAACATGGGCATTTAAATTATTCACATTTAAATGCCCATTAGCATAAAGTAACGTCTCTGAGAAAGTGAAGAGAAATAAGCTATATGGGTGTAATGTCATGACTTCACATATAAGAGAAAGTGAAGTGGAGTGATCAGGATGTGCAGTTGAGTTCTTTCAGCAGAACAGAGATTGGGTTCATAATCGCTGACTGCTTGTGGAAATGGTGCATCCATCCATATACTGTAGTATCCCCACCCTTCTATAATTTGGGACTTTAAGTTAAATAAACCTTTAATTTGTTACATTCACATGCAGCTTCCTTTTCCTTATTTTGATATCTTTTTTCCTCTCAGCACTTTTGGCTTTTTTCCTCTCTGCTGTAATTGTATTATCACCAAATTAAACCCTCCTTGTTGCTTGTACATAACTGAGGAGGCTGTGATTGCTTACTTGCGTCCTCTGATGAGCCACAGCTGCTGATCCGTACCCAGCTTGTCTGCTAAGAGGTGATTTGGGAATATGGAACAATGTGTAAACTATTGTGCCAAGGCCCAAATCATCTGCTAAGACGGGCTTTGCTACAGATTATGTTTGTCATTTGGTCTGTGACCCTGGCTTATAGATTATAGATAGCTTTGGCTGTATTTGATCAGTTCAGTGACATACGAGTAAGACCTCGCGTGGGAATACATGTATACACACACACACACAAAGGTTTGACATCGACATAGGCAAGACATGCTTTATTATAGTTTACACCATGTGAACTACTGTTTAATCCATTTACTTGTCTTTCCTTTTTCATTTTTACATATTGTTGCTGCTCACCATCATTTGTCAGGACATTTTCTAAATTAAAATCCACTTGGAGATGTGTGCTAAGAAAGAGTTGACTGCTGTGTCACTTTAACATTCTTGAATGTATGTCTCTGCAGTGTTGCCCATAGCAAGTTCATTATAGAGCAGAGAGAGATCCAGCTCTGTTGAGTGATAGTTTGGTGAAGGTTAAGTCAAGTTAAGTTTATTTACACTTCACCTTAAGAATGTCTCATAGGACTTTGCATCCACTGCAGGGTAAAACCATTGTACAGTATATGATAGTGTCTGGACATGCAGCGAGACAAACACACTTGAAGCAGGCATGTTTAACTCATAAACACAGTAGGCAGGAAGTGAGTGTAATCATGCAGACACAAAAAGGCAGCTCTGGACTTGGTTCTGGAAAGCTGATTTCTATTTTAATATTGTTTAAATTAAAGTAAAAGAAGACAGTGTGTCTTTCCCAAGATAAACTGTGGATTGGATTTGAAGATTTACACAGGTTTATCTTCCAGAGGGGATGGCGGTTCTGAAGATATGTAGCTTGCTAGGAAATGCTCTGCTGCCTGTTAATTTCCTCTTGATTGTCGGTGACAGTCTGCCAGTCAGCACCCTGTGATCGGAAGGTGTGACAGCGTACATAAGGGATGGTGAGATCAGATAAATATGACTGTGTGAGCTACAGTATTTTAAATCAGATCTGGCTCGAACAGGGAGCCAGTTAAGGGACACCAGAATGAGATGAAGGTATGTAATACTGGTGATTGGTAGTCTGGAAAATATGACATGGCAATACATGAACATTGATTAAACAGCATCAGTTAAATTTAGCAGAGAAATATTGTCATATTTATTTTCATCAACACATAACATGTAAATAGAACATAGCAGTGGGCCTAGGATTGAACCTTGTGGTACACACAAGTTTTCTAATCAGAATGATTAAACATTAGTGAGGTATCAACAATTTTAAGTTAATTGATTAAAAAATCAAGACACTTTGGCATCTTAACTAAGCTTTAAATCATTTACTTTGTAAGAATGATCTTGGCACTATGGCATGATTGTAGGCAACATGGTTCGAATTGTCTACTCTTGAAGAAATAATCTGTTGAGCAGTGACTTTTCTGTCCAAGAATTCAGAATGAAAGAGACACTATTCAGTAGCTCATCGATTATTAAGACATGAAGAACAAAGTGAAAATCATTAGGAATAATTTTAAATAGATTCCCAAAGTAAAATTAAGTGTGAATATGTGTGGTGTGCCAATGAAAATTCACAGAAATCAAGATGGTTGAAAACGGTGATGGTATGCTTTTGTCCTGCTGTTCCAACAAATTGACTTTCCTGTGGATATTTGTTTATTGTCAACTGCTCCCATACACATACACACTCACATGTACACACCCACACAATGTCAAACAATCCAATTAGCTGCCATTTAGTCAATTGCGGTAATTACCCAGAGACTATTACGTTGTTTTCTCCTTGTGCACTATTACAACTGTAATTATGGCAAAGCAACAGTGATGTACAGTTACAGTTCACTGTCAATGCTCCGTAGTGATGTGATGTCAGTAAAGAAGGGTGAGCTGGGATGATAGAGAATTGCATTATATAATATTAATAGAAACTGCAGGGTGGGGAAAAGCGGGGAGCTCAGTTAGAGCGAGCATGACAAAGAGTATCCTCACAGGGACCTGTGAGTCGAAGTCAAACTCTTCATAAACATATCTCATAATCAATGGCAGAATATCAAGTGATCCATCTTCTCTGGCGCGTAAACTGTTGACATTTTCCCTTTATTAAAGCTGTGAGATGCTACGCAAGGTTTTAACGATGACATGAGATGATCAATGACTCCATTGTAATCGGCTGCTGGGTGCTTTATTAACACGGGACATTGTCTTGTTTCAAAACAATTTCTCCACATTTAGAGGATGATTTCCCCATTGGAATTTGGGTCTCCGATGGCCAGAGTTGAATGTGTAGCTCTTCCTCTTTTGTGCATTGTAATTAAGCAGAATAGGGCTATGTAATGCTTGAGAGTGGGTGTGAGATGGAGAGAGATAGAAACAGAGAGAGCTGTAGCTTGTCTTTATTACTGTACCACTGGGTGGTGAGAGAGATGTGGAGATGTGTGTTACGTATTAGAGAACAATGGAAAAAATTACTCTTTGTTAAAATGAGGATGGTCTAGAATAGGAGGGCCCATTGAGACTGCCATCAGTGTGCCTGCACAGCCACATGAGACGCTATTCACCATTGTTATAATAAAACACTGCTTAGATAAAAGCTCATGAATACAGGTTGCACAGAAGAGCTGAAGCAGCCACTGTAACGGATTACACCGCTGCCACGCAGCGTGGAGAAAAAAATGACTCCAATTTTAATTAATCCTTGTTTAAATTAGAATGAAAAATTAATACTGTGAATTGGCCTTGCAGATGAGATGAGGCGTATATGATATAGTGTTTCATAGCTGGTTATCAAAGCATCACAGACACTGAGAGGCGGGTGGTGGCGGAATACGAGCTAAACTCTTAAGGAACGTGAGTGGGAGAATAACTGGAGACCAGTTGACTGTAGATGGAGAGGTGAAGCTGAGAGAGCAAATCAGCCACAGATTTCACACCTGGTTTAACAGTTGGTCTGGGGCTGAGGCCAAACCTGAGAGTGTGGGAGGAGATTCAGGATTGGTGAAGAGCACAGGAAAGTGCAGGGTGAGTGGACTGGTCTTCAGGCTGCAACCCAGTCTCCTAGAAATTACGTTTATATACTACTAATTTGTTTTGGCAGTTATGTTTTGAGGGAAACGTAATTGCTGCCAGTATTATGTTAGGTGAGAAAGTTTTGTTTTTCCATGGAACAAAGTGCTATGTTCATGTACTGCATGTAACTCATATGCATGCGGACTGGTTGGATGGTGGGTGTACAAAATGCAGGACTTTGACACTGGGGACTGGGGTTTACATCACATGATGTTCACATGTGTGGTTAGGTTTATGCAACAAAAGCATGTTGGTTAAGATTAGGGAAAGACTGTAGTTTCAGTTAAGTATTAATGCAGTAAATAAGTTGTGTCTCGTGCTTTAAGACACTGTTGACTTTTTCAATATTGAACCAAGACCATAATCTTTCCCTCAGGGGCCTAGCACAAAATTCTGGACCCTGAACATATGCATTCTGTGTGGGCCCCTCCCCACATCCACAGCTCTTCATTCTAGTATTTTTGTGGCTCCTCCTCATATGAGGGCCCTGCATACTCAGTCCCCTTTGTCCCACCAGTCCTACGCCCCTGCTGTCCCTAACCTTAACAAAGTACTGTGAGTGCCTAAACATAACCATCAAAAAGATGAATCATGCTTAAGTTGCTACAAGCAGATATTGTATTGCAAGAGCAGATGATTTTCTTCTAAAACTGCTGTTGCAAATTAGTAGTATATAAATGTAATTTTTAGGGGACAGGGTAGCATGCTGAGACTAGAGAGAAAGAACTGGGACCAAACTGTAGTGTGGCGACAACAGAAGAAAAACCTAGAAGAGGTTGGAAAGTTAGAGAAAGAAGATGAGAAAAATAGTCTAAAGAAATAAGAAGTAGGCCTGAAAGTTAAGTTCAGTGGAAAGCAGGCTGATATGACAACTTCATACACCTTCGGTTATCTGTTCAATGTGCGACTAAATACATTTTTGCTCTCTCCTGCTGTTTTACTGTGGTAGCTTTTATCCAGTTATTAAGTCTCTTCTCTCTTCCTCTCCTCTCCTCTCCTCCCCCCTTCAACCCAAAAAAACATCTGGAGCTCACCATAGCCTAAATCCCTTTCTCTTAAACCATTTAACACTTGTTTGCTTCGTGCCATCCCTCGATGCTTTCTGTTCAGAGGGCAGAGGGCTCTCAACATCCCAATTGCTTGATTTCCCCTCTTTTCAATTCCTTTCTTTCTTCCCAGCTTGGGGAGCTGTGAATTAATATGGAAAAAAAAATCTTTATTTTTACAGTTCATTTGCACTGCATTTTCTCTCCCTAGCCTGGTGGAGACTCAGGTGGGCATGAGTATTAATAGCTTCCCTCGTTCGTGACGTCGGCTGAAATCACACATGCGCCTCTTAACGCTCAGAGGTGTTTTATGTTAGTTAGACACATCACTCTTAGCGGTTATTTAGTCAGCGCTGTAAAGCACTTGTCAGTATAAAACAGAAAGAAAATCTCATTTTCCCTCCTCCTGCCTGCCTTTATGCCTCTTAGCTACAATGATGTATTCACTTTCATGCCTTTTCTACCTTTCTATCTTGTTTTTCCCACTTTAATTGTTTGTAACTCTTCTATCGGTTGCTAACCTGCTCTCTGCTCCTCAATCTTTCCCTCTATCACTCTTTCTCTTCTCCAAACCATGCTGCTCTTTAATGTGATTTTCAAACTGTATTTCATTCCCCTTCTTTTCTCTATTTCCCTTCATGTAACTAATCTCTCTCTGCCTTCATTAGAAAAGGCCTGTATACTCTGCCTGAAAGCTTTGTGGGGTCCTAAATGCTAAATGCCAGTCTGTCTCTGCCAGGCGCCCGCTTAGTGCTGGTCTCCTTGGTGACGAGACCAGCGATCAGGCCGTTCTGCACCAGACACTGAGGGGTTTGTGATTGAGCGTGCATGCTTGTGTGACTACGTGTGTGTGTGTGTGTGTGTGTGTGTGTGTGTTTGTGTCAGCGTACAGTAGATTTGCGTGTGTGTTTTGCCCCCTATCTGTGAGAAGACGTGTACTGTATGTAAGGGGGAGAAAGCAGGGCAGTACGGGGGACATGTATTCACTGGCTCATTATCATGTGAATGCATTATGTTTCCTGTCAACATGCCTCTGCCAAACAAGGGGACCCCTGTTCTCTCTGCCAGGGCTCAAGCGCCACAGCAGCCAGGTCCCAACGTGGTGCGGTTCTGCGCTGGCACAATTCACCAGGAGTTTAGCTCCACAGACACTGCTGTTGGCCTCATCCCGATTCAGTCCATCTGTACTGGCATCTCAGCAGCCAGCGAGGAATCAGTCTGTGGGAATGAGATGAGAAGACTCCATTCAGAAACATTTAATGACTTGGATTTAGATACTTGTGATATAATCCTGAATTATATGCATAAAAAGTTGGTATTATTATACAATGCACAATAGCATTAACATTTTTAGCATGACAAAATATGTAAAAATTGACATGGTCCATCCATCCATCCATCCATTTTCTGATGCTTACCTGGGGCCGGGGCACAGTGGCAGCATGCTAAGCAAGGTAGTCCAGACGTCCCTCTCTCCTGGGACCAATTTGCGTTTGATTCTTGGAGGGGCCAGTTTTGTGAAGCTCATAATTAGAAACGGATTTTTAGGCTGTAGTTTGTAGCATTCCTTAGCAAATATCTTGTGTCTTTTGATTGTGAGGGTCTACTTACCTACCTTACCTACCTACCTACAGAGGAGAGAGGCCAGGTGGTTGTTGCCTCACTTGCTTGTGCATAATATGAAGTCATATTGTAAGGTGTTTTTATTACTTAACTCATCCCTGTAGACAGGCACTGTACGTGGATGTGCAACCTGTGTGTGTACATATATCGTTGTCTTGTCCGTCCAACATATGTCCTTTTTTTTAAATGTAACCTAGATCAGCAATAGACTTTAAATGGTACCTTATGCAGTTCCTTATGTAATTCGTCAGTCATTAAAGACAAACAAACAAAGTTTTTCTCCTAAATATAATCAATGGATGATAAAATACTAATAACCGATATTCAGGTCCTGCTCAGATAAGATGGGAGCAGGTTATGTGTCATATAGTTCCTCAGCATCTCCTCTTGCAGCCGTGGCTGACTTTCCAAACATGACCGCCATCATGTCTGTCCCAGCAGCCAGGTGTGGAGTCTGGTCACTGAACTCAGGTGCCTATGGAGTCAGTGAGGGGCCTTGGACTGGGTGCCTCTTTAGGACCCTCCTTTCAGCATCAGGGTTCATAAATGATGGTAGAGTAAATATATGAAACACCTTTCAGTGTAATGAAATACAGTTCAACAGCACCACAAAGTGCAGCTTTCAAAATGACACATGATACAGTTGAATCAACACCTATCTAAAACAGTTTCAACAAAAACTGAATATTATTTCTCATGAAGGTAGGATTTATTGCAGGACTGTTGTATGAGACTGCTTTAGTTTTAACTTGGTGCACCTAATAAACTGGCATCAGAATGTAAACATACATAACTCCTTTGTAAACAAAAAAAGAATTATGACCGGTAATAACTCAAATTCAAGATATCATCACTGTTTTGACTAGTCATAACTTCAATTCTGAGCTGCAAGTGTATTTTGACTATTGATATCTTAACTTAGATATCTCAAATTTTGGGTAAATAAAGATATCTTTAACAGAAATCTTGACTTTTGAAGTCCATCTTGTATCAAGTGTTGGCCATGCTACTCATTAATAAACCAGATGACCTGAATCTACTTTCCTTAATGAAATCCCATGATGATTTTAACAACCAACTGGAGGAAAACATTCCATAAAATCAAACCTGTGCTCTGAGGAGAACCAGCAAGCAGGTGGCCTTTGCCATTATCATCATCAGCCCACTAACACTCTACAACAGTCTCCCTACATCGGAGCTGCGTCTCTAGCTGCTGATTGATCCGGCTGACAGAGACTTATTCTTTGATATACAGGCGTAGAGTTAGAGGTCAGCCCTGTGCTCTGAGCTCTCACATCTCTCTGGGACCAATTTAAAGGCCTGAATAGCCGAGGGTCCTAACAACACGCCTCCCTGTGCTCAAGCAAACCTAAGGTGTTGTAACGCTGTATGTGCAGGGTTTCAGTATGTGTTAGGGCAGGTACTATGTGTGTGTGTGTGTGTGTGGGAGGAGGGTCTTATATGCATGTGTGTTAAAGTATGTGTACTGTGCTCCACAGTGCTTATGCAAGCAACATTGAGATGCTTTGACTTGCATCTATGAGAGATTGCATGCAGCTCACACACACTTATTATGTATAAATGGGTAGCTGAACACCCATGAAGCCTGTGTGAATGAGCATATTCTAGACAGATGCCCATAAAATGGCTACACTGTGGGCTAATGGGCTTATGAAGACCACCAGTCTGTGCTCTGAAGTCAGGTGGAGGTGCACTGAGTGTCTGAAGTGGGTTTTTAAAGGCCAAAGCCCTCTGCTAGGACAAATAATAAGAAATAAAACACAGACTTGGTTTAGAGTCAGGTGTTTTGACACATTTTTGAAACATTATTTTATCCAATCTAGGATAGCTCAATAGAGATCCAGAATCTTATTGACAGGGGAGACCAGGCCAAGATAGGAGAAGCAAACAAGAACAATAGTAAACACATTTCAAAATGAATAATAGATAATCTCACTGCTTCCTAAACAAGTCATTTTATCTTATAGGAATTGTTTCATTTTTGGGAAATACACTAATTGGCTTTCTTGCTGAGAACCAGATGGTTCCCATACAAAAGCTTAGGCAAGTGGCTAAACCAACCAGTTAGTCCATCCTTGAAGTCTTTTCTCTTGTAAAACTGAAAAATACTGTTTGAAAACACTTCTGATAAAGCATAAATCTCACCAAATGGGGATTGCTTGGCATTTGTGTTAATTAGTGAGCTTTAGAGGTGCTAGTAGGCGGATTGTGTTACCTTTGTACAAAGCCAGGCTAGCTATATCCCCCTGCTTTCAGTCTTAATGCTAAGCTAAGCAAATGTATTGTACAGACATTAGAGTGGTATCAATCTTCTCATGTAACTCTCTGCAAGTAAGCAGATGAGCGTTGTTAAACTATTGCTTTAATTTAAGGACTGGGTCAGCCTTGTCTATAACCTCATAAACACAGCAGCAGAAAAACATTTACAGACCAATGTGAGGGTGATTTCTAAAAGAGGAATTCAGCGGTCAATTTCGCAGTGCGCGCAAGTGTTTTCTGTCCTGTAAATTTTACTTGATTTATTTCAGTCCGTGAGTCAAATTAAGGAACACCCACTTTGAAATGGGACACACTGAATCATGTATGACACACAACAAGCACAACAGTTTTAGTTTCTGACATGTGATGGAGGCCTGATTGAGAGAGAATATAAAACGTTTGGCTATCTCTACTTACAGATTGACTGTAAAATGACCTTATGATAAAAGCATATGTGAATCCACTAAGTTGGCTCCAGCAGTCTCATGCTCTAATGTGTCTGTGCCAGACTGAGCCACTCTTAACTGCTCTTATTTCTTTCACACTTTTTCCAATTAGAACACAACTTGTGATTAAAGGACAGCAGTCTGCTTGGTAATATGTACAGTATGTGTGAGTTTATGTGTGTTTAATAGAGAAAGAGAGAAACAGACAATGTGTGTTTCTGTGTCATGTCTTTATTATCTTGGCCTGTTGCTGAGCATGTGTGCGTTATCTTTGCTCAACTGTGCGTTTGTATATACATGTGTGTGAGTGTGTGCATGTGTCTTTATTATCTTGGCTTATTAGATGTCTGCACCAAGAGCTCTCAGTTCACACACCGGGTTAATTGACCTCTGGAGACGTTTCTCTCCTCAGTGATAATGAATGTCTACACAATATGAATATTTGCCTTAGATATGAGATTAGTAAGGCGCTTTTAGTTCTGAGGTGGCTTATTATTTTTTAAATTACACATTTAAATGCACCATCTCTAATATTTTAAGCGTTTCTTTGATGCCTGTGTCAGAAGTATTGCCATAATATTACTAGATATATTACTAGATTTTGCAGTGTGGATGGTTTACTTTTTTAATTTTTCATCATTTTAAGATGGGTATTGGGTATTTAAAGAATTATTTTCCTACCACCAGTGACACATTCAAATAAATTTAGTTGACAAAAATAGGCTTGGACAGGCCACATACTCAATAATCTTCAGGTAATAATCTCCCCACATCCCCCCCAAAAAATTGATATCCAGTGTTTTAGAACAAACAGAACTCTTCATTTGTTTTACTCACATGCAGATAAATGTTATATGAGCAATATTAAAAAGGTCTGATCATCAATGATTAATAGTCTTTGTGCTGTAATGTAGGTTAGGGCCCAGGAGGGTAGCAAGCTAGAACGTAAAACAAACAAATCATTCTCCATAAAGGAAAACATCTTTTAACACCCTCTTCACTGCAGCCTGCATTGTAATGACCTGTATTCCCAATAACAAAGAGTGCTGATGATGAAAAATGATCAATGTGATGAAGTCATGAGGGGTTTTTGTAACTCGTGTTTAAATTTGTTTGCAGCACTCTCAAGGACAGTGTGTGTTTTTTTGATGCCAAATACACGTCCACATGAGCTGGCACACACACTCACTCAGAGGCATTCACACCTACACAATCAAATAAACAAACTAATGAAGCCTTTCTTAAACAAACAACTTGATTAAGACTCAGGAGGGGAGAGAATCAGGTGTGAACACTGTGGGTCATGAAATCATGTGTGAACGTATGCCAAGGATGTGTTTTTAAGATTTTAAGGGATGTTCCACTTCCTGAGGGAGTTTGTTTGGGCATGTTTTCTCCAACATTGCTGCTCACTACCTGGTGATCATCTTCTGGCTGAACATACTAGCAGGAGAGCTGAGCGTAGGTTCGCCTCTGGGAGACAATTTTTGTTTTCCTTGAAGCTGCATTTCTTCTGTGTCCACTGAGCAGTTCTCTTTCTTTACTTGTTCTCTTCTCTAAGGTAGAAGGCAAGCTGTGAGTAAGGCAGACCAGAAAAACAAAAGAGACATTTTTGACTGTATATGTAATTTTAATAATAATTGGATACAATGCTTTAGGTTACCAAGAGCAAATCATTACCTTTACACCAATGCAGGGCATGACAATGTAAAGATATTTCATACAGCACTTATATATTTAGCAATACAATCTTCAAACTCTTGTTTTCACTCAAATAGTGTCCTCAGGAATGCAGGCAGAACTAAAGGCCCAGAGTGATTTGTTTTGTTGGCATCAGTGTGCTCTTAGAAGAAGAATAAAGAGCTGGGTGAATCCACATCAGTATGCTACAGAGGGAGAGTAAGTGCAAAGCTTGGAGGTAACTAAAAAAATAAGGAGGAAAATTAGCACTAGAATATGTTTTAAGGACAATGATTTGATATAATAATAATATCAGGCACAACATAGAAGACCTTTGTGTATATATAAATCAAATGTCAGAAACTAACCTAAATGTTATCCCTTTTGTTGTTGCGTCAGTGTGTGTCCAAGCATGACTGCTTCTATTTAAGCATGTGAGAAGACCATGTGGTTATTTTATTCTTTTTTATTTTTTCTGATGTTTATTGAACATGGACAATGGGCATTCTTGCAGCAGTAGGTTCCTGGATTCCAGGAGTGATTTGTTTAGATGGGAGCATTTGTGACTGTCATCCTCATTTAAACCTGTCTTAAATGATTTTTTGGCCACTCGGGTGCAGCAGCAGGAGTTAAATTGGGATTTATGCAGACGGGGAGCACCTGTTCAGTGAGGTTGGGGGGTTGGGTATGGGTGGGGTGGGTTCCACAGATCACACTGTCAACATTTTTCATAGGGACTATTTCTTCAGAACGTAGTTCCAATGAAAACGGTAGACTTTGTGGTTGTGGAAGACAATAATACAACACCTGAAATATATAGGCCCGTATCCAAATACACTTCTAGTGGCAGACAATTTATTTTTATTTTGTGTTGAATTTATGGTTGACGAAATGCTGAAATTCCTTTCCATGTGTAATAATAGACATATCTTTGCACTCAGGCAACTACAGAATCTGCAATAATTTTTAGGCTTAGTACAATAAATTGTGTTTTCAGTATTGGGCCTACTATCTGTTGTTTTATTTTTATTTACTCAAGGGATAAGATAAGTCCCATGCTTGCAGTAATGCCACTACTGCAAATATGATTGCATTTAAGCAGAAAAACTGAAATAATCCACTTGACAGAGGAAATGATATTTGGACTTTTGCTGAATATAAAAATGTAGCGACAGCTTTGATGATACTGGACTCATCCTGAGCACGGCTGCTTTGTTCCCAATGATTTCACTGTATAAACTTGGAATATGTGTGCATTATTATCACCATTTAGGTTTATATGTGGTGAACATATTAGCAAGCAGTTGCTTATTTACACATGGAGCGGTAGACATGCAGTGACATTAGCATTCATTTGGAGTCGTGTTTCTGGCCACCTGGCGAATGTATGAATGAAGAAAAATATCAGTCTTTTAGCAGCCAAAAGCTTCATTATGTTCACCAGTTAGTTTCTAACTGTGTCTGTCTGCTGTTTGGTGCTGGACAGTTATTGTACAGTGGGTTTATAGAGCTTTTTCGCTGAAAACAATGGCCGGCTGCGCTGATGAGAGCGGTGAGAGCGAATCAAACCAGTAAAGTTGCGGGACAACAAACAGAAAGAATGAGGTGAAAGAAGCTAAAACTCTCTGTAGAACTGAGGGGGCTGGGTTCGTCACTACAAGTGACCCCTTTCACATACACATAATCATTTAATTCATTGTTAAAATATAGATATTGATTACAGTAATACACATGACACATGAGCAATTACTAACATGGGTATACACAGAGGCAGATGTTTGAACCGAGAACAAAGACACATAGATTAACACAAACAGTGATGTCTGATGGAGAGAGAAAGGCCAAGACAGTGCACGGGAGAGAGAATTCAAGGCAGGTTTGTGATATGTGCCCATCAATGGGTTTACACTGGTGGGGGGCGGGGGGTGGGGGGCAACAGCCGGGGTGGCTTCGTCTCCATGGAAACTGACATTCCCTTGAAGGTGCCAATTGTTGAGCTGGGGTAATGGTTTGAAATTCTCCGTAAAGTGCCTCAGAGGTTGAGATTAAATTCAACCTGCTTGGGGTAGACTCACGCAGTGACTAATCACACCGTTTTAGAAAGAAGGAAAGAAAGAACTTGATGGCATTCAGACAGGGAAAAACATAGCCAGCTCACATGTTGAATGTTTATTTTAGCTCTTTTGTTCTTGGCTGCCAGTCACTCTATAAAATATAATTTTTAATTAATTAAATATGTAAAGTATATAGTCACTTATCGCTTTTATATTCCTGGTAGGAGCTGCGTATCCAACCATCATTACAGTGCTTACTTTGATTCACTCCTGCACTGCTGTTTCATCCAGGCTGTTATACATCTGAGTCATTTCTATTCAGAGGCAGGGACATTTTCTTTATGGGAGATATATTAACTGCTAAAATAACAGCATGTGCAGCACATATTTTTCTGTTTCTGCACCCACTCCCTTTTTTCCATGAGCCCTTGTTCCAGATGGTAGACATGTCTGAATGAAAGTGGTCAGGCACCACTGCTTCACAACTGATGAAATGATTGCTCCTCTCCGTCTCCAAGTGCAGAACACTTCAGCCGTGTGTGGCAGGTAGTGTGAAGGCCTGCTGCTGATGGACCTCTGAACGTCAGCAGCTGAAAAGGATCAGCCAGGCGAAGCGTCAGCCTCACATGTCTGCCCGCATCCGCCAGCTCATGCAGAAATGATTATTACTATGTGCATCACTGAGAAACTTTAGCTGACTTGGAATCTAATTTCTAAACGTGGTTTACCTTTACAAGCACAAGGCATTTTTATAGTGAGTTTGGCCTGCTACTGTTAAATTTGATCTTGTCACCCATGAAGGGGGTGTAATAGGATTCTCCACTGAGCAAGTGCTACTATATGTTTCCAAGATTATAAGTGATCTTTCTGCAAAATGTTATTTGCACTGGTAACACGAAACAGCAATACTGAGGCATTACTTGTGTCAAATAGGTACCATAAGGACAAATACACAAGGTGTTTATGGTAGGGCTAAATGAGATTTGATCCTGTGACTGAATATATTTTGTATACATTTTTTGGATGAAAACCCAGACATGAACTTGAACATGAACAACATAGGCATGTAAGTGTGTGTGTGTGTGTGTGTGTCAGTAGCAGACTGTAAAGCTTATTTGTATGCCACAGCAGCTCCTGTTGTTTCCAGGGCTCCTGTAGCCTGGGTGATCAGTCTCTGTTCAGCCTGAGAGAATCAAAGGTTTTCAGCAGAGGACAGTGCCAGTGTGTCCTCTTTTCACAATTCTGTGAATGGAACTACAGTGCACGACAATGAAGCAGTGTTTTGCATGAAAAGAAAAGAGACTGATTGTTTGACAATGAAAAGTGTGTTAAAAAGTAGTTTATGTACTGGTCTTAAAAATCAGCAGATCTGACTAAAGTCTGGAGAAAGGACTGTTATTTAGGAAAGTAAAGAGATAGAAATACACAGCTAAAAGTACGTTTTTTTCCAGTAGAAGCCATGTCAAGTGGTTCCATCCGTGCAAAAAGCTTTATTATAGCATTCAAAGCGCTTCATTGAAGATAAAGAATCTCAAACACTCACTGTAGCTCGAATGCCAAACGCAAAATGTCACTGATCAATCCACAGCCAGCGCTAGACCATCACACTGAGCAGATCCTGTTATCAGACAGCAGATGTAGCGGGCGTCTGTTAGCACATGTACAAACCAACTAGACAACAGGTCTGTCATCCCGCAGACATGAGCTGGTTTGTTCGAGTGCATCAGCTTCAGACTGGAAACCAGTAATTGAGGGCAGAGTGGTTTAGGGAATTGGGGAGAAAATGTTGTTTTGGAGAATTTACTACTGGCAGCGTTGGTGGGCACAGTTTGGCAGTGGGAGGCGTATTAAACATTAATTCAAATTCCCAGTGAATCCATTATTTATTATGTATCAAAATGATGATGCAAACATATCTACAAAGTATTTTCTGTTATGTCCTCTGTGGCCCGTGAGCATTACCAGGCCTCTTAGCACAGAGCCGAAACAATAAATCATATTTTGCAGCGTAACAATGTATCTAATGCGCCCTCGCAGTAACCTCTGTAATATACTTTAATACTGTCCTAGTGAAATGTAAGAAGCATTGTATGCTGCTACCACGCTGGTGCATTCAGCTACGAGCAGAAGTCAAATAGGTTGACTGCTGCCAATTGTAATGACGACAGCAGTAAAGATGGTATTGGCCGTCTGTCAGATGCAAGTCAATGGAGGCACATCCAGCTGCCATCTGATGTTATTTAGTCTGGCAGGGAGAGAAAATGAAGTTAGTTTGAGTGCACATGCTATTGGGGGCAGCTGATAGTGAAGGAAAGATGTCCGATCTTTTTGTACAAATGCTCACAAGGCAAGGTGATGGTGTAAAAATTTGGTGCCGGTTTGCAATCAGAGTACTGGTGTATCTGAGTGTGTGTGCAGGCATGTAAGACAAATGCTTTTTGTGTGTCTGTCTCCGTTACAGAAGTGCATACAGTATGTGTGTGCACACGTGACTTGTATTTAGCACATGTGGATGTTGACTTTTTTGGTGGATATGCAGCCATGCACAGTAATTACTTTATGCTCAGTGCCAGAGAAGGATTTAATTAACTGTCCCCTGTCAGGGTAGATAATTAGTCAATAACATGCACACACACATGCACACACACACACACACACACACACACTCTCTCTCTCTCTCTCTCTGTCTCTTTTATACACATAGAAAACGTCAATATGTTCGCCATCCTACACTAATGCTGAGACAAGAATGTACTAACAATTATTTGCTGTTGCAGGAACATAAAGTACAAGTCTTGATTGACACGGCTCAATAGGCAATTACAGAGGAGTATTGAGAAAAGCTGCACACAAGACCTGAGCATGGTGTGGGTTCTGTCTGCCTAAAGAGAGAAGCTAATGTTGTTGATTTTTGTTTAAATTGCTTCATCGGTGTGGCAGCGCACTATGATCTGCTCAGCCTCGCTTATGTTCACTCAGAGCACAACAGTAATTATGTTTTCTTCTTTTCTTTTGCAGGTTCAAGGTTTGATCTACACACAGGGAAAGGTAAAAAAGTCTCCAACTTACTTCTCTTTGTTCTTTCTCTACTCTCTTTTTCTCTGCATGCAGAGGGAGACAGGGGTATTAGCAGCCATTAGACTGTATCTGCAGTGATGTATGTTCAGGTTGTGTTTGGATGGATATAGAGGCATTATTGGGGAGATTTGCGTACCAGTTTGTCGCTGTTTTCACTGCACACTCACACATGTACACAGATATTTAGTGCAGCCTGTTATCCTAGTCATAGTGAACATAAAATGTGGATTGGGGGGGTCTATGGTATCAGTCATAATCACACACAAACACATACTGAAATATGCCAGCACACATGCACCAGCTGCAAAAAGAGAATGCAACTTGTGTGTGTTCATGTCCCATATTATGCCTCAACGCGAATGCCATCTGAGAGACGATAATGCTTGTTTAGCTACATTTTTTGTTGATATACGGTAAACGTCTTAAAAGGTCCCATGCTGTGTGTGTAGCTCTGCATGTACTGTATGTTCAGCTAATGACTTGACAGGAAGTCTCTCCCAGCTGATTTACTTACTGAGTTTTTGAATAATAGAACATGAGCATTTTATCTATCCTGAGATTTGATGTGTTGTTTTTTTTTAGTGTGTTGTTTAGGATGACAGTTATAGGCGTTTTGGGTTTTGCAATCCAGGCAGTATTTGATCATTATGCCGATTGTGGACCCACAGCTCTTTTTGGTCTATTTCTGGCAGATAGAGTCTGTAATGGTTTATGTCTGCGGCCTTCCCTCTGTAGATCCCAGAGTATTTTAGTCCAGAATAATCCCCACCATCTGCTGTCTCCTCTACTACGTTTTAGTGCTCAGTATCTCTCCCTCTAGCTGTCACTCTAGTTTATTTCCTATTACATTTCCTCTTCTTGTTTTCTCTATATTTTACTGTGATCCCTCCCAGCTGCATTTTTTTTTAATGGGATGCATCTCTTCCTCTACCATTCAGGCTCTCAATCTCCATCCTTCCATCTTCTTCCTCCACTCAATCCCAATCTGACTGCTCCTTCTTTCTCATGGGTCTTAATTTTCTTCCTCTCCACTTTTCCATGATCTCTTCCTCCTGACCTCCTTGTGCTTCCTTTTAATATTTGCTTTTTGCCTGTCTTGTTTTAAATCTCTGGATGTCTCTACACACTCTTCTCCTCAGTTTTTCTCTCTTTATCCCTCTCTCTGTCCACACATATACACGCCCACACCATCTCCACAGGCTGTCAAATCCTAATCTGGGCTTCATGAACACAGACTATACCCTCTGGTTTCCAATTTGAAAGTCCTAAAAATCCGCTCTATTAGGAATGTATGGAGCTACATTTTATCTGTGCATTATTCCAGCAAAGCTACTCCTCAGGATTGGTTTCAAAATACACATTAAAAAATATACAAGCTTGAAAGAACAGCAGCAGTTTAGAGGTTAGACAAAGGGGCTTGTGACTGAAATCACAACTGTAAAAAAAAAAATCTCTGCTTGGAAAATCTTATTTGAAATATGGAAAATATGGAAGGCTCTCATCTTCCTCTGAAAGTACCACTAAGGTACCCAGGGAAAAGGCCCTTGACTCTCAGTTGCTCCGCTGCAGTTGTTCTCTGGCAAATGGTACATGACTACTGCAGAAATCCTCAAGTGTGTACGACTGTATCCCTTCTTTCCTGCGCCCTCCTCTCTCAGACTGATGTTCTAAGTGAGGCTGAGCCCTTTGTCAAATTAATACGACTGAGAACATGACAACAAGACGAAGACACATGCATTTATGACATTGTTGATCTACAGAGAGAGAAACTTAGTGCGCTATAATGTGAAAGGCAGTACAAGGAGTACAAGGTTTATTTGCCTTGATATGTTCTGATGTACTGTGTGTGTCCTTGAGGGGCTCGCAACAACGGCAATGACAACATTAGCAACCAAAATACAGACAGGTATGACATCAACACCTCAGTGGCATGGTTGTCAGCCATGTACAGCACATCTCTGTACCAGCACACAGCTGGATTAACAATGACTGAATGGATTAGTGAGTGAGTGTGTGTGAAAGCGAGAGAGTCAAACAGAGACAGAATGATAAAACACAGTGGTGACTCCTGTGTCAAGTGGGTATTTAATAAAGCCGGATACCTTAAACAGATACAGATAATGCCCCGAGATCATCATATTTTGGGTTGACTGCTAATGACATCACAAAACCATGCACTCCACATGTACATGCAAGCTCACACACACACACACACACACACACACACACACACACACACACACACACACACACAGCTACACTCACAGAACTGAGCAGATCAGATCCTCGTCATATGACCCAAATCCATTAGCACTAGGAGTCACAACCTCATCCATCCGCTCCTCTCCCTCAATTTCTTCCTTTTCCACTTCCTCCTCTCTCATTCTTTCATCAGGTCCCCTATGTGAGACATTTCCTCTGTGAGCTTGTCTGACATTACATGAACAGAGACAGTGAAGTTAAGCATGTAGGTGCCCACAGCCCCGTGGGCACTTCTGGTGCAGCTTTTTAAGTGGCACCTAACAGGTCAGCCTTTCTTTATGCCACTCAGAATGACAAAATTAGTTCTTACAATTTTACAGTCCTCTGAGAGCAGACAGTTATATAAAAGCACATAAAGATAACTTAAACCACAGCTAAAGCTAATACAGATATCATCTGGTATTAAAATGTCTGCACCTTGAGGCTTAAGGCCAGATGTCCTCTAAACAAATGTTTTTGGTTTAATTTAATGGTAATGATGATGCTCCTTGAAATATTTTATTTGTCTTGTGTAGTAAAGAACACCATAAACTGTGTGTGTGTGTGTGTGTATGTGTGTGTGTGTGTGTATGACAGTAGTATGATTGCCAGCTGGGCCATTCATTCTAAAACTGCATGCCTCTCTGTAGCTGTAGATTGCTTTGGATTACTATTAATAACTACTTTTGCCATTTCCCTGGGAGTACAATATTAAAATCTGCCATGATGTCATTCTTTTATAGCTCTTTCATCCTCACTGCTGCAATGTGTTTCTTGGATTACTGTATTTGAACATTGCGTAGCGCTCTAACAATGTCAGTAATGAATATAAGGCATGCAATCTGCTTGACTATTCAAAACGTTCCTAATTGAAATGCTGAAAAGACAGCTCTGGCTAATCAGCTTAGAGATGTAGCCCACAGTTGACAGATAATAAAGAGGATCTTAGTGCCGAAGAGTCTATTACCACCCATGTAATGAGAGTTCACATAATATGATCTGAGGACAATGGAGGGATAGGGAAGTTAGGAGGGAGAGGGTGGCAGGCATGGAGGAGTAAAGAGTTGTGGGAGGTTAAAGAGATGGCTGCAATTGTTCAGAAAGAGTGTTAAAAAAGAGAAAAATCACATCAAAGGGACTGAACAACTGCAAAAAATGCAAGTTTGTAAAAATTAGTTTTAAGCTGAGATTTTAAGATGAGATATAAAGGATGTGACTAAGGTGACAAGGTGTACTGATGCAGGACACAAGACAGTGTGGGTATATGAGTATAAATATTCACAAATGCATAGTATGGCTGGAGCCAAATCATGGAAGTAAGTCAAGTAAATCGTTAAAATTAATTGTAAAATCTACTGGAATTCAGTGCAAATATACTGTACTAAAAGTGGAGCAACAAGTCATTATACCAGATAAAATAGGCTGTTCATCAGTGCCTTCCAAAATGACGTTATCAAAACTACCCATATGAATGTTTTCTGATCTACCAGCTCTATGGTTAAAGTATAGTTGAGTTTAGGCAACTATACATACTTGGTCATGGTGAAGTCAAAGGAAGACTGCATGTATGGTAAAAGAAACCACTGTAAGAGATCGAACTTGAACCGTGGTCTCTGGCGTACATGTCCTCCATAAAAGGTTTTGAATCAAGATAACAATGTCCCACTACTTTGGGGCTATGTAAGAGAGGACAGTCATTCGCACTAGAAGAGGTCTATTGCTGGGGAAACGTAAACACATGTCATTTTCAGCATTCAACCATTACTTTTCTGGTGAGGACAACCTGAAAGGGGGGTATGGGTTCTTCTGTGTTGTGCTCAGGAGTTTGGCTGCCGAGATGAAGAGGCCTGACCTCTCAGCCAGGCAAACAGACAGCTGCAGTAATCAATCTTAGAAAAGATAAACGCATGAATAACTTCACACTCTCCAATTTGGAGAAGAATAATAATTCTTAGTTTTGAATCAATTTTAAGTTGACAAAAACAGGACTTACAGATAAGGCTAAGATTTAAGTTAACGATTAACTCCTAAATGTTTTCAATATAGTGTATTATATGCAAAATATGTCTCTCTGAATTATTTCTTAAAGGCTTCAGAATGCAGCAGAAGATGACAGCCACAGTTTGACCTCACATGACCACGTACATGTCCAATATGACTAACATAAATTACAGTATTTTACAATTGCTAAATCACATTTCTCTGTACGAGTTCACTTTTTCAAAACTCTTCACACAGTTAGCGCAACATAGAACAGTCTATGTGGGCTAAACTGTGGATCTTTTTTCATTGCTTTGGCACAAAATGCATTCAGTGACGACATCTTTCAAATTACATTCATTCTTTTCTCACTTTGACACTTGCACATACTTACATACAGTTTTCAAACTGTTAAACTTAAGTTCAAAACAATATCTTAATACAAAACTGAAAAAGACCACAATTTGCTACATTTCTACAGTAATATTGTAATAAAATATATTTAGAAAAAAATATATTAAAAATGAAATACTATAAAAACAATTTGACCAACCACAGCTGATTCCCATTGCAGCTGAACACCTACACAGTCTTTCAATTTCATTACCATCTATACAAAAGGAGACAACTTCGGAATAGTTATGTATTGTGATGTAAATATGGACCCAGCCAGAGATAGAGAAGTGGCTGAAAAAGGAAGAAGTGGCTGGGAGATGGAGAGGAATACATATGCGTGGTGGAAGAAGAACAAGAGGAAGATCAAGAGCTGTAGTCTCAGATGAGATCAGAGCTACTGGAATTGATCATGTAATAAATCATGTTCTGTCAATGAGAGAGACTGGTCTGAGAGAGAACGCTCAACAGTGGCATCTATTGTTAGAGTTTTCCGGCAAACCAACAAGTTAGTTGTAGTCTGCAAGGGCATCTGAAATCACTTGTGTGGAATTGCTTTTGCATTTCTGCTTAGGACCCAACGGTTACCTCACACAGGTGGGAGAGGTAGGATGTTCACTGATGTGCAGGAAATCATTGATATGGTCATCAGAAACAATGGCATAAAACTCGCTGAGATTCAAGGCACAGTGTTGGCAGACAACGTTACATTTGCAAATATTCACAGTGTAAGCATAACAACTATTTCTAGAGTCCTGAAAAAACATCAGGTCAGGATGAAACAGTTGTACACTCTGCCTTTTGAGAGGAACTCTGAACAAGTCAAGCAACTCAGGAACCAATATGTCCAGGTAAGGTGACTATAAAATACAGAACTGTTTTTTAACAAAACCAAACACACACAAAGACACATTTTTAGGTACTGTATATTATATATACTACTTTAATAGCCCAAATCTTATGTTGCCTTGTGGATTTTTTTTAGAGAGTCATGGAGATTGAAGGCAGGCAAACACCCCACATATTCATCTTTGTGGATGAGGCTGGTTTCAACTTGGCCAAAACACGGCGACAAGGACGGAATGTGATTGGGAAGAGAGCCACGGTGGATGTCCTGTGCCAGAGGGGTGCCAATATCACAATGTGAGCAGCAATATCCACAGATGGACAGCTGTTACACAAACCTTTAATTGGGCCATACAATGCTGAGCGTCTCCTTTCGTTCCTGCATGACCTCTATGGAAGAGTTGTGCTAGGTGAGGAAAGGGATGCAGTGAGCAGAAATCAGCCGACATTTATAATTGTATGGGACAATGTGGCATTTCACCACTCCCTTGCAGTCACTGAGTGGTTTGCAGCCCGTCCCAGGATGGTGTCACTTTTCCTCCCACCTTACTCTCCATTCCTCAACCCCATGGAGGAATTCTTTTCCTCATGGAGATTTATGACCACCATCCACATGATCAAATGTCCCTCCTGGATGCGATGAATGCTGGATGCCTGGACGTATCAGCAGAAGATTGCCAGGGATGGATCAGGAATGCCAGAAGATTCTTTCCTAGGTGTATTGCCCTAGATGACATAAGATGTGATGTGGATGAGAATCTGTGTCCAAATACAGAAAACCAAGTAGATTAGCATTCCTATTCTATCTGTATATGTATCGGTGGTTGGTGTGTATACCAAGTTATTGCATTTTGGAATTACTCAGTGCCAAAAAAAAAGAGAGACATAAAATATACTGAAGCATACTGAATTATGTCTGATTCATTCCAGTATTCCAGTATATTGCAGTGAATACTAAACAGTAGAGAGGTGTCCGTGTTTTACAGGAAAAAGCATTGTATAATGCTACCTGTTAGTGTTTTTTATGTCATTGTTTTATGAGTCTGACAACCTTTACTAGTGTTATGGAAGAAAGAGTTGATCTGAGACATGAATGAAGTGTTTTGGTAGTTTTAGTGCATTTTGAAGGTGAAGTTAACTGCTGTGCCGAGCTGAAAGTTAGTTAGGAAAACTGTGTGAAGAGTTTTGAAAAAGTGACCTAAGTATTGAGAAATGTGTCCTAGTGATTGTAAAAAAAACTGTAATGTACCCAGCTTCGACTTCTGTGTCTGGCTTACAGTCTATACTGAAAAAAGTGATACCAAGAAGCTTCTTTTGGTTTGTGTTCATTTGTTTGAGAGAGAGACAGAAACAGCGGTGGTCAAGCGACCTATAGATTAAATGAGGAGAGGGAGCGACAGGAGTGAGAAAGCCGGTGAATCAGAGAAATAAAACATTGTTTTCTGATTGTTTCACAGTGGTTATGTTCTAAAGCACAAATAAACACTGACTCACCCCCACACACACTTAATGAAGCGGTCGGATACCATTAGATCATAAACCCGAAAAGGCTGCGTTTGTCTGCTGTCCTCTGCAGCTGTCCACTATTTTCAGGTAAGACAAAAGTAACGAGTAACAAGCCATTTAAATTTCAGTTGTTGTATTTGCGTTATTTAATTAGTTATATGTCTAGTTACCGCCATTTCTGCAAAATTTACAGTAAGGTAGCACAGTCAATGCACAAAGAAGTGACTTTATTTTTGTTGTAATGGAAACTTTATGCTACATAAACAAATAAAATATACTTTTACAAAGACAATAGTCACAAATGCAATTTAGCTGATCACAAGTTGACAGCTTTACTTACAGGGGGGTGATGACAGATTCCAAATTGGGATCTGATCATTTGGGTCACATTCATACATTTGTCAGGTCTAACTGATGGGCTGCCTGGACAGTTGAGACACATTTGTCTAAACTCGTGTTTTCAGCCTTGATGCTCAATTCTACCTGTTGTTAGTGATTTTTCTGGTCAGTATATAATGAATGACAAAGTGTTGATATTGGCACATCCTGAGATGTGTATGAAGTGGTTAGGTTGCATTAGTGCATTTTGGATGGGAGATGAACTGTTGTGCTGAGCTGCATGTTGGTAAAGAGAAGTGTGTGAAGAGTTTTGAAAAAATTAACTCGTATAGACAACTGTGACTTAGCGATTGTAAAAAAACCCCGAAAAAACCCTGTAATGTAACTGTTGGCTTTCCATACCTGGATAAATAAAATTACAAATGTACTGTATACTGGTTTTGGAGGAAGGTATTTTTTGTGGTTATTATGACATATATATTATGACATATATGATATATATGATATATATATCTTCCCATTTTGCCCCACCTATTGATAGGATAAAGAAGTTCAAGCTCCTGTAAAAGTAACTAACTAGTTTCTAAATGCTGACTACTTTGTTTCTAGCAGTAAACACCTCAGATAGGCGGCTTTGTGGAGTAGAATAATGCACCTTGTTTCTGACATGATGTATCTTGGGAAATCATGCTGCAGTGAGTACAGTTAACATCACGGTGCATCAACGTGCACTGATGGCTTCAGTGGAAGGATAAAATGCCACAGGACGACTCTCTGCGGGCTGTCTGTCAATCATCTCTCTCTCACTTACACTCCCTCACATACTCTTTCTGACCCTCCAACCTCATCTTTCCACATGCACACATACACACACAAGGTTTCTAAAGCCTCTGTTTATGAGACAGACAGAGGTCAGGGCTGTGCAGTATGACTGGCATGAGACACGACACACTAGCACCTTTCCAAGAAGCTCACTACTGTACAAAAAGAGGACTACCACAGTATGACATGAAATCTAACCTTAGAGTACACAAAGAACCCTCACTCTTCTTACCTCATTGTAAAGTTCATTTGGCAAATATGTAGAATGTTTTTTATAAAATCCTAATCCTATTAAAGTTGAAACCAACACCACTTGGAAATAACAGTGTGTGCCTTAGTGTGATCAGATGTCCAATTTAAATTAACCTGTCCTTCCACTGAATGTCCTCATAGTTGGCACTACACAGAAACTCCTAATGACATTATTTACACACACTTAGTGTACGAGATATCTTAATCTGTCTTTTATATTCTGAAATGTGATACAATATTTTTTCTATGTACAGGAAAAAGAATCTATGCAATAATCTGAATATAACCACAGGAAGTGAAGTTAAAAGAATACTTAGACATTTTGGGAAATATGTCATTTGTTAACAAAGTAAGCAAATAAATGTATTTCCCAAAATGTCGAATTACCTCTTTAAACATATGACAGAATCTAACACTAAGTTTAGGAAATTGGATCTCAATTTGGGTATGACACAATTGGAAATGTTCCATTTTATATTTTTGTAATATATTCTATCCTAGTCTATTCTCTCATGATGTGCCAAGAATATAATATATGTTATCTCTCTGCTCTGCCCTCCAGCCAGGGATAGGACTACTTTCTCTCTACATGTGTAAGGTGTGCAGATGCCAGCCACAGGAACGGAAGAAAAAGAGCACAACTAATGCCCCACTGCTCATTACTGTCAACAACACTATCATTAATCATCACACTTTCAAGTATCTGAGACCTGCAGGATATAAACTGTGAGTTGGGTTCAAAGGGTAGTGGAAATTTGGTATGGACGTGCCATTATATAGGCCATGAGAAAGTGACAACAGCCATGTGTTTGTTTTTTAACAAAGTCCGTGACTGTGGTGCTATCTTATGGTCTGTTGAAACCTAAAATCTGTTAGCCCATATTGTTCCACTTGTGCTTACATATTTTTGTGTAAGCTACAGTCACGCTTACACAGGTCTTCTGCGCAGTATAAAAGCTATCAGCAGTACATTTTCAACACAAAAAGTCGTTATAATGATATTCGGATCATTTTGGTCTGATGAGGATGCTTTTTAGGGTGTTCCATTTTCACGTCGAGGTATTTATTCCAACCTGAAGTGTGGGTGAAGTGAGGGAGACATTGTGGGTAAGTGTGAGGTCAGGCAGTGGTTAGTGTCATGCAGCTAATTTAGAAAGTGTTGTGTCAGAGTAATAGGAGCTGAGAGGAAAGTCCTGATACATATTACACACGCACACACACATGCACGCGCGTGCACACACACACACACACACACACACACACACACAATAGGTGGAATGAGAGGAGAGTAAGAGTGCTTTATAAGGACAAACAACAGATTGGGAGGAAACATGGTGAGCTTGGAGAGGTGGGGCTTGAAGAGGGGAGTTAAAAGTTTGTCTGTGGTTGACAGGGAGAGGAAGGCAGGGAGTGAAAGGGGTGGGGGGTGGGGAGCAGCTGTCCTTAGATGTCTGTCTCTGAGGGCTCAACCAGGAGACATCTTTTAAGTTTCTCAACCTTGGCATTTGGACACCAAGAGGAGTGCAAAGATATGAAAACAGTGTCCTGAAATAAGACAGTACGGACAGTGGGATGGTGAATAATGTCTTGACATCTGTCTCATTCTGACAAAAAAATACTCTTACTCAGGAACCACTTTTAATACATTGAATAGCGGATTTATATTCCATAAAAGGGATGAAGAGTTGTTTTTGGATCAGAGGTTTCATAAGCGAGATGGGCAAATTGTAATCTAAAGTTCTGAAAGAGATGTAACTTTGTTCTCCTTGCTTTTTAAATTTGAATTGCAGAATTACATGGTCTGCTACTGTACGTGCTGAGGTAGTTGATGAGACCCATTCAAAACTTATTATTGCATAATTTCAGAAATACAAGGGTGACCAGGGGAAATGAGCTAGTTTTCTTATTGGCTGACCTTTTGCAAATAAAAAGATTTTTGTGTGGCAGAAGCAGCGCCCTTGAACCAGCAGAGCAACATGATCCATACTCCAACCACCTGGAGTGATTGTCGTAATCACGGGGGCAACAATGAGGAATTGGCTGGAACGCGTATTGATTTCTGCTCAGTCTGTGTTGTAGTTTTAGCACACAGGTTGACGAATACATCGCTGCACTGGTGTTAACACTGTAGCACCAATGGGACACGTGGAAAAGGCCTGTGGCCTATTCATCTTGTCCTGACTGGATACTGCTTTGATTCCTTGTACTTGCCACCTTCCATCTGCCTGTGTGGCAGTCTGTCATACATGTGAGGAGGACTGATATCTAACACTCACACACAGCTCGTTGCCCCATTGATTATGAGGCTATTTGTTTTGGGGATGATTTGGGTCTTGTCTCATGCATTATTCAGAAAATATTGCACTCTTCGCTGCAGGAGAAAAGCAATAAACGTTCTGCTATCATCTGTTATTCTGGGAAAATTAAAGGGTAGTAATGCGCCTGCCGAGCGCCCACCGATGGATAACAATGTTTCCCAGTTATTGTTTTTTTGATAATAGCAGTTTTGGACATCATTGCAATCACTGCTGTTATGATTTTCTTGCAGTTTTGGAGAGATGGCATGTTTTAGTGTCATTATCAAAGGCAGATATATAGATGAAATATTCAGTTTTAAATCATGCAACATAGCTGCCTCCTTGAATATCAATGTGAATAACTGAATTTTGAGGTATGGTCTTTTTTGTGTTACACATCCGCTTGCGTGTCATATCTGAACTCATCTGCTAGAGAAGATCTCATTACTCACCATGGCAGCTATCTTGTTTCTAATTTTTTTTAGGTGAAAGGCCACTGGATATATTTTATTTACAACTCTGTGAATTATTCAGGGAAAGTGTATTTAGATGGAGCTAACTGTCTACCGTTATTCTAATGATCCCCCTTTCTCCCATAAATATTAGTGCCTGTCTCCCTCTTTTGTCTTTTCTTTTTGCAGCATAAACCCTCCCTGTGTTTCTTTTATCTAACCCATGCTTTCCCCATGTTTCATTCTACCACCGTTTGCTCCCATCTTTTTTATCCTGCCCCATTTCTCACTGCTCACTCCTTCCTCCCCTTCTCTCTTTTCTCCCTCCATCTCTTTGCTCCTTCTTTATCCACTCCTTCATCTCTGCTTTGAAGTGACCACAAGGCAAACCTTATCAAACGGAGCTTCATAAGGCCCTTCAGCATTTTCCCAAGAGTGTTTTCTTGTGTGTGCGTGTGTGTGTGTGTGTGTGTGTGTGTGTGTGTGTGCGCTTGTGAACAAGGCATATTTGTCTCTAACTGATTTCTCTGACAGTGAATTCAACCTGTCAAAGCTGCCAGGACGTTCAAACAATATCCACTTCAGAAATATCTGACTCCAGGCAACAGTGGTGTTGCAGGTTGAGAGGAAATGAAATTTTTGCAGTGTAGGATGGGATTCAGCGGAAATCTTTTGAAACTAAAGTGTTAGATGCATAGCTTTCCGTTTTACTTTTTTTTCTTGTAGCTGTGACAGTTGAAGTATTCGGCTTGGACTTCAGCCAGCTGCAACTGGGTCTCTAAAAACAGCAGTCATCACTCGCTCAGCACAGGCTCCCTCTTTCGTCCTCCCAACACACACACCTACACACACACACACACACACACACACACACACACACACACACACACACACACACACACCCTCTCTCTCCCTCCTTATTCTCCTCTCTCCAAGCCTCCAAGATTCCCTCCTTACTTCCTCTGATCTTCTGAACATCAACATCATTCCTCAAAGCAAAAACGAGGGGAAGGGAGATGACAAAAATGAGATGACAGATTACCTGCTATATATAGAGCCAGTCTTATGCCGCTTCCCTTATTCATCTTCTCCCCATGCCCCCAAGACATTGGATACACCTTTTGGTTTGTGACTGGTGATGCAAATAGACCCTCTCCCTCATCACAGCGCTTTCTAAATTCAATAGCTCGAGCCGCTTGTTTTCGTAAATGGTACCGAGCCTCACGGTGAGGACATGATAGCAGGAGGGCGAACACATTCACAGATTCACATTGATTCGCAGATGGCCTTCAGTGGGAGGGGATTGTTGTTGCAGTGGTAAACCCCAGTTCTTTGTCTTCAATTTAAAAATATGACATGATCTTATTAGCTCAGCCAGTGAAAACATTCATGAATTAGCATTATTTTTAGCTTGGAGGATGTCACATTTTGACAAACAATTGAAGAACAGTCACATTTCCCCGATGATAGAAAAGTGGTGTGTGCTCATGCATATTTGTTACACTTAATGCCCATGGACTCAGTACTTATCTATCTAGAGAGAGACAGATTACCATGGTCCACAGTGTAATATCCTCTGTTCCCTCCTGTTCATTTGTCTGCTAAGTGTTCCTATAGACTGTGTCATACGGCAGATTTATGCTCTTCTAGCTCTAGGTGACAATATTGTAAAGTATGGATTAGAACCACAGTCATAGGCCACGGATAATTTCACTCTCTTCCTTTTCTCTGTCATTCTCACTCTTCTGTGCTCTCTCTGTCATCTCACTCTCTCTTTCCTCTGTAAATCGTAAGATTTTTCAATCCAGGATTTAGCCCCTGCTTAGAAGATTGATCATTACAAAACCAATACAGCTGGCCTCTTTCTTCTTACCTCCATCACATTAATATACTCTTATGTATTGAAGTATGCTTCATAAAACAAGTTTGACATAGGCTGCTTAATAACTGTCCTAATCAGTACAGAAAATTAGTCACAGCAAGACATTTTAAATAATGTTTCAGGCTTCCTGAAAGAGTTTCAAAAACACCACTATGCATTGGTATTTACTGTATTTTTCCCCCTCCACTCAAAACATGTTTTGCTTACTGTTACCACACATGAATGAATACAATTTTGTGACATCACAACTAGTTGGGAAGCCAATTGTGGTCCAATGTGCAACTTAGACAAGTGTAATGTGGACACTTGAAACCTCCTGTGCACATATACAGAGAATTTATCTTTTAGTAAATTAGGGATGTCTTGTTTTCAGCAGATAAACTTTTGAACAAACACCCCCCCCCCCCTGCATATTTATAAATTCTGGATTTTTCTCTGAGGGAGAAGGAGTAGATATAATTTTACAAAATTTTAAACTAGGTAAGTGAACTTTTTTTGTGGAAAAACAAATCAGACACAAACTATTATTCCAAGCAGAGTATTTTTATGCACCGGGAAGGGATTTTTAAGTTTAAATTATTTCTGATGCATTTCCACGAAGGAGCTACAGTAAAAGCACAAAATAACACCTCACAATAAGATACAATTGACCTGCAGTAAATACCAATTTGGTGAACTCATAATGCTTGGTTTTTTCTGAGACAGTCACAGGTGTTGATTTTAACTGGATGGTCAGTTTTGAGGCTGTAATTTATAGTGTAATCCCATTCAAGGCGGTTAGTGTTGTTGTGGAGCCACAGCACATGTGATACAGATTTTTCTACACTTTACCACAGTACATATTTTTGCTCTTTGCAAATAATGCACACACCACAGACATGACTGCAAAACTGTATTAGCAAAGAGGAACAGTAGTCAAGTAAACCCTCATGAACTCTGACTGAAAAACATTTAAAAGATCTTTTGTTAACAACACTACACCATTAAGGTAAATCATCACTTTGGACAAAAAACATTACACTATTTCAATTTGTTCTTAAGTCCAAAACAAAGGGCCTTTGTTGTTTAAGTGTATTGAATGCAAGACATGTGAGTTAGTAAATCTTGATCATAAATGTCACAGTTAAATATTACAACCATACAAAAGACTGCAGCCACAATGCTTCCAAAGGAAAACATAATTTCCAACTGAATATGTTCACATAATGTCAAGATAGGTTGATGTGCTTCCAAAAAGAGTTCCAAAAACTTTGTGTGGCACAACCACAGCAGACTTTTGGCAGGACTAGGATTACTTTACATATAAAGGAGGACTTTATTAATTTTCTTTTCTTTCGTTTACTTTCTGTCTATCATGTATGTTCTGTACTGATTCCCGCAGTGGTCCTCCTAATACATTACAACTTGTTAGTATAATGGTATAACTGCATTAAGTACTATTTGGTACACTTGATGTAAACAAAGAAGATGGCTAGTGGTTAAACACAGACAAACAAACTAATGGGTTTGCTTACTTCCTACATCCAGGCCTCAGTAGGCTGCTTTAAATATAAAACCTTTGTTTTTCTTAATACTAAAGGCATATAACTCACACAGTTGTACAAAAGCCTCAGTACACATTTATTCATTCAAAAATATTGCTCCCTCTTTTTTGCTCTCTGTCCACTCATCTTACACTTTCATCTTCTGTCTTGCTCATCACCATATCATCAGCATATTGCTGTGTCGTTCTCTTTCTTCTGTCACTGTAAAGTGTCACTCTCTGTTCACATCAGCTTTACGTACTTTAATCCTCACAGAAGAGAGGGAGGGAGAACGAACGAGAGAGGGAAAGAAAGAGAGAGGTAGAGGTGCAGGCCCCCCCATGGGATATGATTTATGTTATTGCATATATTTACATAAAACCCAAAGGTAAGGATCCGCTCTACATCAGTCTCTACCTCTGTCTCTAGACATGAATAAAGATTCTACATTTCCAATTGGATTTTCCCCTCTTCTACTCCTCATGTCTTTGCCAGTAGCATAATTTTTTCACCTTTTTTTTTTTAGATGAAACGCAAAAATATGTGCCAGCGAGGGCAGGAAGAGACAAATTGGAGCCATGAAACTATTCCTTTTCATGCTGAGAGGAGAAGGAGAGCTCTGTTAGCCTAGCTGACATTCCACTTAATTTGATTCATTACTGCGTGGTGACGCTATTGTCGTCTCATGCAGGGAACTGGGCCAGTTGTAGAGCTTTGAAATATCCTGATGGAGGACAGGACAGCCAACACAGTAGTAGTAGCCCAACTGGTGTAGCTTTTACCTGCCCGCAAATTGCCTTTACCACAGTTTCCCACCATATTTGTGAACCAAGTGTGAGAGCAAATTGTGAAAACAAATTGTTAGTAGAGATTCAGTCCAACCAGAACCAAGCCCATGGGGTTCATAAAAGTTGAACTCAGCCAGCAGTATGGACTGATGCTGTGCAGTACATTATGGGTTAGTGGAGTTCTATATAGAGGAAACAATTTGGACAACAATGGAGGCCTATGGCACAGAGGAATAAGCTATATTCGGCTTTTGCTACACAGAAAATACTTGTCAGAAGGATCAATTTATTGCTGGTTTTGGTCTTTTCATGGGATTTGTTGAGAGTAAAAAATATAGAATATCACCAGACTACTGGTTTCATTTTCCTTGTTGAATGTGAAAAACAATAAATAAATATCCTTTTGGACCCTCGATCAACAGATTTCCAGTTTTGCACCACAGACAATATGTTCACTGGGAGATGACAATATGTAGCTGTGATATCACTGACATATGAATGGACTCAGATGGAGAGCAAAGCACAATCTGTCTGTTTGACTTGCTGTTATGACTCATACAGTATACTTAATGGACAACTGGTCGTTTTGGCCACTACAAGTTGCTCAGTCATGTGGCTCAAATACATAAGGAGTGATGAAGGATTCATGTTAAATCAAACAATAATCATCTGAAATCATTTAAACTCATATTCACTATTAACATCTCATTAAACAAACACACATTTATTCTGGTTAGGTTTAAAAGAAAAACTATTAGATGAAGATCTTCCCACTGCCACTACTATAAATGTCCAGGAGACACATGGTGTTTTCTATGCTGCTATCACTCTGGTTATTCAGTGAGCTGTAGGGAGAGGCTCCTTACTGACAGCCACACATCAAAGGGTTCCCATTGCCAATGATATGTATGATTTTATTAATATAAAATGAACATATTGGGAATTATATTAGCATACTAAACAAGACCCTGCTCCTGGCTCTCCTATCAGCAAAAACATGCATTTAAATGAGAAAATATATTATTATTTGTAATCCAGAGCAGGTAAAAGACAGGTCATTACTGCCCTGGTGCACTATTACTCTCTACATTTGTAATATCAGTAATCATGCTTTTTTACACACTTATACTCGTCTCTTTGTCCACTGATCCTTACTGACAAATGTCTTCAGCAGAACAATAATGAATGGGTTTTTTTTGTTCAGAACAACCCATTTTTCACTATCAACATCCGACGGACTTCTTTTTTGTCACAGATGCTTTCATCCTTAATTAATTCTACACAATGGACAGATGACATATCCAGAAAGGCATTAAAACAAACATGCATTTGAGTTAAAATTAAAATTTCAGTTGTGGTTTGTTTCTTCAAAGTGTGAATGAACTGCACATTTAAAACCTTCCAAGAACAAATACTAGCACCTGATTTTGGACAGTTTTTGTATAAAAGATTCTTGAGGGCATTTTCAAGCTTTTTCCATCTTAAGGAGAGTGAGCCTACCTTCTTCCATGCATCTTCATTCTAATACACAAGAGTGTAGAAAAAAAGATCATTAGAAGAAGACAAAGTGGCCCAGAGCCTCTGGATGGATCTAAAGCCTACTGTATGCTGGAGAAAGATCATTTTGATTGGCGTGCAGAGACTACATTCATTCATCATGCAACGCTTTCATACACCGCCACAAGTGATTTTAAACCTAGCCATCCGCCAACTTCATCTCCCAAACCCCCACTTTCCTCAGCTATAAATCATCATACAAATCTAGCCACAAGCCGGTGGGCGCAGAGCAGGGTGACACTCCACCCTGCTACCAATAGGTGGGAAGTAAAGAGAGAGAGAGAGAGAGAGAGAGAGAGAGAGAGAGAGAGAAAGAAAGGTGGGAATGAGAGAAAGAGGGAAGGGGGCAATAGGTTGAGAACAGGGAGGCAAGAGGGAGAGAGAGAGTGTCTGAGCGTATCCATCTACTCGACTGTCACAGTGGGAGGGAAATCCTTGATGTAAACTCTATTAATGTTTGGCATGTAGAGACACAGCTCAGACTTCAGTGAAACCCAGGGTGGTTCACGGCACCTCAGAAAGAGTCAGTCCTGGCTGGAAATTCAAACACACAGAGACCATACCTCTGTGAAATGTGCAGTTGCTAGGCTGTGCACATGACTGAGAAGTGGTGTAACAATATATAATATATTTCCTTTACCTGCTGGGGATACAATTTCTACGGTCTGTCTGGTCCTTGAAGGAATAGTTTGGTTTGTAGGAACTTTTCCCACCTACCCAAAGTCAGAAAAATATATTTTTTTATATGTCTGTGTGCAGTTTGACCTTATGTTAAACCTTATCTTGGCTCAGTTAATAGACATTGACTATAACAGCTCATCTCTAGACTGTGAAACATCTCGTCAGAGAATGATGGATAGTTTGAATAACTACAAATTTTAGCTTGATTTTTTTAAAGTAACCTAATTGATAAAGTTGCAATTAAAAACAAAATCATTATTAAATCAATATTAAAATGATTTGAATTATTACATTTTTTACCTTTGGACAGAGACAGGCTAACTGTTTCCACCTGTTTTCAGCCTGTGCTAAATTAAGCTAACCACCTGCTGGCTAGCTTCATATTTGCTGTATAGACGAGAGTGCCGTGTGAGAGTGGCATCGATCTTCTAACTCTCGGCAAGAAAGTGAATAAGCATTTTTATCCTGCATTCAGCATTTTCCCAAAATGTGGAACTATTCTTTTAAATAAAATCCCTTTCACATCTTCTTTGAACATTTCCAAATGCACCAAAACAGCTTAATTTATCTGTCTTGAGAAAGAACACTGTTTTTGTCCTACTGCTATGATGCGACCTCAGGAAGTGAGATTTGAAACATGAAGAAATGCTTTGTTCACATGACTTTTCATGCCTACAGTGTTAGCAATTAAAAAAGCTCAGGAACTCCTCTATATAATCTTTTAGATGTAGTGAAAAGCAGAAATGAGGATGGCAGAGGGAAAAGGACTGACATAGGCACTCCTCACTAGAGCGTGAGGAGTGCACTGTGTGTGTGTATTTGTGTCTTTACAGTACTATATAACTGGTATGTCCTTTTACTGTAGACTTTGTTCTATTAGACTGTTGGTTTATGACTTATAAAGTTTCACAAGGAACGTCTCGTTTTGATGAGCAACATACTGACTTGTGAGGAGCAGTTTTTTATGTGCCTGTACCAATACCAATGATTTGTACTGCCTTCATTAATCAGCTCTCAAATGTAATGAGCTCATCCAAGTGGGAGCAGAAGGTTATAATAGTAGCTTAACAGGGAGTTGGCTCACTTAACCTGGACTGCAATGGGTCTTATTTCATGCAAGATGGTATAGACAGAAAATAAAAGTTCAATTTAATTAATCACCAGCTGAAGTTTAATGACCCTTGTGTAGAGTAGAGTTACTCCCGTTACTGCACATTATTGCTTGCATCACATTGTCTCATTCAAACACAGAAGAAGCCATTCACAATCTCATATTTATCACTTCTCAACCGAAATGAAGCAGGCAGGGTGGATGTGATGGTGTGACCCAGAAGGCTCAGTGGGGAAGGTTCAATACCACCATAGTTTTATTTCCTTGTTTATGAAAGGGAAGCAGAGGAGGATGAAGTCAGCCATCTATCAGTCCTCAGTGGTAACGAGGCTGCCCTTGTGCAGTGTTATGAGAAGAGCACAGCAGGAGGGAGAAAAAAGAAAAGGCAATACAGGCTATTCCTCCACTGCCATCACTTGCTTCATATACAGCGATAATGGCATGTGGATGGTGCATGGTGGAGGGAAGTCTTTATTCACTTTATAGATAGCCTGAAGGAGATCATTGTCAATGTATGTTCGTCTAACTTGTCTTCAGATCAGAAACAGACTGATGATTCAGTAGATATACGTCGTTGCAGTTAAAGATTACATGTTGCCACAGGTTGTAAGTCATATACTGTATACCATAGAGATAATAAAGCCACAAGATCATAATTATTAACAGCAGTAGTTTTGTTTCGGCAAACATAGCACAACCACAGAATATAAACACCCTGTATTACAGATGCTACCGCTGTTATGTTCATGTTCTCATCAAGTATACAGTATATTAAACAGATAGATGTGACTTCCGTTGGTAAATAATACAAAACACTCTTACTGAGTTGATGACTCAGTCAAAGAGTAGTCATTTTTTATTTTAACTATGCTATAACGTTTGCTGGCCAGTTTTTGAATTTGGACATATACGGTGCAATGATTGGCTCCCAGGGGAGGGAATTAAATTACCTCCTCTGAGAGAGTTTGACCACAACGCTTCTCTGGTTCAAATGCAAATTACTCTATGCTGATTGATTTGGGTTTTTTTTTTCATCAAGGGATGAAAGAAAGAGAGCCATTGCTCTTGCCTCCCCCCTGCAGCATTTCTGTGACACAGACTAACGCAGACACACAGACGGCATGTGAGCAGTGATTTCCTGATGTCAGCTCCAGATGGCCTGTGCCATGCCCGATTAATGGCGATATTGGGAAGAAAAAACTCATGCAGAGTCTGACACAAAATGCTCAAGTTTACACTGAAACCAAACTATGTTGTGCAAGTTTTAAGCTACATCAGAGTGATTGTTGCCCTCGCTACAGACACTGTACAAAGTGTCGGTGCAGGTTTATTCGTGTCTGTGACATGCATGCGCCTCTGCAGAAGTGTGTGTGTGTGTGTGTGTGAATACGCGTTCTGGTTTTCCAGTTGGCTCTCTGTGTTCTGATGAAAGTGTCTGAAGATAACAAGAGAGAAACAGCTGAGGACAGAGAGATAGATGGATGGATGGATGGAGGAAGAAATTAATGTAGACACCTTTTGTTTTTGTTAGTGCCAGCTCAGCACCAGCTCATGCACCAGTTTCTCCTCACACATCACATCACTTGACAAGGGTAGATAAATTAAGATCAAGTCCTCATTCCCCCTACTATAACTGTATCACTTGTGATAATGCTGGTACAGTGCTGTCTGAGGTTAATGTCTGTCACATCGCAGGCTTTTTGTAGCACGCTCGCTCACTCACAGAACTCTAGTTAAATACATAAAGAGAGCAATGCTGTGGTGTCAGTAGGCTACACAACACACACATTACCCACATGTACACACACACACACACACACACACACACACACACACACACACACAGTCGTCTTTCTTGCTCCAGGCAGTTCTTCTGCTTGGCTTGCAGTGTTTGTCCTCTTGTTGGCTAAATGGCTCTGGGTAGCCTCTTCGGTTCACACTAGGAAAGCAACACTTAAATTTCCCTCCCGTTAGACTGGCATCGTCTATTGTTCAGCTGTGAGACCACTTAAAATTGGCCCAGCTTCTTTTTGATTCATTAAAAGACAACGAATATCATTACAGTAAAGCCAATTTCTCATGCTGTTTGCAGACAAAGCTTTACAGATATGGAATGTGTGGCGCCTACACACCCACAGATACACAAGCATGCAAACATCCTGTGTGCACACACACTCGATGATTATTCCCACATCTATTGCAGCTTTTCGAGTTTGGCACATTTCACTACTGCTTTTCATCAAAGGAATTCACCATCACACTCGTCCCCCACTTGTTCACACCCACTGTACTGTGGTTTCAGTGTATTCCAGCTCAAACTAATAAACAGGTATTTTTACAATATTTAATAGGAGTCCTGATGATAAAGCTTAATAATTTCCTCAGCAGCAGAGTCTGCATCTTGGAGTTATATTGAATATTCTTGGTTTTTTATTGAATCCATATATCCTGAGCGCGGTCTCACAGGCTCTGTAATAACCAGGGGTAGAATTATAAGTTTGCACTTTAAGCTGCGAGTTGTCATCACTTTGTATGTGCTTAGTTTTAGTCCCACAGCTAGCAGATGCTGGGGTCTATTTGTAGCCCATCCCTTGCTGGTCTCCCAACACAACAGAGATGATGTGTGAATTCTGCTTTCAACTAGTCTTCAGTAGAAAGTGTTTTTCGTGGGGTGTAACACCCTGCATTACACTAATGGAAAGCCAAGGTATAGTGTAAATTATTATAAAGCACCAACTTCAAAGAATAGGCCTCATGTGTTAGATAAACAATGAAGTGAAATAGGTTGAGATAATTATTTCACTTCTCTTTCACGGATGTTGCTGTTGTTATTTGGGATAGTGTTTTGACTGATGCCTGGAGGAAGAGGCAGGAGGTTCAAACTAACTGCACGCGCTATTTCATGTGTTGGTGGAAGCAGAGTCGACTCTGAGCTGCTTTTCTGGAGTAATTGGGTAACTAATCAGGCATGTCCATAATAGAATTTTAAATGTGGAATGGGTCGTTTTCAGAATATTTTGGATCTGTTTTGCATAATTATACTCTGAACAAAACTGGGAGCATAAACGGGCTTGAATTTGTTGCTGGATGTTGACATTTGCCTATTGAATGAAGAGTTTGGACTGAATGCTGTGCAATGAGGGATTTGGTCGTTTTCTCCAATCATGTATTTAAATTTTGGGCTGTCAATAACAGTCTTTATAATCATTCTATAATGTTGGTCAGTTTGGGAGATTTCACACTTATGGCAATAGAAAAATTTGTCAGTGCAATTTATGTTCAAAGAGACATACGGTAAAGGGGAACATTCAACCCAACTACACTCATTTGACCCACCTTTTCTATGTGTAATATTTTACCACATATTTAAAATTCACACAAAATATATAACATTGTAGTGTTTTACAATGTTTTACTACGGTCTAGACCTGCTCCATAGGAAAAGTGCAATGAGATAACTTCTGCTATATTAATACAATTGAATTAAATTTAACTGGATTCTAGTGATGTAATTATTCTTCTATTTTGAGCAACAAAGTCTCTAAAGCGATGCTTTTATGAAAAAATCACAGATTTTTATTATTTTTTGGTGTCTTTTATCCTCATGGTGGGGCAAAAGGAGGTCAGGGTTTACCCACCTTTCGATTTGCCTCTACCTTACTAGACATTACATAATATTATGTTATGATAATAATGAGATATACAAATAAATCCCATGTCTGTCCAGCTGACAGAGGCTCTGCCTCCACCTGCCCTGAGGTTGGACTGTCCTGTAGTGTGACTGTGGTACTCTGCTCTACAGTGTTTTATCCTGTCTTGTTGGATGTTCTGGCAGTGTGGCTTTACAGGTTGTGACCTAACCCAGCTGTTCACTGGCTCTGCCGTGCTCTGTGTGTGTGTGTGTGTGTGTGTGTGTGTGTGTGTGTGTGTGTGTGTGTGTGTGTGTGTAGACCTTGGCTGAGCAGGATCCTGCTCTACCTTCTGCCGTGCACAGTGTGATGTTGAGCCTGGAGTGGGTCATTCGGCCCATCGATCTGCTCACTTCACACGTGACCACCTCTCTGCAGCCATTTCCTTTCTCACCTACCACCTACTGCATCCTCATCACATGTATCCACTCTCTTCATCCTCCTTCTCTTTCCATTCTGCTATGTCCACTAATGGCCCGGCTGGCCATTTTGACATTTTTTGATACTTTGATTTGGTACCAAAACAATACTTTTTTTCAATACCTTACTTTGGTAAATATGAACATGTGTATCTATAAAACCATTTCTTCATTTAAAGGGGCACTCCACTGAATTTATACAAGAAGTTCACAGTAGTTTTCATGAAGAGTACTGTGCAGCCTGTGAAAACGGTGACATTATAATGTCTTCTGTTGCTATGGAGTGAGCTTTCTAATGTCAAGAAAAATACTCAGAAGGTCACTCAGAAGGCCCCCAACTTTATGGAAGTGCCACATTAAATTTTTGGTTTCTTTAACAAAAGAAACCAAAGTCAAATGTTAGCAGCATAAAATATAATAAAATTGCTTAAAATTGGTAAAATTCTGATTTAAATCAGGAACTGTCTGATCAAACAATAAGTAAACAGGACGATGATTCTGATCAGATATTGATACCAGTTTTTGATATTTGACAGTATTTTGGTCAGTACCAAAAAAGTGTTTGAGCTCTAATTAACAATGTTTCACCACACTATTTAATCTTTTGTAGGAGTTGGATTTGATTTTTTTCACTACTTACTAACATTGCTGCAGTACCACGTACAAGTGTTTATAACTCTGAATGGATGAACTCATTTTAAAAAGCAGTATGTTCATTTTATCATGCAGGGAGTGCTCTGTTGCAAGGGTTTATGTGAATTATTGTGGCTCATTGGTTAAATATGTGATTTAATGCCACTTTCAAACTCATGGTCGTGGTAAATACTAGATCTTCTTCTTTGTTTAGATTACTTGTATCTTTGCGATTGAGAGGAGCGCTTTTTGTCTACAGTTACATGAGAGGAATGCAGAGGCTTTGGTTGGTGCAGGAGAGTATGTGACACAACAACAAGAAATGAAAAAAAGAATATGCTGCTATGTGAAACTACTCATACTGAAAAATATGAGAGATGGACACAGGTCATAAATAAGCTGTACTTGACATTTAGCTAAAAGGTTCCACATCACACCAGCTTTATCAGGATTTTATCCCTACTTTGTATGTCTTTGGTAGCCAGCGGCACGTAATTCACCATACAGTTTCCAATGGCAGTCTTATCACCTATCAACACCTCACATCTGACTTAATTATTTCTTTTGAGACACCTCAAGATGACTGTACTATTTTTACACACCAGCAGCTGTGGCATTTGAATGACGGAGGAAATCGTGTCAACAGTTATTTTGAGAGTTTTACGCACCAGGCCAGGCTATACAAACAGTGAGTGTGTGTGAGAGAGAGATTGGTGAGAATGAAAATGAGAAGGTGAGAGATGCTTCTTTGACCCAAGTGAAAGTGAGGAGAGGATCAAGTTGCCGGTGCTGCTAAGTGAGGTGACTATTCCAAGAACCGGTGTACAGTTTCATCTTTGTCATGCTGAACTACCAAGCTTGGGCCTGGTCTGTCTGTCTGTCTTTCAAAGACGCTGTGCTAATTCAGAACGGTCTCCCAGGCGCCTCGACATGCCACTGGATTCATGTGTTGAGAAGTCTCATTCTGCATCTCAGTCTTGGAAGCGGTTTGGAGGGACAGTGAGTGTGGGTGTTTGTTGTGAGATTGAGTGATACACAGATATCCCCTACCAGGAAATTACACTTGCGTCAGCCATTATGTGTGAAGGTGATCTCTCCTCCTAATTTTGGTGTGTATTATGATCACTGCAGCTATATGTTATATCTAGCTGCTCTGGTGGCCCAGTTGTAATTAGCTTCCAAATGCATAAGCCATGTCCATTACCTGATACCTCTAAATATTTACTGCACTACAGGGCCAAAGAATGCATCTCTTATCGTTCTCAGCTTATCTCTCCCTTGCATAGCATTTCCAGTGGCACGCCATTGCTTTGAGACATCAGTGCGCAGTTTATTAATTGCATCCTTAAGGCTCTTTTCATGAGCCGTATTTTCTATGAAAGCAGTTTTCATAAGACATACATAAAATCAAATAGAATTTAAGGACCTCCCATTTTTTTCAGTAAATGTGTTTTGTAAATGTCTTTTAATATGAAAAATGCCAGCAGCAAAGGACACATTCCTCGTGAGCATGCCTAACAAGCTGAAGTAACTAAAGGGCCACAATAATTAGTCTTCACCAGTGATCACCACACTCGTTAATCAGCTTAAAGTGAACCGTGAATACATAAATAGCTTTTATACTAGTACTAAATCCACATAACATTACAAGTATGTAATTACCAGCCGGATTACACAGAATACATGAGTCTTTAGTCCTTACTGACAACACTGTAATTCAGAATCTTTTTCCATTGCAATCATTTAGAGCTTATGCCAAAGCGTGAGTGTACTTGAATACAATCAATCAAAGGGGAATGCAATAAATCAGTGGTAATCAAGCTTCAGACAGTTTAAAGAGAAGTCAGGGTTACTGACAAGTGATGAGGACTTTACTGTACAGTGTGTGAGTATCTGACAGGTTAAGCGTCTGTGCATATAAACAACACCACATAAAGGTTCAGTGCTGCTGGTGAGAGGATAATGTCCTTGATAATGTATTCTTGTTTGGGGCCAAACCTGTTTTCCTCGTGCTACTATTTCATTGTGATTTATGACAGAAGTTGACCTGTTCATTACTGCTCAGTTCCAACCCAGTTCATGCATACAAACTCTCTCTCTCACTTTCGTTCCCAGGTTAACTTATTTGCATGATTTTCTGACGCCTCTTTTTGCTTCATGCTATATGCGTTTCTCACTGCATATAGATGTGTAAATCAGATGTAGGTCTTCCCGTGTGTGTGTATACTGTAATTTTGTATAATTGTGGTTCCATGTGTGTGTTTGTGATATATATATATATATATATATATATTGTGTGTGTCTGTGTGCATGTGTGTTTGTGTGCTTTAGCGCTGTGTGTAGAAGAATAGAGAGTTAGCTGATATTATGCTCGTCACATCACAGCCAATTAAGCCCCTGCTTACTGGAGCCTCTTTAAGTGTGATTTTTCACAGGAGCGAGTGTGAAATCTCAGGGATTGGATGGAAATTACACCAACTCTATATTCAGAGACTGAACGAGGCTCCTAACTCCCCTCATCTAAACCAGCCTCTCCAGGTTACCTGCCTAATGAACGCACTTTAATTCTGGCAATTTCAGCCAGACCTCCAATTTGAGTTTGAACGGTTACATTCAGGTGAAAGAAAACTAAAAACATCTGTTTGGTTTTCTGTCATTTGGTTAATTAATGATCAAATAGGATAAGTGGATTACAATTCGAGGAGCAGAATCTATAAATATACACAGCCCATTCTAGAGAAGTGCAGTCACCATTTTCCTTATGTCTCCATACTTGGCCTTGAATCTGACACTGTGTTATCATAGCTAGGTGTTTATGATTCTTCCTGGGAGCTATCGTGGGATGTGTTTGAAGCTGTGTGTGACTTAAACCTCCACTGGGTTGAAAACAATCCTTGGATAAGCTTATGGCTGAATCGCAGATCGCAGCCTCTCTGGGATTCATGTGTGACACTGCGTGTGTGATGGAGAGATAACTGCAAAGTGAGACTGACTGTCAGTTTTTATTTTTAGATGGCAAGTTTGTTAACAAAATAACAAATAGATGAATGGACTTGAAGCCATTTATTTCACCAGGTTGCATTTTTGACCCAAATGATATGCCCTGCTGCTTTAATTCTTTAGAACATCTATTGTCACAGTAACTCAAAACAAGGACTGAGAAATTTCCAAGCAGCTTGAAATAGAATGTGCTTTGTCTTTTTTTAACAAGGTGAAAATGTACCTGTCATATTTTTATGCTTTCTTTTTGTGGCAGAAAACAGTGTTGTTATAACACAAAGTGGTTTAAATAATTCCACTCGTCTGGAATATGTACATTTTTCTTGGCTGCAGTGCAGAGTTGTTGTCTAGACATGAAATATCACCCAGCTGCGTCTGTTGAATCAGAAATGTGTATGTCTATATATGTGTGCGTTCACTCTCGCCCGCTTTTCCATCTGTGTGTCTCAGTGCTTGTGAGTGTATGTGTGTGTGTGTGTATTTCTGAGTTTACAAGGCGTAACCTTGTCAAATAGGGCTGCATCATGTGGTGATCATCCCCCCGTCTGTCCCCAGGACAAATGTCTCTCTCTCTCCAGCACTTTGTAAGGCCTCTCTGTCTTCACTACTAATTGGGTTAGGGGAGCTGACTTTAGATCTCTCTAACTTCGTAAGAGTTTGCAAGGAGATGCTGCAGTTTGAAATCAGTACCCACTGATGCTGTAGCTGCTGTAACGCAAGCATTGGATACTTAAATTTGCTATGACGAGCAGGTTACAAGTGAGACCTCAGTCACTTTGGGTAACAGTGTTTCATGACTCTCACGTACTGTAATAGGAGTATCATATTATTTGTCTTCAAAATTTGCTGCTTTTCTTGCACATTTCTGTTTTTGTTACACAACAGCCAACTGCTTCTCCAGACACACAGCTTGGCAAAGGGACACGCTTATCGTGTAGTTGTCCTTTTTGTTGTGGTGGTCATTTATTTTTCAAAGGTAATATTTATGAATATAAAATAACTCAAATGTGTATTAAGATTTTAAGGTATCCCTTTTAAAATTACATCTAATGTGTATTTCCTATTTGACCCAGATCATAACTTCTGAGGTCCATGACTTTTGGCCTTTTCACAATAACAATAAACAATGTCCTTAACATAACCCATAAAAGTGCCAATCTAGCCAATTATCTTTGCTGTAAAAATAAAGACCTCATTCAACTCAGACAGCCCTTAGACATTAACCCAAGTTAAGCAACACAGAGATACTGTATCTCCTCGTGCTCCCAACCCCCATCCCTGCCTTTTATCTTCAGTGCAGCTTCTTCATTGTATAAAGAAAAAATATCTGCATCACCCTGAGCAGAATTTCAGAGAGTTGGTTGATACTAATTGATATTCTAAACTTGCCTTTCCACCCCTGAGGCTACCCCATCTCTATTAAACAATACAGGATAACCAACAAAACTTATTTTCGTGTCGATCTAAGCAAAAACGTTGAGTGCACCACCATGAAGATTGAGGAGGAGGACGAGCTCCAGAGGAGAGAAGATTTAGATTATTTTTTCTCTATTTTATCCTGCCTCTCGTAGAAACAGGATATTAGGGGATGGTATTCACAACTGCTGCAGTCTCATATGCTTGTCATTCTTAGATGACATCTCCCTGCTGAAATATTGTAACTGTATTATACCTTGGTCCATATTAAATAGTGTATGTGTGATATAAAAGGGAAATCTCTTTTGAAAAGCACTGTAGTGAATTTTCATTCTCAATACTCTCAACAACATTTCCCATAATACTTTTGTCACATCTGGATAGCCAGTTTCCTTGCTTGATGCTTGCATTAATATGGCTGTTTGTGCTTCAACTGAGCATGCTAATTACCTGATTGTATGATTAACTAGCTTTGCTCCTTGCCAGAAAATGCCAGCCATACAAACTCTAACTGCCATCGAATAAATATATAACACGCTCCTCCACCTCCTTAGTACCTCCATCCCTCCCTGCATCTCCTTGGCTGGGCCCATAGCTAACACCGTCTTTCTAGGTCTATCCCCAAGACAAGGTGCGGGTACGAGTTTCAACCAAGGTCACCCATTCATTTTCCACCCTGTGACAGTTCTGTGGTACAGATATGGGTCAAAGCTCTCAGACTGTAGCCGTATCCCCCCTTTTTTTCTCCCTGACCCTCTGCTAAAGGGCTTTAGGAGGATACAAACATAGTCGCCACTTCTTCTGAGATGTCTCAGTGGAATTCCAGTATAAATTTAGACTCTCCTGCTCCCCACCAACATTAAGTGCTGAGAGGAATCCGCAATGATCTTTCATTGATTCTGCAGCGCCATATGGAGGCCCATTAAATTGATTGTGGTTGCAGCAACGGGAGCAACAGCACGCCCCACGCTAGTAGATTTCCTCTGTATCACTGTCACCTCTCACAAGTCTGTATTTCACAAGTAAAGGATGCAATATAGTACCTAGTCTGATTGGATTTCTCATTATTTGTTAATCGTTTAGCATACAGAGTGCTAAGTAATCATTACTTCATTAGATGTAGTCCCCACAGGGACCAATGTGAATAGAAATGAGAGAACTGCGAGGCAGAGATGCACTTTGGTACCATTTACAGCACAAAAACACTGTATATACTTTAGCTCTCTTCGTATTGTACTGAAGGTTCCCATCAGACAGACACATGCAGAGTTGAGCATCTTAGCCAAGATTTCTTTATTCTTTCTCTGTGGAGAGTGGTGAATGGTGATAATGTTGGCTCTCAAAACACATACTGTCCTGTTTTTTTTCCCCCATTGTCTCACTTATAATGAATATACAGTATAATAGCCAGCAGGGACTTCTTCTTCTTCGTCTTCCCGCAACAATGAATCCTGTTCTTTGTTTAATGAAAGTATATTATCACTGCTATTATAACTCATACAGCAATCCCCTGCTATCATTCTTCTTCAATCCCTAATAATAATGTGATCATATTCAGGTGAGTCGATGCAAATATTTCCATCAAGGGCCCCATATTACATTTTCTTCACAGTATTCATTCCAATGTTAGCTATCAAATTAGCTTATAGGGCTGCCAATGCCCTGTGCAATATGTGTCAGGAAAAAAAAAAGTTTGAATTAAACATATATTAAAAAATGGATGTGACAAGATAGATACACATTGCCTTCTCCACTCATAAGAAAGATCAACCCGAGACATTTTCACTTCTGGGAAAGTGGGGGGATGTGAAGTGATCCATTTGAGGAATCGAAAGTTCTTCAAATATCGTTAAAGATGAATGCATGAATCATTCATAATGTGAGCCTCTCTGAGCATGATGGGTGCCTCATCTCTCACTCTCTCTCTCCCTCTCTCCACCAATTCACTCCTTTTTTGCCCCCACATTTTCTCTGCCTCCCTTTCTGCACACACACACACTAGTGGAAGGCCATCTCATTTTGCTCCTATTTTCTTTCTTATGCTTATTTATTTATTGCTAAGATATACTGGAAATCATTTTAGCAGCCAGGGTGACTATTATAAATGCTGGGACTGCAGATTTATGAGGAACAGTAAATGCTACATGACTGCTCTCTCTCTGTCTCTGTTGCAATAGTCAGGCCTAACTAATCTTTTCCTCTATATGACTCATACAAAAATGCACCTCTACTCAAACAGCTGCTGAATGTCTTTGAGAAACAGCCAACTCAGGAAAGAGAAACCCTGGTTAAGGTCTAGGTTCTGACCTAGACAAAGTTTTACCCTGCTTGGCCTTTTTAGTTCGGTGTTAAACCCACATTGTCCTACTTCTGGAGTGTATCCTGTTGTCCACGATGCTGATGACAGAATAAAAGCTTTAAGGTGATACCTCATGGGACATACCTGTGTATGAGCCTCCTGCACATGATGGATAGTGCTTTCCACGATATTCACAGGTCACTCACATTTGGCTATACCCGTGGGAACTGGAATGAGCTGCAAAAAGCTCCCAAGTTATATTATATCATTCCCATTGCAAGTTTTTTTTTAGCTTTCATGTGTTTTACAACTCATGTAATGGTGTTTATTAATTCTATTTACTGCTAAATTGTCGTTTGTCTCATTTATAGTTTCTTGTATGCTGGTTGTGTGGTTCTCTGACTGTAATTGTTTATGGTCTGTCTTGATAAAGAAATCTTGATGTGAACAAGAATACATGATTAAATGATGTCACTGAACTCTAATTCAAACAATTAAAGGACAGCAGTATGATAGCGAGGAATCAAATTCCTTGTCTTCCTCCTTGTCTCTCTTAACATTATACAAAAATATAGCTGTAGTCAGTATACAGAATATAACATATTTGGTCTTTTTTTCAAAATGTATTAAAACAAAACTCAAGAAATTTATATAGAAAGCATACAATTCAAATCACAGAATTCTGTGCTACTAAATGGACTTGAGATTGAGATTGAGATTTTTTTGTCAACCACAAAATTCTTACGTGACAAAATAATCTCAACTCAAATATCCATTTGTAACTCTTTTTTGGAGCTTTCAACCACATCTCATTCATGGTCTTCATTCTCTAAATGGCTTACACGATAACAAGTGCAAGTGCAGGTAGTAAATTGAAATTTGAGTTTAGGTTATTTTGCTAGATATAGTACTCCCAAAGGTCAAGAATGAATTTTCTTGCACAGAATTTTTATTTCAATGAACTACGATTCCTGTGAAGCAAAACAAGTTACTCTATTCTAAACTATTTTTGAGTATCTTGTTATGGTGGACAGAACAGACACCAAGTCAAAACTTCAAAATTATTCACCTTATTTAATTAGAAGCAAACATTATTGAAACAGATGAAAACTAATAAGCAATTTATAGTTTTTTTTTATTTTTGGTTCACTGAAAAAAAAGAGTACAGCCATTAAAAAGTCTAAATCTAAATGTGCACCCAATGTAAAAGAAGGTATAACTGATTGGATTGGACCCTTAACAGGTCTTTCAGGTCAGCAGGTCTTTTCAAAAGGAGAGCAGAAATTGTATCAGTGTGTATGTAAGTTGATTCTTGTTTGTTTGAGAAAGTGCATATACTGTATGTGTGTGTGTGAGAGAGACAGAGAGCAGTGGGGAGCTATTCGTAAAAAAGACAGCGCAGCCAGTGAGGCAAACAGAAAGTGACAAAATGAGAAAACCCAATGTCTCTTGCTGAAATAGAATCTGTAATAGTCATGTTGGGAAATCCTCTGGAGGTTTTTGGAGTAAAAGTGCAGAAAGCTCCAAGATGGACTGCTATGTTCTAGTTTCACTAGAAGCACTGACTGAAGAGAAATATTGCTGCAAATGCATGTAAATGTTTGACTTACGTCCATATCTGCGCTTACTTTCCTTTTGTGAGTGAGAGGAACTAATGGCCACCCCTTTTTTATTCCCTTAAGAAGTCCTGATGTAAAAAAAAATCCCAGCCAGATCACCTGTGTAAAGTGCAATGAGACAGTACGTTTTCTGCAACAGATAAAAAATATTGTGAGGATTTATCCCTTACTCTCTGTATCATCCCTAGATCTTCTGAGAGGCCATGAGCACCGTGCCAGATTGATGTTGCATGCGTCAGTATATGGATATACTTAATCCCTTTTATCCATATGTTGTAAGGCTACAGCATGAAGCTATATATTGTCCTCTCAATCTGTTTCACCTCGTATCTTCTGGGTGTCGAATGCAGAGCACAGTGCAAAGTAACACCGATTTACACTGATATAAATGAGATTACACGTGCAATATTTACTGTATCTCTCAAAGCTTATCCTGGTGTGCCAGTGTATAGCACAGTTGAAGGTATTTAACTTGTGTGATATTTTAACCTTGATAATTTATGTGTTAATGGAGTTAGCATATCAATTTATGTCTCATCAATAATCAAACACAAAAACATTAACAAGCTCTCTCATGTCCACGTTAATTCAGGCTCTACCTTGAATTTCTCTCCATCTTTAAATCTACTTATGTGAATGATGTATGGAATAAAAAGGACGCAAAAGATTCAGTGCTCACAGAGATATATCAGTATCAACAGGATCCATAAAAACGCACCTTCCACATGCTATGGATAATGTTTTCCACATTTGTGTACTTCGACACGACAAAGTCAGCAGATACTGTTAGGTTCAGGGTTGAAACTTTTGTTTGTTTGTTGTGTTTGTCGTGTTTATATATGTGTGTGTGTTTCCTCCATCACCAGGAGGCAGGAGGTTTATTAGAGCAGCTGGAGTCTGAACGCCCTCCGATGTGGCACTAAACTTTAAATTACAGACTTTCCTGGCCGCATGTACTGTGTGTGTGTGTGTGTGTGTGTGTGTTTTGGTGGGGGTCTACACATTAGGCATGTGGGTTAAACACATGTGAGCACTAACCTGCGTGTGTGCCATTAGACTGCAATTTACAGTATATCTGTGTTTGTGAAACTTTGGCCTGTGCATGTGTGTGTGTTTGTGTGAATGTCTGTGTGTGTTTTCTCCCACATGGTCCAGGTGGCACGATGAGGCATCCCTTCCGGCTTCCACTTTGAACACACATACACACACAAGCTCACTCCGGTGGATGACTGCACGTTTCTACGGATGATTAGATTATGTAAGAAAACACTGCAGAGCCCTAATAGTTGGTAAACCCAGATTACGCAGGATTATCATCCCTTTTGCTCCGCCTCTGTTCTCCCTCTGTGTGTGTGCTTGTGTGAGTGTGTGTCGGTGTACAGGGAGAGTGGATGATGTGGGATGAAACAGGAGGAGGAGAATAGGGGAAAGGGGCGATGTGTGCGGGCTAGGACAGGGTGGGTGTGGGGGTGGGGGGTGGAGGGTGGGGGTGGGGGGCGCGAATGATGTCACAAACACCAGAGCCAGATGGGACAGAACCCCTAAGCAGCTTAGAGTCACAGTAATCACGCAGGCTAAGTTGCCATCAATGGTGTATGTGCATGTTTTTGTGTGTTGCAAGCATGTAGATGTGCGTTTTTGTGTATGTGTAATATCTCATACATTAAACTTGCTCTGAGCAGACGCATGCTCGTGTACAAACGCTGACGTCAGAGAATGTGAGAAAGACAAAGAGATGGAGCAAACCTTCTCATGCAATCAAAACATTGGTTGAGACGGGTAGAGAGTGGGAGAGCGGAGCTCCAAGTGGAGAGAGTGTGGGAAGAGATAATGGAAATGGGCAGGTCAAAAAGGTGGTATTATTTTGTTCCCGTGCCAATAAAATATCAAAGAAACAATGGAGTGGGAAATGACACTGTATATGTCACGCTACATGGATATTGGCCTCAGGGGATCAGGAATCAATAGCCCTCTGTCGATAGGAATCTGCTTTGAATTTCTGTCTAAAATTGAGGGTCAATAAACCTATCTACTGATTTTCATGCATTCAGAAGAAGTCGGAGAACAAACATGATAATACAGTAAGAGCCTTCAAAATATGCATATGCACGATGCATAAACACATAAAGAGCACTTGTGTCTTTTCAAAGCATTTCTGTTGTGTTCCTCCCCGCACAGTGAGAGAGGAGAGGGCTTTAAGATTACAAAAAAGCCAACTGTAAAACCCAGGAGAGAAGCTTGCATGAATGCATTTACCTACATTAATATTCAATAATGGGGCTGCAGCACTTCACAAAGGGAAGTAATCACTGATTTATTCATTAGTGTTTTTGACATGCTTTGCAATTATGCCACTGCAGGCAAGCTGTTAGGCTGCTCTCTGCACTGCCCTAAAGCTGTGTGTGTGTGTGTGTGTGTGTGTGTGTGTGTGTGTGTGTGTATGTGGTGGCAACAGTTGAGCTTAAAGCTCTAATATTGATTTAAATGGTAAATTTCAATAGTGATGATTGTTCTGGTGCAGGCATAATAACAGTGATCAATGAACCATGGATAAATGATATGTTGCTTTCAACTGTGTGCAAATTTATCACATTGTTTAATTTTTTGCACCAAACCTCTCCAAAGGAATCAGTTGTCATTAATTTGTGAGCTTCTTTGTTCCATTTATTTCATTCAGATGGTAAAATCAGATGCTGCCCTCGCTCTCTAACTCTCACATCACCTTACATTTCTTTCACTGTATCCCCCTCTTCTCTCTCGTCCTCTCCCCTCTCTCCAGAGAAGAGGGAGATGACAGCTAGCCCCACTCTCTGCTCATTGAACATTCAGCTTTTGCTTTTGATGGAATTAATTTGAATGTAAATGATGCTATGATGGAAAAGCTTTCATTGGCCCCAGTGCTAAATTTCACACAGCGATACCACCCGCACTACCCCCTGATGTCTGAGCCGGTCCACAGAGAGGGAGAGAAAAACAACAAAGCGCTACAACAATATGGAGCTATTACTTTCTCTGCAGTCATTAACAGCTGCGGAACATAATGAAATTACATTGTCACTAAGTGGATTTAGTCAATGATTTGATCAATAAATGTCTTAATTCTTAATTTATTATTTTAGCTCTAGGCCAATGGGACCATTTGTATCATGACTTATGGGAAGGGGTGGGATCAAACAACCAAGCACATTTTGTGCCACTGAATTGGAAATTTACAGAGGAAAATGTTACTCTAAAGAGAAATTTTGAAAAAAAAAAAGAGACAAGAAGGCAACAAGACATGAATTAAGATTGAAAGAGCAAAGAGTATGAAAGGAGCAAAATTAAAATTATAATAACAAGACTGTAGTTACTGTGAAGTAATGCATCATTGCTAAAATAATTCCTTCTTGAAAGTGGAGCTTGACTTATTGTCTGTATGCACACAAAACAAGAGAGAGAACCACTGTGTGGATCTGGTCAAAATGTAGGCAAACAAGTGCTCAATGAAGGACAGGTCTCTGAATAAATGATGTTACAGGTGGAGATACTTGCCCACAATGCCGGAGTGTGTCCTCAATTCCAAAATGCAGAAGCACATCTTCTGCACACCTGTCTGCATGTACAAAAAAGGAAAACACTTCTTTTTGTTTTTTCATGTGTTTGTATTATTTTGAAAATTCTAAATCAAGAATGACAAATATAGCATGTGAAACAATCTCAGGATACAAGTCAAGTCCAGGTTACATGGCGTGCACCTCACCAAGGAGAACTTTAAGAACAGCCCCTATTTTAGTTTAGATTTTCCCCCTGCATTATGGAGTTCCTGCTTTTATTAATGTACTGTAAGTGGGGAACCATGTAGGGCTCATTTTTGGAATAAGGAAAAGTAACCACACAATATCTTCTGTCTCACCTGGATATGTTTGGCCCTTAACTCCTCTCCTCTCCTCTCCTCTCCTCTCCTCTCCTCTCCTCTCCTCTCCTCTCCTCTCCTCTCCTCTCGTCATTTTGCCATCTCAATCCTCTTCCTGCCTAATAAGCTCTTTCTATGCTTGTGCTTCACTTCTCACTCATTCATATGTCATCTGTCGCCAGACAAAAATGTTATTTAATGGGGAAGACAAGTGCAAGTCCCCCTCATCCTTAGCCTATGGTGCAGACTCTTCTCCCATTTTTGCCCTCTTAATTTTAACAAGTAATGATATTAACATTAACATAATTTTTTCAGATAAACTGAAGGATTAACTTTTCCTTTATGAGATGATTTCTCTCACTTATTAAGGCAAATAACGCAATAACAAACCCCATTGTATTATATGAAAAATGCATTGACTGATACATAAAAAAAGTTTTAGAGATACATGGTTTTCATAGGACAAGCAAAAGTGATTAGATGTAAGACATCAATTAACCAAATGACAATGAAAAATACAAAAATAATGGGGAAGTATGCAAGATAAAGTAAAAATTATTTGAAAATACAATGTCAAAAACCAGAAGTATGTCTATCCGAAAGAAAGAGGTTGATAAAAGAAGAGAATAAATGGATCCATCCATTTATCTACTATGTTACAGCCATTTAAGATTCTATAGATGCACAATTTATATTTGCTAACATCTGCACTTGACCCCTCACCCACTAATCACTGTGTTTTATTAGGCAGCTCCAGCTTCCTTCATGTTCAGAGGTCTAGCATGGTATTCACCATTTCACGTCTTTCACAACTGCATTGATTTCCAGTATCCTCCCAATGTGAGCCTTCGGCTCGCTCACCCCAAGCATCATACATCACCCGACATTAAGGCTTCACCTTTTATATCTCTCCCCTTATATCATCATATCCCTTACAGACACCTCTGCCTTTACGGCTCTCTCAGCCCCTGTGATTTCAAACTGATGCCTCTGTGGATTGCCACTTATCTTCCCTTGTGAGACAGACAGTTATATTTTTGAAGATATTTCTTAGTGTGGGATAGGTTTTAAAGATTTATCAGCCTTTTCGATCATGCAAGCATCCGCCTTCTTTGAATCCTCTTCTTTCAACTATACGGCCTGGGCATAGACGTGGGAATCAGTCAAGATGTCACTTTGATGCTTTGTAAATCCTGCTCCTCTCTTTTGACTTTCCTTAGATAGAGGTATAAGAATCTCATAATATCACTATTCACTATTCTCTCCAAGGCTCTTTGAGACAGGAATAGACTGATGAAATGTGTGACTGCCTCCACAGTAATTATGTGATGAATGCGTTCATTCTGTGTGTAGCCCCGAGCAATGAATAGCTCAACTGATTATTGAGGGGTGCGTTCTTTGTGTGTGTATGTGTCTGTGTGTGTGTGCACTTGTAGGAAGACATGAGAATAGATAGACTGAAACAAAGATCTCAAAGAAAGAGGACAGCGTGTGTGCTATTAACTCTCCGCGACTGTGCTGAACCTGCACCCAAATCTGATGTCTCAATGAATGAAAATAACAGGTTCCCACATACAAAAAATTTAAATAACCTGGGACTCCTCGTGAAAGTCTTGTTAGCCAGAAGGCGGGCCATTTAGTGCCACGCCCCACCTACTGCGTCATTTTCAACCACACATTCAGAAATATTGCGCCAGCTGCCAGTCTGCTGTTTCTGTGACAACACCATTTCTCTCTGCTTTGAGTGAAACATTAAGGCTAACACATCAAGCCTTCAACACTTTAAACCCCCTTAGATGGATGTTAAGCTCCATTAATACTACCACAGTCTTGCTGTCCAGCTCATATGGATTTTCCTTCACAGACGGAATACAGTGCGAGAGGCAGACAGTGACAGAGCTAGAGAGACAGAGCTGTAGAGAGTGCAAGATGGATCATAGAAGGATATAGCTCTCATATCTAGCCGCTGAATATACCTACATTACTGTAAGCCTCCAATGGCTGGACTTTAGCAAACATATCTGTGTTGTATTTGGAAGACCTGACAGGTTGGAAGCACAAAGAATGCTGGGTAGTAGTGTTTTTGTCTCAGATCCAGCTCTAGCTGGGAGCCAGAAGATCCTTATTCTTTTCAACTCTGCAGCATTAATATACAATGGTGGAATGTAACATTTACTCACGTACAGTACTTTAGTGTAATAAGATATACTTGAGATAGCGGATTTTCACAAATCCCAGGGTTAGCAGTTGGATCCCCAGTGCCTCCTGTCCATATGCTATACCAATGGTCAGGTCAGCACTTTGTATGACAGCTCGTTGCCATTTGCATGTGAGCTGATGAATGAGAGGACAAATTGTAAAGTGCTTTGGATAAAAGCGTTATATAAATGCAGTCCATTTACCCTTACCTCTATTCCACTACATTACAGTAGAAAATATTGTACTATTTTACTCCCCTACATTTATCTGACACTTGTAGTTACTAATAAAAAAAAAAAATTACATACAAACATATGATTATTTGATATGATGCATTACTATAGATCAAACCACCCTACAGTCAGGGCCGAATTAACGTGTGACAGGGCCAATAATTTTAGTTTAGATTGTGCTTTTGTGCATTACCAAACAAATGTGCAATTTATCAAATGACAAAGTAAATGCCACACAGTTAACCTGGGGCCTTTGGGGCCACTGAAGGTTTGGGGGCAGTTGCCTGCTTTGCTCAGTTGGTAATCATTGTAAATAGTATATAAAGATAATTAAAATCAGCCCGCCCTTGACCAAGCCACAACATTTAAAAACTGCCTACATGTTAGTGCATCAGCTATAGTAAAAATATAATATATGCGACACAGACAGGAGCCACTCTGCTGCACTTTTAGTACACTGTTGTATTGGTAGTTTTACTTGGTAAAAGATCTTAATACCCACCACTGGTAATATAACAAGGTTCTCATGTAGTTTGTATACAAGAGTCACATGACCACAGTTACACACAAACATGGCCACACACACACAAACTCAGTTTGCCTCTGAGGCCCAGAACCAGCTCACTGCCTGTCAGTCAGGCCCTGAGGAGTCTCAGTGGACCCTCTCACACACACAAAGACATGCAGAAACAATCAATGTGCTTGTGTTTGTCATGCAACATATCGCCCCTCCCTCCCACACATAAGTACACACCTCCACCACACAATCACCCCCACCACCAAGTCTCTGACCTGCCCCTCGACAGCCGACATAGTGAAGGTATTGATTTCCTCATATTAACGCAGTCTTCATGAAAAGCCCCAGGCAGCAGAGGAAAAGAGAGTAGAGGAGGGAATGAAGAAGAGACAGATGGGAAGAAAAGGGAGGGAGCTGGAGGAGATAAGAGGAGATGGGGAGGAGGAGGAGGAGAGCAGGAAGAAGGAGTGTAAAGCAACGCCTGGTGCCTCTGATACTGTACACCATGCTCAAAAAGATTCACGTCAAATATAAGCGAGGCGGTACATTCCCCGGCCTTTGAAATGTTAAAAATTAATAGCTTGAACCATACTAGTGATATGGTGTACATGATTCACATGCTCTTCTGAGGCGATGGGGGATGTTAGTTCCCCGAGGTGGTGAAGCTTACAGTATGGACACTACCTTAATGATTAATATTAAGCACAGAATATGAATTGGACAGATATAGATATTTTTTGCCATTTTACCCACTCATGTTTCCTCCATGTCTCTACTGGCATGGGTTCCACAGTCCCTTGGCATAGGAGGGGTGTAGACAGCCATGTGTCTCTTTTGATACACATATAGTCACCAGCTGCTTCTTTTTTTTACCTGTCAGCAAGAAGCAAGAAGAAAAGATGTAATGCATGGTCTAATATGCGCAAAACTAACTGACACGAGATTTGAGGATTGGGACAGAAGACCATTTTTTGCTATATGGTAGTTTCTACGGATGTTTGGATACCTTTTTCCTGTTCCTGAAAACTGTTCACCATTGGAATCCAGTATATCCACCATGAATCCACAATTATCAAAGGCCCTGTTGTCCACAAAGAATCCAACTGCAAGCCTTTCATGTCTACAGGTGTTTTACTATCATAGTCATAAGAGGTGACAGTTTGGGTGGAGCATTACTATAAAAAGAATACACGTACTATTACACGTACGTAATACAATACTCCTAGATCTTTACAATCCTACAGTCCCCACTCTTTTCCTGGTCTTTCAACTCTATTAGAAGCAAATTGGTAACTTGTTTGTTTTAGTCTGCAGTTTGCCAATGGGGTTTTGAAGGGCCTCATTATGTGTTATATGCTGTAACATTTAATTTGTCCTCTCATTTACTCCATTCAGATAAAGACTTTGGCTAAGATGTAGGCAGTTATGAAATCAGTATTTGACCCCGGCCTGGTGTGGATAGACGAATGCAGTCATGTTGGGGTGTTTAAAACATTAGTGTGTTTGGAGGTGCTGTGGATCTGTCCACTGAGCCTAATGGGCAGCACGTGCGGCTCCTCACTCATCAGCTGTTACTCTCTTCTGCCTTCCTTCCCTTGTACTATCTCTCTCACGCTTTTTTCTCTGTCATGCACACACACTCATTTTCACTCATCTTCTCTTTTCATTGCAAACTCTCTCTTTGTGGAGGAGGAATTACGAGGCGTGTTTGCCAGCCATATGGTAGTGCCAGGGGCGTCCGGAGCAGATGTGCTCGGCATTGGGGCTCTGCTCCATCAAGCACATGCACACACACACACACACACACACACACACACACACACACACACACACACACACACAGAGGCTTATACAGAGCCTGTTACTGAGGAAGAGGTCAGTGACTGACAACAGCATTATCTAACTCCCAAAGTGCAGGAGCGACAAAACATACAGTGAGGAACCTCTGAGTTCTCAATGGGGCTTTAAATTAAATTAAGTGAGTGCCTCCCTCAAAATGTTATTCAACAATTTATAGTCAGTATGTAGCAGTGATGTGTTTCTGACTTAAAGCTGTGATTCCTGTAATAATGCACATATCAATTTTGCAACATAATTTTAAGTATTTACCATGTAAATACTAGAAACCCTTGTAAAATGTGACACAATCTGAGCACAGTGCTGCAATAAATATTCATTTTGTGATGCTTGCAGGCCAACAGGATATCACAGTTTGTCAGAAAAGTGAAGTATCATGATTATTAAATGTCCTTTTCCTACTCAGACTTTTTATGTATGAGTGTACTGAAAGCTGGTCGGCAGCTCAAAGAGTTAGTTGCCTTTGACTGATCAGTGTAAGAAAACTCAGTGATCAGAGTTTGGTGCTTTTGACTTCCTGGTTCCTTTGCTGTCTGGGAAAGAGCCTTCGTTGCCTTAAGAGTGCCGACTCAGCGTGTTTGTGTTGATTTTTTTAGAGCTGTTTTTTGCTGAATAGTAGAAGAACGATGTAGGGGTGTGCGTCTTTGTGAATGTGTGTGTGTGTGTATGTGTGTTACAGTACAGTAACGTTTCCTCTGAATGAAATGGGATGTAAATTTGACCAGTGTGCAGAATGAGAATATAGGCTGGTTCCCAGTATTTGCTGAGCCAGCATTTGACCTACATCAAACATCCAAAAGCAGAATAAGTTAGAAAGCATCATCATGCTGGTCAACACCTAGGCACAAGCACACATCAAAGGGTTTGGGCAAAAAAGACCAAAACTCCCCACACAGAAGCACCTTTTTGAGTTTTCCCCAAATTACTATTTCACATGTACCTCAGTCTATTATTCCCATCAGATTAGTTGAAGTAGATCAGTATGGGATGAATATGATGTGATTTCGAAACTGAAAAAAAGCTTTGAAAGCTTGAAAGAAAAAAGCTTTTGCGAACAGGATGCACGTGCATCTGACTGTTTCGGAGTTTCAGAGTTTCAGACCAGAGATCTGCGAGACAACGCTGCCAGAAATCATGTGATTTGCAAGCTTGCAACTGTGTGGGCAGAACTCTGAAAAGTGGGTGTTGTAAACTCAGCTCTGAAAGAACAGTCTGCCATACAAGTGCAAATGTACATCCACAAAAGTTTCAAAATAAAGATTTGCCCTTTTGAAACTCAAGTTTCAATCTTTCAAAGCTTTTTTTTTTCAGTTTCGAAATATGACATTATATTCATCCCATAGATCAGAGCAGTGATTGTGCCAGCAATTATATTATAATATTTACTAATGTCTATAGATGAGCATTTCCATTTGGGACATCCGCTCTGACATAACATCATATACTCAGATGATAATTATTTTTTTTCCTGTAACAAAGGGTATAAATAGTTACATGTAAGCTAATTTTGTGATGTAATACATTTAGTAGGAGGAGGATGAGCTTTGCTATTATTAAAAATGCTTATGATTTGCCAGTAATGAAATAGCATAATATGATCTGTTCTCATATGACTTCCCTTGTGTGTGTATTTGCCACTGCAAAATGCCATCCATGCATCAGTACACGATTCATCAAGAGCGCTTGTTTACACAAAACTGTAAATGGGAAATCCCATCCCCTCCTCTGTTCCTGGATCAACAAAAAAAAAATAATCAAAAGATGACTGTGCTGATCTGTAAATGGTGTCACTAAATGAGACAGCAGAGAAAACAAAACGATTTTAAAATGAGATTAAAATGGCTTTTTGAAAGGAAATCAATAGTTATGTTATTTCTTCTCAAAATAACAACATGCATCACTTGGCTGGTAGTATGTCATGGCGGAGTCAGCTGAGAGCAGCTGTCCACAGGGAGATCACAAGTCTTTTTGACACTGGGGCAAAAAAGTTTGTGTTTGTGACTGTGTGTGTGTGTGTGTGTGTGTGTGTGTGTGTGTGAGTATGAGACAGCTGGTAAAGTGCAGTCAATGGGTTCTCAGTCCTTTCAATTATATCACAAGTTTGACAAGACTGATCTTACATATACTGTAGATTGTCTATATGAGTAAGAATATATTTTATGTCTTGGTTTGTTGTTTTTACTCATCATGAGGAATGGAGGAAGATCAGAAAACATGAAGGAAGAATAAAAAGGAAGGGGGAAAGACAGGTCAAGAAGGACACCATTTTGAGAAAAAAAAAGAAAAGAAAAAGTTTTTGCATTTCTCTGCGAGATATGTTGAAGTAAGAAGTAGCGGCAGCTCCCGTGGCCTTGCTCTGGTCCTTCTGTTACCCACAGTCCTCTGACTGATTCCATTCCTGTATGACTGACTGACGTCCTGCTGTCCTCAGAAAACACTCTCTAATTCATGACTGGTCAGATACCCTGCTTCCGTTAGCACTATGGCTTTAGAGATGCATTAATACCTGGTTTCTGCTGACAGATGGCATGCTAACAGACTAAAATACAACGTTGGTACCAGAGAATTTTCCCAATTCTGCTAATCTGATCCTCCTAAAAAAAAAACAACATGCAAAAATTCTAAGCGTATAGCCTTTTTCATAGGAAGTTACTAGTTCAATAGATAAACATAATTTTTTTTTAAACTAATAACCCTACTGATCTGTATGAGTAGTATCTCTCTGTAATAGTTTGTAACAGCTAAATGCGTGCTGAGAATTTGCACAGGCAGTTGAAGAGGTATATTGGTGCATCCTTACTTTTATTGTGTGTATTTCCTCTCTCCATTCTTCTGGTCTTGGGTTAAACATGCTCCCATCACCCCATCATTTACCCTAACTTTACATTTATTCATCTCCACCTATATTTGCCCAGACACACTACCCTTCAAATTTTCCATTACACTGTTCTGTGTTATCTAGTTGCCTGACAAATGAAACACCCGTACTGTACATATTTTATCTAAAATCCAGGCGCTGTATACTCAGGTCCACAGTCCCAGGATGCAATCAGTTCAGTCACAATATGAGACAACACCATGTGAATGTGGAGCAGGGTATTCAGTATGACAGAGAGTGTCACTCTCAGCAAAACTTACCTAGGGAGCTAAAGTAAAAAACAAAACAACAATACAGTAGACTAAATGTATAGCTTTAATACTGTAATAGTCTTTCTTTCTTTTGACTTTATAGTTATCAAGAAATAAAGATACATCATGTCTTGAGCAGTAAAGATTCTTAAATTGAACCATTTTAAAATATCTCAAATCAGATGTGGCACCAGACTTTGCCCCACCGCAGCCTCAGCTGTACGTTTCAGCCTCACTCTCTGCTTTCCTCTGATAATACACATCGGTAGCACCGAGTTGAGCGAGGGTTCATCCTGAAGGTGAGTCACACAGGGACTCAGACAGACGTTAAATCATTACGGGCCCTTATTGCCGGAGAATTGTACTGACCAAATCACCTGCAGAAGCGCTGCTGCTCCCAGGTGGCCAGGCGGGCTTAAAATCACTGTCTTCATTTGAGAGAGATATTGTAGTGAAGGAGAGGAAGAAAGAGTGAGTGATACAAAGAGGGGAAGATCAAACCAGGCAGAATGAGTGGGAAAAGAAACAAAGAAAAGAACCAAGAGTCTGACAATTAATAGATGGTCAATGGACTGTACTTGTATAGCGCCTTTCTAGTCTTCCGACCACTCAAAGCGCTTCACACACTACATATCACATTCACCCCATTCACACACTGATGGCAGGTGCCAACTGCTCATCAGTTCAAAGAAACAAACAAATCAGTCACACACCAAGGGAACAGCCCTCAGGAACAATTTGGGGTTCAGTGTCTTGCCCAAGGACACTTCAACATGTGGGCAGGGGGAAGTTGGAATTGAACCGCCACCCTTGCAATTGGTGGACTACCCACTCTACCAGCAAGCCATAGCCGTCCCTCGAGAGACCAGTATCTGCCTACAAGCCAATTACTAACTAAGGGGCATCAGACAAGGTTACCTTAGGCTAAATGCTGGTTCCAGGAATAGTCCTCAGGTATTAACTGCTGGCTGGCGTTGTGAGGCTCTGGCTGGCTGACTGAGAAGCTTAGACTGTATTTACGTTAACCTGTGCCATGCAGACAGTGAATAGAGTGCCAGGAGTCTGGCCTTACCTGCCGACATGTAGTACACAGCCCTGCTTTTCCACAACACAACCGTTTCAGGGCCCAGTGGTTTCACTAAGGGTGTTTCAAACAGAAAACTTTAAGAAATTTACCTTTTCACGTTTTGATTTATCTAAGTGTAAACTAATACAATTTATGCAATAAAGTACCAACAAAAGGTTCGTCTTGGGAGTGCTCTAACTCTTACACCCATTATCCTGCTAACTCTTACCTCTATACTAGGTATACCTACATACCAGACATGGAGATACGCTGTGCTGCTTCATTTAGACATCTCTGGCAGAACCAGGCCGTTGTCACCCACTTAAAAGGGACTTGAGGATGGCAGCTGCCAAATAGCAAAACAGAGCCCCTTGCCAATCATGCCATCTTACTGGCAGATCAGTATGCTTGCCAGGATGTTAGATTTACATGCAGACACTGTGACAGGTTTGCCAAACATGCAAGTCTGACAGGGAATGGAGTTACTACACACAGAGATGGTATGAAGGCTGCGAGGTGGCTGGTGGCTGACAGGAACAAAGTCTGTTTCTTTGGGAAAATCCAGGTGTGGTTCCTCAGCTGTCATTTGAAACAACATACCGAGCAACATGTGCTGGCAATTTGCAAAACAACATGTTTTGTTGCTGTATTCTGTACGAGCAAGCATGGGAGTAATGTTTTTGATTAGAACTATATATTTGTGATTAGTGTACTCCACTGGAGTTGGTACTTTATGTTTTTTGGACATTGTGTGTGTGTGTGTGTGTGTGTGTGTGTGTGTGTAGCTGTGTCCAAGGCTGCATGTGCAGAGCCATCTGTTTGCTGCTTTAGCAGTAGTCTTCCAGTGCCCAGGCTTATCTGTGCACGAGGGCTGTGGCCTACTTTAACCTTCTGCTCGCTCAGTGCACACAGTCGAGCACACTAGTTTGGTTGATCACCCGTTATCTTGTTCACAATAACTTTCCCCCATTTCAATTGCATTAGCAATTAGTCTTTAGATTGTTATTTAAAAAAAGTTTAAAATAGTATTTACCACTCTATGGGAGGAGTAATTAATTTATAGTATGTATCACCCTTTAATTGCGAATTCTAATTTATTATTCCTTCTGTGCATTTTTGCCTGGATAAAACTGCTGTATTTTTGCCTTTTATTTTTGAGTATAGGGTGGTAACACACATAAACCTACAGTAATCGGCTGCAACGTCTCCAATAGGCCAGCTCATGCTTGTTTGAGTGGAAAAACTTTCTGCTGAGTTATCATCACAAGTCCAAACACCACCAATATTCTTTAAACGAGCATGAATCACATTTTCTTAGAAACATCTGTTTTGCTTCTATCCTGTAAATAGAATATCTTTCCAGCACATTATGAATTAATTAGTTATGGTTTAGCTTAAATGAGAGAACTGATTTATCAGACTCTCCATTCATGATTGTGAGACACAAAATGTGAAAGCGAGGCTGTAAGCAAATACTTTGACCAATGCTACATGCCATAGCTTGTATGTGGGCTATGAGGCCTTGTGTTTATAGTAGTAGTGCATTAGGAGCACAGTAAGCCGGGCTAGTCAGACTCAGTACAGTTTAGAGGCGAGTATTAAGCTATGTGGGCTAGTCAGTGGGTCCTGTTAGGGAGTTGGCTGATGTGGCTAATAGGTCAACTAGGAGGGGCGGGGCAGGGGATGAGGGGGAGGATGAGCAAGGGATTTTTAAGGTCTTTCATTGGGTGAGGGTTTTCCGGACGGACTGAGGAGGGAAAAATGGAGGAGAGGAGAGGAGAGGAAATAAAAGGAAAGGAAAGGAAAAGAAAGGGAAGGAGGGATTAAATGGGCAGAGTCATGTGAGCAAAACCTCCTACAGACGTTAAGCTGACATCATCATCTGAGTTCCCTTTGACCCACCAAAATCCCTCACCCAATGAGTGTGAATTTTTACAAATAGTAGTAGTAACAATGGAGTTTTCCAAAGCAGAGAGTTTAATCTGAGGAAGTACCTAGTCTTTCATATATTGATTCATGTACCAACTTGCTACATGCACACCATAATTTTCCATATGTTGTAGTTTTGATCGTGCAATTATAATAAGATATACACAACCTTTGAACTACTAGTGCATGCAGGCAGAAGCTGAAGAGATTTTTCAGCTTTATTTCTTGCAGTTCTTTTGTAAGCAAGGTTTGTGTGTTCTGTACACAGTAGACAGGACCAACATTTGCTTCATTGTGAAATATGAATAAGGACCTTTTATAATGTGGTCCCTATGGACAATGGTTATAAACAGACCTGTCCTAAAGGTTCAGTTTGTTTACTCCGATGTGTAACATCCTCTTACAGCCTTAATTAGAGAAAGAGAGTTTTAGGTTTATTCCAATCAGATGTAGCCTGAGTGGTTATTCAAAAGATTCTATGAGATAATATGTCATATATCAAGAGCTTGGCAGATAGATGGACAGCATGACTTGCATGAGATGCTTAAAGGAATAGATTGACATAGATTGATAAACTTACTCCTTAAACTTACCCTTTTTCTTGCCGAGAATTAGTTGAGGAGATTGATGCCACTGCCATTAATGTCTGTACATTAATTACGAAGCTACAGCCAGCTGCCGGTTAGCTTAGCTCAGCATAAAGGATGGAAACAGGGGAAAACAGCTGTCCAAAGCAAACAAAGTCCACCTACCAACACCTCTGAAACTCACTAATTAACATGTTGTACCTTGTTTGTTTAATTTGTACAAAAAAGTGTAAAAACGACAAGTTTTGGTCTTGGCAGGGGCAAAATGACTTCCTACTCCAGGAAGTCACTGTGGCACTGCCAAGAGCACATATACCGACGTAATACCAGTACCTGTCGTTTTTACACACATATTTTGTAGGCTACAGATTAAACAAACAAAATATGACATGTTTTTTCACCTTTGGAAAGTGCAGCTGCTTCCCCCCTGTTTCCAGACTTTATGCTAAACTAAGCTAACCATCTCCTAGCTAACTTCATATTTAACAGACATACATGAGAGTGATATCAATCTTCTCAAATAACTCTCAGCAACAAAATGAAACAGTTAATTTCCCCAAATGTCTATTCCATTAAAATCTTTAAATAATTTAAAATCAAAATAAGAACCATCAGAAAAGATTTAAAGAATTTCTTAGTCAAGCACCATTGAAGCTAACAAAGTGTAGTTAAAGCAGTATACAGTAATTAAATACCCTTTCAGGATGAAAACTCAGCTGGTTTGTGACTTTATCTTTACCTCAGCAGTGCTTTGAGCATGGTGCTTGATGACTTGCCGTCGAGCAGCTGGGTACACAACTTTACCACCTGAGTTTCACACGGATGTATTTGCTCACTTGTTGGTTCGCCCTGGTGCCTCACGGGCAGCAGCAGCATCACAGGGTCCGTCATACACAGCCACAACTCTTTATGAAGCCCCTGGGTCTACTGGAAAAGAATGGGACACAGAGCACAGGTGTTGGTGCACATGAATCCATGTGTATATGTGTTCATGTTTGTGTCTAATTTCATGCTTTTGCTATTTATTTTTGTCTTTGCAGTAGATACACTTCTAGTGCAGAGGTTAAAGCACTAAAGCACTCACAATTGGCGTTTGAATCCGAAGAGAAATTCTAAAAGGATGCAGATTATTAAACATGAAACGTGATCAGAGCTGCCAACTGTCACGCCTGAAGCAGGAGATACATGATTTTATGCTCGATCTCTCATCGCTCGCTCTTATTCTTCTCCTTTCAAGAGGCCTCACGCTCTGAGAAAACGCAGCTGACAAAAGGTGGCTATCACGAATGAAACCGGCCGACTGTGATGTTTTTGAAGTTGCTTTCTAGTTTATAAATTTGAAAATTATTGGTACAGTATGACACCAATACAATTAGGTACAAAAAAGATGATACATATCACCTTTACATATGTATTTATGTGCATTCTGTTGCATTTCTTTAGTCAGGCTTTTAGCACCATCATCATTCATCACTTAAACAGAAAGTATGTATGTGTAGGTGTGTCTCTGTGTCACTCTGTGTGTCCCAGCCCACCCAGTGAAGCTGTGCCAGAGGCTCATCACATCACAGCATCAGGGGCATCTGTTTGAAACTGAAATAAAAGTAAAGCATATGAATAAAAGAGCCACATGAATAAAAACACATGATGCAAATGACTTGCCAAGCAGGGACTGTCTTCGTGTGTGTGTGTGTGTGTGAAAGAGAGAGAGAGAGTGAGTGTTTGAGTGAGTGAGAGAGTGGAAGTGTTGTATTCACCCTGCATGTGTTCTCCATCCCATCATGGCTACACCTTAACCTGACTGAGTAAGCACACACACACACACACATACACACACACACACACAGATTTCCACCATGCTCTCTGAGGTGTATGGTTTTCTCATGCATTAATCAACAGCAGTTTTGACACTTGGCTCTCAAATGAGGAGAGAGAGCTGTTTTAATGGAGCCACGTTGCTGGTTCTCTCGTTCACTCCACAATCATTGCTAGCACTGCCTGGGGTGACTTCATCAATTAGGCCTCTCTGGAAACAGCAGCAGCCTTCTATCCTCCTCTATTTCACTCCTCCCCCTTTCTCTCTTTCTTCTGATTTATTCTTCCTCTCTGTGCCTCCCTGTCTGACTTCTGTCCCTCTCATCTCATGGTGCGATCTTCTCTTGTGCTTTTCTCTTCCTCATCCCTGAATCATTACCACCTTTCTGCCCACCCGTCACACCACTTGTCTCTTCCTTCTTTCCACTTTGTCCTTTGTTATTTCCTCCCTCACTCTCTTTCCATTGCCCTTTTCACTCTATACAAAACATTCAGATTAACACGGTGAATAGCACATCTCTTGTCTCTAGTCTATGATTGTCAACGGTCCTATTTAATGAAAATGACATCATAAGCCAACAGAATAATGGTAAAAATTCTGAAAATAAGAATTTCAAAATGTCCCTTTTTAACCTTTTTCTTATGTGAAAAATCATAGATTTTATTGGGATTTACATGGTCCATCTATTTCAGATGGTTCTCATTTTTTGTCTCATCATGAAATTAATGCCAAATATGTTTAAGTTTGCACACAATTTCTCTATATTTTTGTCATTTTAATTTTGACAGAAACATACAAAATGAAAAACACAACAGGAGATGAGAGGAGGGAAAAACTTGCACAAAGGCTTCCATTTACCTGTGCAGATTAGTAAATGCATCCCTTTCTTTACGATATATTATCCAATCACAGACAGGCAATCTCTTGACAGTGTTCCCATAAACACCAGGGAGCTCCTGTGTGTGAATGCTTGCAGCTCACAGATAAACTAATAACTTGCCAAATGTCTAAATTTTGCAAACTGAGTCATCTGTGAAGTGGTAATTTTGCTAATCTATATTTAAAAAGCAGTTGACATATTTTTGTTGATTTAAATCATGGCATTCTAGTTAGTAGGCAGTTGACTAAATTAAGTCAGAATGATTTGACCAAATTATCCTAAGTATCAAAACAGGATATAACTGATTTGGAAGTAACAACCAAAAGCAGTCTGTCAGTTTTTGCATTCATCTATTACAGGTGGGCAGCGGATGGTCATAATCAGGGAGAGCTGGCATGGCTAGTTTTTGCTATTTCCTGTCAGTCAGGCTGGTCCTGGCCCTGCTGAGCTGTGCCTCGGGGCAGCTCAGGGCTAGAAAAAAAAAGAGTAGGAAGGGACAAGATGTTTGTTAACAGAAAAATGGAACAGCTTGGATGATAAACCCAATGAGATAGACAGCTCATTTACATCATACCTACCTGTATGCACATTAGCCTGGAGACATGAAGAAGGCTGCAGAACTCTGTGCTGCACTCAGCGCTGGGCAAGAGTAGCAAAGAAACGTGCTAGAAAAGAAGAAAACAAGGAAAAAGCATTAAGTAACAGCTACTGTATCCAAACCTGGCCTGTGACTAGAATAATGTAATTTAGACAGCACAGCTATATTCTTTGTCGTATCACAATAACACAGTACACATCATACTGTAGTGAATACATTTTTTATCTGGGCAGCCATATTCGACAATGAGTCGCTCACACTATCCAGTATTCATTCTGGATGAGCAGTTGTCTACCGGACATGCTCCAAGAGTAGACCTGAAGAGCTGGCATAAAGCAGAATTGTGTGCAATAATGAGGCAATGTCTAGCAATGCTGCAGTTTAGTTGGTGAGCTGTCGAGCCGGTCCCATCTCTCTCTCTTAAAAGTGTCCCTAAAGTGCTACCGTACATGTCACTGATGACATACACTGATGAGTTTGAATATGTGTGCATGGTAGTGGGTGGTATGTCATGTGTGTGTCTGTGTTGGGGGGCATGTGTATACATGTATAAATGCACAGTATGGGCGCATGTGTCTGTTAGCATGTGGGTTTGTGTTCTTGTTTGTGATTTTGAGGATGTGTAATTTTTTGTGTGTGTGTGTGCGTGTGTGTGTGTGTTTCTTCTTTGGTCGTGGGAGCTTACAGGCTCTGTGCGCAGAGGTTCCCTAATCCAGTGTTTTGAAATGAGCCCTCCAGCTGTTGTGGGCTTGAGAGACTGCTGCCTTGGAGGAGGCTTAGGGACGATAAGATGCTCCTTCTATCTTCATTCCTCTAGGACCTCTTGTTTCTTTCTTTCTTTCTTTCTTTCCTTCTTTCTTTCTATCTTCCTCCATCTGTCCTCCCTAAATCTAGCACATTTAAAATCGATGTGTCCATGAGAATAAACACTTACACTGATCTCATGCTGCCAATACAATTGCACATTCCGGTAAGGTTGTAAACTTTTGTATGAACTTCCGCCTCCTTGCTGTTAATCCACCAATAAGAGCATAGATTGATTCTGCGCATGAAGTGAACATTGTGTATACAGAGGATAAAAGAAAATCAGATTACAGTAGTGACCAAAGAGTTTGTAATTTATTATATTTATAATGATGGCCTGAGATTGAAGATGTCATAAGGGGATAATGGGAGCTTATTAGCTGCATTGTGACGTACACACTGAGCAGATTGTTGTGCTTAACATACAGTCTTATTATTTAGGCAATTGAGTCACATTGAGGAATCATACTACTGTAAATGATACATATTGACATTCCAGTTGAATATAATACCTTTAAGTGAAATTGCTTGCATAATTTATGGGAAGTCTTTTCATGAATATATCTCTTATAAACCATAACTGAGCAGAGCATTTCGAGCGCTGCCTATCGCCCCTGTGCCAGCAGTAAGCCTGCAGGGTGTGTGGTGTCTGCCAGCAGAAGGAAAATGTGGGAAGTCAGCAGGTTTCGGACAGACAGAGAGGGAGCAACAGGCAGTCTGTCAGCTAGAATATGACGGTGATATTCAAAACCCAAATTTGGCAGAAATGACACTTAAAGCCTTAAATTTTTAGCAGATGGAACCTGACCTATGGTTGGTTGTGAGATTTATATTTTGTTGTGTGAGGTGGTCATTGCTTGCACTTGACATCTGGCTTGACTCCTACATACCACACTAATGACATGCTGGTGGTTTCTACTATTGGCTTATGGCAAGATCATCATCTTACATTATCACTAACAAGGACGATTCACAGGACATGATCAATTATCTGTAATCATATCAGTGCCATCAACCTCCTCACCATGTTTAGAAAAGATTACTTCCCATTGGGGTTTTTGGACATGGATACATGCTTGCGGGGGAGATCTAACTTAATTTAGGCTGTAATGTCTTTAGCTGGTCTAGAAATAGGATGCTGCATGTACATATTTGTCTCTGTGGGTCTGTTATGGCTGACGGCTGAGCCAAGATGAGGAAAGCAGCTCCTCAGTTCCTTACTTTGAGAGTACAGACCTTTGTTGCACAAGACAACAAGCTATCATGGTTCTTTAGTATGCTGCATGCGCAAGGGAAGCAGTAAATAGTATCTAAAATAACCATTACTATCCCCACTTGTCATGTTCATTTAGTATGTATTGATATAGACTGTGTTCCCATGAAAGTAGCAAGAAGCAAGTTGTTTTAGGAAATGAATAACTCAAGAGACAGCCTATTGTGTTTCCCCATTTAACTATTACATATTTCATGTGATCCTTCACAGTGTGGTCTAGATGTTTGTTTAGCTGCTGAGAGCATTTCCAAACAGGAGCTCAGTTCAGAAATCATGTTTGTTTTGCTGTAAAGATGAAAAGGCAGCGGAGGATGAACTGAGGTTTTGCTCATTATTACTTGTATTTATAGACCTCAACTTCCCTCTGTCTCTATCTCTGTCCCTCTGTCTCTACCTCTGACTCAGTAAAGGCTAGTTTTTAAATATCACTGATATAGGTGATCGTTAAGTCAAATAGCCTGCAGAGAGACTAAACTTGAAGATCCAGCGTCTCTTACAAAATACACGATGCATCTGTTGGGAGTTGTAATTGCTACATCTACATGTTTACTCTGCTCTCTCTGTTTTCTTGTTTTACACCTCGGTACTGTATGTGCTTATCTATTGTGTAACAAGACACTGATCCCTGCCTCCTTCCTCCTGCAGTGTGTGTGCAGGCGCTGGATGTGACAGTGTCCCAGAGCAGTATCCAGGTGGCCCGTGGCCAAGCAGCCGTCCTGCCCTGCTCCTTCACCACCAGCGCTGCCCTCAACAACCTCAACATCATCTGGATGGTGATACCACTGTCCAATGCCAACCAGCCAGAACAGGTACAGTGTACATCACTCACACACCCACTCAATCACAGTGACAGAGCATTCCTTTAGCTTCTTCAGCAAAAAAGCAGTGCTGAATTAAAGAAGTGTTGCTGAACATATTCTTGATATTTGGACCTAGCAGAGTTCTGCAACCCAATTTGGTTCTTATTAACTGTGTTGAGAGTATTGCTGTAGCATTTGTGACGTATGTAGATGTTAAACAGAGAGAGACGGTAAACAGCCAGAGCTGTAGTGCACTGTTAAGGTACTTACTGAAATGTATACTGTACTACTGAGATGCATCTAACTTATGTTCTAATGCAACATTACTGTATATGCATCATGTGGATGTCCGTGCTGCTTCCCAACACCAACTTTACAGGCAAAGCAGGTACACAAGACTTAATCTGTACTAAGGTGTGCTCAGATACAGCGCAAAGAGAATTTCAGAGGTTGCACAAATGCCTAACAAGTCAATGGAACAATCCAAAGAGAGACGAAGAGACACAGATTGAGATAAGTGCCCCTGATTAAGATGAGGGCACATTTGCTCTAGTTGAAAAACTTTGGGATTTGAGGGACATCCATCGCATGACAGCAATGGCTCTCACTCATGGTGATGATTATTAAAGAATACCCATGATAACGTGCTATATATATTTGCACATGTATGCCAAATATGCACTGTGCAAAAATACAAACTGCAAAAGTGCTACTGTAGTCGATTTTGCACAAACACAAAGACACATAATTTCTCTTTCTGGTGCATCTGAACGCACCTTTAGGATATTAGTTATGTAAGTTATAGATATTAGATGACTATATTAGAGAAAAATAGACGCAGTAGTAAGCTTAAGGTGTGTCCATAGTCTAGATAACTCTTTCCAAGTTGTATTGCAGCCTGTAGGACAGTAATGTCATGTGGCACTTTACTAGCTTTAAAACAATGTATCAACTGTACCGCAAAGAGCGTCCTGAAGCTCATTTTACTGTTGTGAATTTGTTGACAAAAAAAAGCGCTGCATGACTTAGACTTTAGTTATATCTTATTGGTGTTAATTTAGTCTCACTGGCTTCTCACCATTCTCCCTTACTGGCTTGCTTCTATGATTTTTTTTCTGTTTTTTTCCTCACCTTCCCTTCCTCCCTCTGTTTCTCTCACTCTTCCACCCCCCTTGCGGGACTTCTGTGATTCCATTTGAGTTGTTTAACATGCAGCTGCAGGCCGTACAAGCTCACCTGCCTCCCTTCACTTTGAACCCCGGCGCTGGTCGGCCGTCCAAATAATACAATCATCTTCTGCACTAATTACCTCACGCCCACGACAGGCTCTATATCGCAGCTGTTCTCACCACACACACACACAGACTGCTGGTCCAAATGCAGTGCAGATCCACATGCATACATGCAGGGCTTATGTGTATTTACTGGCTTCACACATACAGTATATGCATGCAGAGTGCACAATGAAAGTGTGAAAAGTGAAATGCATATTTGCATACATCCACAATTGCACACATCACACAGTAATGCTCCCATGTGCACACCTGTGGATAACAGCTTTTACTGTTGTCTTCACACACACACACACACACACACACACACACACACACACACACACACACCACACACACAAGCACACACATACCATCAAAGAAACTATAAACAACACAAACATGTATAGGAACTTACTCATGGATGAATGCATGTGACTTTTAAATACCAAGTGAGCGATGATGGGAGCTGATAAATGAGGGCTGCATAACATTAATTGTGTTCTCACGCTATACCTTCACACTGTATTGTATCACATATAACATATACATACATAATAAGGCCCATATAGATATATACCGGGGATCACTGGGTACAAGCACAGTGATGCACACAGTACAAGTTTTTAAGTGTGCATTGTTACAAACAGTGCACAAAATTTCTATACACCTACATTGACAGACACACAATCCATAAGGCCACACAGAAGAAGAAACAAATACTGTGTGAACTACAGTTCTGCAATCAGATTATGTGTGTGAATTTGGTGAGCTGTCTAAAAAGTGAGTGATGAAATAAAGTGCTGCGTGGGGCGACAGTACAAGTACAAGGTCATTTTAGAGGAAGAGAATGTCATAAATGATTACATTGATGCTAAAAGCCATTAAGAATTACTGAACAGAACTTTGTACACTTGCACACCATCACAACCTGCGTTAACACTTTAGCAAGTGCAATCGGACCACTTTCATTTCTCTCTGCTCAAATTTGAATACCATGTTCAGATAACAAGAGACACAACTTATTTAGCACTGTGTGAGGGCAACAGCACGAGATGTGCTGGCCTCTCTGACGTTGCAAACTTGACTGTTTGTTGTAGCCCAGATTAATTCTGTTGTTATTGATGTTTCCCTGATGCTTTGACTTGCCATCTTGTTTAAGACTTCACCCTGTGGTTTACAGCCTGAAGCCTACATGGTTGACTCCACATTATAGGCTATATAACTTAATGAGTCAAGTATGAGCTTCCTATATTATGTTTATGAGTAGAGAAAGTGTGCCAACCTGGTGCATCTAGAGTCTGTTTATACACTTGATCTCTGAGGTAATTAATACAAAGGACAGATGATAACTAAATAAAAACCAAGTAATTCCGTAAAAATGATCTCCTTTTTTACAATCAGTCAAGTGACTACAATCAATCATGAATAATATTTCAACAATGGATCAAATTATGTGTAATCTGGAAGGAGTCGCAGGACTCTACAGTTCACCTCAGCTCTACTGATGTTGCGGTGGTGGAGGCCAAAACAGAGCTAAAGGAGAGTGAATATTGGACTTTAACCAGATGGCCAGAAATACGACTCCAAATGAATGTTAATGTTGCTCTGTATCTGCTGGATGTGTAAATAATACTACATTCAGACCATCAGGGTAACACATGTCAAACCATCTGAATGGGTCAGCAAACCTTCCTTAACGACCCTCCTCTCAACTGGGATTGGACGCAGGTCTGAGGCGTTGCCGCCAGGAACAGGAATTAATTAAATTCATGAATTCAATGATATTGACGTTTAAACATCATTTAACTGACTCCCTGCAGAGAGAGAAGGCGAGGAACTGAAGCTTAACGTTTATCTTATAATTAATCAATGTAATTCAGTGTAATTCTGCGGTTTATCAGTGAAGTGTATTGAACTACAATGCAGTGGGGTCTCTGCTAACAGCTGTCTTATATGAATGGGCCCATATAGACCTGCGTCATAAGCAACTGTTTTCTAACAAGTACACCATTTCAACTTAAAAGGTGAATATGTCAGTGTTGTGTTGTTTCCTTGTTTCCTCTGCCCCCTAGTGCCCAAAAAAGTTGTGTCGTGTCAGTTTTCAGGTCATTAGACAACTCAAGAGGGTTGTATGATTAAAGAGTTGGTCGTGTGAGGGTTAAAAATACTGTGCATTGACAACACAACACCATGTCCATTAAATTTGTCTTTAATAATCTGGAAAGACACACTTTGGCTGACATGAGGCATCCATGGCTGTTTGGTTTTCAGGCTCTTACATATATTATTAAAGGAAAAGCTAAGCTAAGTTGGCTGTAGTTTCATATTTAACAGACATGTAGAAAAGTGGTATCAATCTTCTCATCCAACACGTGGCAAGAAATGGAATATGCGTATTTGTGCAGTTTCCCAGGTGTACTTGGATGTTGACATTGACGCTATTTACAAGTCAGAAACTCGTAGGAGGAGGCGCAAAGGAGCAATAAAGGGACAAACTTAATATTTTATTACAGCTTTGCATATAAACATTCTTAATTCCACATAGTTATTTTTTATAAAACCACCACTATTTTATCTGCAATAATTACTTTATTAATATAAAATTTATTCAATTACTTTGTAATGCACAAAGAAATGACAATAACACTCAACCTTGAATCTCTGTGTTAACTTCAGCCTTGCTGTGGTCGTGGTCCTGTTTGTTTACTCTGATTACCTGACAAACTGAGCTCCAGATTACAACGTGTAGGCATGTAGCTCAGAGGAGTGTACGTGTGTGTTTGGGTGTGTGTGCAGGTCATGCGTTGTTTTCTGTGTATATAATCTGTCCATCCTGATGTTGTTGTGATCAAAGGTCCCGAACTCTTTCCTCTGGGCCGCTAGATGTGAGATAATCCAGATAAACACACACACACACACACACACACACACACACACACAACTAGACAATGATTTTATGTTTGCGAGCCGTTGTTTATCCTCTCTAAACTGTTTGCTGGATATCGGTGTTATTTATGCTCTAATAAAAGCTCCAGGTTCACTCTCCTCTCGCACCACCTGTGAAACTAATTCCTGAAACTGACTGTAGTTGCAATCATTAAAATAGTTCATATATCAAAAATATATACCCAACAGTTTGGAGACATTCCTTCCATGTAGTGAGCCTGGCAGTTTAATAGTGTCAGCATTGCCTGGAATCCTTGAAAGTCCAATTTTGATACATATTGTCTCCTCACTTGCTCTAGTTTAAGACATACATTTGTTGAGAAAGTTTTATCACTCCTGGACTGATGAAAATGTTTTGCAGTGTCATTGTCATCATTTTTAAATGATTTTCAGTCTGAAAAATGAATGAAAGATAGGTTTTCATAAATTCCTGGAAAGGGATGTTTGCAACCCAAATAGTAAAAGTTGTGCAGTTTCAGTGAAGTGAGGTTCTGGTGAAATTGAGGTCATAGAGAATCTGTGGTGCAGAAATGATGTTAATCTGTAATTGAGAACATCTGTCATAGTATTTTTGATGACCAGATTCTGATCCTTATCTGAACCTAACAATCTGCCAGAGGATAGAGCAAACAGACACTGCATTCACATACCCCCAAATATGAACATTCCCCCAAATATGAACTTCCCTTTTGCTTCCCTTCAACCCTGCCTAAACAATTTTAGCTGGACAGATCAAAGACAATGAACAAGGACCTATTTCAGACAAAGTCAAAAACGGCATGTTGTTTGTCTGAGGCTGTAACTCCTCCCTGTGGAGGAGAGGTTACGACAATTCATACACTCAACTTCAGCACACTCTCTCATATACAACATGTTATTGATCAGCACAGAGGAAATTCTTTTTTTTATTTGCTTGCCTTCCTCCAGGGACATCAGTATGCAGAGTCAGCGACAGTACAGTATTTTTCCCCAGTAGGGGTTTAAGTGTCTTTCTTAAGGACACTTCAGCATATGAATCCTTGCTGTTATGAGGACTTGAACGCTTACCTTTAGTTGAAGGACACCGATCACTAACCCACCCAGATCAATCCCACCCTTGGTAACATTGCACACCTTAACCTCCTAAATATCCTGTTGACTATTACCGTGAAATTGTTTCACACTTTTCTACACCAAAATGTATTGTAAGCATACAGTACGTGAATTGATCAAAGTCTACTGAAGGAAGGCCTGCTATAAAAAAAATTACTTTCAGGGACTTGAAACTTGCTCAAGATAGTTTATCCATCACAGTGATCAATTTGTCACCTTTTGTTTGAATGTACAGTATCACTGCTTGATAATGCCAATGTAAAAAGTCAGTGTTTGCAAGGTTGGTTGCACATTATCTTCAGACCGTTATTTGCATGTATGTGCATTACTTGTCTTCTGGATGTGATCTTCTGACAACATAGCAAAAGGATACAAGTTTTTTGGACAGCTGACATTCAATTCTCAGATGCTGGACCACCCTTATACCCTTCCCCCTAACCCCTACCTACCCCTACGTTGCACATTGAACAACATAACGAGCTGATGACTTATTCATGGTCATGCTTCACTGGTATTTACTACAGTATCAATGGATCAGTTATAACCCTATTGCTGGATTTTACTCCAAGTGTTGTATTTCTACCAACAGCTTTAACTTTCTCTTCATTTTCTGTAAATGTCTTTTTCCCACCTATGGCTCCTATTCCACCCCCAGTTGTCTGAGGAGATGACATTTCTCTTTGAATTTCCTCTACTGAGGGTTCTTCCATTTCTTTCTTTATGTATTAAAACAAAAGGTTTTTCTTTTTTGTTTCCCTCGTCTTCTTAGACAGCTTGTGTTGGGTTGGAAACTGGCCGGAAAAGCCCATTGAGACATGATGCTGGGCTACACAAATAAACCTGACCTGACTTGTCCAACAGTGAGACTTTTTATATCAGCACTCCCAAGCAATGATAACTTGAACTAAAACGCAACTTTAAAAACAAAAGAGTCCGTTGTTGCAGTGTCCTTGAATGTGCCACAAAGAAAACACAGCAACTGGCTGATCATTCTAAACACTTACTGTATGCTTTGGAAAATGACTCTCACTGAGATTAAAATATATACGCATTATGTTGTTCATGAGCTAAATCATGCAAAACCAGCACTAGTGAAATGGATCTGGGCCCATATTGTTCAGAACATGTCTCAGGGGATAGAAAGAGATAACAGTGGCAGCTTATAGTCAGTAAATTGAGGAAAGGCTGTGGGGGTTCAGCGGTTTATTCAGGCTTTACTGTGGCGATGGCAGTGTCCCTCATGTCTGGGGCCAACAAGGTCCTTAGGGTCAGTCAGAAGTAGGCTATGGTCATGAGATTGATGCAGTAACAGACAATATCTGAAGGTTTACTGTGTGTATCCAGTTGTGGCTCACACTTACAGGGTGGATTGTAGAGCAAGAGAACAGGGTATAGTTAGAGTGTGAGTGAATGCTTGTACTGTATGTATGTGTGTGTAGGGTTTTAGGAGGGTAAGGACGTAGCAGAGGTTTACTGCTGGGCCATCAGTGGGACGTCCAGCTAGTCCAGCTAGAGTTCTTAGGGCCGTCTGCCATCTGAGTGCCAGCCATGACCTCTTTTCTCCCTGCGCACAGCTACAAAGCCAACCAGGTCACGCGAAAGGATGAGGTGATTTATACACACACATAGATATGGATCAACACAGTGGACAGAGACACAAAGTCTAGAAAATAGGTGGAATGTGACATGCGTTAAACTGTAAAACACACACAGAGTACACATTTATCTGTCCATAACAGTATGTTTTGACATACAGTATTGACCTTGATTTATTCATTTTTGTCTCTTTTTCTTAATTGTCAAAAAACTGAAACCTACAGGAACAAAAGCAGGGACAGGTGTAAGATACACCATAGTTTAGGGCCTGCTTTAATCCTCTGCTCACTCATGCGCACACAAACACGCACGCACCAGTGTGTGTTGCGTATGAGGCCGATTGATTGGATCACTTTCACCGAGCATGCAGATTATATTGTTAGGTCATCAGGAGTGTAGAGACAGGTCATACCGTTGCCGTCTGTTAGAGAGGGAAACAGAGAGGTAGGCAGAGACAGACAGACAGAAAATGGGGGGGGGGGAGACTTGACAGGGAAAGAATGGGGAGACAAATTGTAAGTGAGACCATCCAGTTATTAAACTATGGATACAGTCTGTGGCAGAACAATCACACACACTTGCACAAACAACTGATACACTCCCTATGAGTAAATTAATATACACTGAGACACTGAAACACACACGCACACACAGACAAGATGCAGTCGCAGGCTCTTATCGCAGCTGAGGAGCTGCCTATTCATCTGCACATAAGAGGACAAAGCGAGTGTACTACACTCAGGAAATTGCAGCCGCGCAATTTACAACTGTTAAGCAGCGGTGGAGGACACAGTCACACACAATCACATACACACTCCTGCACTTTCATCAGAACTATCACTCTCTCTATCTCTCACACACACACACACACACACACACTGGTGCTGGTTGTTTCGCTGCCTGGGTCTTTGAACAGTTCAATGAGGGCTCTTTTCACCAAAGTGAATAGCCCCTCTGATTCCGCTCCACGCTGTGTGTGTACGTGTGTGCGCTTGTCTCTGTGTGAATTGGTGCGTGTGTGTGTGAGTGCCAGACTTGTGTGCACATACCATGTGTTTGCGTGTGTCCTCTTCATCTTTTGTGTGGGCCCAGCTGAGGGGTGAGAGCTGTTTTGCATGTGGCTCGGCCTCACAAGCGAGCTATTCAGCCCAAGTTTGAGCCCAGAGGGAAGCTTCTGAACAAATTGATCCTTCATTGCTCTTTAATTTGGACCTGAGACAAGCTAACCTCAACCTGAAGGTGGGAATTCATCCTTACACATGTGTTTTCACTGTGATTATTCTCAAAGGTCACTGATGTAATGATAAAGGGCTAGGTTTTGGTTTAATTTCTTGATTCCTTGTGCCGAGGACTTCCTGCATTGCTACTGTTGGAGTCATCAGATTGCAGTTTATATGTTTCCAAGTTCAAATGTTTTCAATTATGCATACCATTTAGTGGATGCTTTTATCCAAAGAGGTTTATAGTACCATGAAAGCATACTTTTAGTATGTACTCCTTACCCTGGAATCTACCCACTGAGCTAGAAAAGACCACTTACAAATAGAAGGGTTTTGTCTGTCTGTTTGTTTGTTTCTTAGGACATAAAAGTCTGCTCACTCCTTTACTTTCTCTGTCCACTATCAAGCTATTTTTCAGCCTCTCACAGTAGTAGAACTAGGTCTCCCTCTAGTGAGAGATATTTGTAACACTCCATTAGAGGAAATGTCCAAGATTCACATTCATAAAATATACAGATCCTCAGAATGACAAAAGGCATATAGTTCTAATGACTATAAAAACTTGGGCACCATCTGCTACATTTAGTTGGACAACAGGAGCAGATTTAGTTTTTTTCTTAGGATTAAAGACATCTCTGAGTTGCTCATTTTCAATATATATTTCTCTTTTCTTTTTCCCCACATTTTTTCTCTGGCCTCTTTGTCACCAATGTCTCGTTTCCACTCTTTTCCATTTACTTCTAATCATTTCCTTTAACTGTCTATCCTATTCTACATCCACTACCTTCTGACATCCTGATCCAGGTGATAATATACCAGGGCGGCCAGGTGTTCAGCCTCGCCAACCACCTCAATGGTCGTGTGGGCTTCGTGGCCACAATGCCAAGTACAAGTGCCTCCATCTTCATCAACAACACCCAGCTTTCTGACACGGGGACCTACCAGTGCCTGGTCAACAACCTCCCAGACAGAGGGGGGCGCAACATCGGCGTCATTGGGCTCACCGTGTTGGGTAACCAACCGTACATCACCACAGAATATATCTTTTTTGCCTGTTTCAAAAAATAAGACACAAACAGTTTCTTATATTTGCAGACAGCAGGGTTAAAGCTGCATCTATTGCAATACAATTTCAACATGGTTTAGTTGGTCAAAGGAAGAAAATTTGTAATCTTATGTCGAGTTTGCAAGAACTGCTGCTTTCGACCTGCTTTCATATGATATTCAGTATTTCATTGTCTGACACTTGCTTGCTTTGGCCCTTAACTCGGAGGGCAGCATTTTCTGCCAATTGTAGAGCTGTAAAGAAAGGTAAACTACAACATTTTAAACACAGTCATCATTATGACAAATTGCAGGAGTCTGAAACTTTAGTTTACAGTTAAGAATCCTTTAACACAGAAATTTCAAAGTTGGATTACTGAGATTCTTCAGCTTTTTTGAATATGACATTTCCTCTACAATTAGGAAAACTATAGATTTTCTTTGTAAAGTGGTTAACATGACACCACCCACTCTCTCCATCTGCCAGTGCCCCCCTCGGTGCCAGCATGTCGAATCCAGGGAACGCTGGATGTAGGCAGTGACATCATGCTGATCTGCAGCTCAGAGGAAGGTATTCCCACACCGTCCTACTCCTGGGAGAAGCTGGACGCGCTGCCCAAGCTGCCACACAACGCCATGCAAGGTATTACAAACAAGCTGGCCGTCGGAGTTCCCTTTTGCCCCACCTTCGCTGGTAAATCTCACACACATAGCGCAGCTTAGACTCAGCAACAATCCCGCCATCACCACCACCTGTCATGTGCCAGGCCCGAACTACTGCCCGCCCAAAGGCCCCCCTCCCCCACTGATCCTGCTGAGGGGTGATGATGGATGGATGGATGGAGTGATTCAAACCATGTGAATTTGTGAATGAGTCTGTGCGTCAGGAATGTGTTTGTGTTATTAACCCAGGTGATTTTGCTTTTGTGGTGTTTCTATGTTCTTCCTCATTCTCTCATGCTGAATACCAACCCTACACATTTTTCACACTTATTCCAAACACTTGCCATTCTTTGTACTGGACTGGTGCAATCACTATGGCCATACTACTTCAACTTTAGCTAAGCGGTGACCTAACACCCATCCAGCTACTCTCAGAATAACAGGAGCGGGTGTGTTGGAGTTGCGTTTGGTTTTCAGCATCAGAGAGCACTGTTGTAGTGGACTCTCCTTTCTTTTCCAGCTGTGCCCATTTGCACAGTCAAATAATCGTCATCGCCAGTCACTTTCTTTGTCTGTACACTACTGGTCAATAGAAGGCTAACATCAATCAAATGTAACATCACTTGCAGATAGCAGATTCCCACAACAATAAAGTTAATAATTTCTTTCTTATACAGCTATAGAAATAATAAGTAATGTAGACACTGGGAAAGGACTGTGAATTTGAAGAAACTGAATCATAATTGCAAATTCAGCTACTGAGGTTGAATACATGTCAATGATTAGCATTTGTGAGATGCTAATTGGAAGTTCTGACAATCAGCTCTTTGATATGTTAACATCTAACAGAACTTCAAAGAGGTCAGATTGTATTTCACTGAAAGTGCAGTTGCGTTGGTAAAAAAAAAAAAAAAACAACTCACAAAATTAAACTGACCAATAGGGAAGTTCTTTATAGTTACATTACACCTATTGTATGCTGTTTACATTCTTTTCTCTAAAACCTGATTCTGTAAATTAAATGTATATATTAAACATCAACCATTTGAGAGATAGATTATTGAGATATTTCAATTTAAGATACACGAGGAAATCACATCCTCTATGTGTGTTTAGTTTGACACAGACAGCTGTGACATCTGTCATTGATGACACCTGATGACAGGTGAAAATCTGGCTCACTTCCAATTACTCAGATATCCAGGAAATGCTGAGGCCTTTTTAATGAATCCAGTAGTGTACAGCTCTGTGATTCTAAGCTCACGACTCAACCCATACATCATTTGTGAAAGAAAGGAATCTGCAGCTTTACTTTTTTACTCTACAGTATACTTCACTTGCACACCTTGTATTAAAGCTATATACCACCCTCTATTGGTAGATAGTAGAAGTAGTTCAGTTGAATGTACTAAGAACTAAATTATTTTAAGAAAATTAACCAAATTTCACAGGTTTTACACAAATTGTGAACTTATTTATACTTAACTCATTATCTTATACTTTGCACTCTTTATGTAAATGTTTTTTTGATTGGCTCATATGTGTGCTTCGACATTGCTGTGTGGGTCCATGCATTTGTGTCTTAGTCACTTTAAATACTATGTGGCTCTGTGTGTGTCCTTCAGACCAGATGCAGGGCACTGTAACACTGAGAAACATCAGCACCAGCACCTCAGGACTCTACCAGTGTACCTCCAGCAATGCAATTGGCAAGAGCACCTGTCTGCTCAACCTGCAGGTTGTAGCACGTAAGTACTCTAACCCACTGCTCCTTTACTGCTGGCTACATGTGACACTGTTATTGTCATATATAGACCAGCCGACACCAGGCTGTGTTTGTTTAGGGATGTACATATATAGATGGAAAAGCCACCTCCTCGTCTCACTCTGACACTGACAGATGGGAATAAAGTTACAAGTCTTCTCCTTGAGTGACACTTGTCAAACAGACAGATAAACATAAAAAGACAAAAACAAATAATACAACCAAACAGAGGACAAGACCAGAACATCTTGCAGATAGCAGCGCTCCCCACGGCTGCTCCAACCAGAAAAAAAGACAGAGAGTAGGGTGGGTCACACAGGGTCAGACAGTTTGAATAGCTTGACAGGAAGGACTGTAACATGGTTTTTAGACTTTTTCTTTCATCTGACAGCGTGTGACAGGCTGATGCTCAGTATTACAAATACAGGCAGACAGACAGCAGAGCGCTGAGACTGTCAGACAACAGTGGGTTTCAGTCATTTAAAAGCAGGTAATACCAACATGGTGCAGATGTAAATGCTCAGAAAGAAGAACTGTTACTCAAACACTATTCTGTTCCATTCCTGTTTCTGTTTTACTCTAGTATTATTGGGAAAAACCTGATAAAATATTCATTGCACATAGACCCCTAAACTTTTTGTTTTAGAAATATATTTTACATGTTGTACGTTAACATGGAATACCCACAACTCACTGACGTGTCAGACCTCTCTTTTAGTCAGTCAGACAAATGTGTCAAGTGTTCCTCTTATACAGAAGTGTGTTTTTTGGCATACACTTTGAAAACTGACATCAGAAACAGTCACCTGACACAGTAGTGGACAATTCAGTGCATCAGGAGCTCATTTTTAAGGCAGTGTGAAATCCTTCATATATTAAAGTGCTGGATTTCTCTCATTTGCCATTCTTTCCTTACTACATGTTTGTGTTTAGACTGAAGGATATAATATAGCTGTTGTCCACCAGAGAAGCTTTGCGTATCTCACTGTAGCATTAGCACCTCCTCTCACAGATATATTGGATACAGTGGCACTGTTTACAGCTGCTATAAGTAAGGAACCACTTCCCATTAGGTTCTGAAATTGTATTATTATTTGCATTATTGTATATTACCTAAAAAAATTGATTGCTCCTGTATGTGTATCTAAATCTAAATTCTTTGAAAGTGCAGACTTGAAAACAAGTTAATGAACTTATTATATTGCTTTTTTTCTGTTATTTACTTTTCTGCAACCCATCCAGCTCTCTCTTCAGCTGAGGCTGGTCCTGGACGACTTAGACTGATCTTACTGTCAAACATTTGTGAAACTTTCTGCTCCTGTGTCTCTGTCCTGCAGCCCAGCCACAGAGTGTGGGTCTGATAGCAGGGACCATCGCTACGGGAGTCCTAGCCGTCATCATCTGTTCCCTGTTAGTGGTGGTCACACTCTTCTACTGGAAGAACAAAAACAAATACGACGAGGAGGAGATCCCCAATGAGATCAGGTTTGGCTTTGATTTTCCTTTTTAATCTTCTTTTTTTCCCTTCAGAATAGAGCTTTGGTCAAGGGCAACCAAAAGTTGTTGTAGTGCATGAAGAATAGACAACATAATATTAATGGATGTATTGGATGTAGTGTCTCTGTTGAAGTCAAACATGGATTGTTTACTTGCATATGTATTTCAGACAGTGGCAGGGTGGAGACTACATTTGTGGCCTAGCTGTTGTATTTTAAAAGGCGATAAGATGCAGCAGAGGCTTTGTATTTCCTATTGTAGAATGCATAGCCGAATCACAAAGATTCAGCTAAAAAAAGAACCAGGCCGGTAAATTGGATTTTCAGAATTGGAGAATTCAGCTTAATTTTATCTCCCGGCAGCAAATTTTTCCATCATCGCAGGCTAATATGTCTTTTCACACAGTCCGTGAAGCTCTGTCACTTGTTTAAATGGGCTGCAATTTACCCCCTAAATCACTCCATGAATCATTTGGAAGATAAATCATTGTTCAGATATCCGAGGCTTTGGCTGATTGGGATAAGATCTGCCTCATTTTGGGCTCAACTACAAACCCTAATTTAGTTTCCACCCCTATGGCTCTGCTTTTCCCCACTAACAGCAAATCACAATGAATATATTTTATCTCAGCCAAATGTATCAAGAGCTAAAATTACTCTTCATAAAAAAACACCATTTATATGAGCAAGGATTGAATAGACTGCAACGTAACAGTAGTGTTTGTGTCAGCTTAATTTCAAAAAGTTCACTGTATATTTTCTGAAAGTATATATAAAATTGATTGATTGATTTTGTTTAATTAAGTGTAGCCTGAATGTAGTGTTGACTACAAGAAGTAAACACAATTGTATTAACATTTTTTATGATGAAATAAATATAATAGCCCTTTTTTTTTTTTTTTGGACAATGTAAAGTTGTAGTTTTTGGCACTTTTGTTGCTATTGCTTTATTTGGTGTTCCGGTTTGTGTGACCACCCACTGTATATTTGACAGGGCCCAGACAGAGTAAAAATGAATACATAAGTAGCATTTAAATTCTCAGTGTATTGCATAGAGAGGCTGTTTTAATTTTTAATGCATCATAGAGGATTTGTGCTAAATATCTGAAGATTAACTAATTGGCTATCTTACTGTTATCATTTCTAATATCACTGACATCTTCACAACTTCAACTTGTATGTTCTTATTAACAGAGAAGATGACCTTCCTCCCAAGAGGTCATCATCAGTGAAGGCTTTCCATGCAGACGCCTCATCCTCAGAGAACGACACGCTGACGTCTACCAACACCTACAACAGCCGCTACTGGCACAACCCCAAACCCAACTATGACACCAACTCCTATACACGCTACAATGGAGACACTCGCCAGACCTTCTCCACGGCTACTCATGGTGCACACGGACAGGCTCAGAATGCAGGACACGGCCACAGTACAGTGGTCACAGCACCCGGCTCAGCCCCACTGTCCCGCCACGCGCAGCCCACGACGGCAACAACGACATCGTTTGCCAATGGCAGCCACACGCTCCCACCACCCAAGACTCTGGTGGTCACCACAAACTCTGCCCCGTCCCCTCCCACCATGGTGCGCAGCAACGGCTCTGTGAGCCTCAAACCGGTGGTGACGTCCACACACGGGCAGCACACGCACTCCTACGCGGTGAGCCAGGCCACGCTGGAGCGGATGGGGGCGGTGCCTGTCATGGTGCCTGCCCAGAGCAGAGCAGGCTCCCTGGTCTGAAATCTGTTTTGGTAAACTGTTAGCTTTGACTAAATGAGTGTTTGGTTGTGAAATCCACTGATGATATGGGCTGAAGCAGCCCACTGCCCTTTATAACTGTGTCTTTCTGTTTGTCTCAACCTCTTTATCTCAAAACAAACTGGGATTTTACAGTGCAGAGTTCATTTAATGCCAATTCCTTGATGGAGGGACCCTCCATTTTGTAGACAAACACCACTTGGAATCTGATCATCCCCTTATTGGATGGATTTTCCTGGTGGGTGTGGTGGGAACTATTTTTCAACCACTTGGTTGGAGTGACATTTCCTGCAGAACCTGGATTCCCAGATCTTTTTCAGGGCTGGATCATTGTGATGATTGTGTTTTTTTTTTTTTGGACTCAAAGCAACACGAGGCATTTTCATCTCAGTGTGTCCATGCTGCATGGTCAGACAGAAGCGAGCTCGGATTCCCACATAAATGCACGTGTCCCTTGTTTTAGGATAACAAATGAAGTCCATATTATTTCTAATAATTTCTTCTTACAGTTGTATTTTTGATTGACAGTAATGATAGTGACAATGAGGGTTAAGCAATGAAAAAGTGAATGTTCAAACGTCTATTTGGAGTAACCTAAAGGATGAAAGTATACGAATGAAATGATATTGGGTGAAATGGCCTTAGAAGCTTAGAGAGAGGGGTTTCATTTGGGTGCAATACATTGCATAAAATACTTTACTTCATTGAATGCAAACATTTTAATTAAGTTTTTGCACTTTTCAGAGCAATTTTATATCAAAACTGCTGTCTTATGAACAATAAAACTTACTACTGATATGCTTTACCCAAATCCACATAAATCAAAACTTTCCTGCACATACAACATATTGGTGATATTTGAAGATAGCACAAGTGCTGGATTTTCAGAGAAAAACTGCACAACACTTTTCACAACAGAAAGCTAATGTCCCCCTGATTTCAACTTGAACCTGTTCGTCCTTGCTGTTGTCCTAATCTGGTTCATGTCACATCAGTGCTGCTTTGAGAGAACGTGGATAAGAGGATGTCTTATTTCATAAATGCTTTATAAAGAGAAAAATATATATTTAAAGGTGATTTGTTTTCCCTTAACAAAGGCCAACACCTACTGTTTTCTACTGTACATATTGTAACTACAACAGTAGGCTAGATTGTGAATCAAAGAAAACACATTACATGTCTGACTGAAACATATTTTACAACTTGTGTCTTAATTTTAAAACAGTTCTTTTTGTTACATTAGACAACAAGCTCGGTTTGATAGACAGTGTTATTGGTTTCAATGAAGGGATGCTTTTTTATGTTTTCATTTTCTAATGAGAATTGCCATTTCATCATAAGGTCTGAGGTAAATACAGAATGTTTTAACATTAATGGTCATATGTTTTACTATAAATAATAGACACCTATGCTGTATATGGTAGAAAGTATCACTGTGTTTCTGACCTACTGTATTTATATTTTAACCAAATCTCACCAGTGGAAAGTCACATAACTGTCAGTGTTCCCAAATTTAGCAATCCTCATTTCTTATTGTGCATTACCTGAATGCACAATACAAATAATTTCTTTGTAGCTATGATGCAATATTTGATACAGCAATCATTTGTGTGTTACATGCAGTATTGGAAAGTATGTTTTATTATTTAAAGCAATTTCTCTTTGGGTCTAATATATGAGTTTTAATTCAATGTTTGCTGTTTTGGCATTTAAAGTCTTACTTAGAGAAATGTATGTGCTAACATTACAGAAAGTGCTCCAACCTTAACAAATACAATCTAATGACTTATGGAGACCATTTTCACTGACTTTTGACGGGACTTTGACTGGAAGGTGTTAGATGCACTCAAATACAGTTAATTGAATTAGAAGAAAACTTGGAGGGTTGGCAACTAGTCTTGAGTGGTATTAGCTTATTATTTTAGACTGGAAACATAAATAAACAGAATGCTCTTCAATCCCAACAACTATTTGGATATGAGCAATAAATATTAGCCAAGTTATTGATGTCATCCCTTAATTCACACACGTGGAGTCTTAAAATTAGACCTGATGAGTACCAGTCACTGGCACAGTTTGTTGTCAATGATGTAGGCCCGCAGTTTACACAGACTTGGATCAAACAGTAATCCTGAATTCTCCTGTTTTTTGCCTGGAAGTCATGATGGAAATGGCTTGTAGTTTTAAATCTCTATCGTTTTATTTATCTACTATTCTATCAGTTACTACACTATGTACCAGTCCAGATCAATCACAAACATGTTTTTTCATCATTGTACATTTGACCCCGGTCTGACCACAGCTATACACCCACTTAGTGTTGTTGCAGACACATTGATCCAACATGTTTTTTCATTCTTTTTTGTCTCACGGCTGTCTGCTGTACAGCAGAGCTACAGTACTTTGGTTAAGTCCACCTGCAACACACACACACACACACACACACACACACACACACACACACACACACACACACAGACATTGATTTATAAATACAGTCTGACAGTGTTTTCAGAATAAAGTCTTCTGTCTGTGTAGATTTCACTCACCATCTCTCCCAGTGTCCCTGCCCTGAACACTGGCTGACAACATTTAAATGAGATCTCTGGCTTTATTTTTCCCAGAGATAAATTCAGGCTGGAAAAGCTAAACTGAGATTATTTTACTCTAACTCTGCCCTCTGTTTGCAGGAGCAATGGAGGAAAGAGAGCACAATCAGTAGAAAACTACTGAGGTTTTAACCCAGATTAAACAAACATCTCATCTTCTACCCTGGCCATAGGTTGGTGTGTGGTACACAAGGTGGTATATGGGTTGTGTATATAGATAAATAATGACATGTGATATATTGCCAATAGTAAAACTAATCTGTAAATATGTATAAAAACACATCTTGTTCTTACTGTTGGGTTGAAATGAAATAGGAAAAATAACTGAAACTTGTAGTGAATAAATATTGTTAATACATTGTAGTGAGCATCCCGCTCATTAGTTTGTCTGTGTGTTGCGTGTGTGTGTGTGTTTTTTAAGATGAAAGCAACATAACTCAATAATAAATAAAAAGTAGAGAAACAAGAAGAGAGAAAAAGAGATAAATGAAATAAAAAATTTCTTTATGAGAGTTCAAGTGCATCATCATCATTAGGAAACTGAAGCATTGTCCTGCATTTTAACTGCATGTAAGTATAATATGTTCAGATTATGCATAAAATGTCTCATGTACAGGAGGTATCGACTTCAGGAGGAGCTGCTGCTTTAATATGAATAACGCATTTCAGGCTTTGCTCAGCAAGCTTTCTATGAAACTCTTTCATCGAGCCTTTGGTGCTGCTGCAGGCTGTTAAGACAACAATAAAAAAGGGAGCGGTACAGAATAACAATATGAAGAATATGCAACTGTGCTACCTTTTTCATGCGTTTTTGGTTTCTATCCCAAGGCAAATTGTGTAATACTGCAAAAATGAAACCTCTCCCAAGTAAAGATACAGAGTCAAACCAGATACATGAAGAGATACTTTAGGTATAAAGTTCAATTTTTTCTGTTTAATGCTTATGTTTTATACACCTGCTCTGTGCGGTGCTTCCGGCTCTCACAGTGTTGTTGATTATGTTCAGAACAAATGAGTCCATGTTAATGTGCATAAATTTGAATCATTTCTGTTCATTACTGCCTATTTACCAAGTATATTATGCCATATTACCCTGATACATATATAATTTATGAATTTGGGGTTAACATGGGCATCATCTCTTGCACTGAGTTAAAGCTCCTAATTATTTGGCTTGTTTTAGGTTGTATTTAGGAGTGTGTGTGTGTGTGTGTGTTTGTGTGTTTGAGTGGGCAAGGCATAGCTCTGTTGGTGGGTTCATGGTGTATTTGGCAGATTTATACATGGCCATGATAATTTTAACCAGCTCACCATTTCCTGTAATTTGAAGTATCTGGATTGGAATCAGGAGGAACTGCAGTTCTTAAATGAACCACCAGAGGACAGTGTTTATACACTCATCGCAGCCAGGACTTGCAGAAATTTGTTCTTCAATTCAGTCTCAAATCCCATCATAAGAGTTCAAGTAAATTGTGAACCATTTATTATAAAAGGTAAATGTATCCAAAGGTAATGGATTGAGTGTTAATGGACTTATTTAAATTAATTTGAATAACACTTGTCTTAATGCAATCTTAAAGGTGGCGGTTTCATTTCTAATCTGAATTTCCATCAGTATTCCTATATTCTTCGTCTAACTCAGTTCGGCTTTTAAAATCAATAGGAGTGACCTTTGGAAAGGCAGTGGCAAAAAGGGCAATGGACCAGCACTCCTGAGGATTGTGCTCATTATTTGAACATGCGGCCACTAGCTTGGTGTGTGTGTGCGTGTGTGAGTGTCTGTGTTGAAGCAAGCATAGTAGCAAGTAGCATTGGGGTTAATTATCTGAGATCTCAATTATGATGAACCAAAGGAACCTTTCTTCCAATAGCTCCTTTATTCTTCTTCTTCCTTGCACCATATGTGTGTTCCATTCATCATTTAATATTATTACACTCCTCACCCTTCTTGTTTAATACATACAGTATATAGTGCTACATTACACATCATGTGAGTGGCCACTTGTTTGCTGCTGGGTTGCTGTCTGACAGAGAGTCTGACAGAGAACACATTGTCAGAAGCATTTTCTCTAAAGCAAACGTGATACCACAATTAATAATGAATAATAAAAGTGAATAAAACATAAACATATAAGCAAACACTATAAACAATTCCGAATCCACAAAATATTGTACACTGCCATGGCGGGTTGGGCACAAGAAAGGACAGTGTTTTGTGGACGTTGAAAAGTAATTTTATCATTCCCCCACTGACTTCCCCTTAGCTGTACCTGAAGTCAAGAGCTCAGTCTTTGCAATGAAAGCTGTAACCCAATGAAGCTCCTAGTCAATACACTGACATCTCCAATAAGTTTTTCTTCACTGCTTGTTTAATTTCAGTGTCTTGCAATTCTTTTTTATTTTGAAAAGTGCTACCTAAATACTGCAATTTTTTGTTTGGTCTTCTGTTGCTCTTATATATGTCTTTACAGTGCACCATGCCAGTCTAGACAATATATTTTTACCTCCTGCCAAGGCTAACTGCAGCAGAAAGCTTTTAACTTTATTGAACTGTCGAAATGCTACCATGCGCTCAATGGTGACCAGGAGCAAATCTTTTACAGTATAGAAAGCTTCAGACTGTATCTCTTTCTCTTTGTCTCCATCTCTTGCTCATTTATTTTGATACTAAAGTTGCACCTTTCATACACAAAGATAATAATGGCACACTTACATCCAAGCCCATAAAGAGAAAGTATGCAAATCAATGTAATTTATACAGTTGTTTTTTTTTACTTATCACAACAATCATTCAAACAGCCTAAAAAGTAGCAATGGACTCTTGAGATTATGCATTTGAGAAGTAAAACCAGCATATGTAAGTGCATATTCATCTCTGTGATAGTCCTCTTACTCATTATTCTGCGATTCACTACCTGAAGCTAAAGTGAACACACTGACCAGTGAGATGGGGAACAAATGAAAGAGAATGAAAGAGAAAAAACAAAAAAAGGCAGAAACCCATTTCCCAGCAGGGCGGGACAGGTGGCCATCTATGGAGCTGAATATGGCCAATCAAGCCTCTGGTTTGCAGGCTGAATGCACAATGCTGTTATGAGAAATCACTTTGGACATCCATTACACGGCCCTTTCCAAAATGTTCTCTCCTCTCGACTGTTGCCTATAGAGCAGCCATCCCATTATAGCCCCGAGCTGTGGAACTGGCTCACTGCCTCATTCTCTTTTTTTCTTTCTTTGCCTCTGCTGAAACCACAAAACAGTGGTCTAGTCATACTAAATGTGTTGTGAAGCTATGCAGTACCGGGAAAAAAAACAACTTCTTTTCACCTGTACACAAAAGTAGCCTAAATAAATGAACAACTTTGCAGAAAATGCATTAAAATCACTAGCGATATTGACAACAATGCCCAAATATGTGGTATCACATATATTTACAGTAGTATCCAACACATGTGTATGACACCACCACATTCGATCAAAAGAGAGGAGTCAATTCACCATATTTAACCTGAAGAAATATATTAGCAATGGGGTACCAAGACTGTTGCTGGATGAGTGAGTGACCCCATTCGACACCTGTTTGGCTGGCATTCTTCTATGCCCAAAACACTCCCCTACAGACTTCTGGTACAATCATTGTCAGGACACCATGGCAACCACTACTCTCCAAGGTGACGACTGGTGATGATAACACTCCTCAACAGTCTCCTGCCTCCAATTACACTTGGGTTCTCACTGCACTCCTACTGTATAGTCCTACATCTTATTATTTTTAGTTATGTTATGCATGATAATACATTGAAATGTTTGGATTCTCAGGCCATGCTCATAGCTTTTTGAATCAAATCGACCAAATTTGAAGGAAAGAAGGAGGTAAGGAAAGAAAAGACAGAAAGAGTAGTTTTATCTAATTCAGTGAATTCATCAAAGCAAATAGCAAAGGAATTTGATTTTATATGATGAATATAAATATAAGCACATACCTTGTATACAATATACAATGACATAGATGAGGACAAAAAGGAACAAAAGAAGCGAGGAAAGAAGCAGCTGTTTGTTTTCTGGTCTGAAAGAGTTGCAGAAGTTGTATAGATGTTGTTAACCCCTGAATCAGAGGTCACAGCAGTCCATCTGGGAAATAATCAATGGAGAATGGGAAAGAGAAAGAAGAGAAAAAATTAAGTGATGAAAACAGATTCAGCACAGTGATGGACAGGTTCAGGGTTAAGAGGAGGAGAATCGCTCAGACAAACAATTTAAACTTTGATCAAGAGTAAGATGAAGTTAGCAAAAAAAACTGCATCTCTTCAAAAAAGCTTTTGTTAATTCCAGCACTCCGTTTTATGGCCAACATCTCTCATCTCTTTTATTATAAGCATTTATCTTTATTGTTGGGGTTTATTTTATTTCATTTTATTGCTGTGTTCTTTTAATTGCCTGATTTTATAGGCCTCTGTCATGAAATGTTTTAAGCACTTTGGATCCTCCTGCAGAACTTGCCTGAGAATCATCATGTTTTTAAGTTTTCTTCAGTATCACAGTAATCCAGTGACACAAACAGGATGCAGAGGTCAGTTTCACATTGTTTAAAATGTCTCAATGTTACGGAACAGACCAACCCAGAGACACAGGTAAGGAGATTTCGAGGGTTTATTGATTACAGAGATAAATAGAGAGTCTATAGGAGTAGAGAAGATACCGTCCCTTGGATCACTGATGGGAGTGAAGTGCAGGAGCTGGATAGCTGAACACGAGGCGACGGGAACGGGAGCCACACACACTGTAGACAGAAGACACTCCGGAGCCGGGTGAGAACTGCTACCCATAGGAAACAGGAGTCGAGTTGGAGGTTCGTAGCGCTGGATGGCTGAGAACAAGAAGTAGCGTCGTAGTAGAGTCTGAGGTTAACTGAAGGTAGGAGGCGTAGCTCTGTCCTTCTAGCGAACGAGACCGGACACTGACTGAGGTGAAGAGTGGAGATTTATAGTGGAGAGGAGTGGCTAATTGCAACCAGGTGTGTGCTGAGTCACAGGTGCAGGTGATTAGTATTCAGGTGAAGAGGAGCGGCGTGGCTGAGATGAGGTGGAGCCTGGCGTGTCTGTGACACTCAACTGGAGCGAAAACATTGTGCTTATCCCAATAAGGCTTTATGAATCTATCTACCAGTTCCTGGTGAGTCGTCCAGCGGTCAGATTCACATGTCATATGGGACGAATGGAAGAGATGGAAAGACTGAGGGTTAAAAATACTGTGCACTGATAATAACACCAGTTAAATCTGGGTTTATTTGAACAATGGCGTTTGGCTGATGGGAGGAGTCCATGTTTGCTTGGTTTTCAGGCACTTCCTTATTATTAAGTACCAAGTCGGGTAAACCGGAGCTATCCGAAAAGTCTGGGTTGTAATCATGACTTGGACTGTTAACAAGTCGGAAATCTCGTAATTAACTCCGATGTGACATGAATGTGGCAAAATGGTGTCACAGTAAAATTCATCCACACATCTTTGTAAAATATTTGGTTGTAGGAGCCCGAGTAGCTACTCACAGGGCTACCTGACGAACAACTGTAGCTGGCAGGCTAACGGCGGGTTAGGTGGGAAAAGATTTTTGAAAATACAAACACGTGACTGAAAGCGAGATTGTGTAAGTTATGTAACACATTGTTCCTCTTATAAATGAAAAGTTGAATTCATAGGCAATTAAACGCACCGTTCAAAACACACAGCAGTTTTCCTGCTTACTCGTTCTGGTAGCTTATGGTGGCTAATGTTAGCTAACTGTCACTTGTAGCTACAGTGTACCTTTAAGTGTATTTATACAAGATACTGTACATTAATGGAGTTTCAAAGAAGTTGAGGTGTGGCTTATCTTATGTGAGAATGGATTGGTCCCTCTGTGTATTTGCATATTTGTACAGGCATCAGAGTGTGTGTGAGGAACAAGGTAATAATAAAAGCAATTTGTTTATCTCTAAATGTTTCACTTGGTGATTTTTTTAAAAGAATACTCATTATTATCATTATTGTAAAAGAAGGGCTGGATCAATAAATGAATAAAAGAGTCAGATCAGATGTTTCATCCTTGTTATACAGTTTGACCAAAATCACACCTAACAGCCTTTTGACAGCTTTTTAATACAGTTTCATGCAGATGAATCAGCTTCTAATGTATTGCTAATGCTTTTAAACTTTTTACCCCACAAAGGATTAGGATTTCCTGCTGTACCTGTTGCTGTTTGTTCAGCTGATACAATACATGACACCTGAGTGTTGGAACTGATTTCAGGTCCATCTTCCATCATAAGAAACTCACAGGAGACAAAGTGAAGACATCACATCAGTTTTCTGCTCAGCTTCTCATTTATTGTCACTGTGCATCAGATAAAGATTCAAACCTCCACCAATCGTTATGTTGAAACTAGTTAGTTTGACTATAAAGCTGAGTGTGTGTTTAGTTGCAGCCAGCAGACTGGAGGCAACATCTTAACCAGCAGAGAATCATTTCTCTGCACCGATAGCTGACTGAAGACTTTACAGCCAGCAGCTGCTCACACACACAATCAAACTCTGACTTTTATTTTAGATGGACATATTTACTTCAGCTGCTGATGTCCGTCTACCTTCACTTTTTTGTCAACTGGCTGTAACTGAACTACAAAACTGCAAAGATTTCCTGATACTTTTCCTCTTTAAAATTGTGTTGGCAAGTAATGCAGCGATTTACACACTATCAGACTCTAAATATGTGTTTCCATTTAAAGATTATGGGCCCTACTTTCCTGCTGGCACAAACCTGAAGTCAGCTGGTGGCGTTTTGTGTTTGGTTATTTCTCTGCTCTAGACAAACCTGCGCGCACAGGCAGGTGGTGCAGCTGAGGCTGACCAGGTGGTGCAATTAATATTTCATTTGTCTGCTGCTTTTAAAGATGAGAGGAGCTCATGTGATTGGTCGTTACTGAAGCTCCGCCTGACTCCACCTGCTGATTCCTCTGACTAATCTGTTCAGCGTTTCTTCCACGCTGCAGCGAGAGGCGACTGCTTTGAGCCACAGATGGTAACAAAAATTACAAACATTAGTTGGTTTTCTTGTGCTGGCGGATTGTGCTTGTGCCCAGTTTCAGGAAAATACAGCCCACAGTGAGATTACATGCTTAATGAGAGAAAGAGAAAGAAATCACAAGAGATCAGCAGATATTGTATGTTGGTCCTGGAGATTTACTGCACTCGACGGATCTTCATGCTGATGGTCTTCAGGGAGTAATCATTACCTTTCCAAAAAAAACACTCCACTCCAACAGCAAAGAGAGTCTTGTCAGCCCCCCAATGATAAACCCCGTTGGGGTTTGCATGGTGACAAGCATTGTACCAGAACGCCCCCAGGTATAATCTGGCACAGTTGCCAGACCAGGAGTCCTGGTCTTTGTCGAAAGTGGAGAACTTCTGTCCGTCGTGAGAACGCAAGGAGTCTCCTACAGAAACACACACAGAACCACAGTTAATTTGCATGAACTATAAACATCAGCTCAACCTTAAACAGCAGCAGTCTTCTGTCAGACAGACAGGTGATCCCCGTTACAGTCCAGACACCTGAAGTCTCCAGCTGCTCCATCACTGTTTTACCTCACTGACACATAACTCATCCACAGACACCAGAGGTCGTCGTCATTTAAACCGTCCACACAAAGACTGCCTTGGCAGCATCGTGCACCGAGACCATGGGTGTGTACATAGTGTGTATTCCTGAGTAATTAATCTTATCTGAGCAAACAGGTGAACACTCTAGTGGCAATGATGTCTCACTGAACTCAACTGCCATTTCAGTAAGTAAATAAATAATTGAACAGTTGAAACACAGACTCTTACTCACCCGCCCCCCCATTGATGAATCCAAATACATTCAGCAGATATCCTTCATGTTCTGAATCAACTGCGAATGAATAGTACCGAGCAAACACTTTTTTCCCCTCAAAGTCCTCCATGTCGACCAGCAGCTCATATTTTTGGTTGCGTGTCAGGTAGTGGATGTTGTCAAGATCTGAGCCTACACACACACACGCACGCGCTATATATACACATGTACAAACTGGGTTATTGTTTATTGTGAAAGTCCAACAGGAAGTGTTCATATAGAAAATCACTTCAGTTAAATACTCACCGTCCACTGTGCTCCTTCTGACTCCATGTCGCAGTACACCTACACACAAACACATTCATCAGTAAATGACTATTGTACATCAGGTTAATACTTATGAGCCTGTGCATTATTTAATGTATTATTTTATTAGATTTTATGTAGATATTTTATGCAACTCTCAGAGGCCTTAGCTAGAATCACCCAGAGCCAACTCCTGCGAAAGTACAAGGTGTGTTAAGATCAGATAATCATTTATTGATCCCCCAGAGGGGAAATTCGGCTGCTACAGCAGCACAGAGACAGATATAAGTACAGATAAATATGGAAACTTCAAATAAAACAGATACATTCTAAGTTTATAAAATAAAAACTAAGAACAGAATAAAATAGAAGCTATACAAGAGCAATTAAACTCAAAACTCAAACTTACAGGCTAAAACTAAATTCATACATTCACTACCTCTCCTGCTGGTGCGACTGCCTGCACATGTACCAGGCTGGTGTTCCCATCAGAGATTTCACTGTGAGAAGTGCAGTGAGATCACTTCTGGTACGAATATAAATAAAACTGAACTGTCATGGTGACGTCTAATCTCCTTTATCATGTGATGTCAGGATCAGACGACATGATATCAACCCGATATTGGTCCGAGCCGACACACAAGGGGCGTCATGGATGAAATGAACATCGAGCAGGACAGATTTATCCCCTGTGTGACGTGTGAATGTTTGGTGACATTGACCAATAGGAGCACAGAGTGCGGACTGATGTTGGTGCTGTCAGGGGGAACAGTCAGTCCCTGACGCCTCCTCTCTCAGAGAGGCTGTGATTGGTTGGGGTTCAAAGGTAGTCACGGCAAGAATTTGTGACTCTGCAGTGTGATCACCTAATCTGACTCAGGAAGAAATACCTTGTAGTCTGATTCCAGCACAAATGGGAACCTGCGTCCCAGAGAGGGTGAAGTGTACCTGGACAGCAGACCTTTCTCCAGCGGGGTAGATGGTGTACACTCCACTGGGTAGGCTCTTGTCTTGGTGACGGATATCACTCCAGTCTAGATCTAGCAAGGTTAAAAGAGAGCCACCTTCGTGACACTGAAATCTCTGGCTTTAGGCTCAACGTACCTCGCTAACCTATTAATCTCGCTTCGTTGTCCATTTCCATTTATCCATTTATCACTTTCATATTTCCTCTTTATATCATTACTTTAGGGTGTTATATTTTAACTCTCTTGTTATTACATATATTAATTGTGCCTGTTTTAGTATCATCATTTTAGTATTGCATGCACTTCCATAAATTTTGCACTTGTATCTGTTTTATATTCAAGAGTTTGTTCTTTTATTGGTATTCTATCTGCTTTATATGAGATCATCTCATATATTTGCATTTTATTTGCTTATATCCAATATGTGGTTATTTCCTCTACTTAAATTTCACCTGCCTTATATTATTTCCTTTATCCACATTTTCCTTATTCATACATGAACTGATTTCTTTTAATTTGCACTTCCATCTGTTTATGTACAGGCTCAGTGCTGCTTGACACATATATTCCTAATTTTTTGTTTGCTTAAGCTTGAAAAGTGCTATATAATAATAATAATAATAATAATAATAATAATAATAATAATAATAATAATAATAATAATAATAATAATAATAATAATAATCGGTGGAGTGACTACATCCCAAACAAAAAAACAAGATAACACAACTAAATTGCTACAATGAATGACACAACAGCAGTAACACACAAGTGACCACACCAAAACGTGGACTGCAACATACAGTGATCACACTGGAGTCAGCGACCACAAACAAATGTTTCCAACTTACACCTCAGCAGCAAAGAAGTGACCCAAAACATATGGAGTTACTGCACACACAAGTATTTATCACAGCTACACAAGACAACGTGACCAAACAAAAGTATTGTCATCTCACGGAAAGTTTAAAGCCAAGTTGCTGGGAATCAAGCTGGAGAGGCAAGAAATGAGTCACTCTGTCTGAAGAGGAGCAGGGACTACTTCAGGGGTTTTAATGAAAGTTATATAGTATAGTTATCATAGTGCATATCAATAAAAATATTGAAACTGACATACAGCCGTAACACCTCCTTTACATAAATATTTGATGGTCTGTCTGCCTCTAAATTAAAGCGTATCATCAGTGGCGACTTTCTGCAGAGAGAGTTGTGGTTTCCTCTGCCGGCTGAATTTACTGTTATTTACTGCGAGATGAGATGCTTAGTGCTCAGTGCCTTTGGGGGGCAGTTAAATTAAGTTAAAAAGAAAATAACAGTACCAGAGCTGTAACGTCGCTGTTATCACAGTGTTTGGGCTCCTCTGAACAAACATCAGTCAGTGGAGAGTTTTCTTCTGTTGCAGCACAGCTTTATACTTTATTCTGATTAGAAACACATATTTTACATCTTCCACAGCATTTTTTCAATCATTTCTGTCACACATTAACAGGAGTACAGCTCATACATTTCATGAAATAAAGTTGTGCTGTGTATTAGGCGGACGTGTTTTCTGAAAAATTAAACCCTTTAAAAATACCCCAAGTGCAAATTAAGTAGATTTTAAATCTATTCACAATCAGTTTAAGGTGTTTGTGATTTTGGTTGAAATTAGAAATTGACATTTGTCAGTGTAATAGTTTTATGGATTTTTTTATTCAGTACTGAGGCAAATTCATGGAATTTGGGTATTAAATTTGTACTTTATAAGAACATTAATCGTTCAATTATTGTTAAACATGTGCAACCTAAGGGATAAATCAATGTATTCTGACATATTAAGGGATTTTCTTAATGGATTAAAGGGCAAATAAACGTACAAAAATAACATTACAGGTGAACATTACCACGGTATAAATTAAAAGGCTTTCATGTCATTTGGTCAATTTAAAGGAGTTTTTAACCCTTAAAAAGACCCTAAAAACTGTGCAGATAATCCATTAATCATCCAACTAACATTGTACTTTAACTGGCCGTATTTAGCATTTAAAGCAGCAGATAATATCATAGTACATTACAATGTAGTTTTCAGCAGATATATCAATGTACTTTTATAACTAACTCATCGGTGTATAAACAGTTTAACACAGTTGTAATTATTTACATTAATAAATATTTCACATTTTATATGAAGAATTAAATATATGTATGTATTATATTTATTGTGTAATTTACATTGATTTATTCTGTTATTAATGAAGTGTATTTGATAATAAATAGAACCAGTTAGGGATGTTTCATAAGAGGAAAAATTTGAAATCTTATCTTCTTAAAACTACATTGTAATGTGTTTATAAATGCTATTATATTATATGCTGCTTAAAAAGGCAAAGTAAAGTGTCTGAAATGATAGTGTGATACATGTGCAGCCACAGACTCAGCAGCATGAAGGGGCACTGACGGCTGAGGATGAGGAGGAGGACATCTGAGATGAAGGAGGAGAGTCTGGTTAGTCGGTCTCCGTGAGGCTGTGAACTCCGTGAACTCCTGTCCTCGTTCATGGATCCATTTATTGGACACTGCAGACAGAGAAGATGAACAGATGATGAGTTCAAGGGTCAGACTAAAAGGCAGGAATATTTTGACAGATTCTTTTCATCAGATTTATTAAACCGTGTGTTCGTCTGATTCTGTTTTATAAATATCAATCATCGTTTCATCACTGTTTGCATATCAATACTTGTACCTGCTTCACCTCTCACCTGTCAATATTCAGTTTTCCATCCAAATGCAGCACAAATTTTAACTGAATTTCTATTTTCATGCTTGTCTCCATCCACTGCTGCTGTGTGAACATGAGCTCATTGGCTGATGGAGGTAAACAGCTGGTGGAGCTAATTCTCCAGCCGCTGCCATTAAAGCATCGCAGAAGAAGAGGACACAGCGAGATGACGTCATTAAAAGAGCTCCAGTCAAAGCTCAGACGATGGAAAACCATGCGGGAAACTTGATGGAAACATGACATTTCTGTTAGTTTCATGTGTTAATGTGAGGAAGGTTACAGCCTCCTCATCGCTCCAAACACATCTGATGTGTACGTCAGCATTTATTCACTCAGTCCGTTTCTGCTGCACTTTGTCACATTTAGCTTTTATTGATAAACCAACTTTTCCACCTCAGCTTAAAAACCTTTTTTGCAGTATTTCGAGATGTTTTGTATTTTTGTTGTTTCCTCTCAGGTTATTTTTTATGTGCAAATTGAAAATGTGCATAAAAACAGGCGGCTGGAAAAGCACCTAAACAGACAACAGCACAGAAGAACGAAGAGCAGTTGGACCCATTGAGTCGCTTCAGTGAGGTTCTCCAACAGAACAACTGTGGTTGTTTCTAGAACCGTATCATTAACTCATGTAAACCATCATCAGCTGCGATGTCTCAGTCATCATCACTAAACGTCAGAAGGAAGGAAGGATTAACAGCGATGGAAGAAGCACTCAGATCTTTTACTTCAGTCAAAGTACTAACACCACAGCGTAGAAATAATCTTGTTGCAAATAAAAGTCCTGCATTCAAAATACTTAAAGTACTTAAAGTACCAAAAGTAAAAGTACTCATCATGCAGAATAACATATATTACTGGATTATAATTATTGATGCATTCATGTGTTCATCACTTTAATGTTGCAGCTGGTGAAGGTGGAGCTCATTGTAATGACTTTATGTACTGATAGAGGGTTGGGCGATGTGACGGCAGCTTACATAACGTGTGACGGTAGAAATGGGTCCACCGATAGAGAGCTTCCACTGCGGGAGCTATCGCTTATAGAAAAGTTAGTTCTGACTGAGTAATTTGGCTGATGTACAGTACAACAGCACTGGGACTTTTAACTATACATGTATCACTCCACTTTGCACCTCAGAGATGGAAATATTTGCAAAAATAACATTTGATTCAAATTCTGAATGGTCGTCAGAAGAGGACGAAGGGAAGGAAAGAAGCCTGGATACTTCAGCACAAACATGCAGGTGTGTGCGCGTATGACCTCGACCTCGACAAATTAGAGAAGAGCAACATTGTAAGGCGAACAACATGGGCTTTGAACTGCTTTCAGACCTGTATAAGTCTAAACAGCATAACCATCGACATCCAGCCCGTTAAGAAGGCCGAGCTGAATATAATATTGAGGCAGTTTAACCCTCTGCCCGGCAGCATCACATATCTGAGCAAAATTTCCCGAGAGCCACCGCTATACAGACACTGTCTGATGCGGGACTCGAGGCGAGGCAGATCCTGGCAGTGAGCGGGTACAGGTGAGAGGCTTTATAGAAACATACAGAGACCTCGATGTGAATTGTGATTTATAGCCTATTGAGTCGCAGAACATAAAAAATATAAACAAAACACCCTTAGACACCCTTTGACAGTGACTTATGGTTACCCATAGTTGTTTTGTGGTGGTTTCCTTTGTGACCTGAAGTTTTTGTATCTGCATGTGCTGTGCCAAGAATCTTCTCTGCTAACAGGTTTGTGCTGTATTAAACTCATTTATCAGTACACATCAGTTCTACACATCAGGTACAGTTATTTTAAACAATTTCTTAATTGACTTTACAGAACAATTACTGTATCGTGATATATACCGTTACCGTGATACATAATTAGATACCATGATTGAAGATTTTGGCCATATCGCCCACCCCTATACTGATGGGTAGTTATGATCTATAATAATACATCATCATTCATTAGTTGATTTAAACCTACAGCTGTCAGATAAATGTAGTGGAGTAGAGGTATAAAGTAGCGGAAATTGGAAATACTCAGGTAAAGTACAAGTACCTCAAAACTGTACTTAAGTACTAAGTTACTTTCCACCACTGATGATCAACGATGAATTAATAGAGCTCGTATTGAAACAAAGTGCTTCACAGTTCAGAATCAAATGAAATAACTGCTCCAATGTGAATAAAGAGATACTTAATAACTCATAAATAATTTAAAGTTCATGAATGCGACTTTGATTTGACATTTTACAGAACGCTGTGTCAAGTGAAAGAACTTGAGTCACCGCCCCGCAGCTGTTTGCCTCCGCCAACCAGTCAAGTTGCAGTTTCCATCCACATCAGTCCAGACTCATATATGTAGTGAAGACTTGGAAGGATTTAAATTAAAAAAGGTATAAAGTGTCTTTTTTGGCTAAATGGAAGTTATCACTATAATCAGTTCAACAGTGTAGATTCACTGGAATCAGACATATGTATCATTCTGGATTATCATAGATGTATTGGCTGAACAGGGACACGTACTTGATTACTAAATGTCAATGGTAAATGGACTGTATACTCGTATAGCACCTTTCTAGTCTTTCCAACTACTCAAAGCGCTTTACACTACATATCACATGAACACACTGATGGCAGATGAAACAAACTAATCAGTCACACACACTCACACCGAGGGAACAGCTCTCAGGAGCAATTTGGGGTTCAGTGTCTTGCCCAAGGACACTTTGGCATGTGGGCTTGGGGAAGCCGGGATCGAACTGCCGACCTGCCAATTGGTGGATGACCCGGTCTACCACCAGAACAGCAAGCCCGCCGCCTTTCCGCTTACCGCTTCCGGTGTGATTCCTGTCGGTTACCAGTTAGTTCCTGAGTCCTGGTTCAGGACTAAAGGTGACCGGGCTTTTGCTCTGGATCTCCCTGCTGCTGAATCAGTGACTTCTTTTAAATCACTGCTCTAAACTTAGTTTAGTGGGAATGGATAAAAAGTAGCTCTAAACTTTATGTTTTTTAGATCTTGGAAATATATACAGTACAACATTCAGTAAAAAATTACTTTGTTGTTTCCTTAAGAAACTAATAAGATAAAACATACAGTAGATATATTGCAATTTGTATTAAATTTACTGTGTAATGTAATGAGGAAAGAACCAAAAAGCAACAGTAACAGGAGAGGACTTAAAAGGAAATAGATTTAAAAGCTCTGACATTTAATTCTCTGCTGGAGTTACTTTCGGTTAGCTGACTTCTCAAGGGCATCTAATGGGCAGGACAAGAACATTGGTAAAGGAACAAATTTGCTTTAAATGTTGAAGTAAAATACTGAAACAACATGGTCATGGCAGAAAGGTTCATCGTTTATTTTTGATCATCAACTAACTGAAACTTAAAAACTCAAAGATACTGGCCTCAGTATTATTCTATGTGAAGTCTGACATTATCATCCTATCCTACGCCTAGAAATTCAGTCTATCCATTGAAAGTCTGAGATTTTATGTACTCGTAGACTGTAATACTCCTCCCCATGCAGTTTCAAAATGGCTTACTTTATTCTCCCCTATAGCTTTTTTTCTTTCCATATTTAAATAACAATAGATTTCCTTTTTCCATTGTTGCAGTATCAGAGGGTACAGAGATTTCCAATGCTTAAGTACAAGTTTCTCATATACAGTTGATATGAAAATAAAATTGATTGAAAAAAGAATAATACAACTTCCCAGATACATCACTGTATTGTGTAATATCATGAAATATACAAAATAAGTTTCACAACCAGTGTTCAACTTCAAACCAAGTCTTCTGGATTTTATGACATTCCCAGATGGATGAATGAATCGGTAATTCCATTTAAATAATTCCCTGATATACTACTGGCATATTTGTGAACTTGATCTCTGGTAAAATAAATGATATACATTATTTAACATTGAATTAGTTTGTAAGCTAGTACATTTTTATTTACTGTCATTTATCTTTTGTTAAATTCCAACAAATTGTCCATCTCAGAGTAATACCAGTTTTCCTCAAATTTCTATTCCAGTGGTGTATTATTAAAAATGTGTATTAGACTTCTGACTTGCATATACTTTCTTCGATGGTCAGACCAAATTTGTTTTTCAGATCTGTCCATGAATATGTTTCCTATCATCAAGTCATTAACTGTTTCAATCCCTCTGTCCCTTTATGAGACTTGCCATTTTTTACCACTTTAAAATAATTTAAAAATCATGAATGTGGTGACCATTCACCAACTTTGTCTTTGACTCCTACTCAGTTCAATGTATGGACTTTTGTAACTCTGTATGTGGGAGCTACAATATATTCTGTCTCACATCCAGTTACAAGAAACTCTTCAAGCTGATCTACAGTTTCTCTGATGTTTGCCTAGAGACCATCAGTGAGAAACAGCCTGCCATCCCCCTGAAACACCAGAATGTACTGTGTATGGGGAAAGGGAAGCAAATGTGTTTGCAGTGAGTGGGATGAGACACAAAATAGGCATACACAAACAGCTCTTTATATGCCCATACACACACAGAAATTCAAACACACTAATTCTCAGGATGTGCTGCACTTTGCTTCTACTTCATTCAGCTTGAGGCACCATATCAAAAATTGACAGCACTAAGGATGGAGGCATTGTGTGTGTGTGTGTGTGTGTGTGTGTGTGTGTGTGTGTGTGTGTGTGTGTGTGTGTGTGTGTGTGTGTGTGTGAAAGTGAAAACTGAAGTCTCATTTAACACAAAATATCAGCTCCACTCTGGTCGTGAAAGGAGCCGGTATTTCCAGAGTTTATCTGTATCATTTCATGAATCTGGAGCTGGAGAACAGACAGAACTTCCAGTTCAGAAAATGAACTTTTCTTGAACTTCTGGAAGCTAAAATGCATGCATATAACTTCCAAGGGGGAAAAAAAGGTACTGCAGCACACTGATAGATTTGAAATGTTTGCCTTATGTCTATGTCTATTTTGTCTCTGATGAAGACACAGTCGTGTTGAAACGTTTGTCTGTTACAATGAAAGGCTGCAAATCCATCAGTGTGCTCCAGTCACTTTTGTTCCCTTGGAAGTTTGCTGTCTTCGAACTAAGAAGCACCTGATTCAGCTGCATACTGCTGGAAGGTGCGCAGAGAACCATATTTCATATGCATATAACTGTTCTCATCAAATGGTAAGGTGAGAGATTAGATGAGACATGAAATGGCATGACTCTCTCAAGAAAATTGTTCTGTAATCCTGGCCAAGTGATTACTTTCAAACCTTTGGTGTGACATTGCTGTTTTGTAGCCAATGAAAAACACACCAAGAAGATGAGATACAGTGTGAGTGTTCTTTAATATAATGAACCAAGATTAAATTTGTGGTTCAGCTTTTACCTATTTTACCAAATAGATTATTTAGGTTATTGGGTTAAACTTGGGCTTGTTTAAAACACCCTGTTAGTAATGACAAATATCTCAATTTTGACCTTCTGGCATCAGTGGGCATCCACAGGATTAAGAAAAATACACTGTCAAACCTCAAACTGCGCTCTACATAAACAACGTACGAGTTATTAGGGTGATATTTTTCACTTTTTACATCTCTTTGGAGTGAGTGAGAAAACATCCCCTCTCGGTACAGTAAAGAAATACATTTGGGGAGACAACTGAAGTGAGGTGCGGGATCATTACTGCCTCCATCTTATCCCATTTATCTATAAATGTTGAAGTGGTGCAACCTCAGTCTTTTCTTTCACTACATGTTACCTCCCTGCAAAGGCCGCCTATTACACTGAGAGGAAAGAGAAAAGGATGATTTTATTGCAGGGAAGAGAGGATAATACAATCAAATCAAATTTAAGCCTTGTGTCAAGGCCTTGCCACCTGTCACGTAATCAGTTTCCTCGCTGCTGGCAAGGACTGATCAGCTTCTCGCTCTGTGTCTATTCCCAGTCTATTTCTACCTTTTCCTGTCTATGTTTGTCTCCTCTTTCAACCTCCCTTTGTCACCTTGTCTTTTACTAATTTGTCCAGAGAAATAAGGAAAGTAACAGGAGTGGTGGACATCAGATAATATCAAGCTTTACACAAGTGGAAGTAAGATAAGACAGCTGTTTGCTGTTGGATATAGTGCTTTGTCAGTCTAGTACATGGAATAGAGGGGGAGGTGAATAAGGAATACAAGACTGATCGACAGATTATGGAATAATTGTATAACTGAAAGTCTGACTGACGCAACAATAATATTCAATATTCCATTTTTTATTTTTCTGGTACTTTGCCTTTTTTTTGATTGTCAACAAGAGGGTGACAGGAACAACATGTTTGCGTCCAATGAGCATTTATTCCAAAGCAAAATGATCAGCAGAGGTAATATACAGGAAGCTGAATATTTTGAACAGGAGTCTTGTGTAGCCTTTTGACCAAAGTCTTTTTTCTCTCCAATTTTCTCTGCCAGTTTCTTCTTAAAGCTGGTACAATTGATATTCTTGTATATTCTTACAATGTATCAAATGACAGTTTGAAAACAATGTGACAATGTGAAAGGTGTCGCTCGTAGTGATGAACCTACAGAGAACTAACACCTGAGTCTGAGCTTTATAAAGAGTTTCAGCTTATTGTTTAGCTGCCTGGCCTGCAACTTCACAGTTTGGTTCATTCTCATACCATTTCCGGTCGCAGCAGGCAGCTGTTTTCAGTGAAAAAGCTCTAAAAACCCACAGTACACTACCCACCACTCTCAACTCTCTCACTCACACTGTTTCATTCATTGCCATTGTCTTTCATTGCTTTGGACCAAAGTCAGCAAATGCACTTTTGTGTGAGCCATCAGTTCATTCTTGAGGCTGGTGATCAGCTATTTGTCTTTCCTGTTCACTTCTTTTAGCTGCCTCATCTGCTCCGACACCTTTCTTGTATTTCTTTCAGCTCAGTAGCTATTCTCTCCTCTCACTACAGCTCCATTAGCTGTCCCAATGTGCCTTGATTTCTCTCCAGCTGTTCTCATCTGGCAAGAAGGCAGCTCTGATTTTTTCAATCACCTCCTTCCAGGCAGCTCAAATCTTGTCGTTTTGGTCCTTCCTGAAAGCTCAAACCCTCTCGGTCTTCATCTGAATACAGAAACTCTGCAAAGGGGAGTTTGCTTCTTTTCCCCTTACCTCTCGTTAATCTTCTCTTCATTGTTCTTACACTTATTGTCAACCTGTTCTTGTTTGGATTCAGTATTCAGTTGTCCTTAAAACTTGAACAAAATTCCTCACTTTGATAATAAATTTCCCAAAAATGTACTTCAAACTACAATAAATAACAGAGAAGTTGCTAATATATATATATATATATATATATAGTTCTCCTTCTCAAGTTTTCTTCCTTAGTTAATGTTGGAAGATTCATAATAGCTCCCACTGAATCTTTCCGCATGATTCCTTGAAGTGAATCTGAGATGCTTTATAAATATAGTCCAGGGCAGTTAAGAGAACTACATATGCAAAAAACAACTGGGCAGGGAACAACAGACTTGACAGCATGAACAACTCCAGCATCTCAGACAAAAAACTCTCCATGTACTGAGAGCATTGATAAACAAATACAGAACAGCTGTGCTGGCAGGTGGCAGGTGACACAGTCAATCACATAATGAGTAGTTAGGTGAGAAGCTCTATGGAACCAGCGAGCCTGATGAATAAACACTGAACACACAGAGACAAGGAAAACAGAGAGCCAGAGGCAGAAGTGAAGTGAGAAGGCAGATGGCACAGGCATCGCCATGACATTAATGCAGTGATTACACATCCCGAGGGAGGTTTTGGTTGCTTGAGTGAGAGGGTCGGTAACAGTTCTACCTCGGCTTTCCTTCCTTTTGACACTGTGAGGCAATCTTTTGAAGAGTAGTTGACAGCCAATCACCTGCCCAGCAGACTGGGCAATAAATTGGCTGTTGTCCTTGAAAAAAAAAGAAGGAAGTGGTCGAAGCCAGACTGTAATAAATATGCAAGAAGGGCTTTGGTTATTAACCAGCAGAATTTGGCTAGAAGTTGACATGATGCAGGTCATCTGCTCCACCTGTTGTTGGACTAACCAGAAGAATACTTTCATCTCATCACTCACAAATAAAAGGAGAGGAGTGGAGACCAAACTTTCTACATTTATGCAGTCCTCTGGAATTTCCAGAACTTCAGACTTTATGTTCTAAACTTTAGTTATTGTTTATTGATTTTTTTTTTTTTTGCCACTTGGAGGCACAACACTGATGTGTGATCACTTTTTAAGTTGATATATCAGAATCAGAATAGTGAACTTGTTAGCAAACAATTGCTTATTTACACATCCAGCAGTTATGAAACATTCTCATTCATTTTGAGTTGTGTTGTTTGGTGCTGAGCATGTAGTGTATAATGGGTTTTTAAAACTTTTTTTTGTTGTAAACAGCTGTGACCGGTCTACTGTAGCTTAATGGTGTGCATTTCATACGTGTAACAACCTTCCTGGCTGAAACAACAGGGGATGCATTTCTCAGCAGCTACAAAATCAGTTCTGCCGAATAATGTATCTAATCTAGATAATGCAATAATGCAAATTTCTCTCCTGACACTTAGGAATCAGATGTGGTTATCAGTATGTGATGCCCACTAAAGTGTTATCACATTTGTGGTAGTTTCTGTAATGTTATAATGAAGGTTTTTGAATATTTATTCAGGGGTAATTAACCTGGTTCCACCATCCATGCACTAAAATATGTAAATAGAGGTCAGGAGTAATTGTGGAGTTCGCCAGAAGGGGGTAGTGTGGCGCTTATTGTGCTCCACGGGGCTTTACGTCAGTTTTGTCCGCTTCGCGGTTTTCCTCTTTCTGCTGAGCGAGATGAAAACCGGACGCAGAGTTTGCCTTGTCTCATTTATTTCTCCTGTTTCCAGAGAGAGCATATAAGCTGTTTACGTGGTGCCAGACAGTACCTGTAACAAGTACATATTTTTGGCCATTTTGGCGCAAAAGGTGTGAATTTCATACACATAACACTCACCTGGTCTGAGAAAGGAGGCGATGCAATTCTCTGCAGGTTATAAAAAACACCTCTGCCGAATAATGCATCCACACTGTCACTTTATTGCAGGAGATTTATGAATCAGATGGTTTTATCAGCACATTTTGTTCTCTAAGTGAGCAATGCTTAGCCACGCAACATGAGTTTGGAATAACATACCTACTGAAGTGTTCAGCCGTGTTGAAGAAGTCTCTCTATGGTCTGCTTGGTTCAACTTGGGACTCTCCCTTCCTATTTTGGGGGGTAACACTATTAGATGATCTAATTCCGCAAGATATTCAGGGGGACTCTTTAAAGAGTATGAGAAAACCTGGTGTAAGGACTAAAGAAGATAGCAAAACAGGGGAGAGAAAAACCAAAAGACTTTAATTTGTGTTGCCCAAGACCCTGTAGCTCTTGTAGATCACATTTCATTGTGTTGGAGGTTTATTAAAACATACTGTGTATCAGTATGAGTGAATATATCAGTACGTATATATTCATTGCTAATAGTGAGTCTTTACAGCAGTGAGCGGAGCTCTGTGCTCTGCCGCTGCTCTGTCTCTGTCCGTGGTGCTGAACTGGAGGCTGGAGACTTTCACTCCCTGAGGCATTTCACCAGACATATTACAGTACGGGGAATGTAGTTCACACAGCAGTATACACAGTAGTTGCTCTCTATTCACTAGACAAGGACTGTGGTGCTGAATGAGCAGCGACATAAATCCATTATTGTAGTTCAGTACAGTTCAGCATCTCTGGATTTCAATGCTCTGCTTGGCTTCACAGACCTGCTTCATCATCCTGAATAAACACATCTCAATGGAGTTCACCTCAGCGGAGCATACCAAAAATGATGATTTCCTTTATTTGGACTGATACAAAATGCTTCTGCAAAACATTGGACTTTTTATCCTTTTTACCCTGGTGACAGAATGAAATAAGGTAATTTCACCTACACTAAGTAAATTTCTCAAAATGCTTTGATTTGTAAGCAAGCGTGAAATTGAATGGACTGGTAAATTCACCATGTAAACTGCGTGATAACCACTTTTCTTAATCATTAATAGGTTTGTAAAAAACAATTTCACACCAGGAAATGAATTCTATTCGGCAATTTCTTGAGGTTACCACGCGGTCACAGTGAATTTATATTTATTGTTAACAGTGGATAAAGGAGGCATGTTAAAAGCGAGAGTTAGGACCCACTCTGGGTGAAATGGTATTATAGTTTGTTACGCAAGCCCTGCTTTGAGACAAGACAGACACTTTTGCTCTATTGCTTTTTAGGTACATTTGTAAAGATAACATGCACATACACATACAGACACACACAGAAAAACTAGAGAATAGTGGTAGTGTCATGAATAATGTATGCAGTACACATGCAGTTTGTATGCTAAAGAAGATCTTTAGATATCATCCATCTGATCTGTGGTTGTTGCAGTTTTGACTCAAACATGAAACAAGACTTAACAGACCCTCACATCACTGGCTTCTGGGACTTTCACATATTTATTGATTTAATTCAATTCAAACTGCTTTGTTTCTTTTCCCCTTGAGTGCTCTACTGTCACCCTTTATTGTCACCTGCTTTATTTCCTCCTTTTTGTTATGAGCATATATTTGTCCCTTTTTGACCATCCTAACTACAGAGAGAGTAAAGCAGTATTTTGACTGTCTTTGTCATAAATGATGGCCTCTTTAGCACAGTTGCCATGCTGAGACTGGGTACAAAGAGGTTAGATGAAAATATTTTTTATGCAATTGCTGAAAAATAACATTTAATAAAGAAGACACTTGGACTCTCCCACCCTCTGTGCTGTTATTAAAGCTGGTTACATGTGCTTTCTCTCTGCATTGTGACACAGCCTTTATCTATGCTGAATAATTCATGACTCGACCTACAGTTCTTCAACATTTACAAACTGACTGATGGTAAATGTTCAGCACTACTGTACACTGTGTTCTTGGAGAAATGCTGTGCCATTCCCTCATGCTCTCTGAATTATTAAATATTTGTCACTTGGAAAATACATTTCACCACTGTGTTCTGCCATCTCCAAACCACAATGCATTCTCCAGCCAGAGTTGTGAAACACCAAAACCATCCATCTTCATGTCCTTACCTTGTAATTGAAAGTGAGGACAGTTATCCTGCAGGGAAATCTTGCATCACATCCAAACAGACTGGAAATGCAGCCCACGTGGGTCCATGTCTCTTGGCCAGACAAGTGGTCAGGAGTGCTCAGGAGCTGAAAGTCATACAATATGTAAGGGCTTCCGTGAATTTGAGCCTGAAAAAAAACTGTTTTCTGCTGCATGATCAAACCAAGATACATCGGCAGGTGTCCCTAGACTCCACAGAGACAGTGGTATTTACTAAATGGCATGGCTGTATGATTATGCACATGTCATCCCCCTGCACAGTCTATGATCTAGTCTATCCTCAGCAGTGTCCATCACTGTGTCCACAATAAGGACTCTGATCCAGATGCCTGTAGAAAAAATATTTCAGCCCCTGCTGACTACCATACTTTATGGCTCAGAAAGATAGTAACATGTTGGAAATGTCAGAGATCATAATTACACAAAAGCTCCCTTGTTGCTGGTAGAGAGTCAGTGTTTTGCTTGAGGGCCCCTCAGCAGCGTGGATAATATCTGGCAAATGAAGATCGCAGAAAATGAATTGGTTGAAGTACAGCTTTGCTGATATTCTGGAGGCTTTATGCAGAGCAGCTTTATTAGCTCTCCAAAAGCCCAAATGTGAAATCACATGTGGAAACCATATCTCATTACTGAGACTAATGTTCGATTTAGCCTTCTATTACTGTGTTACTTTTCTTTATTGCTGCTGCCTCCACATATTTAAACAACTGTCTGTCCCTCATGGTGGAATTGGCAGAAAATATGCCTCAAAATCTTGATTGATATCACGCGGGAGATGATTACACAAGTCAAGTGTTTCTACTTGGTAAACGCAAGGACAGTTCCATCTGGCTGACTAGCTTGCAGCAAAAATTAATTGGAATTTATCATTAACATTTTGGGAGCATACGCACTATGCAAACCTCTGCATTTATCAGTCTGTACTAACTTATGTCATTAAAAAAACCTTACACTGACTTATCATCAGCACGACTGCTGTATGGTCTTGACGGATTGTACCCTAACATTTTCAGCCTGACATTTGACAATATGCATTATAATGTGAATGTTTGATGGCATGAAATAACATAGACAACGAGGCTCCAAAGCTTTGGGTGAATGACCACCTAGCTACAAGACAAGAAGTCTTTTGATCCAGGTCAAGTGTGTGCCAGGACCCATTATCCTGAATGCAAGGTATCAAATGAACCACACAATGCCTGTCAACCTGGTGGTGATGAGATATTTCCTGCATGGATGCTCTGACAATGGCAGAGATGCTATTTACACTTTCCAGGTTGCTGCTGACTGTAACCATGACGCCATCTGTAATGCAGTGGAGCCCACGAGATCATCAGCAAGAAGCAGAGGAGGCTGGTTTGGTGGAAAACTGGCCAGACAGCGCCCCAAACTGTCTCACACAATGGTAAACAGTGCTTAACAACAGGGGCCCACTTCAATTATTTATGGGTTACAAATCATTTGGTAGTCATAATGAAAATTTGATTATATTTTCGAAATGTTTAACTCTGCAATGCAAAATATTACCAATATATTCAGAATAAACTAAAGCAAATGCTTTAATTTACAAACAGTTTTGAAACAAGTATAAATTATGTATGCAAATGTAAATGATTAATGGTATGAATTATGCAATCCATATGGCATGTTATGTCATGATATGGACAGCATATTGTTGTCCTTATTCTAAACAAATGACCTAATAATGGAATAGCCTGGTTATCAAATGAAATAATAAGACAATGAACACATTATTTTGTTTAATTAATGGTGATATATTAGACTTACGGGGACAGAGGGAGACTGTTGTTATCAACTTTATGTAACAGATTAATAATATTAGTCAGAATAGGCTCTTTGAAAGCTATCTCCATGGCAACCTCAATTAACCTTGATTTAGTCAAGACACGTACGCTCTTCAAAACCCCACTGAGACAACAGACTGCTATAATGTGCGTAGTGGCTCATTGCGTTCAGCTAATAATGAGGGCAGCTGGAGTTCTGCCTCTGGTGCAAATTCTCCTTTTCTCTAGAAACGTTAGATGGCAGTGCAGGCCAAGCTATAACCGCACGCCAAACAGCAGCAGCTCGACAGGGTGAGTGAGATCCAGTGTTCGGTTCTCCAGCACTTGTGCGGTTCGCGTCGGCTGCTGCTGAGCTCCTGCACTTTGAGGCATTATTTCCCCGAGGATAGCTCTTTACCTTCGAGGTCAAGATATTACCCGTGGACCCCGACCCTCGTCAGGAGACCAAGTTTCGTCTGGAGAAGCGTTGAGCTGCTGGACCTGCTTAAAGGACGTCATGCGTTACTTCTGGATATACAGCGTTTGGATCCCCGGCGTTGCTTTCCTCTTCGGATTTCAAGGCAAGGATCTGCTGTTTCATTAATTTCTTTGTTTTTTTTTTGTTCTTTTTATATCAGGATTTTGATAACGATACAATTTATGTGTAGTGACGTGGTATGGCGCAGTTTGGAGTCTTTCTGGATTCTTTGGGGGCAATGTTGATTGCCTGTCAGTGCCCGAGGTGGTTCACCAGGCTCTGTTGTCTGGCTCTGTGAGAGTTCTGGCTGTTGCGCATCTCGGATATTGGGCTTTAAATGTCCAAATGTCCTGTGTGAAACAAACCGCCGGTGCTCAGCAAGGTGGACTACACTCATTTGCAAACTTTAATATATGTGATACTGGAGAAGTGGCAAGTACACACCTGCATAGACAGCTAGATGGTGAAGTCTGTTTTGTATGGATACAGTTTCCAAATGTCTCCCTCCAAGTAGCAAAGCTATGAGGAGTAACTGTGCGACCAGACAATAATCTGTTGCATTTTGTGTGAGTGCGTCATGAAGGCTACAGCAGCAGTCTCTTATCCTGTGAAGAAGAGAGCTATGGAGGAGATGGCTCTCATGTCATATAATGGTCTCTGCTGGTATTTTATAGTCATGCTGACATCTTGTTGGCCAGCCAGCTTAATGTAGTTTGTCTCTCATCAAAAAAAGAAAACTCTTGAGATGCTGATGAATACCTCACCAATGTTGGTCAAGTGCCAACCATCAGGTGGTCATGCCTTAAACTGCTGCTGATGTTTTATGTTAGTTGCAGTTTCTCTAGTAATACACTGTTGACCAACAGCACACAGTTATCTTGTCTGGTCTACCAGCATCAGACCATCTCTGTTCTGAATCTCTTCTCCTTTCATTTACATTGTCTGGCCTCTCAGATCTCTCTTCACTCCGACCATGACTGTACTAATAGAGCTGATTTGGCCCATCTCAGGGAGCCGAGAGTTGAATCAATTAGCTTCTTTTGTCTCCCACAGGAACACACTACCTAGAACAGCGTACACCCTGGCCAAGCATATTGGATTCACTTTAACACTGCTCTGATGCTGGCAGGCAGCCTGGATGGTTGAAGTGCCAGATGGGGAGGGGGAGAGAGAGGCAGGAGGAGAGAAAACTGATGAGTGAGAGAGAGAGTGGCAAATGGGAATACTTATTTACAGTAATTAGATATCAGGAATATGAATAAGGGACTAAATGACAATGAGTGAATGTATCATTGTGAGATTAATTAGTGATAAAGTAAATACATAAAGTGATACCACTATTGTTTTGCCACAGTGCAGACATTGTGAGACATTGTCGATCTCACCAGTCTCCCTTCACTGATATTTCCTCTCTTTATTCCGTTCTCTCATCTTTCCTCGCCCACACGTCTTCTTTTTATTCTGCTCATGTGGAGTTTGCTGCCTGTCCTGAATTTTAAGATACTGCTGAAATATTTCTTCTGAGAGCAGAGACTTTGGATAATATTTCTTCTGCTTTTAACTTGGTAATACTGTAAATTCTTTCACACTGTAGACATTACTGCCCACTGTCAACAAATTCACATAGATTTCCCCATCTGACGTGCTGTGCCTGATCCTGGCAACTCCAAAAAGAAAAAATACTCAAACTATAATTAACACAGGCAGCAAACTGCTGTCTGGTGATGTGTCTCATTACTGGGAGATCCATCCAAGAGGATGAGAGGATGACAGCTGAAGGTTGTGTCTGTCACTCAGAGCCTCATTCCATCTGAGATTCATCAGCTGCTTCTGCTTCCTCCTTCTAGCTGTGTTTCTCCACCTTCCACAGCTCAGCAGCTCGTCCACACACACTGTGTGTGTCTGCATGTCGGTAACACTGAGTAACACTGCAGCTACTGTGAGCTCTATGGGAAAGAGGATCTCCACCAGTTTTCTAGGAATGACCCAGTCAGGTGGAGACCTTTGACTCTGTGTTATTTGTCTGGTTGTTCCATAATTCTTAAGCTAGACCCTGACAGGCTACATGTTTGCCCACACACACACACACACACACACACACAAACCAAGCACATACAGAGAAAGTAAAGTAGCATCAGTGTGTGTCAGAGATCAGGTGTGGAGCTAAGTGCTATTTAATGACAGGTTTTAGTTTCTACATCTCGAGGTGGATAAGGACAAGTGTCCTTGTCTTCCTTCTCCTGGCTGCTGCTTTAAACAGGTGAAGTGCTGTCCAGGTTGTGCTTCAGTGAGTCTGACACCTTTTAGCTGTCAGGGATTCAGCCTCAGAGAGCTGCAGAGCCTTTGATAATATAAAGATGTTAGTGAGGAGGCTTGTTTTCCTTTCTTAGCCTTAATATAAGAAACATCTGGATGTGGTGCTTCATCACATATCACCACCTCATTCACTCTCTCCACAACACCACAACTACTTTTTTCAGAGATTATCACCTCCAATACAGAAACAAAATGAAAGTGATTTATAATATCCTAATGTGATTGGCTGTTTCTGAGCAGAACCTCATCTATTCATTAAATATCATCTCTCTCTCTCTCTGTCAGTAGATTGACACTCTGAGCTTTACTGAGGTCAGTGACTTCCATTTTCTCCTTAAAATATGCATCTGCCCAGCAACAGGAACCGAGCTGGAGCTCTTTTTATGTTACTTAACTGGAAGTATACTCTTCAAAGATCTGCTTTAATGCTTTGATCTTCATATGCACCTGTTCATCAGGGTAGCAGAGACTCTCTCTCATGATAGTTACATTTAATTAATTAGGACAAACTGCACAAAGTCATTTTCATCAGTAGCTGCTTTGCACATTACCTTCACAGTGTGAGAGAGATGAAGACAAAGATGAAGACTTTATCTTGTTCAATCTTCCTGTAATGAATCAGTCGATCCCGAAGCACTAATGGGACGATCTGACTTCTGTTTCGTAGAAAAACAAGATACACACAGTTCTTGTTTAGTTACGGTACAGCTCTCAGCCATTCCAAACAACAAGACAATCAAAAAGCAGTGTGCAGGTTTCGAAGCCCAGATGTAGTTTAGGGAAAACAGAAATGGTGCTGTGATTTTGGTAATCCGAGATGCAAATCTGCTACAGTTTATATCTGATCAAACAAAACAGATGTCTGCGGTTCCCACAGGGAGGTTTTCCTGCCGTCCACATAAAGCGGTGTTTTGTTGTGAGCTGGCAGATAACTAGCTGCTGAAAGAGCCGATCAATCAACTTGAATGATTTGCTGTCATTCAAAAGCTTTTGTTGGTAGTTATAACGTCTCAGTTACCCTCAATGTAGAGGGTTTTTGGTGATGATTTTAGCAATAAAGTAAAGAACAAATATTCTCATCTCATTCATTAACCTATCTTTAATGACCCTTCCTTTCCAGTGAGCTCTTCAAGGCTTCTGTTGAAAGACACTGATATTTTTTCATTATTTAAAAGTTATTTCAGGATTTTGTTGGGATAATGCTTAGTTCATCGGGCACATTGTGTTTGGGAAAAACCTGTTGGGGTTCCAGATCTAATTAGATTTCAGTAACGGCCTGATCTGGACCCTTTTCAGTCATTTAGCGTCTTCTGGTTGTCCACGTGGTGAATGCTGACTCCCTTGCCTTTGTATCGTCTGCCCTTGTTGAATGAGTGTATTCCTATCACAGTGATTTACTCTTTTTTTGTCATAAAAAGGCAAAAACTAGTGAAGTTATCAGATTCATATCATAATTTATCAAAGATCAAATTTCTCTGATGGCCTTGAGTACACCTACACATTGACTCCTTTATTGTTGTAAGAGACAATAATAGCTGTTGTTGTTAAGTAAGAGAAAACACTCAATGAGGTGGAATGCATGGACTTCACCTCCACAGAGACATTGAAAGGCGTCAAACACAGGAATAGCTATCAGATGAGCCAGCTGTTAGTGACTATGAGCTTGTGGTGGATTCCTGTATGTTCAGGTTCCATAGAGCCAGAGGCAGTCACAATAGAGAAATGCATCAGCAAAACAGAAAGAGCCAAAGTCACACTGGAAAGGAAAACACACACAGGGGAAAGTGAAGTCGAGAGAAAATGAAAATACAATTTTTTCCTCAAGGAAGTTGGAGAAAACACATCAGTCTGCTCTGGGAGGTCATAATAAGAGACTGTGATAGAAACAGCTTGCTCAGAAACGTACAATAAATAGACTGTACATGTGATGTCTGAGCAGAGGAATGAGGGTTTAGTCTTTCAGTGTGTTTACAGTTGGATCTCACTGAGCTCACTGACTGAAAGCAGAGATAAAGAGTGTGTGGAGGTGTACAGTATGTGATGCTACTTACCAGGGATTTCCTACATTATACTACCAGGTCAACTGTGTGCACATGTTGTGAGCATATTCTATATTTAAAGAATGTGATGTGTGTTGTCTGTAAGAACATATTGTTACATCTCATTTCAACTTCCTGCTGTGTTTCACTACAGTTTTTATTCTGAGGGGCTGTTTTATTTCACAGGTTTTATTTCAGTGAGCTTAACTCCACATTTTATTCTCAACACATTCAGTTAAATCTTTTTCTACATTTTGTGCTTTTGTGCTTTTACTGCCAGATGACTAAACAATGAGCTGCATTTGGATCATGTTCAGTGTATATTGTTTTTTTTTTTTATATTTTGATGATGAAACCATAATAAACAAATTCTAGGAGAAGTTTTGCAACTGGAGTAGAAAGCTGGAGTGATATGAAAAAATGAACTGGCTTTATTTCCAGCTTGAAGGAAGCCATAACACAGACGCTTGTCTTTTATTAAATTCTGCTGATAAAGTGAGTTTCTTTGACCAAACCGAAAACTTAGAGGGAAAGAACAAAACTACAGTGTATGTCAGCAAAAGTGTTTTAGTTTATATTTTACTTGGATATATACTTTTGGACTGGAAACCAAATTGATTTAAAGTACATTTGACACAGCAGCATCTCAACAAAAAACAAAAAACAACACAGTGAAACTATTTGTGTGGAGTAAAGAAAACAAAGAAAACTAAATGAAAAGCACACAGTCTGGTCACTGGCAATGATGTTGGTTGTCTGATGTCTGGCACTGATAATCAGGTTTTTGGAAACTGTTTAATATTGTGTTTGTCTGCTTTCTGACATAGATTGTGTTGCTGTCTGGTCTCCTCTGGATCCTGTCTTACAAAGCCACTTCAGGCTATGCAGTATCTGAATGATCTTATTACACTTAGCCTGAAGTGGCCATCAGAGGCCTGTTCTTCATACATGGATAACGATACATTAACTCAAATTGATTGTTGATGACTTCACGTGAGCCTGGATTTTTCAGTTCTTCAAAGAATGAACAAAACACACACACACACACACACACACACACACGCATATATCCTGATGTGAACAGTTTTGCTCTCCACTCTTCAGCCAAACGCTTCACATTTCTATTGCTGACACACTGGCTGACTTTCCTGTGGTGATCACACAAAGATGGAGGCCTGAGGTTTAGAGAATCGCTCTCTCACTGTCACGCTCTCTTTTCTTCTTCCCTACAATACAGAAAATGTTGTTCTCTTCTTCCTGGATGTGGTTTTCCACCAGTCACCATCAAACCTACTTCAAATGCCATCTAATCAGAAAGAGGGTTTAGCGCTCTGCTGGTTTGGCTGGTTCTTCTGGCAGTGGAAATCGATGGGAGGTTGATGTAGTTACACAGACTTTCTCTCCTCCTACATGTCACTATACCTCCTCCTGTAGCTGATACCAGAGAGTTATACTTTGTGTGTGTGTGTGTGTGTTGGTGTGATGTGTAAAACAGCTGTAAAGGGTTGAAGTATTAACCTGAGTCTGCTTGTTTGATCGTCTATGGGAATCTCTCTGTCTCCTCATTAGGTTTCCCTCCATGCAACATGGATTACAGTGGCTGGAGCTCAGTGTCAACACACACACGCACACACACACACACACACACACACATCTCCTGTGTCATGGTGGCTCCATGGGAACAGATTGCTTCCTGTAATGATGTTGAAAGTCAGAGAAGCCAAACTGATGGAAGATTCTGCTCCCAGCAGCAGATTCTCCAACTAAATTTGAGGGAAAAACGCAGGAATTTTAGACTATAAATGCTGTAATGAACAGATATACATGGTCAAATTTAGTGGGTGAATGGGTCCTGTTATGTTCTGGATCTATTTCTGTGTAAAGGAGTTGGTCCTTATGTGATGTCAAACCTTCATCCAACACTAGTTCATGGCTTTGAACGGATCACAAAGGGATTCAGTGTGTAGGAAGACAGGAGCCCACAAGTAAAGCTCTGTTGTGTAATGACATCAGGCAAGTGCTTTGAATGTATTCACCAAACACTTTCATTATATCTGTGAACAACCACGCTCATCCTGGAAAAGGCTTAATGGCTTTGGAGACTGCAGCAGCATCAAGTATCTCACAGTTTGCGCACAATATCACACAGAATAATAACAGAGATAAAACATAAAAGCATCCAAATGTATCTGGAATAAACTTGTTCGGCCGATCAGGGCTTCTCTTAGAAGAATAAGATAAAAATATTCTGTGTCTGGATTTAAAGATTGTATTAGACCCTGCTTGTTCATTTCAGGGACAGAGTGTGTTATGGAACTGTTTTATTAACAGCTGTTGTTCCTGGACTCTTGGAAAAGTCTTTATAAAATGGTACATAGATGGGAAAATGCTGCTTTGCTCATGTTTCCTTGCATAAAAAAGGCATTGCAAGAATAATCAATGCAACCTCCAGACTCTTCACACATCTGACATCTGTTTTGTTACGATCAAGGAATTTTTTTTTTTTTTTTTTTTTTTTTTTTGGAAAACACAGCTTAATGTAGTTTGCTGCAAATGATTGTTTGATTTCATGGGAATGTTGGTGTAATATTGATGTGATTTTTCATATTAAAATAATGTGAATGAAATGTATATATGGCATAAGCTTATCTAATGCTACAGCTGTGGGCATGGACTGAGAGAGAGAAGTATGGAGGAAAACACGAGGAATACATGAACTACAGACGAGAACCGAGGATGAGGAGGGATGGTGCAACAGAGAAAGGGAAGCAGAGAGAAGGAATTAAGAAGAGCTGATATAAGCTTGATTCCTGTGAGATCAGAGCTCCACTGTGCAAAAAGAAAAGATGTTATCCTGAGATGAGTCTGGTTTCCATTCAGTGACAGAAGGGAAACAGGAAATGGTGTTGTAATTGGCAGAACTTTACATACTTTGAAAGAACTTTCCACCAGAGACTATTCTCCTAGTTGACAATGAGATGCAATGTGACCCATAGAGCAGACTGAGCAGAGAACAAGCTCTCTAAGTTGTGTAAAGTCGGATCATTTCCCCGAAACTATTATGCAATAAGCTGCTTCACGGTTACAGCTTGGATTACATTTCAGGGAAAGCAGGCAGGTGTTTAAGCACCAGGCTCTCCAGCCATGTGGAGCAGAGCTGGAGAGAGAGAATCAGAATCACACCCTGAGCCGGTTGTGAGTCACACTGTAAGAGTTGGGCAAAAAAAGAGCAAGAGTTAGATTGGTTGAAATCATCTCTTTAATGCCAGGATCAGACTACATGCTGTTGGCCGTCTAATGGCCTGACCTGACTTTTAAAAAAAATAAAATAAATAAATAAATAAATAAATAAATATATATATATAAACATACATACATACATACATACATATAAAAAAAAACTTTGTCCTTCACCCTCCTGCGGATGGTCTCATCCTTCGAGCTCGGGTCCTCTACCAGAGGCCTGGGAGCCTGAGGGTTCTGCGCAGTATCTTTGCTGTTCCTAGTACTGCACTCTTCTGGACCGAGATGTCTGGTGTTCTTCCAGGGATCTGCTGTAGCCACTCCTCCAGTTTGGGGGTCACTGCCCCGAGTGCTCTGATGACCACGGGCACCACTCTTCACCTTCCAGGCCTTCTCCAGCTCTTCTCTGAGCCCTTGGTACTTCTCTAGTTTCTCGTGTTCCTTTTTCCTGATGTTGCCATCACTTGGTATTGCCACGTCAACCACAATGGCTTTCCTCTGCTGTTTGTCCACCACCACGATGTCAGGTTGGTTCGCCATTACCATTCTGTCAGTCTGAATCTGGAAGTCCCACAGGATCTTGGCTCAGTCATTCTCTACCACCTTTGGAAGTGTTTCAGTGCATGCTCAGTGCAGATGTTCCTGTACACTATGCCAGCCACTTGGTTATGGCGCTCCATGTATGCTTTTACTGCCAGCATCTTACACCCTGCAGTTATGTGCTGGATTGTCTCAAGGGCCTCTTTGCACAGCCTACACCTTGGGTCTTGTCTGGTGTGGTAGACCTGGGCCTCTATTGCTCTGGTGCTCAGGGCCTGCTCCTGTGCAGCCATGATGAGTGCCTCTGTGCTGTCCTTCAATCCAGCCCGCTCTAGCCATTGGTAGGATTTCTTGATATCACCCACTTCAGTTATGTTCCGGTGGTACATCCCATGTAGGGGTTTGTCCTCCCATGATGGTCCCTCCTCCAGCACGTCTTCCTCTGTTCCCCATTGCCTGAGACATTTCCTGAGCACGTCATCTGTTGGGGCCTTATCTTGGATGTACTTGTGGATCTTGGATGTTTCATCCTGGATAGTGGCTCTCACACTCAGTAGTCCACGGCCACCTTCCTTACGGCTAGCGTACAGTCTCAGGGTGCTGGATTTGGGATGGAACCCTCCATGCATGGTGAGGAGCTTTCGCGTCTTAACGTCTGTGGTCTGTATCTCTTCCTTTGGCCACCTTATTATTCCCGCAGGGTATCTGATCACTGGCAGGGCGTAGCTGTTTATTGCCTGGGCCTTGTTCTTGCCATTGAGCTGACTTCTTAGGACTTGCCTTACTCGTTGGAGGTATTTGGCTGTTGCTGTTTTCCTTGTTACCTCTTCGAGGTTGCCATTTGCCTGTGGTATTCCAAGGTACTTGTAACCATCCTCAATGTCTGCTATTGTTCTTTCTGGGAGTGAGACCCCTTCTGTGTGGACTACCTTCCCTCTCTTTGTCACCATTCGACTGCACTTCTCAAGCCCGAATGACATCCCAATGTCAGAGCTGTAGATCCTGGTGGTGTGGATCAGTGAGTCGATGTCCCGCTCGCTCTTAACGTATAGCTTGATGTCATCCATGTAGAGGAGGTGACTGATGGTGGCCCCGTTCCTGAGTCGGTATCCATAGCCAGTCTTGTTGATTATTTGGCTGAGGGGGTTCAGATTATATATATATATATATATATATATATATATATATATATATATATATATATATAAGCGTTTATGATAGATATCAACAGTTTGTTCACATGTTTCAAATCACTGTGATGTATGTTACAATGTCATTTCATATTCACTCAGTCTTTGGATGTGTTCTCATCACTTTGCCCTTGTTAGGTTGTGTTTGTATCATTTGGTTTCAGGTGGATCATAAGCTTCCACCAAATCCACTCTCCCCCAGGTTTTGATAGCATAACTGTCATAGTAAATCATATACTATCATATATAGAATATTAAAGAGAAAATCTCACATAGCTTTGGCTCTGCCTTTCAATTTGCATATATTTTGCAGGTTCTTAATTAAACGTCAGACTGAGACTGTCTGTTTGTACGATCTGTCGTCACTTTGTGAGGAGAGTGCAGAGGAAACATAGAAGATATCTCCATACATCAGCTCATTTACATTTGTCTCTTTTCACTTTTGGTCTCCATATTAGATTTCAACACATTATCATGCTGCACACTTGAGTGTATGAAGGTGCCAAACTGCCTGAGTTTAAATTGATCCAGCATCTTTCATTCTTCTTTTAACATATATTTTTTAATTCTCTTAGTTAGTTATTGTTGACTTTTTTATGCAGTTGTTTTATTGATATGAAGGTTTTAGGGATGCCAGCCTGATTTTTTGAACTTTGGCCTTCAAGTCATGACCGACTATATTGATGGGGCCAAAATACTGTTACTTAAGTCAGAAACCTTTCACTTTTGTCCATAGTATAGATAATTAAGTGTTGCCCTATAATCTTAATTCAAATAGAAGCTTTACTGCCTCTGTCTATTTGCTAATATACGTATGTGTGCTCACACTAATGTGATGCTAAACTTGTGGCTATGAATCAATGTTGTCTCAGCTCAGTCCATTGAGCCTCCATGGCTCAGTGAGCTTGTGGCTATTTGTGAACGATTGTTGGACTAATATAATCAGATGACTGCCAGTAAATGTGGAAAGGTCCGGAATGGAAAGGTTGATTAATTTGCCAATCTACCAATATTCCAAGACTGATGTGTTGGGTATTTAAATAGTTTGACTTTACAGTGTACCTGTAGCAACTTGCTAACACCACCAAGGCTCCTTATGGTGTTTTACTGGAGGCTGTTGGTCTGAACATAAACCAGGCTACTACAACTGACTACAGGGCAGAGATGAGGATGTGCTTCAGGTGCATCACATTATCTCCTGCAATGTGATGATGGAAACTCCTCCCTCTCCTCTCTTCATCCTCTCTCCTCCGCTCAACCCCTTTTTATCCACACTCTGTTTTGAAATGCAAGCCAACCGAATCAATCTCTTTTTTTATATAGCACATTTCATAGATCAGAATGCAAGACACTTCAAAAATATACTCAGAGAGCAAAGAAGATTAAGGGGAATATGAAATCTCTTTCCTCATAAATCACCTTGAGTCAGTGCTGGGGGAAGTGTCAGCTGGCTGCAAGCTCCAAGCTGCTCGTTACAATGATCCACCCCACTGGGTTGTAGAGAGCTGCACTCAACTCCACATTATACACACCAACACGTCCTCCATTTATTTGTTGGTGCATTTATTTACTACAAATAAATATACATTTATTTATTACAAATGCATGTATATTTATAAAACACATACTTGTATTTATTACAAATAAATGTAAGTATGTGTTTTATCAGTTGTGAGAAACACTTAATATATGTCTTTAGATTTGCATGTAGTCCTGTGAGGATCAATATTCTGACATTTATTAAGAATGTAAAGAGCTGTCCTTCAATCCAGACAGCTGCAGTTTTAATATTGTCCCTGTTGAAAGCATTTATATCAGGGGAGAGGTGTGTCCTCCTACAGTTTTGACACATCGTTTGCTTTCCTTGTCTTACTTGAATTTAGGCTCCTGCACAACCAGCAGCCCCTAAAATACTCCATTATTTGTATGAATATTGCAGCATTCCCCCACCAGACGATACCATGTATCTATATGTGAGATTAAGATGTTTCTCTGTGCTAAACATATTTTACTCTTTAATACTGTATTTACCCAATTTCATTAGAAATGAGATGCCATGATCATTCACCGTATCAAACAAATCACCAATCACTGTTACACATTTGTAAAATAGATGTCATGCTGTCTGTTTGAAAAATACAGCAGATATTCTTACTGAAGGTAAATCGCTACCCCTCCACACACACAGAAGGTCAATCTCTGCACTGAGGCACATTACATACATTCCTTGAGTTTGAATCAGAGAGATGTGGTGTGACTCCTGCTGCAGGGGGCGAGGCTGATAGGAACCAATAAAACACTCTGGCAGCTGTTCTGTAGCTGTAAACCTGTAAAGAGAGAAGAATGAGTCTGACTGGAGCAGTTCATCTCACAGAGCAGTGGAGAGAGACAGCAGCAGGACCACCACTGTAGGCCGACGTCTCCTTATGACAAAGACCGGAAGCATCGAGTCTGCTCATGCGGGATGATGCTACACTGCCTGCTCGTAAATCCTTAGTAAAGTACTGGTACATATTGGTGTCGGTGGGACATGTTGTGTTATTTTTGTTGCAATAAGACTGCTCCATGTGGACTTTACATCTTGACATTAATCAGGTTAAAATGATGGTAGAGTAGTGTCTAAATGTTGGCTGCCTGAAATGTGTGGGAAGAGTTGTATTCTGACACATTCTTAAACAAAAAAAATAAATACATAGTTTATGTGTGTTAACATTGCAAACTCAGTTCAAGAGTCCAGCCTGGTGTAACTCTCAGACGTCAGAGCAGAGCTGAGGATCTGGCTGAGGAAATTTATGTTGGTAAGAGAGAGCAAGGACACTTTGTTTTGTCTTGTTTCTCATCCTGCTCTGTCCCATCCTTCCTGTTTTGTCCTCCCTCTCTCTTACTCACAGGGTTATTAAGGTTGTCCAGTCTCTCGGTTTGTATCTAGTTAATGATTTACTGAGGTGACAAGCTCCTGGACTGTTTTGTTGCATGTAGAGTCCAGAGGAAGCTGTGTGAGAGAAGGACAGAGGCACAGACAGATAAAGAAAGACTGTCTAATGATATAGTCTCTCTCTCTCTTTCTCTCTCTCTCTCTCCCCTCTATTCTTACCACAGGCTTTTTAAAATGAACCCTGATAAGCTGTGTCAGTTGTTTATATGGTAATTCACCAAAGAAAGACATCAGGCATCGGAGTACCCACAGTTTAGCAGAGTGGAAATGAGATATTCTGTTTGTGTGTGGCTGTGTATATGCGTGTGTTTGCTCCACATTGACCTTGTGATGACATCATTTGCGGTCAAAGGCAGATTATAAGCTGTGCAACTTTAAATATTTATGTATACATTATTTTTCTAGTCTTTCCTGCTCCTTTTCCCTGGTGTCAGACACGCTGAGAGTGGCACATCTCACATGACAGCAGTCAGATTTTTAAATCATGATTCTGTCCAGACTCACCTCTCCTTCAGCGACAGCAGCGCACTAGACATCTATTGGGACACTTTTGCAAGCTGACTCTTTCTGGACAAGATTCAAGATACTTTGAGTCTGCATGCAATATATAGTAAGGACCATATTCCACCTTTTTTATAACACATTACTGCAGAATGTAGTGAAGAAGTGGAGGATCAACTGGTAGTTTAGAGTAAACCAGGGATTCCTCAAGACCTGTTACAATTGATCAGCACATTAGTGCTTATTAGCAATATTGAGCAAGATGGATGATCCGATGTCCTTTTGGGTTACAGAGGAGAAAGTCAGAGGAAGAACAGATGCGTCACTTGGCAGGTCACAATTGGGTGAAATGCAAAAGTTGGCCAATAGTATGCTGCAGAAGCATGCTGCCTTTGATGCACTCCTGATGCTAGATCTCCATTCAGAAGACTGAGATGGACTTACACGCAACCTTTATTGAACTGGACCTGACCCCCATGGCTTTGGACTGTGGGGTGGGGGGGCACCCAAACAGACGAGTAGAGAACAAGCAATGCTGTTAGATTCCTTTAGCGGCCGTGTGGCTTGGTAGGTTGTATATGTTTGCAGTTTGTGCCGTCACACTGCTCGTCTGTTGTTTTATCATGCACTGCCTTGTTGTTACTCATTGCAATGTATAGTATTACACTGATGTATTATTGGGTTTTTTGGTTTTGTGTTTCGGCTGCTTCCTGGTATCTTTATAGACCAGATGTTTGATTAAATTAAACATTAATTGAGGGAAGTCTTTCTTTTTCGTTTCCTGTTCTGACCGCAGGCTCTTTAAACAAAGTCTGATAAGCAATTGAGTTATTTATATGGTAATTCACCAAAGAAACACTTTAACTGAATTTAAGTTGAATAGAAATTACATTTGCTCTGTGAGTGTGTTTGTGTTTGTGTGTGTGTGAGTCCTTCCTCAATGTCCCAGCATCCATAAATGATCATGTATGAAACGAGCTGAAACAATTAATTGATTCGTCAATTAGTCAATCAACACTTAATTAACTGACAAACAAAAAGTGATTATCAATTAATAGTTTGTTATAAACAGTCCCGAGTTGCTGCTTCACAGCTGTGTGGACTGACTGCTTTCTTTGGCTCATGTGAGGAGCTGTCCGTGGTGCTGAACCTCAGGCTTTAACATCTTTTTTTATCTCTTTTGCTGCCGTGCATTTTCACTTTAGGACTTCGTTCTAAGATTGTTGTTGTTTTGACAGTGACTCATATCCTGCCACTCCCTCCTCCTACATAGTATCACCAAATAACAGACCAAAACTATTGACCAGTTCCTTTATAAAAAGGTCACTTCCAACCATGGCCTCCTTATTGACTGCAGTACTTTAGTTCCTTTAATTTGGTTTAAGGGATTTTTGTTGCTTAATGTCTGTTTCGTGTATGCTTAGTTGATTATTTATGTTGCCTTATTGAACAGAGGAATCTCCCCTCACATTAATTATGTTATCAGCCAGTGTGACATTTTATGGTGTTACTTTGTTCCACTATATTGTACGATGATCACATATGTAAGATGTTTACATAGTAAAATCATAAACAAATTAGTAAATAATACAGATTCTCATGTAAAAAGACCTGTGAATGCTAACTATAGAGGACTTCAGGTTACACTGTGAGAACTCTATAGGACTGTTTGGCAGGTAGCAACATTTCTCAGCTGTCTTATCTAAACGTTGCAGGGCTAAGTGTGTGGCTGTGAGTAAATCACTGAGATTATCAAATGTGCACATGAGGTGTGTAACAACAAGAACAGCTAAAGGGCTAAAGACTCCTACACTGTGCTTATCTACATTTATGCTTATCACTAGTTCCCTGCATTAATCAATATGTTCTAAACCACCTATTGATTTCAACCACAGGTAATCAGCAAACGAATGATATAGCTGTCTTGAAAAGTTCCACTCAGCAGAGACTGAAGTGGTTCAGCTACAGTTATACTGTACATTACAAGTCACTCTGCCCACACTGTCTATGATGTTTCACTTCTCTTCAAATCATGAAATAGATGAAATAAGGTACCCTCCCTGACAACTGAAGTGAACAGGTGTGATTCATTGGTAGTTTAAAAGTGAACAAGAACTAGCCTCAAAACTCAGTTTCCCCTTTTGCTATTTTGGCTGTGGGTCCAGTCTAGTTAAGTTTATGGGCAACATTGTAACACTGGTGTGAAACCAAAACACACATTTGTCACCAGTCCTGGACAGTATCTCTGTTAGGATGCCCGTCAATGGGAGCGTCCTAACAGAGATAATGTCAGAGGGGTGGCCATGCTCACTTATCTCTGCTGTTTGATGCTCATCTAAGGTGGTGCACTGTGGCCCACCCGTAAGGCCCACAAATGCTATCAGCTTCCAGCCATTTGATAAACTGTAGCCATCGAGTACAGCATCATGTGATCAGAGCTGCTGGCTTTCTAATAGGTGGAGAGAAGGACTGTGGGTGGAGGAAATTTACATTAACAATAGAGGAATGGAAGGTGAGAGGACATGAAACACCTTCGGGTGAAATGCAAACACCAAAAACTGTGCTGATCCTGATCCAGGTCTTTGTGTGGTAGGTGTGAATAGTTTCCTCTCAGTCTGTCTGCAGCTGTGTCACTGCAGTGAGTTGAGAGCAAACATTAGACACAGTGACAAATCTGTAGACATAGTGACTCAAGGTTCACTCTCCACAGGTTGTATGGCGTCAGGGTCTGTTGTTTGAATGTTATGTGTCATGCTGGCAGCGTCAGGAGAAGCTCCAGGAGTGGATATGACCCACAAAGAGGTTAAGAGAGACACAGCAGGCAGGAGGCCAGGAGAGAGCAACACAATCCACTGCCAAGGTTACACACCTACAAGGCTACACACACACTGCCACATTGCCAGAGGTTACTCAGCTGGCTGGCATACAGATTTCCACCACTGACCAGCTGACTGGCATTGACTTCCTCTAAACATGGCAAAGAACAAGCAGCAGCCTGTCACAGCAGGAGAGGCCAGGATGGGAGCAGTGGGGGAGCAAAGAGCCATAATCTGTCCCAGAGGTAAGATACAAGGCTGGCACAGGCAGTGATGGAGGTTTAAACATGACGACCTGGCAGTGTGGAGCCCAGTCCCTGAGGAGAGAGACTGGCTAGACGAGGGAGAGAGGGTGGGCCAAATGTTCAGCTGATACACAATGTTTTATTCAGCACATTGCAGTGGTTTTACAGACCACCCTTTACTGTGCTGTGATCACTGTCATCCATTGTGCTACATGATCTGATAGCCCTCTGGCATCCTGCCCGGAAGTGTGACTTACAGACCAGACAGCTATTAGAGAGATACTGATCTTCTCAGTGCCATCACCTCTGATTGAGGTGTGTATACACCAACATGTCTCCACTCTTACAATGTGTTTTATTCTATGTATATGACTCTAGTATGAAATGTTAAATCTTAATCTGAATTTTCCTTCTGGCTACTGTTGTGCCTCCATGATCACACTCACTTAGTTCCGGTGACTGTAGAAAGATCTATTTAACAGTTTATTTGCTAATGTGGGTGAATGTCATTGAAAGAAGTTTATAAAAGCTACATCAACAATCCACAACACAAGCACAATATTTCAGTCTCTCTGGTCCAGCTGGAGACAAGAGGGGCTGCAGAGCCCATGGTGGTGTGTTGAGGTGGAGGAGAACCAAGAGCAGCCTCCGGCAGTAGAGAGGAAGCAACAGGAAACATGAGCTGTCAGTAGAGCTATAAAAAAGAGCTGTGTCTGTTACAGCAGCAGTGATGAGGCTTGATACGTAGCTTCAGGTGCGCCTCGTCCTCCCCTTCCAGCCGTGACTTTGCCAAACTCTGCCTGGATGCTGTGGTTTGTCCCAGGAGGCTTCACCGCCACCTTCATTTTCAGCAAATACTTGTTATTCAGATGTTGTTTTGTATAATTTTCACAAGCAGGAATGTAGGAGTAGAACTCCACTCACACCTCACACCTCACCAATACATATTTATGAAGACATTTAAATAATGGGATTTTGTTATGACAAAATATAATTTGGAGAATAGAATGGCAGAGAGTGAGTAAGTGCAGAAGAGATGGACTTTTCTTGGGAGTTTTTGTCTTCAATCTAAAGTTGGCTTGCTTTTTGTAAAGACCTAATTGGGATGCAGAACTACAGTCATCTACAGTAAACAGACAGCGGTCACTCTGCAACTCTTCTTCGCTCCGGTCATCAGCCATCTGTTGTTAAACTGTGCTGAAAGGAAGATCTGATGTGTGTAGAGATGTACAGTTTGCTTTGCAGAAGCACTGAAATCATTAGTACCTTGCAGGCGAGCACCAGGTACAACAGCAACAAATCTCTTATTAGACACTCATCCATCATCTCAGAGTTTGTACCAGAAACTCTGATCTCCAAACCTCTGAAAAGTGCTGAATCTACTTTCATCATCACCCAAAGCAGAAAAAAACAAGTCAGGGAAAGAAAATGAAACAAAAACAAACAGAGCTGGAGATGGATTTGAATAGATGATGAGAGACACAAAGAGATGCAGCGAGAGGCTGGAAGGAGGGGGCAAATGAGAGGAAGATACTTAGAATACAAACAGTTAGAGAAGTAAACCAGTTTTCACAGCAACTGGTTAACGTCTTGACTAGTTGGTCGTTTTATCCTTTCAAAACTGTCTTTACTGTCCATTACTTTACTGATATTAAGCAGGCGGAGCTGAGCATATAAAGAGAAGGAAAAGACATTCGTTTCACATCTATTAGCAGACATCTGAGCTTTAAAGAAGTTATTTATTAAAAAACGAAAAAAATTTTTTTAGCAAGGCTAAGTATGAAAAGGTTTTTCACAACTTGAAACTCAGTGTACATGAGTTATGACTGTATGAAATGTGAGCTTTGAACTTTAATTAATTGCAGGTTTGTGTTTTCCAAAGGAAAATAACCCAACACTAAAAACACGATGTTCTTATTTAACAAATTGATATATTTTATGTTTCTTACATGCATGAAAGAGGAGCATGTGGGTCATTAGATCTTTTATTGTGAATATATTTACAAGACAAAAACATGCACTAAACTGACCTGTTACCTTTTCACTGTTCTCGTGCATTACGTTTGTCACTTGTGGTTATAATAGGTCCAAATTAACATGATTGGGCCGCAGTGAGCAGAAAAGCTTTGGAGAAAGTGTTTGCTCAGCGTTCTGGTTCATTGGACATTGTGAATTCATTTCTTCTTAGTTTTATGTTCATGCAGATTCCTTGAAGGTCTCCGGCTGCCAAGTGTTCCCGCTCTGCAAGCCTTGCACTTTCTGTAGACAAATACAGTATGCATCGTTTCTGTAATAAAGGGAGCAGTTTGGTAGATAGTGTTATCATGGGAAAAGCACAGAATAATTTGAATTAGTAATGTGACTGGATAACACTCAGACACTGTCATCCATTACATCCACTCACTGAAATTCCCCCAGAGACGAAATATGGTTTGACCACTACACAGAGCAATTCTGCTTTTAGGAGGGAAGCGGTTAAGTTCTGCAACTCAGACACATTTTGAAGAAGACTCTGAAGACGCAGGCTGTGCTGCAGTAGATGTTAAACTATTGCTCCCAAGCAGCAATCATGGCATAGATGTAACATTTCCATTTACAGTTGTCAGCCACAGTACGCCTGTCGCTCTGCAGGAGAAGCAGCAGCAAAAAAGAGAGAGGCCATCAGCCTCTTGTGTATCCACTGCAGTGTGAAATGCTGCTGCGCTTGGCTCCATCTCTTCACGTTTGATGGCCCTTTATAATCCGCAGCTCCTCAGATATGAGCAGGGCTGTGAGCCACATGATGATAACCGGTAAAGGAGAGGCCAGCTGTGTGAGAGAGAGCACGAGAGTAGGATAGAAAGGGCCGTTATTATCCTAATGTGATTGGCTGTTTCTGAGCAAGAACCTCGTCTCATTCATTGGCTAAATATCATCTCTCTCTCTGTCAGTAGATTGACACTCTGAGCTTTACTGAGGCCAGTGACTTCCTTTCTCCTTAAAATATGCATCTGCCCAGCAACAGGAACCGAGCTGAGCTCTTTTTATGTTACTTAACTAGAAGTATACTCTTCAAAGATCTGCTTTAATGCTTTGATCTTCATATGCACCTGTTCATCAGGGTAGCAGAGACTCCCTCTCATGATAGTTACATTTAATTAATTAGGACAAACTGCACAAAGTCATTTTCATCAGTAGCTGCTTTGCACATTACCTTCACAGTGTGAGAGAGATGAAGACAAAGATAAAGACAAGGGGACAAATGATCCTCGATATTTGTTTCTATTTCCTGTGACACTTTATCTTGTTTAATCTTCCTGTAATGAATCAGTCGATCCCGAAGCACTAATGGGACGATCTGACTTCTGTTTCGTAGAAAAACAAGATACACACAGTTCTTGTTTAGTTACGGTCACAGCTCTCAGCCATTCCAAACAACAAGACAATCAAAAGCAGTGTGCAGGTTTCAAGCCCAGATGTAGTTTAGGAAAACAGAAATGGTGCTGTGATTTTGGTAATCCGAGATGCAAATCTGCTACAGTTTATATATGATCAAACAAAACAGATGTCTGCGGTTCCTACAGGGAGAGTTTTCCTGCCGTCCATACATAAAGGAAGTGTTTTGTTGTGAGCTGGTAGATAACTAGCTGCTGAAAGAGCCGATCAATCAACTTTGAATGATTTGCTGTCATTCAAAAGCTTTTGCTGACAGTTATAACGTCTCAGTTACCTCAATGTAGAGGTTTTTGGTGATGATTTTAGCAATAAAGTAAAAAAACAAATATTCTCATCTCATTCATTAACCTATCTTTAATGACCCTTCCTTTCCAGTGAGCTCTTCAAGGCTTCTGTTGAAAGACACTGATATTTTTCATTATTTAAAAGTTATTTCAGGATTTTGTTGGGATAATGCTTAGTTCATCGGGCACATTGTGTTTAGGAAAAACCTGTTGGGGTTCCAGACCTAATTAGATTTCAGTAACGGCCTGATCTGGACCCTTTTTCAGTCAATTAGCGTCTTCTGGTTGTCCACGTGGTGAATGCTGACTCCTTGCCTTTGTATCGTCTGCCCTTGTTGAATGAGAGTATTCCTATCACAGTGATTTACTCTTTTTGTCATAAAAAGGCAAAAACTAGTGAAGTTATCAGATTCATATCATAATTTATCAAAGATCAAATTTCTCTGATGGCCTTGAGTACACCTACACATTGACTCCTTTATTGTTGTAAGAGATAATAATAGCTGTTGTTGTTAAGTAAGAGAAAACACTCAATGAGGTGGAATGCATGGACTTCACCTCCACAGAGACATTGAAAGGCGTCAAACACAGGAATAGCTATCAGATGAGCCAGCTGTTAGTGACTATGAGCTTGTGGTGGATTCCTGTATGTTCAGGTTCCATAGAGCCAGAGGCAGTCACAATAGAGAAATGCATCAGCAAAACAGAAAGAGCCAAAGTCACACTGGAAAGGAAAACACACACAGGGGAAAGTGAAGTCGAGAGAAAATGAAAATACAATTTTTTCCTCAAGGAAGTTGGAGAAAACACATCAGTCTGCTCTGGGAGGTCATAATAAGAGACTGTGATAAAAGCAGCTTGCTCAGAAACGTACAATAAATAGACTGTACATGTGATGTCTGAGCAGAGGAATGAGGGTTTAGTCTTTCAGTGTGTTTACAGTTGGATCTCACTGAGCTCACTGACTGAAAGCAGAGATAAAGAGTGTGTGGAGGTGTACAGTATGTGATGCTACTTACCAGGGATTTCCTACATTATACTACCAGGTCAACTGTGTGCACACGTTGTGAGCATATTCTATATTTAAAGAATGTGATGTGTGTTGTCTGTAAGAACATATTGTTACATCTCATTTCAACTTCCTGCTGTGTTTCACTACAGTTTTTATTCTGAGGGGCTGTTTTATTTCACAGGTTTTATTTCAGTGAGCTTAACTCCACATTTTATTCTCAACACATTCAGTTAAATCTTTTTCTACATTTTGTGCTTTTGTGCTTTTACTGCCAGATGACTAAACAATGAGCTGCATTTGGATCATGTTCAGTGTATAAATAATAGTGCACTGCAGTATGAATCTCATTTGTTTTGACTTGGATATTTTTTTGCTATATTTTGATGATGAAACCATAATAAACAAATTCTAGGAGAAGTTTTGCAATTGGAGTAGAAAGCTGGAGTGATATGAAAAAATGAACTGGCTTTATTTCCAGCTTGAAGGAAGCCATAACACAGACGCTTGTCTTTTATTAAATTCTGCTGATAAAGTGAGTTTCTTTGACCAAACCGAAAACTTAGAGGGAAAGAACAAAACTACAGTGTATGTCAGCAAAAGTGTTTTAGTTTATATTTTACTTGGATATATACTTTTGGACTGGAAACCAAATTGATTTAAAGTACATTTGACACAGCAGCATCTCAACAAAAAACAACACAGTGAAACTATTTGTGTGGAGTAAAGAAAACAAAGAAAACTAAATGAAAAGCACACAGTCTGGTCACTGGCAATGATGTTGGTTGTCTGATGTCTGGCACTGATAATCAGGTTTTTGGAAACTGTTTAATATTGTGTTTGTCTGCTTTCTGACATAGATTGTGTTGCTGTCTGGTCTCCTCTGGATCCTGTCTTACAAAGCCACTTCAGGCTATGCAGTATCTGAATGATCTTATTACACTTAGCCTGAAGTGGCCATCAGAGGCCTGTTCTTCATACATGGATAACGATACATTAACTCAAATTGATTGTTGATGACTTCACGTGAGCCTGGATTTTTCAGTTCTTCAAAGAATGAACAAACACACACACACACACACACACACACACACATATATCCTGATGTGAACAGTTTTGCTCTCCACTCTTCAGCCAAACGCTTCACATTTCTATTGCTGACACACTGGCTGACTTTCCTGTGGTGATCACACAAAGATGGAGGCCTGAGGTTTAGAGAATCGCTCTCTCACTGTCAGCTCTCTTTTCTTCTTCCCTACACTACAGAAAATGTTGTTCTCTTCTTCCTGGATGTGGTTTCCACCAGTCACCATCAAACCTACTTCAAATGCCATCTAATCAGAAAGAGGGTTTAGCGCTCTGCTGGTTTGGCTGGTTCTGCTGGCAGTGGAAATCGATGGGAGGTTGATGTAGTTACACAGACTTTCTCTCCTCCTACATGTCACTATACCTCCTCCTGTAGCTGATACCAGAGAGTTATACTTTGTGTGTGTGTGTGTGTGTGTGTGTGTGTGTGTGTGTGTGTGTTGGTGTGATGTGTAAAACAGCTGTAAAGGGTTGAAGTATTAACCTGAGTCTGCTTGCTTGATCGTCTATGGGAATCTCTCTGTCTCCTCATTAGGTTTCCCTCCATGCAACATGGATTACAGTGGCTGGAGCTCAGTGTCAACACACACACACACACACACAGACACACACACACACACTTGTCTCCTGTGTCATGGTGGCTCCGTGGAAACAAATTGCTTCCTCTTCAACAGCCTGTAATGATGTTTGAAAGTCAGAAGCCAAACTGATGGAATATTCTGCTCCCAGCAGCAGATTCTCCAACTAAATTTGAGGGGAAAACGCAGGAATTTTAGACTATAAATGCTGTAATGAACAGATGTACATGGTCAAATTTAGTGGGTGAATGGGTCCTGTTATGTTCTGGATCTGTTTCTGTGTAAAGGAGTTGGTCCTTATGTGATGTCAAACCTTCATCCAACACTAGTTCATGGCTTTGAACGGATCACAAAGGGATTCAGTGTGTAGGAAGACAGGAGCCCACAAGCAGAGCTCTGTTGTGTAATGACATCAGGCAAGTGCTTGGTTTTGGTGACTGTATTCACCAAACACTTTCATTATTTCTGTGAACATCCACGCTCATCCTGGAAAAGGCTTAATGGCTTTGGAGACTGCAGCAGCATCAAGTATCTCACAGTTTGCACACAATATCACACAGAATAATAACAGAGATAAAACATAAAAGCATCCAAATGTATCTGGAATAAACTTTTTCGGCCAATCAGGGCTTCTCTTAGAAGAATAAGATAAAAATATTCTACGTCTGGATTTAAAGATTGTATTAGACCCTGCTTGTTCATTTCAGGGACAGAGTGTGTTATGGAACTGTTTTATTAACAGCTGTTGTTCCTGGACTCTTGGAAAAGTCTTTATAAAATGGTACATAGATGGGAAAATGCTGCTTTGCTCACGTTTCCTTGCATAAAAAAGGCATTGCAAGAATAATCAATGCAACCTCCAGACTCTTCACACATCTGACATCTGTTTTATTATGATCAAGGAATTCTTCCTTTTTTTTTTTTTTTATTTTTTTTTTTGGAAAACACAGCTTAATGTAGTTTGCTGCATATGATTGTTTGATTTCATGGGAATGTTGGTGTAATATTGATGTGATTTTTCATATTAAAATAATGTGAATGAAATGTATATATGGCATGAGCTTATCTAATGCTACAGCTGTGGGCATGGACTGAGAGAGAGAAGTATGGAGGAAAACACGGGGAATACATGAACTACAGACGAGAACCGAGGATGAGGAGGGATGGTGCAACAGAGAAAGGGAAGCAGAGAGAAGGAATTAAGAAGAGCTGATATAAGCTTGATTCCTGTGAGATCAGAGCTCCACTGTGCAAAAAGAAAAGATGTTATCCTGAGATGAGTCTGGTTTCCATTCAGTGACAGAAGGGAAACAGGAAATGGTGTTGTAATTGGCAGAACTTTACATACTTTGAAAGAACTTTCCACCAGAGACTATTCTCCTAGTTGACAATGAGATGCAATGTGACCCATAGAGCAGACTGAGCAGAGAACAAGCTCTCTAAGTCGTGTAAAGTCGGATCATTTCCCCGAAACTATTATGCACGCAGCTGCTTCATGGTTACAGCTTGGATTACATTTCAGGGAAAGCAGGCAGGTGTTTAAGCACCAGGCTCTCCAGCCATGTGCAGCAGAGCTGGAGAGAGAGAATCAGAATCACACCCTGAGCCGGTTGTGAGTCACACTGTAAGAGTTGGGCAAAAAGAGCAAGAGTTAGATTGGTTGAAATCATCTCTTTAATGCCAGGGATCAGACTACATGCTGTTGGCCGTCTAATGGCCTGACCTGACTTTTAAAAAAAATAAAATAAATAAATAAATAAATAAATAAATATATATATATAAACATACATACATACATACATACATATAAAAAAAACTTTGTCCTTCACCCTCCTGCGGATGGTCTCATCCTTGAGCTCGGGTCCTCTACCCAGAGGCCTGGGAGCCTGAGGGTTCTCATGATATCTTTGCTGTTCCTAGTACTGCACTCTTCTGGACCGAGATGTCTGGTGTTCTTCCAGGATCTGCTGTAGCCCTCTCCTCCAGTTTGGGGGTCACTGCCTGAGTGCTCCAGATGACCACGGGCACCACTCTTCACCTTCCAGGCCTTCTCCAGCTCTTCTCTGAGCCTTGGTACTTCTCTAGTTTCTCGTGTTCCTTTTTCCTGATGTTGCCATCACTTGGTATTGCCACGTCAACCACAGCCGGCTTTCCTCTGCTGTTTGTCCACCACCACGATGTCAGGTTGGTTCGCCATTACCATTCTGTCAGTCTGAATCTGGAAGTCCCACAGGATCTTGGCTCAGTCATTCTCTACCACCTTTGGAAGTGTTTCCAGTGCATGCTCCAGTGCAGATGTTCCTGTACACTATGCCAGCCACTTGGTTATGGCGCTCCATGTATCTTTTACTGCCAGCATCTTACACCCTGCAGTTATGTGCTGGATTGTCTCAAGGGCCTCTTTGCACAGCCTACACCTTGGGTCTTGTCTGGTGTGGTAGACCTGGGCCTCTATTGCTCTGGTGCTCAGGGCCTGCTCCTGTGCAGCCATGATGAGTGCCTCTGTGCTGTCCTTCAATCCAGCCCGCTCTAGCCATTGGTAGGATTTCTTGATATCACCCACTTCAGTTATGTTCGGTGGTACATCCCATGTAAGGTTTGTCCTCCCATGATGGTCCCTCCTCCAGCACGTCTTCCTCTGTTCCCCATTGCCTGAGACATTTCTGAGCACGTCATCTGTTGGGGCCTTATCTTGGATGTACTTGTGGATCTTGGATGTTTCATCCTGGATAGTGGCTCTCACACTCAGTAGTCCACGGCCACCTTCCTTCACGGCTAGCGTGCAGTCTCAGGGTGCTGGATTTGGGATGGAACCCTCCATGCATGGTGAGGAGCTTTCGCGTCTTAACGTCTGTGGTCTGTATCTCTTCCTTTGGCCACCTTATTATTCCCGCAGGAGTATCTGATCACTGGCAGGCAGGCGTAGCTGTTTATTGCCTGGGCCTTGTTCTTGCCGTTTATGATAGATATCAACAGTTTGTTCACATGTTTCAAATCACTTGTGAGTTACAATGTAATTTCATATTCACTTCAGGCAGTCTTTGGATGTGTTCTCATCACTTTGTCCTTGTTAGGTTGTGTTTGTATCATTTGTTATCAAATCGGAAACAAAGCTGGTTTCAGGTGGATCAAAAGCCTCCACCAAATCCACACTCTCCACCAGGTGATGATAGCATAACTGTCATAGTAAATCATATACTATTATATATAGAATATTAAAGAGAAAATCTCACATAGCTTTGGCTCTGCCTTTCAATTTGCATATATTTTACAGGTTCTTAGTTAAACGTCAGACTGAGACTGTCTGTTTGTACGATCTGTCGTCACTTTGTGAGGAGAGTGCAGAGGAAACATAGAAGATATCTCCACACATCAGCTCATTTACATTTGTCTCTTTTCACTTTTGGTCTCCATATTAGATTTCAACACATTATTATGCTGCACACTTGAGAGTGTATGAAGGTGCCAAACTGCCTGAGTTTAAATTGATCCAGCATCTTTTCATTCTTCTTTCAACTTATTTTTTTATTCTCTTAGTTAGTCATTGTTGACTTTTTTCATGCAGTTGTTTTATTGATATGAAGGTTTTAGGGATGCCAGCCTGATTTTTTGAACTTTGGCCTTCAAGTCATGACCTACGATGTTGATGGGGCCAAAATACTGTTACTTAACTCAGAAACCTTTCACTTTTGTCCATAGTATAGATAATTAAGTGTTGCCCTATAATCTTAATTCAAATAGAAGCTTTACTGCCTCTGTCTATTTGCTAATATCCGTCTGTGTGCTCACACTAACGTGATGCTAAACTTGTGGCTATGAATCAATGTTGTCTCAGCTCAGTCCATTGAGCTTCCATGGCTCAGTGAGCTTGTGGCTATTTGTGAACGATTGTTGGACTAATCTAATCTGATGACTGCCAGTAAATGTGGAAAGGTCCGGAATGGAAAGGTTGATTAATTTGCCAATCTACCAATATTCCAAGACTGATGTGTTGGGTATTTAAATAGTTTGACTTTACAGTGTACCTGTAGCAACTTGCTAACACCACCAAGGCTCCTTATGGTGTTTTACTGGAGGCTGTTGGTCTGAACATAAACCAGGCTACTACAACTGACTACAGGGCAGAGATGAGGATGTGCTTCAGGTGCATCACATTATCTCCTGCAATGTGATGATGGAAACTCCTCCCTCTCCTCTCTTCATCCTCTCTCCTCCGCTCAACCCCTTTTTATCCACACTCTGTTTTGAAATGCAAGCCAACCGAATCAATCTCTTTTTATATAGCACATTTCATAGATCAGAATGCAAGACACTTCAAAAATATACTCAGAGAGCAAAGAAGATTAAGAGGAATATGAAATCTCTTTCCTCATAAATCACCTTGAGTCAGTGCTGGAGGAAGTGTCAGCTGGCTGCAAGCTCCAAGCTGCTCGTTACAATGATCCACCCCACTGGGTTGTAGAGAGCTGCACTCAACTCCACATTATACACACCAACACGTCCTCCATTTATTTGTCGGTGCATTTATTTACTACAAATAAATATACATTTATTTATTACAAATGAATGTATATTTATAAAACACATACTTTTATTTATTACAAATACATTTACTAAGAATCTAAAGAGTTGCCCTACAATCCAGACAGCTGCAGTTTTAATATTGTCCCTGTTGAAAGCATTTATATCAGGGGAGAGGTGTGTCCTCCTACAGTTTTGACTGCAGCCCCTAAAATACTCCATTATTTGTATGAATATTGCAGCATTCCCCCACCAGACGATACCATGTATCTATATGTGAGATTAAGATGTTTCTCTGTGCTAAACATCTTTTACTCTTTAATACTGTATTTACCCAATTTCATTAGAAATGAGATGCCATGATCGTTCACCTTATCAAACAAATCACCAATCACTGTCACACATTTGTAAAATAGATGTCATGCTGTCTGTTTGAAAAATACAGCAGATATTCTTACTGAAGGTAAATCGCTACCCCTCCACACACACAGAAGGTCAATCTCTGCACTGAGGCACATTACATACATTCCTTGAGTTTGAATCAGAGAGATGTGGTGTGACTCCTGCTGCAGGGGGCGAGGCTGATAGGAACCAATAAAACACTCTGGCAGCTGTTCTGTAGCTGTAAACCTGTAAAGAGAGAAGAATGAGTCTGACTGGAGCAGTTTCATCTCACAGAGCAGTGGAGAGAGACAGCAGCAGGACCACCACTGTAGGCCGACGTCTCCTTATGACAAAGACCGGAAGCATCGAGTCTGCTCATGCGGGATGATGCTACACTGCCTGCTCGTAAATCCTTAGTAAAGTACTGGTACATATTGGTGTCGGTGGGACATGTTGTGTTATTTTTGTTGCAATAAGACTGCTCCATGTGGACTTTACATCTTGACATTAATCAGGTTAAAATGATGGTAGAGTAGTGTCTAAATGTTGGCTGCCTGAAATGTGTGGGAAGAGTTGTATTCTGACACATTCTTAAACAAAAAAAAATAAATAAATACTTAGTATATGTGTGTTAACATTGCAAACTCAGTTCAAGAGTCCAGCCTGTTGTAACTCTCAGACGTCAGAGCAGAGCTGAGGATCTGGCTGAGGAAATTTATGTTGGTAAGAGAGAGCAAGGACACTTTGGACACTGCTAGTCTTGTTTCTCATCCTGCTCTGTCCCATCCTTCCTGTTTTGTCCTCCCTCTCTCTTACTCACAGGGTTATTAAGGTTGTCCAGTCTCTCCGTTTGTATCTAGTTAATGATTTACTGAGGTGACAAACTCCTGGACTGTTTTGTTGCATGTAGAGTCCAGAGGAAGCTGTGTGAGAGAAGGACAGAGGCACAGAGACAGATAAAGAAAGACTGTCTAATGAAATAGTCTCTCTCTCTCTCTCTCTCTCTCTCTCTCTCCCCTCTATTCTTACCACAGGCTTTTTAAAATGAACCCTGATAAGCAGTGTCAGTTGTTTATATGGTAATTCACCAAAGAAAGACATCAGGCATCGGAGTACCCACAGTTTAGCAGAGTGGAAATGAGATATTCCGTTTGTGTGTGGCTGTGTATATGCGTGTGTTTGCTCCACATTGACCTTGTGGGGAAATCATTTGTGGTCAAAGGCAGAATATAAACTGTGCAACTTTAAATATCTATGTATACATTATTTTTCTAGTCTTTCCTGCTCCTTTTCCCTGGTGTCAGACACGCTGAGAGTGGCACATCTCACATGACAGCAGTCAGATTTTTAAATCATGATTCTGTCCAGACTCACCTCTCCTTCAGCGACAGCAGCGTACTAGACATCTATTGGGACACTTTTGCAAGCTGACTCTTTCTGGACAAGATTCAAGATACTTTGAGTCTGCATGCAATATATAGTAAGGACCATATTCCACCTTTTTTATAACAACACATTACTGCAGAATGTAGTGAAGAAGTGGAGGATCAACTGGTAGTTTAGAGTAAACCAGGGATTCCTCAAGACCTGTTACAATTGATCAGCACATTAGTGCTTATTAGCAATATTGAGCAAGATGGATGATCCGATGTCCTTTTGGGTTACAGAGGAGAAAGTCAGAGGAAGAACAGATGCGTCACTTGGCAGGTCACAATTGGGTGAAATGCAAAAGTTGGCCAATAGTATGCTGCAGAAGCATGCTGCCTTTGATGCACTCCTGATGCTAGATCTCCATTCAGAAGACTGAGATGGACTTACACGCAACCTTTATTGAACTGGACCTGACCCCCATGGCTTTGGACTGTGGGGTGGGGGGGCACCCACACAGACGAGTAGAGAACAAGCGATGCTGTTAGATTCCTTTAGCGGCCGTGTGGCTTGGTAGGTTGTATATGTTTGCAGTTTGTGCCGTCACACTGCTCGTCTGTTGTTTTATCATGCACTGCCTTGTTGTTACTCATTGCAATGTATAGTATTACACTGATGTATTATTGGGTTTTTTGGTTTTGTGTTTCGGCTGCTTCCTGGTATCTTTATAGACCAGATGTTTGATTAAAGTAAACATTAATTGAGGGAAGTCTTTCTTTTTCGTTTCCTGTTCTGACCGCAGGCTCTTTAAACAAAGTCTGATAAGCAATTGAGTTATTTATATGGTAATTCACCAAAGAAACACTTTAACTGAATTTCAGTTGAATAGAAATTACATTTGCTCTGTGAGTGTGTTTGTGTTTGTGTGTGTGAGTCCTTCCTCAATGTCCCAGCATCCATAAATGATCATGTATGAAACGGCTGAAACAATTAGTTGATTCGTCAATTAGTCAATCAACACTTAATTAACTGACAAACAAAAAGTGATTATCAATTAATAGTTTGTTATAAACAGTCCCGAGTTGCAGCTTCACAGCTGTGTGGACTGACTGCTTTCTTTGGCTCATGTGAGGAGCTGTCCGTGGTGCTGAACCTCAGGCTTTAACATCTTTTTTTATCTCTTTTGCTGCCGTGCATTTTCACTTTAGGACTTCGTTCTAAGATTGTTGTTGTTTTGACAGTGACTCATATCCTGCCACTCCCTCCTCCTACATAGTATCACCAAATAACAGACCAAAACTATTGACCAGTTCCTTTATAAAAGGTCACTTCCAACCATGGCCTCCTTATTGACTGCAGTACTTTAGTTCCTTTAATTTGGTTTAAGGGATTTTTGTTGCTTAATGTCTGTTTCGTGTATGCTTAGTTGATTATTTATGTTGCCTTATTGAACAGAGGAATCTCCCCTCACATTAATTATGTTATCAGCCAGTGTGACATTTTATGGTGTTACTTTGTTCCACTATATTGTACGATGATCACATATGTAAGATGTTTACATAGTAAAATCATAAACAAATTAGTAAATAATACAGATTCTCATGTAAAAAGACCTGTGAATGCTAACTATAGAGGACTTCAGGTTACACTGTGAGAACTCTATAGGACTGTTTGGCAGGTAGCAACATTTCTCAGCTGTCTTATCTAAACGTTGCAGGGCTGAGTGTGTGGCTGCGAGTAAATCACTGAGATTATCAAATGTGCACATGAGGTGTGTAACAACAAGAACAGCTAAAGTGCTAAAGACTCCTACACTGTGCTTATCTACATTTATGCTTATCACTAGTTCCCTGCATTAATCAATATGTTCTAAACCACCTATTGATTTCAACCACAGGTAATCAGCAAACGAATGATATAGCTGTCTTGAAAAGTTCCACTCAGCAGAGACTGAAGTGGTTCAGCTACAGTTATACTGTACATTACAAGTCACTCTGCCCACACTGTCTATGATGTTTCACTTCTCTTCAAATCATGAAATAGATGAAATAAGGTACCCTCCCTGACAACTGAAGTGAACAGGTGTGATTCAATGGTAGTTTAAAAGTGAACAAGAACTAGCCTCAAAACTCAGTTTCCCCTTTTGCAGGTCTTTGTGTGGTAGGAGTGAATAGTTTCCTCTCAGTCTGTCTGCAGCTGTGTCACTGCAGTGAGTTGAGAACAAACATTAGACACAGTGACAAATCTGTAGACATAGTGACTCAAGGTTCACTCTCCACAGGTTGTATGGCGTCAGGGTCTGTTGTTTGAATGTTATGTGTCATGCTGGCAGCGTCAGGAGAAGCTCCAGGAGTGGATATGACCCACAAAGAGGTTAAGAGAGACACAGCAGGCAGGAGGCCAGGAGAGAGCAACACAATCCACTGCGAAGGTTACACACCTACAAGGCTACACACACACTGCCACATTGCCAGAGGTTACTCAGCTGGCTGGCATACATACAGATTTCCACCACTGAAGCAACCAACTGGCATTAACTGCATCTACACATGGCAAAGGACAAGGAGCAGCCTGTCACAGCAGGAGAGGCCAGGATGGGAGCAGTGGGGGAGCAAAGAGCCATAATCTGTCCCAGAGGTAAGATACAAGGCTGGCACAGGCAGTGATGGAGGTTTAAACATGACGACCTGGCAGTGTGGAGCCCAGTCCCTGAGGAGAGAGACTGGCTAGACGAGGGAGAGAGGGTGGGCCAAATGTTCAGCTGATACACAATGTTTTATTCAGCACTTTGCAGTGGTTTTACAGACCACCCTTTACTGTGCTGTGATCACTGTCATCCATTGTGCTACATGATCTGATAGCCCTCTGGCATCCTGCCCGGAAGTGTGACTTACAGACCAGACAGCTATTAGAGAGATACTGATCTTCACAGTGCCATCACCTCTGATTGAGGTGTGTATACACCAACATGTCTCCACTCTTACAATGTGTTTTATTCTATGTATATGACTCTAGTATGAAATGTTAAATCTTAATCTGAATTTTCCTTCTGGCTACTGTTGTGCCTCCATGATCACACTCACTTAGTTCCGGTGACTGTAGAAAGATCTATTTAACAGTTTATTTGCTAATGTGGGTGAATGTCATTGAAAGAAGTTTATAAAAGCTACATCAACAATCCACAACACAAGCACAATATTTCAGTCTCTCTGGTCCAGCTGGAGACAAGAGGGGCTGCAGAGCCCATGGTGGTGTGTTGAGGTGGAGGAGAACCAAGAGCAGCCTCCGGCAGTAGAGAGGAAGCAACAGGAAACATGAGCTGTCAGTAAAGTTATAAAAAAGACTGTAAGAGCCGTGTCTGTTACAGCAGCAGTGATGAGGCTTGATACGTAGCTTCAGGTGCGCCTCGTCCTCCCCTTCCAGCCGTGACTTTGCCAAACTCTGCCTGGATGCTGTGGTTTGTCCCAGGAGGCTTCACCGCCACCTTCATTTTCAGCAAATACTTGTTATTCAGATGTTGTTTTGTATAATTTTCACAAGCAGGAATGTAGGAGTAGAACTCCACTCACACCTCACACCTCACCAATACATATTTATGAAGACATTTAAATAATGGGATTTTGTTATGACAAAATATAATTTGGAGAATAGAATGGCAGAGAGTGAGTAAGTGCAGAAGAGATGGACTTTTCTTGGGAGTTTTTGTCTTCAATCTAAAGTTGGCTTGCTTTTGTAAAGACCTAATTGGGATGCAGAACTACAGTCATCTACAGTAAACAGACAGCGGTCACTCTGCAACTCTTCTTCGCTCCGGTCATCAGCCATCTGTTGTTAAACTGTGCTGAAAGGAAGATCTGATGTGTGTAGAGATGTACAGTTTGCTTTGCAGAAGCACTGAAATCATTAGTACCTTGCAGGCGAGCACCAGGTACAACAGCAACAAATCTCTTATTAGACACTCATCCATCATCTCAGAGTTTGTACCAGAAACTCTGATCTCTCTCAAACCTCTGAAAAGTGCTGAATCTACTTTCATCATCACCCAAAGCAGCAAAAAAAAACAAGTCAGGGAAAGAAAATGAAACAAAAACAAACAGAGCTGGAGATGGATTTGAATAGATGATGAGAGACACAAAGAGATGCAGCGAGAGGCTGGAAGGAGGGGGCAAATGAGAGGAAGATACTTAGAATACAAACAGTTAGAGAAGTAAACCAGTTTTCACAGCAACTGGTTAACGTCTTGACTAGTTGGTCGTTTTATCCTTTCAAAACTGTCTTTACTGTCCATTACTTTACTGATATTAAGCAGGCTGAGCTGAGCATATAAAGAGAAGGAAAAGACATTCGTTTCACATCTATTAGCAGACATCTGAGCTTTAAAGAAGTTATTTATTAAAAAACGAAAAAAAAATTTTAGCAAGGCTAAGTATGAAAAGGTTTTTCACAACTTGAAACTCAGTGTACATGAGTTATGACTGTATGAAATGTGAGCTTTGAACTTTAATTAATTGTTTGTGTTTTCCAAAGGAAAATAACCCAACACTAAAAACACGATGTTCTTATTTAACAAATTGATATATTTTATGTTTCTTACATGCATGAAAGAGGAGCATGTGGGTCATTGGACCTTTTATTGTGAATATATTTACAAGACAAAAACATGCACTAAACTGACCTGTTACCTTTTCACTGTTCTCGTGCATTATGTTTGTCACTTGTGGTTATAATAGGTCCAAATTAACATGATTGGGCCGCAGTGAGCAGAAAAGCTTTGGAGAAAGTGTTTGCTCAGCGTTCTGGTTCATTGGACATTGTGAATTCATTTCTTCTTAGTTTTATGTTCATGCAGATTCCTTGAAGGTCTCCGGCTGCCAAGTGTTCCCGCTCTGCAAGCCTTGCACTTTCTGTAGACAAATACAGTATGCATCGTTTCTGTAATAAAGGAGCAGTTTGGTAGATAGTGTTATCATGGGAAAAGCACAGAATAATTTGAATTAGTAATGTGACTGGATAACACTCAGACACTGTCATCCATTACATCCACTCACTGAAATTCCCCCAGAGACGAAATATGGTTTGACCACTACACAGAGCAATTCTGCTTTTAGGCCCAGTGCATGCTGCAGGTCCTGGTTTGAAGAAGCCATCAGAACGACATCATCTGCAAACAGCAGAGATGAGATCCTGTGGTTCCCAAACCGACACCCTCCGGCCCCTGACTGCGCCTAGAAATTCTGTCCATATAAATTATGAACAGAACCGTGACAAAGGGCAGCCCTGGCGGAGTCCAACATGCACCGGGAACAGGTCTGACTTACTGCCGGCAATGCAAACACAGCTCCTGCTCCGGTTATACAGGGACCGGACAGCCCTTAGCAAAGGGCCCCGGACCCCATACTTCCCAGAGCACTCCCCACAAAGCGCCTGGGCACACGGTCGAATGCCTTCTCCAGATCCACAAAGCACATGTGGACTGGTTGGGCAAACTCCCATGAACCCTCGAGCACCCGATGGAGAGTATAGAGCTGGTCCAGTGTTCCACGACCGGGACGAAAACCACTCTGCTCCTCCTGAATCCGAGGTTCGACTATCGGACGCAATTTCTCTCCTCCATCCAGAGACTTAAGATACTCAGGACGGATCTCATCCACCCCAAGCCTTGCCACCAAGGAGCTTGCCAACAACCTCAGTGACTTTCGCCAGGGGTGATGGATGAGTCCGCCTCCGGTCCTCAGCCTCCGCTTCCTCTTCGGAAGACGTGACAGCGGGATTGAGGAGATCCTCAAAGTATTCCTTCCACCGTCCGACAACATCCCCAGTCGAGGTCAACAGCTCTCCACCCGCACCGCATAAGGTGTTGGTGAAGAACTGCTTCCCCCTCCTGAGCCGCCGGACGGTTTGCCAGAATTTCTTTGAGGCCGACCGATAGTCCTCTCTCCATGGCCTCTCCGAACCTCTCCCAGTCCTGAGTTTTTGCCTCTGTGACCGCAGACGGGCTGCAGCACGCTTAGCCTGCCGGTACCTGTCAGCTGCCTCGGGAGTCCCACGAGCCAACAAGGCCCGATAGGACTCTCTTCTTCAGCCTGACGGCATCCCTTACTTCCGGCGCCCACCACAAATAACTGCATTATTGTTTTAAATATTGATTTAAGTTGATGCAAAATTAAATACTAGCAACTGTTTAAATTTTCAGAAAAATCGTTTGAGTTTGTAATTATCAGCGAGGCTCAGATGACTTAGTGAGCACTCTTGGAGTTTCATGATTTCCAAATACTCAATACGTGCAGATCACGACTTCTGACCGAAAGCCTCGACTGCAAAACTCGTGTGTTCAGAGCCCAGACAAAGCTGACAGCACCATGTGAGGCTTGATTAAAATACACTGAGGACAGAAACAAACAACAACAAAGAAGCAAGGAAACAATAAATAAGAGCAGTCAAAGTGAGCTTTCAGAGGCTTTACAGAAGCTTTTCTAGCAGCACAGAAGAAGCTGCCTGTGTTTCTATTGTTTTGTCTTCCCTCTCTCCTGTCAGAGTGAGTGCTGATCACTGTTTATGCACTTACATTTTGGATTGTACTGTAGTGCTCTACACTGAAAGAGACTTAAAGTGAACAGAAACACTCACACTGTATCATGTGCTGGGTGCTGTGCCACAGATGTGGACAGCCTCTGCTGTTGTGATGATGAAGGTCACGCTGGCTGTGTTGTGGGTTTGGCCACAGTGTCAGGAGAGGCTTCAGGGGTGGATGTGACGCACAGAGAGGTGAAAAGAGACACAGCAGGGAGGAGGCCAGGAGAGAGAAACACAACGTCTCTGACTGCATACAGAACACACACGCTGTCTGTGTTTGTACTGTGGATTAGACAGTTGTGGATCATTTCTGTTGTTCATTAGTATTCTGGTGAAGCGTCTGGTCGAGTCGGACTTGTTTGATGAGACGGACGAACAAAGATGCAGCCCCTGAAGCACAGCTGTTAAACACAGGAAGTGGCCAATCAGACTGTACCAAGTGCCCGCCACATCAGTCAGGGAATGGGATTTTTGTTAAGAGATTTTGTTTCTTTCTTTAGAGTATATTAGCTTTTTGGTACTTTTGTTTTGGGTTAATTGTTATATTTAAACTGATTAATGGGCTAATTGTCCTTCTTTGTTTTGTTGTAATTAAGTTGGTAGTATTTGTCTTTGTGTTACCCCTTTGTTTAAAAAAATGGTCTGATCAGCCTTTATACTGTATATGTTCCCCTTTGTGTTCAGTTTCTGTTAAGTTATCATAGCCTGAGTTTAGTTCTGTTTAGTTGACTCTTTTAGGGGCCCAGGGCATTGTTGCATATTTTGTAAATTGTTTCCTTTGATTTTTGAGTAAGTAAAACCCTCCTTTTGAAAATCCACCTGTGACTCCTCAGGCCTGCCAGCTCGGTCTCTCAATAATGAAAGAATAATATTACGAGAACATCTGTATGTTTCACACATACACAAAAATATAATATGCATAGAGATAAGTGGCAATAAACCTCACAGATGCCTTTTTATGAACTATAACTATGATCTGTCCCCAACCTTAAACAAGAGTTAATGTCATCAAACCAGATCTTTACCATAGTTTAAGATATTGTGGAAAGCAAGATTTGAAAACACTGGCATTTAACATAACAAATATGGATGTTTTTGTCTTGTGATATGGTTGGGTTGAGGGTTGTACAGTAGTGTTCGGGGAAACAGGTTTCTTATCTTAAATGGGGGGCACAATAACAGGGATTAAGGCATGTTTTTCTACATGCTATGTTTGTATGGCAGAGTACTGTATGTGATGAAAATATACTTTTTCTTCTTCTGTGCTTTTATCAAGTATAAAATGGGTAGAGGGACAGACAGGCAGACAGACCAACAGATTTTTCCAAACTGCCTCACAGGCCAAACTCAGCTGCCTGTTTACCATCATCTGATATCCACTTAATGCGTGTGGCTCAGTCCTTTTTCATGCTTGGGTTTTTTCCAATTCACTGTTTCTGATTAACCAAAACAACCGTTTTGGAAATTGTAATTACAGCCTTTTGTTTAGGAAACAATAGCCTGAACTGTGGAAACTGTATAACCCAGCAGCTTGTTGGCTGTATTCTCACAATAATGCCCAATGCTGGAACAGCACAGCATTGCCATTCAGTTCAAGCTTTAAAACACAGAATCCAGATTCCATTTGGGATTTTCTGAAAATACCAGGACCAGTGAGAAATAAAATATAGGCAGCACTGAAAGACAAGAAAAACAATTAATTAGATGGGACAGTTCCAGTGGTGGCTCTAACATAGACACAGGCCGTCATGGAGAGAGAGAGAGGCAGAGACAATCTGTTTTTCTGTTATTTATCTCTGTCGATTTCCATTTGTTACGAGTCTTGGACATTGGCTCTTTAGGATGCCGTTCAGCTGAAAGATGGATGTCTGCGCTCATTTATCTTGGATCTCTGACTCTGTCCTAACCCAGTGCGCTCTGGCCTCGTCCTCAAGCCACAACAAAGCCATTAGCCTCCAGTAAAATACAACACCACCTGATCAGAGCTGCCCGCTACCTCATAGAGTGACTGAGGGATTGTGGGAGAGAGAGGTATAGTCCAACAGAGGGATAAGAGATGGGAGGAGATGGAACAACTTAAACACAAATAAACACTGACAGAAACTAAACACTGTGTTGTTCATGATTCAGTTACAGCTCCCAGTAGCCTCAGGGCTCCAATATGTTATTGTTTCAGCAACAAGCAGTGAAGAATAAAGGCTTATGATTTTGTGTCTGTCACTTTACAGGAAACTGAAGACTCATAAACCTCAGTTATTTCAGCTGTGTTCACATTCTGTAGGGACCCGTGAGTTTAAAATGCCACATTTCATCTCTGTTAAGTCAGATTTAGAAGCAAATTCTCACCTGTCTTGTTCAACGTTATGTCTTTAAATTGTGTTGCTCTCTGACATGAAGGAACAAAGGTGTGTGTCTAATAACTGACTGTGTTTTATGTGGCGGGGCTGTATTTTCTCTGTCAAACACAGTAGCAAGTGTGTACCACCAGAGGTTCACTCTCCACAGGTGGTATGACATCATGTTGTCAGTGTCAGGAGAGGCTCCAGGAGTGGATGTGACCCACAAAGAGATTCAGAGAGACACAGTAGGCAGGAGGTCAGGAGAGAGCAACACTACTACTGCCAAGGTTACACACCTACACAGCTACACACACACACTGCCGGTTTCCAGAGGTTAGTAAACTGGCTGGTAGAAAGATTCTTATTAAAGCATCCAACTGGCATTAACTGCCTCTAGCCATGGCCGAGGACAAGGAGCAGCCTGTCACAGAGGCCAGGATGGGAACAGTGGGGGGGAGCAAAGAGCCACAATCTGTCCCAAAGGTAAGATACAAGACTGGCACAGGCAGTGATGGAGGTTTAAACATGACAACCTGGCACTGTGGATCTGACTCAGTCCCAGAGGAGAGAGAGGGGGAGGCAGAGACAGAAGAAGCTGGTGGGACAGATGTACAGCTGATGTGTTTTATCGAGCACTTTGCAGAGGTCTTACAGATAACCCTTGTCTGTGTTGTGATAACTGTCATCCATTTTGCTGCATTGCTCTGATATCCTTCTGGCTTCCTGCCTCGGGGCTGAACACACATAAACCCGTCAGCCAGTGGAGGAATTCTGATTTCCTCAGTGGCTCCTCTGAGATCTGAACACAAGTCTGAAGTTCTGTGCTTCAAAACCTTAATCACAGCAGTTGTGATCTGCGATTTTATTAAAACGGTACATCACATAAAGAACTTATAGTAGTTTGTCTTTAAATGTTAGGAAACTCAGTTTCATTTCTCCGTATAATTCACTCGTTGCAAAAGTTTGGATTTTTACCATGAAATGAGATTGTGATATGATGGCTGTGAGCAGAAGAAGAATAATGACCCAGTTGCCTGGCAGAAAAAGTGGAGCCAGATAGAACCAAGTTCTCAGTGAAGAGTGTGGCACATGATGGACAATAGGACACTTAATTATCTGTCATGGAAATTAAAACAACTAGAAAGAAAGAAGAAAACTAATGCATTACATGCATTGTGTCTTTGGCAATGAGCTCTCATTGTTGCTTGTTGTGGTTTAATGAGACTGAACTGGAACAAAACAGTCAAACATCCTGCAGATTTCTGCCTTTGGTGACTTTGTTCAGTTCTCCATTAGGCTCAGCCCCAGGGGTGGACAGAACGGCCCAGCAAAACCCTCCAGGAGACACGAGATTTGATTTCTTAAATTGCTGATGATATTTTGTAACAATTATCTGAAGTATAGTATCTGAACATGTGGAGGGAGATAAACATGAGGGAGATCATGAAAGCCAACCAGAACCACAGTGGGACGATCTCGCTCTCTCTGTTTCTCTGCTTCAGCTCAGTTCGTAGCAGCCCCAGTGACCTGCTGTAACCCCCTCAGTGACAGGAACACATGGATGTAATAAATGTATCTTTGACTCAGTACATCAAACATCAGTTCTAGTCCTATAGTAAGTATACTAGTCTAAGTGCAACCGTTAGCTCTTAAGCCTTTCAGGAGGTTCATTCTGGCAAACGGTCTGATTCAGACTCTGACTAAGTTCATGCTGCATTTCTGTTTGGGAACAAACATCAAAGGAAAATATCTAATAATCAGCAGATAGTCTACGAGTGTTTGGGTGGTACAAAGTGGGCGTAGGTCAAAAGCAGTGATCCACTTAGATAACAGAAGATTAGGTGGTGGTGGTCAGATGAGTTTTTCTCCTCTCAGGGAGGGAACAGGAGAAAAAGAAGAAATCCAATCTTTTAGCTGGGATAATGGTCCCACACTTTTATGATACGCTTCTTTCTTGACGTAGTTATTTCTCTTCCTCCAGTAAAGGTGTAACTGCTGTTGTTTCTTACAGTGTAAAAGTGGCTGTTCTAGTCCAGCAGGAAGCCATTTCGAAATACTGTAATCAATACAACCACTGATCACCCTCCACTGCTGACTGACATGGGAAATGGAACTCAGTGAGAGTGGGCTGTGGTGGAGTTTGGGCTTAACTCAGTGGAGCATGTAATGAGAAAATGTACAAAATTAAATATATTGTAAAGACGATCTTTTCCGTGTCACCTTATCCAGTTTTGCCGTGTGAGTCATCAGTAAGGAATTAAGGACTTTAGCTTGGCGAGTCTTTGACTGACTGTTTATGATTATTAATGCTGAGATTTTGAAACATGGCCAGCTTCCTCAGTGACCTCCATTTATTCATGAGACCTTTGATCAACTAACTGTTGAATGACAGTCTATAGCAGTTTCAATACTGTCCAGTATTTACAATGTTTTGATTACAACAGCTCAAACTGCTATTAGTCATCTTGTTTTGCTGCATCAGGGGATCACCAGTCATTATTATCATCATTAAAGTATCATCTTGTAGACTGTTTGTTGGTGGACTGAATGAAGAGCTGAAGTGTTTTCACTCACTGTGCCTGGCAGCTGTTGGAATTATATTCAGGATACATCATTGCCACTGAGCCACTGTTAGCTTGTCTACTCAGAAGTTAAAATGAAATGTTGTATTAAAGAGGTGTCGAGTGATGCAGCTTCAGGTTATTGTCTTTCCTCAGGCCCCGTTAAAGGCCTTGTTACCCGTTACTTCTCTGTTTAAGTTGTCATCTTCCATTTGGCTTTCGCCTAGGAAGACGGGATGTGAAATTCTCCAAACATGTTCAGTAAAAAGGCTCCTGTTCAATATAAATTCTCTGGATGCTTCTCTCTTAGTTTCTAATTGATGATATCAGCTGTTACTCCTTATTGCATCATATTAAACCTGTAAATAAAACAGGTGTGTACTTTTCTCTTGTCCGTTAGTTATTTATATTACAATGAGGGCGATGTCCCCTTGTGTTCAGTTTGTCGTGGGTGATAATGAGTGAATGTGAACACTGACGTGTGCTGAGGTGAAAGGGTTTGCTCTTTGTGAATTTGATCATTTCATTTCTCATTTTTATGCTTATGTCGATTGCCTGAAGGTCTGGCTGCCATTTGCGCTGCAACCTGGAACATGTTGTCTACAAATATAATTTCTGTACTAAATAAAAAATGTTGACCGGTGGTCTTATCATGGGGACAGGTTTGTTATTTAAAGCATTCTGATTTGTTGCCGTAATTGGTTGTTGTTGTTGTTTTAAGGCCTCCTGCTTTAGGTTGTGAGTGATTGTCTTGAAGTGTGTGTGAGTTTAGAGTGGATGTTGTGGAAAAGTGCAGCCATTATTTCTAAATTGATATGGACTGGACGACTGCAATCTGCAATCAAAAGAGAAACAATAATGGCCTCTTATTTTAAATGCAAATGTGCCACTATTGATTCGTTTGAGTCATTTCTTTAACATGAGTGAGTATATACTCTAGCAGGTTGGTCTTTATCAGGTTCTTCTCTTGTCTTTTCTTTCACTTCATCTTATTAGAAATTCAGTATAAAGTGCTTCAGCCTATTTCAGGTCTGACTGCTATACAGCTGTAATAACCTGCATACACAGTAGAGAAAGGCTATGTATGGCTCTAATACCTTTTGATGAAAATGCCTGTATCAGTCTAATGGCTCTCTCTGTGTCTCATGTCTCTGTGTCTGGCTGTGTCCTTTACCTCAAAGAGGAAAGAGGATATTTGGAGACTGAACTGTGAAATGAACACGTTGTCTGTCATTTTCTCTGTGCACTGGCCTGAAAAATTGTCTGCAATAACTCAACTACCAGCCGGAGTCCTGATGACTGAGATTCCACAATTGTCTTACTCTGGCAGCCGTTTTATAAACATTATTGAAAATAAATGATGTCTTCCAGATCTGATACCATCTTCCTCTCCCTCTCAGAAAGGTTTTTGGTCTTTTGAAAATCAGTGTGATTTTTCAGTGTTAGAGGAAGGTCAGTGTGATTAAAACATCCTGCATGGCTATAGACTAGCTTTAATACCTCACTAATGATCGATAATAACTATTCCTACCAAGAATGGCTAAAGCTGCTGTCAGGGTCATCCTGTCTGCTCTGTGACTCATATGGAAACTATAAACTGGAATGGAAAGTCTGAAGCTAATATTTCATTTGGATTTTGAAGTGCAGCAGATGAAGACATTGTCTTGATGTTGATACGTTTAAGAACCACAAACAAAACAGTAACATGTTTTAGATTCTGTGATGACAAATTATATGACAGCTGATGAATTTGAAGATGCATTATGCACATGTTAACGAAACCTGTGCTTTCTGTTTTTCTCTTTTCTTACAGGTAAGTGCTGCCAGTGACCTCCTTCAGAAGAAAAAGAGAGAGAGGGAGAGAGAGCACCATTCATATCTCAGTGGGTTTGTTGTTGTTTGTTTCTATAAAGAGGAGAGAACTGTATCCAGAGGGCTGCTTAGTATCTTCAGATGATAATGCTAAGACACAGGCTTCCTTTACAGATACGTTTCCTCTGCTGTTACATACAAACACCCAATGAGAATCCTAGTAGGAAAACAGCAGCTCTGTTGGTCATAATTGCAGTCTTTTTTGTGTGTGGGAGATGCAGGTTATGAGTCTAAAAGAAAAAAGTAAAAGTAAAAGCAAGCAGAAAGCTTGCGTAGTGTGTGATGACCGTGTTGTTCGTTCTCTGTTTGGATTCACTTGTTAGCTTCCTCAGTTCCCCTTACAGCAGAGCCCAGCCGATACCTGTGTTAGCCTTGTTACCACCGGAGTGTTGGCCTTGTGTTGTGGCTGGCAGGTGAGGCTTCGTGCTATCAGAATGCAGTATCTCCTGAATGTTCATATTTTATTTTGGAGAGAGCTGCATGTGTTTGTTCAGAGCCGGTGGCAATATCACATAGAAAGGAACTTTTCTCTCGGTGTGTTTGTGTGGGTGTTGTGACAGTGTGATGCACTGTGTGTATAGTGGGATAGAAAGCGACTGTGTGATGCACTGTGTGTATAGTGGGATAGAAAGCATCATGGCTGACTAACACAGATCAGCTTCAGGCGGTTTCTCCACTCCAAAGGATCCTGCTCATCTTCTGTTTTACAGTTCTTTACAATCGCTTCAATACATTTAACAAGTTTCCTAAACTCTTAACACAGTTAGCACAACATCCGTCTTTGTAGGCTATACAATTAACACATTTCTTGTTGCTTTGATACAAAATGCATACAGTTAACACCAATTGAAAATGCTTGAACTTCTTTTACACACAAGCTCAACCAAGACCAAAACAATGTAATTTTACAGTCAAATTTACAAATGCTTTCACACTGTATGTCAGAACAGATAACATCATGTTCTAAACATAACTTATATAGGCTAAAGTTAAAGTGAACAGATGTTCATATTGTGAATTGAAACACAAATATATTCCCTGTATTTTATTTCATTGCTAATGAGAAACAGCTTACTGCAATTATGCAAATATAAAAATCACAGCTGATTCCCATCTAGGAACCACACTCAAGTGTTGAGGTTTTTTCAATCGCATGATCATATGTTCTAAAAGAGGAGTCTTTGGGCTGATCTTGTGTGGAAAAGGGACAATCTAGGGGACTGTCTATTGCATAAGGGCAGACCTGACACATAAAATAATGCAGTTTCTGTAATTTTAGGTGATGATAGTGTTTTTTTGTCTTTGTGTTATGACTGACTAAATGTTCCTGTTGGAAGAGAACATGTGTTAGTGTTTTGAATAATTATTTGATTTTAAAACATGTTTGCAGTGTTTTGTTAGACATAGTGTATTGTGTTAGTTTATTATTGTATTTTGAAAATTAGTTTTGGGGTTTAGTTTACAATGTGTGATTTTGAGCATGAAATTAACCATTTTGCCAATTGTGTGTTTTAGGTGTGTTGGTGCATTAAGAGTTGAGGACAATTGTTAAATGTATCGAAAAAACTGTCATAGCGATTGTAAAAAACTGTAAACTCTTGGTTTGTTCTCTTTGTTTACCATAACATCCTCCTCCATCTCCTTTCAGCAAAACACTAAACCACATCGCTCACATTTCACTCAACAGACATCTAGACTGTGTTGTAGGAAATGTTCGTTTTGCTGGAGGTATTACAAATGGTGCCGTTCATAGCTTTTTGGAGAGATCAGTTACAGAATGAAAGGGGGGAAAAGTGAGCTCACAAAACACAAAGTGTAACTATGTGGAGAAAAAAGGACTTAACAAAAGAACTATTAAAGATTTTTGCAGAACACAGTAAGAGTGAGAAGATTAATGAGGCACGACTGTCAGCTCTTAATTGATCTAACAGCCACATCAACAGGTGCAACTAATTAACTCTTAACGACCCAGCTGACCCTCAGCTTACTAAGTGCAAAAAGAGAAGAAAGGCCTGTCAGGCTCAGAATATTAAATCATTGTTTACATGTGTGTACTTAGAGCCTGACAGACATGCTGAATGCATTTCCTACCTCGTAAAACATTTGGAGAACCTTTTGCTGAATGTTGTGAACGCTGTCTGTGTTGTTGACATGAGCTCGCTGTTTTCTTCTTCTTGTCTCCGAGTGGTTACATTATCGTGTGATTAAGTAGTCCTGACCAACAGGCCCTTTTTCACTGCAGACATTTTGACAGCAGAAAAAGCACAGGTGTAGTTAGTAACATGAATGATGGCTGCTTTCTATGTAGGTGTCCCAGTTGCAGGTATTGTGCCTGTTGGCTCTCTGTCATGGTATACTGGGACATTGAAATGGAGCAGAGTCCTCGTTAATGTTGTTAGTGACACGTGTACTTCTCCTGCTGTGACGAGTGTCCATGCTCAGTATTATGATGTCAGTATCAGTTCCACATTAGAGTCAATAAAGGCTGAGGGCAACTTAACATAAATGAGTGACAGCACTGGTATTATTCTGCCTGTCAATCATACACCTCACTCTTTGATTGGTTCAGTCATCTACTAGAAAATCTGTCCTGTGTTGATTGACATTGACAGGAGAGCAGATCAAAAGTCAGACAAGAAGAAATTACACAAACAACATCCAATGAAAAGCCATTATCTTGGATTCATATTTTCTTAGAGAGATCGACAGAATAGTGAAATGAGCAAATGAAGTTGAAATGGAGGTGATGCTCAGAGGATGTTTGGCTTTGGAATTATCAGGCTCTCAAATCAGATTACCAGTTAAAATGTGAAGATACACTTCAGCTCTCTGATGAAGGTTTCACTCAGGCCTGTGTTCATTACTTTCCCAACATGCAGGTATGTACATACTGAACTGAAAGGACCTTGCAAAGGTGTTGTTACTGTAAAATGTGTCTTTTCAGCATCTCATTCTCATCTGTTGTAGGCTTGGAAGGTGGCTGGTCGTCATAGAGAGCAGATGCTGTGGTCGGCTTCAATTCATGTCTGTTAAAAAGAAACAGCATGGAAGTTTTCACGCAAACACACAACTGACAGAGAACATAGTCTAGTGACACACAGTGTCATCTGTCGGTTTCATACAACAAGCATTCAGTAAGCCTACTGTTCCTCACACTGTATAGAAGGTTGCAATTATGTATGCACTTATTTATCTTTGCACTCGTAGTCTTCTTTAACAAAACTATGTTTTAGTTCTTGCTATTTAAAAATATTTTAAATTATTTTGTAGTAAATACTTTAATGAAGTGTAAAATACTATATTTGTTTAAAATTCTGTGTGTGTAGCCTCCATTCCAGTCCCTGTAGTAAAAGCGCTCTTTGCATTTTGCTGTGAACAAAGGACTAGACTCAAGAGCATCCCAAGGTTGCTTCAGAGATTACATATAATGTCTACGGCATGTTTTTCAAAGCACCAGTCTTCTGTGAGAGGACCTCCAGACCTCAACACACTTTGTCCCTCTTAATATTTGACTCAAGATGTCACCCTGTGCCTTTCTACCATTTATTCTAGTCAAAGTTCTCGATTTGATAACAAAGATACAAAATAAGAGGCTTTCTGTCCGTCTCTGTTGTTCTAAAGAAATTGAATGAGCTGTCTGGATAGATGAACTTTGACATCATCTGGACAAACTAAAACGGACACACACACATCCGCACAGCAATCTAATTTACAGCTGGTTTGGTACCATGACATCTGTGACTCCATCAGCATCACCAGTCTCCTGC